>NW_026783322.1:0-701255 GCF_949774975.1 Lagenorhynchus albirostris | reverse complement strand
TACTGCATTGTACGTAAGTACCACAACTTCTTTATCCATTTTTCACTTTCTGCGATATTGAACTTGTACCGTAAACCAGGTTCTTGTAAACAGAGCCATCCCAACCTTTGGGGTGGCTGTGTCTTTTTGATTTTAATTTCCCTAAGCTATAGGACCATAAGTGGAAGTGCCCTAGGCTCTGTTGCTTTGTTTTTTAGATGTTTCAGGAAACACCATACACTTCTCCCGAGTGGCTGTTGGCAATTTACATCCCGCCCATCAGCATAACAAGGCTCCCAGTTCTCCATGGCCTGTCCTGCCTTTCTGGATTTTACACTTTTTTCAGATGGCCCTTTTGACCGGGGGGAAGTGAGACTTCATTGTAGTGCAGATTTCCTTTGCAAGCTTGCTTGGTTGGCCAAAAAGGGCGTATGCGTTTTTTCCTGAATATATTCAGGAAAAAACGCATACGCCCTTTTTGGCCAAGTGCATCATTGTGGACGTTCTGCCTCTTTTCCTATGCTTTAAATGCAATTCCAGTCTACCTCCTGAAATCGGTTTCCTGCAATTCTGCCCCGCTTTCAAGTCCTCTTGGCAGCCTTACTTCAGTATATTTTTGGACGATAGCTGTCATTTATAACTCTGCAGGTTTGTGAATTACAGTGCCCCTGAGCTCCTTTCTTCAACTTGCTTTCTCGTGAGCTGGCCGCAACACCGCAGGATTGCTTCAGGCCCTAATCTGGTTCCGGAATGGCACGCTTAGCCTTTGGTTAATTCCTATTCCTGGTGCGAAATGAGAGTTAAATTTGCCCGTCCAGACACCTCCAGCTAGTCTGTCATTGGTTCTGCCTATTCCTGTTCATCTTCCGCAGAAATTGCAAACTGGGCCAAACAGGAGGTTAAAGGCACTGACTCTCCAAGCCGGGAGAGTGTTAGTAAAGCGTCTGGAATTTTGCACCCGAGTACCAGGGGACGAAAACTGAGACATATTGGAACACGTCTCCCGATCACACGGTTGATCATACTCTGGGTTCCACATGCATGTTTTAGCTGAAGGAAGAATACCTTAAACCTGGAGAGTTGAGACCCGTGGAATGGGTACCATGCAATATGACTTCAAAGGGTCTTCATTTGCTCACCGAACCTCTCCAATCCTATCACTGCTGCGTTTATGCCCCTGCACACACGCTTGATTCTCTTTCGGAGACATAGCAATCCATAGGTTTTAAGATACTTCCTAGTCAGGTACATTCTTAGGTGTTTAATATTGGGTGTTGAATCCATTTCGTTGAGCAAGGAGTAGCTCTTGTCTATTCCATATTTGGCTTAAGGAACTTTATCTGTGCTCATTTCAATCTCTGGTTTTATGCAGCACCCCAACTCACCTTTCCCCTTAAGCAAGCATAAGTTTGTTTTCTAAATTTGAGACCCTGTTCTGTTTTGTAATTCAGTTCCTGTGTAGCCAAGTTTACATTCCGTGTATTAGTGATATCTTATGATGTTTCTTTTTCTGTGTGACTTATTTCAGTTAGAATCATCATACCTGAATCCACTCATTATGCTGCTACGGGCCTGATGACATAGATTTCCTTGCTGAGTGATACTGCATTGTACGTAAGTACCACAACTTCTTTATCCATTTTTCACTTTCTGCGATATTGAACTTGTATCGTAAACCAGGTTCTTGTAAACAGAGCCGTCCCAACCTTTGGGGTGGCTGTGTCTTTTTGATTTTAATTTCCCTAAGCTATAGGACCATAAGTGGAAGTGCCCTAGGCTCTGTTGCTTTGTTTTTTAGATGTTTCAGGAAACACCATACACTTCTCCCGAGTGGCTGTTGGCAATTTACATCCCGCCCATCAGCATAACAAGGCTCCCAGTTCTCCATGGCCTGTCCTGCCTTTCTGGATTTTACACTTTTTTCAGATGGCCCTTTTGACCGGGGGGAAGTGAGACTTCATTGTAGTGCAGATTTCCTTTGCAAGCTTGCTTGGTTGGCCAAAAAGGGCGTATGCGTTTTTTCCTGAATATATTCAGGAAAAAACGCATACGCCCTTTTTGGCCAAGTGCATCATTGTGGACGTTCTGCTTCTTTTCCTATGCTTTAAATGCAATTCCAGTCTACCTCCTGAAATCAGTTTCCTGCAATTCGGCCCCGCTTTCAAGTCCTCTTGGCAGCCTTATTTCAGTATATTTTTGGACGATAGCTGTCATTTATAACTCTGCAGGTTTGTGAATTACAGTGCCCCTGAGCTCCTTTCTTCAACTCGCTTTCTCGTGAGCTGGCCGCAACACCGCAGGATGGCTTCAGGCCCTAATCTGGTTCCGGCACGGCACGCTGAGCCTTTGGTTAATTCCTCTTCCTGGTGGGAAATGAGAGTTAAATTTGCCCGTCCAGACACCTCCAGCTAGTCTGTCATTGGTTCTCCCTATTCCTGTTCATCTTCCGCAGAAATTGCAAACTGGGCCAAACAGGAGGTTAAAGGCACTGACTCTCCAAGTCGGGAGAGTGTTAGTAAAGCGTCTGGAATGTTGCACCCGAGTACCAGGGGACGAAAACTGAGACATATTGGAACACGTCTCCCGATCACACGGTTGATCATACTCTGGGTTCCACATGCATGTTTTAGCTAAAGGAAGAATACCTTAAACCTGGAGAGTTGAGACCCGTGGAATGGGTACCATGCAATATGACTTCAAAGGGTCTTCATTTGCTCACCGAACCTCTCCAATCCTATCACTGCTGCTTTTATGCCCCTGTACACACACTTGATTCTCTTTCAGACACATAGCAATCCATAGGTTTTAAGATACTTCCTAGTCAGGTACACTCTTAGGCATTTAATATGGGGTGTTGAGTCCATTTCCTTGAGCAAGGAGTAGCTCTTGTCTATTCCATATTTGGCTTAAGGAACTTTATCTGTGCTCATTTCAATCTCTGGTTTTATGCAGCACCCCAACTCACCTTTCCCCTTAAGCAAGCATAAGTTGGTTTTCTAAATTTGAGACCCTGTTCTGTTTTGTAATTCAGTTCCTGTGTAGCCAAGGTTACATTCCGTGTATTAGTGATATCTTATGATGTTTCTTTTTCTGTGTGACTTATTTCAGTTAGAATCATCATACCTGAATCCACTCATTATGCTGCTACAGGCCTGATGACATAGATTTCATTGCTGAGTGATACTGCATTGTACGTAAGTACCACAACTTCTTTATCCATTTTTCACTTTCTGCGATATTGAACTTGTACCGTAAACCAGGTTCTTGTAAACAGAGCCTTCCCAACCTTTGGGGTGGCTGTGTCTTTTGATTTTAATTTCCCTAAGCTATAGGACCATAAGTGGAAGTGCCCTAGGCTCTGTTGCTTTGTTTTTTAGATGTTTCAGGAAACACCATACACTTCTCCCGAGTGGCTGTTGGCAATTTACATCCCGCCCATCAGCATAACAAGGCTCCCAGTTCTCCATGGCCTGTCCTGCCTTTCTGGATTTTACACTTTTTTCAGATGGCCCTTTTGACCGGGGGGAAGTGAGACTTCATTGTAGTGCAGATTTCCTTTGCAAGCTTGCTTGGTTGGCCAAAAAGGGCGTATGCGTTTTTTCCTGAATATATTCAGGAAAACGCATACGCCCTTTTTGGCCAAGTGCATCATTGTGGACGTTCTGCCTCTTTTCCTATGCTTTAAATGCAATTCCAGTCTACCTCCTGAAATCGGTTTCCTGCAATTCTGCCCCGCTTTCAAGTCCTCTTGGCAGCCTTACTTCAGTATATTTTTGGACGATAGCTGTCATTTATAACTCTGCAGGTTTGTGAATTACAGTGCCCCTGAGCTCCTTTCTTCAACTCGCTTTCTCGTGAGCTGGCCGCAACCCCGCAGGATGGCTTCAGGCCCTAATCTGGTTCCGGCACGGCACGCTGAGCCTTTGGTTAATTCCTCTTCCTGGTGGGAAATGAGAGTTAAATTTGCCCGTCCAGACACCTCCAGCTAGTCTGTCATTGGTTCTCCCTATTCCTGTTCATCTTCTGCAGAAATTGCAAACTGGGCCAAACAGGAGGTTAAAGGCACTGACTCTCCAAGTCGGGAGAGTGTTAGTAAAGCGTCTGGAATGTTGCACCCGAGTACCAGGGGACGAAAACTGAGACATATTGGAACACGTCTCCCGATCACACGGTTGATCATACTCTGGGTTCCACATGCATGTTTTAGCTAAAGGAAGAATACCTTAAACCTGGAGAGTTGAGACCCGTGGAATGGGTACCATGCAATATGACTTCAAAGGGTCTTCATTTGCTCACCGAACCTCTCCAATCCTATCACTGCTGCGTTTATGCCCCTGTACACACACTTGATTCTCTTTCAGACACATAGCAATCCATAGGTTTTAAGATACTTCCTAGTCAGGTACACTCTTAGGCATTTAATATGGGGTGTTGAGTCCATTTCGTTGAGCAAGGAGTAGCTCTTGTCTATTCCATATTTGGCTTAAGGAACTTTATCTGTGCTCATTTCAATCTCTGGTTTTATGCAGCACCCCAACTCACCTTTCCCCTTAAGCAAGCAGAAGTTGGTTTTCTAAATTTGAGACCCTGTTCTGTTTTGTAATTCAGTTCCTGTGTAGCCAAGGTTACATTCCGTGTATTAGTGATATCTTATGATGTTTCTTTTTCTGTGTGACTTATTTCAGTTAGAATCATCGTACCTGAATCCACTCATTATGCTGCTACGGGCCTGATGACATAGATTTCATTGCTGAGTGATATTGCATTGTACGTAAGTACCACAACTTCTTTATCCATTTTTCACTTTCTGCGATATTGAACTTGTACCGTAAACCAGGTTCTTGTAAACAGAGCCGTCCCAACCTTTGGGGTGGCTGTGTCTTTTGATTTTAATTTCCCTAAGCTATAGGACCATAAGTGGAAGTGCCCTAGGCTCTGTTGCTTTGTTTTTTAGATGTTTCAGGAAACACCATACACTTCTCCCGAGTGGCTGTTGGCAATTTACATCCCGCCCATCAGCATAACAAGGCTCCCAGTTCTCCATGGCCTGTCCTGCCTTTCTAGATTTTACACTTTTTTCAGATGGCCCTTTTGACCAGGGGGAAGTGAGACTTCATTGTAGTGCAGATTTCCTTTGCAAGCTTGCTTGGTTGGCCAAAAAGGGCGTATGCGTTTTTTCCTGAATATATTCAGGAAAAAACGCATACGCCCTTTTTGGCCAAGTGCATCATTGTGGACGTTCTGCCTCTTTTCCTATGCTTTAAATGCAATTCCAGTCTACCTCCTGAAATCGGTTTCCTGCAATTCTGCCCCGCTTTCAAGTCCTCTTGGCAGCCTTACTTCAGTATATTTTTGGACGATAGCTGTCATTTATAACTCTGCAGGTTTGTGAATTACAGTGCCCCTGAGCTCCTTTCTTCAAGTCGCTTTCTCGTGAGCTGGCCGCAACCCCGCAGGATGGCTTCAGGCCCTAATCTGGTTCCGGCACGGCACGCTGAGCCTTTGGTTAATTCCTCTTCCTGGTGGGAAATGAGAGTTAAATTTGCCCGTCCAGACACCTCCAGCTAGTCTGTCATTGGTTCTGCCTATTCCTGTTCATCTTCCACAGAAATTGCAAACTGGGCCAAACAGGAGGTTAAAGGCACTGACTCTCCAAGTCGGGAGAGTGTTAGTAAAGCGTCTGGAATGTTGCACCCGAGTACCAGGGGACGAAAACTGAGACGTATTGGAACACGTCTCCCGATCACACGGTTGATCATACTCTGGGTTCCACATGCATGTTTTAGCTAAAGGAAGAATACCTTAAACCTGGAGAGTTGAGACCCGTGGAATGGGTACCATGCAATATGACTTCAAAGGGTCTTCATTTGCTCACCGAACCTCTCCAATCCTATCACTGCTGCGTTTATGCCCCTGTACACACACTTGATTCTCTTTCAGAGACACAGCAATCCATAGGTTTTAAGATACTTCCTAGTCAGGTACACTCTTAGGCATTTAATATGGGGTGTTGAGTCCATTTCGTTGAGCAAGGAGTAGCTCTTGTCTATTCCATATTTGGCTTAAGGAACTTTATCTGTGCTCATTTCAATCTCTGGTTTTATGCAGCACCCCAACTCACCTTTCCCCTTAAGCAAGCATAAGTTGGGTTTCTAAATTTGAGACCCTGTTCTGTTTTGTAATTCAGTTCCTGTGTAGCCAAGTTTACATTCCGTGTATTAGTGATATCTTATGATGTTTCTTTTCCTGTGTGACTTATTTCAGTTAGAATCATCATACCTGAATCCACTCATTATGCTGCTACGGGCCTGATGACATAGATTTCATTGCTGAGTGATACTGCATTGTACGTAAGTACCACAACTTCTTTATCCATTTTTCACTTTCTGCGATATTGAACTTGTACCGTAAACCAGGTTCTTGTAAACAGAGCCATCCCAACCTTTGGGGTGGCTGTGTCTTTTTGATTTTAATTTCCCTAAGCTATAGGACCATAAGTGGAAGTGCCCTAGGCTCTGTTGCTTTGTTTTTTAGATGTTTCAGGAAACACCATACACTTCTCCCGAGTGGCTGTTGGCAATTTACATCCCGCCCATCAGCATAACAAGGCTCCCAGTTCTCCATGGCCTGGCCTGCCTTTCTGGATTTTACACTTTTTTCAGATGGCCCTTTTGACCGGGGGGAAGTGAGACTTCATTGTAGTGCAGATTTCCTTTGCAAGCTTGCTTGGTTGGCCAAAAAGGGCGTATGCGTTTTTTCCTGAATATATTCAGGAAAAAACGCATACGCCCTTTTTGGCCAAGTGCATCATTGTGGACGTTCTGCCTCTTTTCCTATGCTTTAAATGCAATTCCAGTCTACCTCCTGAAATCGGTTTCCTGCAATTCTGCCCCGCTTTCAAGTCCTCTTGGCAGCCTTACTTCAGTATATTTTTGGACGATAGCTGTCATTTATAACTCTGCAGGTTTGTGAATTACAGTGCCCCTGAGCTCCTTTCTTCAACTTGCTTTCTCGTGAGCTGGCCGCAACACCGCAGGATTGCTTCAGGCCCTAATCTGGTTCCGGAATGGCACGCTTAGCCTTTGGTTAATTCCTCTTCCTGGTGCGAAATGAGAGTTAAATTTGCCCGTCCAGACACCTCCAGCTAGTCTGTCATTGGTTCTGCCTATTCCTGTTCATCTTCCGCAGAAATTGCAAACTGGGCGAAACAGGAGGTTAAAGGCACTGACTCTCCAAGCCGGGAGAGTGTTAGTAAAGCGTCTGGAATTTTGCACCCGAGTACCAGGGGACGAAAACTGAGACATATTGGAACACGTCTCCCGATCACACGGTTGATCATACTCTGGGTTCCACATGCATGTTTTAGCTGAAGGAAGAATACCTTAAACCTGGAGAGTTGAGACCCGTGGAATGGGTACCATGCAATATGACTTCAAAGGGTCTTCATTTGCTCACCGAACCTCTCCAATCCTATCACTGCTGCGTTTATGCCCCTGCACACACGCTTGATTCTCTTTCGGAGACATAGCAATCCATAGGTTTTAAGATACTTCCTAGTCAGGTACATTCTTAGGTGTTTAATATTGGGTGTTGAATCCATTTCGTTGAGCAAGGAGTAGCTCTTGTCTATTCCATATTTGGCTTAAGGAACTTTATCTGTGCTCATTTCAATCTCTGGTTTTATGCAGCACCCCAACTCACCTTTCCCCTTAAGCAAGCATAAGTTTATTTTCTAAATTTGAGACCCTGTTCTGTTTTGTAATTCAGTTCCTGTGTAGCCAAGTTTACATTCCGTGTATTAGTGATATCTTATGATGTTTCTTTTTCTGTGTGACTTATTTCAGTTAGAATCATCATACCTGAATCCACTCATTATGCTGCTACGGGCCTGATGACATAGATTTCCTTGCTGAGTGATACTGCATTGTACGTAAGTACCACAACTTCTTTATCCATTTTTCACTTTCTGCGATATTGAACTTGTACCATAAACCAGGTTCTTGTAAACAGAGCCGTCCCAACCTTTGGGGTGGCTGTGTCTTTTTGATTTTAATTTCCCTAAGCTATAGGACCATAAGTGGAAGTGCCCTAGGCTCTGTTGCTTTGTTTTTTAGATGTTTCAGGAAACACCATACACTTCTCCCGAGTGGCTGTTGGCAATTTACATCCCGCCCATCAGCATAACAAGGCTCCCAGTTCTCCATGGCCTGTCCTGCCTTTCTGGATTTTACACTTTTTTCAGATGGCCCTTTTGACCGGGGGGAAGTGAGACTTCATTGTAGTGCAGATTTCCTTTGCAAGCTTGCTTGGTTGGCCAAAAAGGGCGTATGCGTTTTTTCCTGAATATATTCAGGAAAAAACGCATACGCCCTTTTTGGCCAAGTGCATCATTGTGGACGTTCTGCTTCTTTTCCTATGCTTTAAATGCAATTCCAGTCTACCTCCTGAAATCAGTTTCCTGCAATTCGGCCCCGCTTTCAAGTCCTCTTGGCAGCCTTATTTCAGTATATTTTTGGACGATAGCTGTCATTTATAACTCTGCAGGTTTGTGAATTACAGTGCCCCTGAGCTCCTTTCTTCAACTCGCTTTCTCGTGAGCTGGCCGCAACACCGCAGGATGGCTTCAGGCCCTAATCTGGTTCTGGCACGGCACGCTGAGCCTTTGGTTAATTCCTCTTCCTGGTGGGAAATGAGAGTTAAATTTGCCCGTCCAGACACCTCCAGCTAGTCTGTCATTGGTTCTCCCTATTCCTGTTCATCTTCTGCAGAAATTGCAAACTGGGCCAAACAGGAGGTTAAAGGCACTGACTCTCCAAGTCGGGAGAGTGTTAGTAAAGCGTCTGGAATGTTGCACCCGAGTACCAGGGGACGAAAACTGAGACATATTGGAACACGTCTCCCGATCACACGGTTGATCATACTCTGGGTTCCACATGCATGTTTTAGCTAAAGGAAGAATACCTTAAACCTGGAGAGTTGAGACCCGTGGAATGGGTACCATGCAATATGACTTCAAAGGGTCTTCATTTGCTCACCGAACCTCTCCAATCCTATCACTGCTGCGTTTATGCCCCTGTACACACACTTGATTCTCTTTCAGAGACATAGCAATCCATAGGTTTTAAGATACTTCCTAGTCAGGTACACTCTTAGGCATTTAATATGGGGTGTTGAGTCCATTTCCTTGAGCAAGGAGTAGCTCTTGTCTATTCCATATTTGGCTTAAGGAACTTTATCTGTGCTCATTTCAATCTCTGGTTTTATGCAGCACCCCAACTCACCTTTCCCCTTAAGCAAGCATAAGTTGGTTTTCTAAATTTGAGACCCTGTTCTGTTTTGTAATTCAGTTCCTGTGTAGCCAAGGTTACATTCCGTGTATTAGTGATATCTTATGATGTTTCTTTTTCTGTGTGACTTATTTCAGTTAGAATCATCATACCTGAATCCACTCATTATGCTGCTACAGGCCTGATGACATAGATTTCATTGCTGAGTGATACTGCATTGTACGTAAGTACCACAACTTCTTTATCCATTTTTCACTTTCTGCGATATTGAACTTGTACCGTAAACCAGGTTCTTGTAAACAGAGCCGTCCCAACCGTTGGGGTGGCTGTGTCTTTTGATTTTAATTTCCCTAAGCTATAGGACCATAAGTGGAAGTGCCCTAGGCTCTGTTGCTTTGTTTTTTAGATGTTTCAGGAAACACCATACACTTCTCCCGAGTGGCTGTTGGCAATTTACATCCCGCCCATCAGCATAACAAGGCTCCCAGTTCTCCATGGCCTGTCCTGCCTTTCTGGATTTTACACTTTTTTCAGATGGCCCTTTTGACCGGGGGGAAGTGAGACTTCATTGTAGTGCAGATTTCCTTTACAAGCTTGCTTGGTTGGCCAAAAAGGGCGTATGCGTTTTTTCCTGAATATATTCAGGAAAAAACGCATACGCCCTTTTTGGCCAAGTGCATCATTGTGGACGTTCTGCCTCTTTTCCTATGCTTTAAATGCAATTCCAGTCTACCTCCTGAAATCGGTTTCCTGCAATTCTGCCCCGCTTTCAAGTCCTCTTGGCAGCCTTACTTCAGTATATTTTTGGACGATAGCTGTCATTTATAACTCTGCAGGTTTGTGAATTACAGTGCCCCTGAGCTCCTTTCTTCAACTCGCTTTCTCGTGAGCTGGCCGCAACCCCGCAGGATGGCTTCAGGCCCTAATCTGGTTCCGGCACGGCACGCTGAGCCTTTGGTTAATTCCTCTTCCTGGTGGGAAATGAGAGTTAAATTTGCCCGTCCAGACACCTCCAGCTAGTCTGTCATTGGTTCTCCCTATTCCTGTTCATCTTCTGCAGAAATTGCAAACTGGGCCAAACAGGAGGTTAAAGGCACTGACTCTCCAAGTCGGGAGAGTGTTAGTAAAGCGTCTGGAATGTTGCACCCGAGTACCAGGGGACGAAAACTGAGACATATTGGAACACGTCTCCCGATCACACGGTTGATCATACTCTGGGTTCCATATGCATGTTTTAGCTAAAGGAAGAATACCTTAAACCTGGAGAGTTGAGACCCGTGGAATGGGTACCATGCAATATGACTTCAAAGGGTCTTCATTTGCTCACCGAACCTCTCCAATCCTATCACTGCTGCGTTTATGCCCCTGTACACACACTTGATTCTCTTTCAGAGACATAGCAATCCATAGGTTTTAAGATACTTCCTAGTCAGGTACACTCTTAGGCATTTAATATGGGGTGTTGAGTCCATTTCGTTGAGCAAGGAGTAGCTCTTGTCTATTCCATATTTGGCTTAAGGAACTTTATCTGTGCTCATTTCAATCTCTGGTTTTATGCAGCACCCCAACTCACCTTTCCCCTTAAGCAAGCATAAGTTGGGTTTCTAAATTTGAGACCCTGTTCTGTTTTGTAATTCAGTTCCTGTGTAGCCAAGGTTACATTCCGTGTATTAGTGATATCTTATGATGTTTCGTTTTCTGTGTGACTTATTTCAGTTAGAATCATCGTACCTGAATCCACTCATTATGCTGCTACGGGCCTGATGACATAGATTTCATTGCTGAGTGATATTGCATTGTACGTAAGTACCACAACTTCTTTATCCATTTTTCACTTTCTGCGATATTGAACTTGTACCGTAAACCAGGTTCTTGTAAACAGAGCCGTCCCAACCTTTGGGGTGGCTGTGTCTTTTGATTTTAATTTCCCTAAGCTATAGGACCATAAGTGGAAGTGCCCTAGGCTCTGTTGCTTTGTTTTTTAGATGTTTCAGGAAACACCATACACTTCTCCCGAGTGGCTGTTGGCAATTTACATCCCGCCCATCAGCATAACAAGGCTCCCAGTTCTCCATGGCCTGTCCTGCCTTTCTGGATTTTACACTTTTTTCAGATGGCCCTTTTGACCGGGGGGAAGTGAGACTTCATTGTAGTGCAGATTTCCTTTGCAAGCTTGCTTGGTTGGCCAAAAAGGGCGTATGCGTTTTTTCCTGAATATATTCAGGAAAAAACGCATACGCCCTTTTTGGCCAAGTGCATCATTGTGGACGTTCTGCCTCTTTTCCTATGCTTTCAATGCAATTCCAGTCTACCTCCTGAAATCGGTTTCCTGCAATTCTGCCCCGCTTTCAAGTCCTCTTGGCAGCCTTACTTCAGTATATTTTTGGACGATAGCTGTCATTTATAACTCTGCAGGTTTGTGAATTACAGTGCCCCTGAGCTCCTTTCTTCAACTCGCTTTCTCGTGAGCTGGCCGCAACACCGCAGGATGGCTTCAGGCCCTAATCTGGTTCCGGCACGGCACGCTGAGCCTTTGGTTAATTCCTCTTCCTGGTGGGAAATGAGAGTTAAATTTGCCCGTCCAGACACCTCCAGCTAGTCTGTCATTGGTTCTCCCTATTCCTGTTCATCTTCTGCAGAAATTGCAAACTGGGCCAAACAGGAGGTTAAAGGCACTGACTCTCCAAGTCGGGAGAGTGTTAGTAAAGCGTCTGGAATGTTGCACCCGAGTACCAGGGGACGAAAACTGAGACATATTGGAACACGTCTCCCGATCACACGGTTGATCATACTCTGGGTTCCACATGCATGTTTTAGCTAAAGGAAGAATACCTTAAACCTGGAGAGTTGAGACCCGTGGAATGGGTACCATGCAATATGACTTCAAAGGGTCTTCATTTGCTCACCGAACCTCTCCAATCCTATCACTGCTGCGTTTATGCCCCTGTACACACACTTGATTCTCTTTCAGACACATAGCAATCCATAGGTTTTAAGATACTTCCTAGTCAGGTACACTCTTAGGCATTTAATATGGGGTGTTGAGTCCATTTCGTTGAGCAAGGAGTAGCTCTTGTCTATTCCATATTTGGCTTAAGGAACTTTATCTGTGCTCATTTCAATCTCTGGTTTTATGCAGCACCCCAACTCACCTTTCCCCTTAAGCAAGCATAAGTTGGTTTTCTAAATTTGAGACCCTGTTCTGTTTTGTAATTCAGTTCCTGTGTAGCCAAGGTTACATTCCGTGTATTAGTGATATCTTATGATGTTTCTTTTTCTGTGTGACTTATTTCAGTTAGAATCATCGTACCTGAATCCACTCATTATGCTGCTACGGGCCTGATGACATAGATTTCATTGCTGAGTGATACTGCATTGTACGTAAGTACCACAACTTCTTTATCCATTTTTCACTTTCTGCGATATTGAACTTGTACCGTAAACCAGGTTCTTGTAAACAGAGCCGTCCCAACCTTTGGGGTGGCTGTGTCTTTTGATTTTAATTTCCCTAAGCTATAGGACCATAAGTGGAAGTGCCCTAGGCTCTGTTGCTTTGTTTTTTAGATGTTTCAGGAAACACCATACACTTCTCCCGAGTGGCTGTTGGCAATTGACATCCCGCCCATCAGCATAACAAGGCTCCCAGTTCTCCATGGCCTGTCCTGCCTTTCTGGATTTTACACTTTTTTCAGATGGCCCTTTTGACCGGGGGGAAGTGAGACTTCATTGTAGTGCAGATTTCCTTTGCAAGCTTGCTTGGTTGGCCAAAAAGGGCGTATGCGTTTTTTCCTGAATATATTCAGGAAAAAACGCATACGCCCTTTTTGGCCAAGTGCATCATTGTGGACGTTCTGCCTCTTTTCCTATGCTTTAAATGCAATTCCAGTCTACCTCCTGAAATCGGTTTCCTGCAATTCTGCCCCGCTTTCAAGTCCTCTTGGCAGCCTTACTTCAGTATATTTTTGGACGATAGCTGTCATTTATAACTCTGCAGGTTTGTGAATTACAGTGCCCCTGAGCTCCTTTCTTCAACTCGCTTTCTCGTGAGCTGGCCGCAACCCCGCAGGATGGCTTCAGGCCCTAATCTGGTTCCGGCACGGCACGCTGAGCCTTTGGTTAATTCCTCTTCCTGGTGGGAAATGAGAGTTAAATTTGCCCGTCCAGACACCTCCAGCTAGTCTGTCATTGGTTCTCCCTATTCCTGTTCATCTTCCGCAGAAATTGCAAACTGGGCCAAACAGGAGGTTAAAGGCACTGACTCTCCAAGTCGGGAGAGTGTTAGTAAAGCGTCTGGAATGTTGCACCCGAGTACCAGGGGACGAAAACTGAGACATATTGGAACACGTCTCCCGATCACACGGTTGATCATACTCTGGGTTCCACATGCATGTTTTAGCTGAAGGAAGAATACCTTAAACCTGGAGAGTTGAGACCCGTGGAATGGGTACCATGCAATATGACTTCAAAGGGTCTTCATTTGCTCACCGAACCTCTCCAATCCTATCACTGCTGCGTTTATGCCCCTGTACACACACTTGATTCTCTTTCAGAGACATAGCAATCCATAGGTTTTAAGATACTTCCTAGTCAGGTACACTCTTAGGCATTTAATATGGGGTGTTGAGTCCATTTCGTTGAGCAAGGAGTAGCTCTTGTCTATTCCATATTTGGCTTAAGGAACTTTATCTGTGCTCATTTCAATCTCTGGTTTTATGCAGCACCCCAACTCACCTTTCCCCTTAAGCAAGCATAAGTTGGGTTTCTAAATTTGAGACCCTGTTCTGTTTTGTAATTCAGTTCCTGTGTAGCCAAGGTTACATTCCGTGTATTAGTGATATCTTATGATGTTTCGTTTTCTGTGTGACTTATTTCAGTTAGAATCATCGTACCTGAATCCACTCATTATGCTGCTACGGGCCTGATGACATAGATTTCATTGCTGAGTGATATTGCATTGTACGTAAGTACCACAACTTCTTTATCCATTTTTCACTTTCTGCGATATTGAACTTGTACCGTAAACCAGGTTCTTGTAAACAGAGCCGTCCCAACCTTTGGGGTGGCTGTGTCTTTTGATTTTAATTTCCCTAAGCTATAGGACCATAAGTGGAAGTGCCCTAGGCTCTGTTGCTTTGTTTTTTAGATGTTTCAGGAAACACCATACACTTCTCCCGAGTGGCTGTTGGCAATTTACATCCCGCCCATCAGCATAACAAGGCTCCCAGTTCTCCATGGCCTGTCCTGCCTTTCTGGATTTTACACTTTTTTCAGATGGCCCTTTTGACCGGGGGGAAGTGAGACTTCATTGTAGTGCAGATTTCCTTTGCAAGCTTGCTTGGTTGGCCAAAAAGGGCGTATGCGTTTTTTCCTGAATATATTCAGGAAAAAACGCATACGCCCTTTTTGGCCAAGTGCATCATTGTGGACGTTCTGCCTCTTTTCCTATGCTTTCAATGCAATTCCAGTCTACCTCCTGAAATCGGTTTCCTGCAATTCTGCCCCGCTTTCAAGTCCTCTTGGCAGCCTTACTTCAGTATATTTTTGGACGATAGCTGTCATTTATAACTCTGCAGGTTTGTGAATTACAGTGCCCCTGAGCTCCTTTCTTCAACTCGCTTTCTCGTGAGCTGGCCGCAACACCGCAGGATGGCTTCAGGCCCTAATCTGGTTCCGGCACGGCACGCTGAGCCTTTGGTTAATTCCTCTTCCTGGTGGGAAATGAGAGTTAAATTTGCCCGTCCAGACACCTCCAGCTAGTCTGTCATTGGTTCTCCCTATTCCTGTTCATCTTCTGCAGAAATTGCAAACTGGGCCAAACAGGAGGTTAAAGGCACTGACTCTCCAAGTCGGGAGAGTGTTAGTAAAGCGTCTGGAATGTTGCACCCGAGTACCAGGGGACGAAAACTGAGACATATTGGAACACGTCTCCCGATCACACGGTTGATCATACTCTGGGTTCCACATGCATGTTTTAGCTAAAGGAAGAATACCTTAAACCTGGAGAGTTGAGACCCGTGGAATGGGTACCATGCAATATGACTTCAAAGGGTCTTCATTTGCTCACCGAACCTCTCCAATCCTATCACTGCTGCGTTTATGCCCCTGTACACACACTTGATTCTCTTTCAGACACATAGCAATCCATAGGTTTTAAGATACTTCCTAGTCAGGTACACTCTTAGGCATTTAATATGGGGTGTTGAGTCCATTTCGTTGAGCAAGGAGTAGCTCTTGTCTATTCCATATTTGGCTTAAGGAACTTTATCTGTGCTCATTTCAATCTCTGGTTTTATGCAGCACCCCAACTCACCTTTCCCCTTAAGCAAGCATAAGTTGGTTTTCTAAATTTGAGACCCTGTTCTGTTTTGTAATTCAGTTCCTGTGTAGCCAAGGTTACATTCCGTGTATTAGTGATATCTTATGATGTTTCTTTTTCTGTGTGACTTATTTCAGTTAGAATCATCGTACCTGAATCCACTCATTATGCTGCTACGGGCCTGATGACATAGATTTCATTGCTGAGTGATACTGCATTGTACGTAAGTACCACAACTTCTTTATCCATTTTTCACTTTCTGCGATATTGAACTTGTACCGTAAACCAGGTTCTTGTAAACAGAGCCGTCCCAACCTTTGGGGTGGCTGTGTCTTTTGATTTTAATTTCCCTAAGCTATAGGACCATAAGTGGAAGTGCCCTAGCCTCTGTTGCTTTGTTTTTTAGACGTTTCAGGAAACACCATACACTTCTCCCGAGTGGCTGTTGGCAATTTACATCCCGCCCATCAGCATAACAAGGCTCCCAGTTCTCCATGGCCTGTCCTGCCTTTCTGGATTTTACACTTTTTTCAGATGGCCCTTTTGACCGGGGGGAAGTGAGACTTCATTGTAGTGCAGATTTCCTTTGCAAGCTTGCTTGGTTGGCCAAAAAGGGCGTATGCGTTTTTTCCTGAATATATTCAGGAAAAAACGCATACGCCCTTTTTGGCCAAGTGCATCATTGTGGACGTTCTGCCTCTTTTCCTATGCTTTAAATGCAATTCCAGTCTACCTCCTGAAATCAGTTTCTTGCAATTCGGCCCCGCTTTCATGTCCTCTTGGCAGCCTTATTTCAGTATATTTTTGGACGATAGCTGTCATTTATAACTCTGCAGGTTTGTGAATTACAGTGCCCCTGAGCTCCTTTCTTCAACTCGCTTTCTCGTGAGCTGGCCGCAACACCGCAGGATGGCTTCAGGCCCTAATCTGGTTCCGGCACGGCACACTGAGCCTTTGGTTAATTCCTCTTCCTGGTGGGAAATGAGAGTTAAATTTGCCCGTCCAGACACCTCCAGCTAGTCTGTCATTGGTTCTCCCTATTCCTGTTCATCTTCCGCAGAAATTGCAAACTGGGCCAAACAGGAGGTTAAAGGCACTGACTCTCCAAGTCGGGAGAGTGTTAGTAAAGCGTCTGGAATGTTGCACCCGAGTACCAGGGGACGAAAACTGAGACATATTGGAACACGTCTCCCGATCACACGGTTGATCATACTCTGGGTTCCACATGCATGTTTTAGCTGAAGGAAGAATACCTTAAACCTGGAGAGTTGAGACCCGTGGAATGGGTACCATGCAATATGACTTCAAAGGGTCTTCATTTGCTCACCGAACCTCTCCAATCCTATCACTGCTGCGTTTATGCCCCTGTACACACACTTGATTCTCTTTCAGAGACATAGCAATCCATAGGTTTTAAGATACTTCCTAGTCAGGTACACTCTTAGGCATTTAATATGGGGTGTTGAGTCCATTTCGTTGAGCAAGGAGTAGCTCTTGTCTATTCCATATTTGGCTTAAGGAACTTTATCTGTGCTCATTTCAATCTCTGGTTTTATGCAGCACCCCAACTCACCTTTCCCCTTAAGCAAGCATAAGTTGGGTTTCTAAATTTGAGACCCTGTTCTGTTTTGTAATTCAGTTCCTGTGTAGCCAAGGTTACATTCCGTGTATTAGTGATATCTTATGATGTTTCGTTTTCTGTGTGACTTATTTCAGTTAGAATCATCGTACCTGAATCCACTCATTATGCTGCTACGGGCCTGATGACATAGATTTCATTGCTGAGTGATATTGCATTGTACGTAAGTACCACAACTTCTTTATCCATTTTTCACTTTCTGCGATATTGAACTTGTACCGTAAACCAGGTTCTTGTAAACAGAGCCGTCCCAACCTTTGGGGTGGCTGTGTCTTTTGATTTTAATTTCCCTAAGCTATAGGACCATAAGTGGAAGTGCCCTAGGCTCTGTTGCTTTGTTTTTTAGATGTTTCAGGAAACACCATACACTTCTCCCGAGTGGCTGTTGGCAATTTACATCCCGCCCATCAGCATAACAAGGCTCCCAGTTCTCCATGGCCTGTCCTGCCTTTCTGGATTTTACACTTTTTTCAGATGGCCCTTTTGACCGGGGGGAAGTGAGACTTCATTGTAGTGCAGATTTCCTTTGCAAGCTTGCTTGGTTGGCCAAAAAGGGCGTATGCGTTTTTTCCTGAATATATTCAGGAAAAAACGCATACGCCCTTTTTGGCCAAGTGCATCATTGTGGACGTTCTGCCTCTTTTCCTATGCTTTCAATGCAATTCCAGTCTACCTCCTGAAATCGGTTTCCTGCAATTCTGCCCCGCTTTCAAGTCCTCTTGGCAGCCTTACTTCAGTATATTTTTGGACGATAGCTGTCATTTATAACTCTGCAGGTTTGTGAATTACAGTGCCCCTGAGCTCCTTTCTTCAACTCGCTTTCTCGTGAGCTGGCCGCAACACCGCAGGATGGCTTCAGGCCCTAATCTGGTTCCGGCACGGCACGCTGAGCCTTTGGTTAATTCCTCTTCCTGGTGGGAAATGAGAGTTAAATTTGCCCGTCCAGACACCTCCAGCTAGTCTGTCATTGGTTCTCCCTATTCCTGTTCATCTTCTGCAGAAATTGCAAACTGGGCCAAACAGGAGGTTAAAGGCACTGACTCTCCAAGTCGGGAGAGTGTTAGTAAAGCGTCTGGAATGTTGCACCCGAGTACCAGGGGACGAAAACTGAGACATATTGGAACACGTCTCCCGATCACACGGTTGATCATACTCTGGGTTCCACATGCATGTTTTAGCTAAAGGAAGAATACCTTAAACCTGGAGAGTTGAGACCCGTGGAATGGGTACCATGCAATATGACTTCAAAGGGTCTTCATTTGCTCACCGAACCTCTCCAATCCTATCACTGCTGCGTTTATGCCCCTGTACACACACTTGATTCTCTTTCAGACACATAGCAATCCATAGGTTTTAAGATACTTCCTAGTCAGGTACACTCTTAGGCATTTAATATGGGGTGTTGAGTCCATTTCGTTGAGCAAGGAGTAGCTCTTGTCTATTCCATATTTGGCTTAAGGAACTTTATCTGTGCTCATTTCAATCTCTGGTTTTATGCAGCACCCCAACTCACCTTTCCCCTTAAGCAAGCAGAAGTTGGTTTTCTAAATTTGAGACCCTGTTCTGTTTTGTAATTCAGTTCCTGTGTAGCCAAGGTTACATTCCGTGTATTAGTGATATCTTATGATGTTTCTTTTTCTGTGTGACTTATTTCAGTTAGAATCATCATACCTGAATCCACTCATTATGCTGCTATGGGCCTGATGACATAGATTTCATTGCTGAGTGATACTGCATTGTACGTAAGTACCACAACTTCTTTATCCATTTTTCACTTTCTGCGATATTGAACTTGTACCGTAAACCAGGTTCTTGTAAACAGAGCCGTCCCAACCTTTGGGGTGGCTGTGTCTTTTGATTTTAATTTCCCTAAGCTATAGGACCATAAGTGGAAGTGCCCTAGGCTCTGTTGCTTTGTTTTTTAGATGTTTCAGGAAACACCATACACTTCTCCCGAGTGGCTGTTGGCAATTGACATCCCGCCCATCAGCATAACAAGGCTCCCAGTTCTCCATGGCCTGTCCTGCCTTTCTGGATTTTACACTTTTTTCAGATGTCCCTTTTGACCGGGGGGAAGTGAGACTTCACTGTAGTGCAGATTTCCTTTGCAAGCTTGCTTGGTTGGCCAAAAAGGGCGTATGCGTTTTTTCCTGAATATATTCAGGAAAAAACGCATACGCCCTTTTTGGCCAAGTGCATCATTGTGGACGTTCTGCCTCTTTTCCTATGCTTTCAATGCAATTCCAGTCTACCTCCTGAAATCGGTTTCCTGCAATTCTGCCCCACTTTCAAGTCCTCTTGGCAGCCTTACTTCAGTATATTTTTGGACGATAGCTGTCATTTATAACTCTGCAGGTTTGTGAATTACAGTGCCCCTGAGCTCCTTTCTTCAACTCGCTTTCTCGTGAGCTGGCCGCAACACCGCAGGATGGCTTCAGGCCCTAATCTGGTTCCGGCACGGCACACTGAGCCTTTGGTTAATTCCTCTTCCTGATGGGAAATGAGAGTTAAATTTGCCCGTCCAGACACCTCCAGCTAGTCTGTCATTGGTTCTCCCTATTCCTGTTCATCTTCCGCAGAAATTGCAAACTGGGCCAAACAGGAGGTTAAAGGCACTGACTCTCCAAGTCGGGAGAGTGTTAGTAAAGCGTCTGGAATGTTGCACCCGAGTACCAGGGGACGAAAACTGAGACATATTGGAACACGTCTCCCGATCACATGGTTGATCATACTCTGGGTTCCACATGCATGTTTTAGCTGAAGGAAGAATACCTTAAACCTGGAGAGTTGAGACCCGTGGAATGGGTACCATGCAATATGACTTCAAAGGGTCTTCATTTGCTCACCGAACCTCTCCAATCCTATCACTGCTGCGTTTATGCCCCTGTACACACACTTGATTCTCTTTCAGACACATAGCAATCCATAGGTTTTAAGATACTTCCTAGTCAGGTACACTCTTAGGCATTTAATATGGGGTGTTGAGTCCAATTCGTTGAGCAAGGAGTAGCTCTTGTATATTCCATATTTGGCTTAAGGAACTTTATCTGTGCTCATTTCAATCTCTGGTTTTATGCAGCACCCCAACTCACCTTTCCCCTTAAGCAAGCATAAGTTGGGTTTCTAAATTTGAGACCCTGTTCTGTTTTGTAATTCAGTTCCTGTGTAGCCAAGGTTACATTCCGTGTATTAGTGATATCTTATGATGTTTCTTTTCCTGTGTGACTTATTTCAGTTAGAATCATCATACCTGAATCCACTCATTATGCTGCTACGGGGCTGATGACATATATTACATTGCTGAGTGATATTGCATTGTACGTAAGTACCACAACTTCTTTATCCATTTTTCACTTTCTGCGATATTGAACTTGTACCGTAAACCAGGTTCTTGTAAACAGAGCCGTCCCAACCTTTGGGGTGGCTGTGTCTTTTGATTTTAATTTCCCTAAGCTATAGGACCATAAGTGGAAGTGCCCTAGGCTCTGTTGCTTTGTTTTTTAGATGTTTCAGGAAACACCATACACTTCTCCCGAGTGGCTGTTGGCAATTGACATCCCGCCCATCAGCATAACAAGGCTCCCAGTTCTCCATGGCCTGTCCTGCCTTTCTGGATTTTACACTTTTTTCAGATGGCCCTTTGGACCGGGGGGAAGTGAGACTTCATTGTAGTGCACATTTCCTTTGCAAGCTTGCTTGGTTGGCCAAAAAGGGCGTATGCGTTTTTTCCTGAATATATTCAGGAAAAAACGCATACGCCCTTTTTGGCCAAGTGCATCATTGTGGACGTTCTGCCTCTTTTCCTATGCTTTAAATGCAATTCCAGTCTACCTCCTGAAATCGGTTTCCTGCAATTCTGCCCCGCTTTCAAGTCCTCTTGGCAGCCTTACTTCAGTATATTTTTGGACGATAGCTGTCATTTATAACTCTGCAGGTTTGTGAATTACAGTGCCCCTGAGCTCCTTTCTTCAAGTCGCTTTCTCGTGAGCTGGCCGCAACACCGCAGGATGGCTTCAGGCCCTAATCTGGTTCCGGCACGGCACGCTGAGCCTTTGGTTAATTCCTCTTCCTGGTGGGAAATGAGAGTTAAATTTGCCCGTCCAGACACCTCCAGCTAGTCTGTCATTGGTTCTCCCTATTCCTGTTCATCTTCCGCAGAAATTGCAAACTGGGCCAAACAGGAGGTTAAAGGCACTGACTCTCCAAGTCGGGAGAGTGTTAGTAAAGCGTCTGGAATGTTGCACCCGAGTACCAGGGGACGAAAACTGAGACATATTGGAACACGTCTCCCGATCACACGGTTGATCATACTCTGGGTTCCACATGCATGTTTTAGCTGAAGGAAGAATACCTTAAACCTGGAGAGTTGAGACCCGTGGAATGGGTACCATGCAATATGACTTCAAAGGGTCTTCATTTGCTCACCGAACCTCTCCAATCCTATCACTGCTGCGTTTATGCCCCTGTACACACACTTGATTCTCTTTCAGACACATAGCAATCCATAGGTTTTAAGATACTTCCTAGTCAGGTACACTCTTAGGCATTTAATATGGGGTGTTGAGTTCATTTCGTTGAGCAAGGAGTAGCTCTTGTCTATTCCATATTTGGCTTAAGGAACTTTATCTGTGCTCATTTCAATCTCTGGTTTTATGCAGCACCCCAACTCACCTTTCCCCTTAAGCAAGCATAAGTTGGTTTTCTAAATTTGAGACCCTGTTCTGTTTTGTGATTCAGTTCCTGTGTAGCCAAGTTTACATTCCGTGTATTAGTGATATCTTATGATGTTTCTTTTCCTGTGTGACTTATTTCAGTTAGAATCATCATACCTGAATCCACTCATTATGCTGCTACGGGGCTGATGACATAGATTTCATTGCTGAGTGATACTGCATTGTACGTAAGTACCACAACTTCTTTATCCATTTTTCACTTTCTGCGATATTGAACTTGTACCGTAAACCAGGTTCTTGTAAACAGAGCCGTCCCAACCTTTGGGGTGGCTGTGTCTTTTGATTTTAATTTCCCTAAGCTATAGGACCATAAGTGGAAGTGCCCTAGGCTCTGTTGCTTTGTTTTTTAGATGTTTCAGGAAACACCATACACTTCTCCCGAGTGGCTGTTGGCAATTGACATCCCGCCCATCAGCATAACAAGGCTCCCAGTTCTCCATGGCCTGTCCTGCCTTTCTGGATTTTACACTTTTTTCAGATGGCCCTTTGGACCGGGGGGAAGTGAGACTTCATTGTAGTGCAGATTTCCTTTGCAAGCTTGCTTGGTTGGCCAAAAAGGGCGTATGCGTTTTTTCCTGAATATATTCAGGAAAAAACGCATACGCCCTTTTTGGCCAAGTGCATCATTGTGGACGTTCTGCCTCTTTTCCTATGCTTTCAATGCAATTCCAGTCTACCTCCTGAAATCGGTTTCCTGCAATTCTGCCCCGCTTTCAAGTCCTCTTGGCAGCCTTACTTCAGTATATTTTGGACGATAGCTGTCATTTATAACTCTGCAGGTTTGTGAATTACAGTGCCCCTGAGCTCCTTTCTTCAACTCGCTTTCTCGTGAGCTGGCCGCAACACCGCAGGATGGCTTCAGGCCCTAATCTGGTTCCGGCACGGCACGCTGAGCCTTTGGTTAATTCCTCTTCCTGGTGGGAAATGAGAGTTAAATTTGCCCGTCCAGACACCTCCAGCTAGTCTGTCATTGGTTCTGCCTATTCCTGTTCATCTTCCGCAGAAATTGCAAACTGGGCCAAACAGGAGGTTAAAGGCACTGACTCTCCAAGTCGGGAGAGTGTTAGTAAAGCGTCTGGAATGTTGCACCCGAGTACCAGGGGACGAAAACTGAGACATATTGGAACACGTCTCCCGATCACATGGTTGATCATACTCTGGGTTCCACATGCATGTTTTAGCTGAAGGAAGAATACCTTAAACCTGGAGAGTTGAGACCCGTGGAATGGGTACCATGCAATATGACTTCAAAGGGTCTTCATTTGCTCACCGAACCTCTCCAATCCTATCACTGCTGCGTTTATGCCCCTGTACACACACTTGATTCTCTTTCAGAGACATAGCAATCCATAGGTTTTAAGATACTTCCTAGTCAGGTACACTCTTAGGCATTTAATATGGGGTGTTGAGTCCATTTCGTTGAGCAAGGAGTAGCTCTTGTCTATTCCATATTTGGCTTAAGGAACTTTATCTGTGCTCATTTCAATCTCTGGTTTTATGCAGCACCCCAACTCACCTTTCCCCTTAAGAAAGCATAAGTTTGTTTTCTAAATTTGAGACCCTGTTCTGTTTTGTAATTCAGTTCCTGTGTAGCCAAGTTTACATTCCGTGTATTAGTGATATCTTATGATGTTTCTTTTTCTGTGTGACTTATTTCAGTTAGAATCATCGTACCTGAATCCACTCATTATGCTGCTACGGGCCTGATGACATAGATTTCATTGCTGAGTGATATTGCATTGTACGTAAGTACCACAACTTCTTTATCCATTTTTCACTTTCTGCGATATTGAACTTGTACCGTAAACCAGGTTCTTGTAAACAGAGCCGTCCCAACCTTTGGGGTGGCTGTGTCTTTTGATTTTAATTTCCCTAAGCTATAGGACCATAAGTGGAAGTGCCCTAGGCTCTGTTGCTTTGTTTTTTAGATGTTTCAGGAAACACCATACACTTCTTCCGAGTGGCTGTTGGCAATTGACATCCCGCCCATCAGCGTAACAAGGCTCCCAGTTCTCCATGGCCTGTCCTGCCTTTCTGGATTTTACAGTTTTTTCAGATGGCCCTTTGGACCGGGGGGAAGTGAGACTTCATTGTAGTGCAGATTTCCTTTGCAAGCTTGCTTGGTTGGCCAAAAAGGGCGTATGCGTTTTTTCCTGAATATATTCAGGAAAAAACGCATACGCCCTTTTTGGCCAAGTGCATCATTGTGGACGTTCTGCCTCTTTTCCTATGCTTTCAATGCAATTCCAGTCTACCTCCTGAAATCGGTTTCCTGCAATTCTGCCCCGCTTTCAAGTCCTCTTGGCAGCCTTACTTCAGTATATTTTTGGACGATAGCTGTCATTTATAACTCTGCAGGTTTGTGAATTACAGTGCCCCTGAGCTCCTTTCTTCAAGTCGCTTTCTCGTGAGCTGGCCGCAACACCGCAGGATGGCTTCAGGCCCTAATCTGGTTCCGGCACGGCACGCTGAGCCTTTGGTTAATTCCTCTTCCTGGTGGGAAATGAGAGTTAAATTTGCCCGTCCAGACACCTCCAGCTAGTCTGTCATTGGTTCTCCCTATTCCTGTTCATCTTCCGCAGAAATTGCAAACTGGGCCAAACAGGAGGTTAAAGGCACTGACTCTCCAAGTCGGGAGAGTGTTAGTAAAGCGTCTGGAATGTTGCACCCGAGTACCAGGGGACGAAAACTGAGACATATTGGAACACGTCTCCCGATCACACGGTTGATCATACTCTGGGTTCCACATGCATGTTTTAGCTGAAGGAAGAATACCTTAAACCTGGAGAGTTGAGACCCGTGGAATGGGTACCATGCAATATGACTTCAAAGGGTCTTCATTTGCTCACCGAACCTCTCCAATCCTATCACTGCTGCGTTTATGCCCCTGTACACACACTTGATTCTCTTTCAGACACATAGCAATCCATAGGTTTTAAGATACTTCCTAGTCAGGTACACTCTTAGGCATTTAATATGGGGTGTTGAGTTCATTTCGTTGAGCAAGGAGTAGCTCTTGTCTATTCCATATTTGGCTTAAGGAACTTTATCTGTGCTCATTTCAATCTCTGGTTTTATGCAGCACCCCAACTCACCTTTCCCCTTAAGCAAGCATAAGTTGGTTTTCTAAATTTGAGACCCTGTTCTGTTTTGTGATTCAGTTCCTGTGTAGCCAAGTTTACATTCCGTGTATTAGTGATATCTTATGATGTTTCTTTTCCTGTGTGACTTATTTCAGTTAGAATCATCATACCTGAATCCACTCATTATGCTGCTACGGGGCTGATGACATAGATTTCATTTCTGAGTGATACTGCATTGTACGTAAGTACCACAACTTCTTTATCCATTTTTCACTTTCTGCGATATTGAACTTGTACCGTAAACCAGGTTCTTGTAAACAGAGCCGTCCCAACCTTTGGGGTGGCTGTGTCTTTTGATTTTAATTTCCCTAAGCTATAGGACCATAAGTGGAAGTGCCCTAGGCTCTGTTGCTTTGTTTTTTAGATGTTTCAGGAAACACCATACACTTCTCCCGAGTGGCTGTTGGCAATTGACATCCCGCCCATCAGCATAACAAGGCTCCCAGTTCTCCATGGCCTGTCCTGCCTTTCTGGATTTTACACTTTTTTCAGATGGCCCTTTGGACCGGGGGGAAGTGAGACTTCATTGTAGTGCAGATTTCCTTTGCAAGCTTGCTTGGTTGGCCAAAAAGGGCGTATGCGTTTTTTCCTGAATATATTCAGGAAAAAACGCATACGCCCTTTTTGGCCAAGTGCATCATTGTGGACGTTCTGCCTCTTTTCCTATGCTTTCAATGCAATTCCAGTCTACCTCCTGAAATCGGTTTCCTGCAATTCTGCCCCGCTTTCAAGTCCTCTTGGCAGCCTTACTTCAGTATATTTTTGGACGATAGCTGTCATTTATAACTCTGCAGGTTTGTGAATTACAGTGCCCCTGAGCTCCTTTCTTCAACTCGCTTTCTCGTGAGCTGGCCGCAACAGCACATGATGGCTTCAGGCCCTAATCTGGTTCCGGCACGGCATGCTGAGCCTTTGGTTAATTCCTCTTCCTGGTGGGAAATGAGAGTTAAATTTGCCCGTCCAGACACCTCCAGCTAGTCTCTCATTGGTTCTGCCTATTCCTGTTCATCTTCCGCAGAAATTGCAAACTGGGCCAAACAGGAGGTTAAAGGCACTGACTCTCCAAGTCGGGAGAGTGTTAGTAAAGCGTCTGGAATGTTGCACCCGAGTACCAGGGGACGAAAACTGAGACATATTGGAACACGTCTC
Source organism: Lagenorhynchus albirostris (assembly GCF_949774975.1). Classification (NCBI taxonomy): domain Eukaryota; kingdom Metazoa; phylum Chordata; class Mammalia; order Artiodactyla; family Delphinidae; genus Lagenorhynchus; species Lagenorhynchus albirostris. The sequence continues at coordinate 675,009 of NW_026783322.1, read as the reverse complement.
CCGATCACACGGTTGATCATACTCTGGGTTCCACATGCATGTTTTAGCTGAAGGAAGAATACCTTAAACCTGGAGAGTTGAGACCCGTGGAATGGGTACCATGCAATATGACTTCAAAGGGTCTTCATTTGCTCACCGAACCTCTCCAATCCTATCACTGCTGCGTTTATGCCCCTGTACACACACTTGATTCTCTTTCAGAGACATAGCAATCCATAGGTTTTAAGATACTTCCTAGTCAGGTACACTCTTAGGCATTTAATATGGGGTGTTGAGTCCATTTCGTTGAGCAAGGAGTAGCTCTTGTCTATTCCATATTTGGCTTAAGGAACTTTATCTGTGCTCATTTCAATCTCTGGTTTTATGCAGCACCCCAACTCACCTTTCCCCTTAAGAAAGCATAAGTTTGTTTTCTAAATTTGAGACCCTGTTCTGTTTTGTAATTCAGTTCCTGTGTAGCCAAGTTTACATTCCGTGTATTAGTGATATCTTATGATGTTTCTTTTTCTGTGTGACTTATTTCAGTTAGAATCATCGTACCTGAATCCACTCATTATGCTGCTACGGGCCTGATGACATAGATTTCATTGCTGAGTGATATTGCATTGTACGTAAGTACCACAACTTCTTTATCCATTTTTCACTTTCTGCGATATTGAACTTGTACCGTAAACCAGGTTCTTGTAAACAGAGCCGTCCCAACCTTTGGGGTGGCTGTGTCTTTTGATTTTAATTTCCCTAAGCTATAGGACCATAAGTGGAAGTGCCCTAGGCTCTGTTGCTTTGTTTTTTAGATGTTTCAGGAAACACCATACACTTCTTCCGAGTGGCTGTTGGCAATTGACATCCCGCCCATCAGCGTAACAAGGCTCCCAGTTCTCCATGGCCTGTCCTGCCTTTCTGGATTTTACAGTTTTTTCAGATGGCCCTTTGGACCGGGGGGAAGTGAGACTTCATTGTAGTGCAGATTTCCTTTGCAAGCTTGCTTGGTTGGCCAAAAAGGGCGTATGCGTTTTTTCCTGAATATATTCAGGAAAAAACGCATACGCCCTTTTTGGCCAAGTGCATCATTGTGGACGTTCTGCCTCTTTTCCTATGCTTTAAATGCAATTCCAGTCTACCTCCTGAAATCGGTTTCCTGCAATTCTGCCCCGCTTTCAAGTCCTCTTGGCAGCCTTACTTCAGTATATTTTTGGACGATAGCTGTCATTTATAACTCTGCAGGTTTGTGAATTACAGTGCCCCTGAGCTCCTTTCTTCAAGTCGCTTTCTCGTGAGCTGGCCGCAACACCGCAGGATGGCTTCAGGCCCTAATCTGGTTCCGGCACGGCACGCTGAGCCTTTGGTTAATTCCTCTTCCTGGTGGGAAATGAGAGTTAAATTTGCCCGTCCAGACACCTCCAGCTAGTCTGTCATTGGTTCTCCCTATTCCTGTTCATCTTCCGCAGAAATTGCAAACTGGGCCAAACAGGAGGTTAAAGGCACTGACTCTCCAAGTCGGGAGAGTGTTAGTAAAGCGTCTGGAATGTTGCACCCGAGTACCAGGGGACGAAAACTGAGACATATTGGAACACGTCTCCCGATCACACGGTTGATCATACTCTGGGTTCCACATGCATGTTTTAGCTGAAGGAAGAATACCTTAAACCTGGAGAGTTGAGACCCGTGGAATGGGTACCATGCAATATGACTTCAAAGGGTCTTCATTTGCTCACCGAACCTCTCCAATCCTATCACTGCTGCGTTTATGCCCCTGTACACACACTTGATTCTCTTTCAGACACATAGCAATCCATAGGTTTTAAGATACTTCCTAGTCAGGTACACTCTTAGGCATTTAATATGGGGTGTTGAGTTCATTTCGTTGAGCAAGGAGTAGCTCTTGTCTATTCCATATTTGGCTTAAGGAACTTTATCTGTGCTCATTTCAATCTCTGGTTTTATGCAGCACCCCAACTCACCTTTCCCCTTAAGCAAGCATAAGTTGGTTTTCTAAATTTGAGACCCTGTTCTGTTTTGTGATTCAGTTCCTGTGTAGCCAAGTTTACATTCCGTGTATTAGTGATATCTTATGATGTTTCTTTTCCTGTGTGACTTATTTCAGTTAGAATCATCATACCTGAATCCACTCATTATGCTGCTACGGGGCTGATGACATAGATTTCATTTCTGAGTGATACTGCATTGTACGTAAGTACCACAACTTCTTTATCCATTTTTCACTTTCTGCGATATTGAACTTGTACCGTAAACCAGGTTCTTGTAAACAGAGCCGTCCCAACCTTTGGGGTGGCTGTGTCTTTTGATTTTAATTTCCCTAAGCTATAGGACCATAAGTGGAAGTGCCCTAGGCTCTGTTGCTTTGTTTTTTAGATGTTTCAGGAAACACCATACACTTCTCCCGAGTGGCTGTTGGCAATTTACATCCCGCCCATCAGCATAACAAGGCTCCCAGTTCTCCATGGCCTGTCCTGCCTTTCTGGATTTTACACTTTTTTCAGATGGCCCTTTGGACCGGGGGGAAGTGAGACTTCATTGTAGTGCAGATTTCCTTTGCAAGCTTGCTTGGTTGGCCAAAAAGGGCGTATGCGTTTTTTCCTGAATATATTCAGGAAAAAACGCATACGCCCTTTTTGGCCAAGTGCATCATTGTGGACGTTCTGCCTCTTTTCCTATGCTTTCAATGCAATTCCAGTCTACCTCCTGAAATCGGTTTCCTGCAATTCTGCCCCGCTTTCAAGTCCTCTTGGCAGCCTTACTTCAGTATATTTTTGGACGATAGCTGTCATTTATAACTCTGCAGGTTTGTGAATTACAGTGCCCCTGAGCTCCTTTCTTCAACTCGCTTTCTCGTGAGCTGGCCGCAACACCGCAGGATGGCTTCAGGCCCTAATCTGGTTCCGGCACGGCACGCTGAGCCTTTGGTTAATTCCTCTTCCTGGTGGGAAATGAGAGTTAAATTTGCCCGTCCAGACACCTCCAGCTAGTCTGTCATTGGTTCTCCCTATTCCTGTTCATCTTCCGCAGAAATTGCAAACTGGGCCAAACAGGAGGTTAAAGGCACTGACTCTCCAAGTCAGGAGAGTGTTAGTAAAGCGTCTGGAATGTTGCACCCGAGTACCAGGGGACGAAAACTGAGACATATTGGAACACGTCTCCCGATCACACGGTTGATCATACTCTGGGTTCCACATGCATGTTTTAGCTGAAGGAAGAATACCTTAAACCTGGAGAGTTGAGACCCGTGGAATGGGTACCATGCAATATGACTTCAAAGGGTCTTCATTTGCTCACCGAACCTCTCCAATCCTATCACTGCTGCGTTTATGCCCCTGTACACACACTTGATTCTCTTTCAGACACATAGCAATCCATAGGTTTTAAGATACTTCCTAGTCAGGTACACTCTTAGGCATTTAATATGGGGTGTTGAGTCCATTTCGTTGAGCAAGGAGTAGCTCTTGTCTATTCCATATTTGGCTTAAGGAACTTTATCTGTGCTCATTTCAATCTCTGGTTTTATGCAGCACCCCAACTCACCTTTCCCCTTAAGCAAGCATAAGTTGGGTTTCTAAATTTGAGACCCTGTTCTGTTTTGTAATTCAGTTCCTGTGTAGCCAAGTTTACATTCCGTGTATTAGTGATATCTTATGATGTTTCTTTTCCTGTGTGACTTATTTCAGTTAGAATCATCATACCTGAATCCACTCATTATGCTGCTACAGGCCTGATGACATAGATTTCATTGCTGAGTGATACTGCATTGTACGTAAGTACCACAACTTCTTTATCCATTTTTCACTTTCTGCGATATTGAACTTGTACCGTAAACCAGGTTCTTGTAAACAGAGCCGTCCCAACATTTGGGGTGGCTGTGTCTTTTTGATTTTAATTTCCCTAAGCTATAGGACCATAAGTGGAAGTGCCCTAGGCTCTGTTGCTTTGTTTTTTAGATGTTTCAGGAAACACCATACACTTCTCCCGAGTGGCTGTTGGCAATTTACATCCCGCCCATCAGCATAACAAGGCTCCCAGTTCTCCATGGCCTGTCCTGCCTTTCTGGATTTTACAGTTTTTTCAGATGGCCCTTTGGACCGGGGGGAAGTGAGACTTCATTGTAGTGCAGATTTCCTTTGCAAGCTTGCTTGGTTGGCCAAAAAGGGCGTATGCGTTTTTTCCTGAATATATTCAGGAAAAAACGCATACGCCCTTTTTGGCCAAGTGCATCATTGTGGAAGTTCTGCCTCTTTTCCTATGCTTTAAATGCAATTCCAGTCTACCTCCTGAAATCGGTTTCCTGCAATTCTGCCCCGCTTTCAAGTCCTCTTGGCAGCCTTACTTCAGTATATTTTTGGACGATAGCTGTCATTTATAACTCTGCAGGTTTGTGAATTACAGTGCCCCTGAGCTCCTTTCTTCAAGTCGCTTTCTCGTGAGCTGGCCGCAACACCGCAGGATGGCTTCAGGCCCTAATCTGGTTCCGGCACGGCACGCTGAGCCTTTGGTTAATTCCTCTTCCTGGTGGGAAATGAGAGTTAAATTTGCCCGTCCAGACACCTCCAGCTAGTCTGTCATTGGTTCTCCCTATTCCTGTTCATCTTCCGCAGAAATTGCAAACTGGGCCAAACAGGAGGTTAAAGGCACTGACTCTCCAAGTCGGGAGAGTGTTAGTAAAGCGTCTGGAATGTTGCACCCGAGTACCAGGGGACGAAAACTGAGACATATTGGAACACGTCTCCCGATCACACGGTTGATCATACTCTGGGTTCCACATGCATGTTTTAGCTGAAGGAAGAATACCTTAAACCTGGAGAGTTGAGACCCGTGGAATGGGTACCATGCAATATGACTTCAAAGGGTCTTCATTTGCTCACCGAACCTCTCCAATCCTATCACTGCTGCGTTTATGCCCCTGTACACACACTTGATTCTCTTTCAGACACATAGCAATCCATAGGTTTTAAGATACTTCCTAGTCAGGTACACTCTTAGGCATTTAATATGGGGTGTTGAGTTCATTTCGTTGAGCAAGGAGTAGCTCTTGTCTATTCCATATTTGGCTTAAGGAACTTTATCTGTGCTCATTTCAATCTCTGGTTTTATGCAGCACCCCAACTCACCTTTCCCCTTAAGCAAGCATAAGTTGGTTTTCTAAATTTGAGACCCTGTTCTGTTTTGTGATTCAGTTCCTGTGTAGCCAAGTTTACATTCCGTGTATTAGTGATATCTTATGATGTTTCTTTTCCTGTGTGACTTATTTCAGTTAGAATCATCATACCTGAATCCACTCATTATGCTGCTACGGGGCTGATGACATAGATTTCATTTCTGAGTGATACTGCATTGTACGTAAGTACCACAACTTCTTTATCCATTTTTCACTTTCTGCGATATTGAACTTGTACCGTAAACCAGGTTCTTGTAAACAGAGCCGTCCCAACCTTTGGGGTGGCTGTGTCTTTTGATTTTAATTTCCCTAAGCTATAGGACCATAAGTGGAAGTGCCCTAGGCTCTGTTGCTTTGTTTTTTAGATGTTTCAGGAAACACCATACACTTCTCCCGAGTGGCTGTTGGCAATTGACATCCCGCCCATCAGCATAACAAGGCTCCCAGTTCTCCATGGCCTGTCCTGCCTTTCTGGATTTTACACTTTTTTCAGATGGCCCTTTGGACCGGGGGGAAGTGAGACTTCATTGTAGTGCAGATTTCCTTTGCAAGCTTGCTTGGTTGGCCAAAAAGGGCGTATGCGTTTTTTCCTGAATATATTCAGGAAAAAACGCATACGCCCTTTTTGGCCAAGTGCATCATTGTGGACGTTCTGCCTCTTTTCCTATGCTTTCAATGCAATTCCAGTCTACCTCCTGAAATCGGTTTCCTGCAATTCTGCCCCGCTTTCAAGTCCTCTTGGCAGCCTTACTTCAGTATATTTTTGGACGATAGCTGTCATTTATAACTCTGCAGGTTTGTGAATTACAGTGCCCCTGAGCTCCTTTCTTCAACTCGCTTTCTCGTGAGCTGGCCGCAACAGCACATGATGGCTTCAGGCCCTAATCTGGTTCCGGCACGGCATGCTGAGCCTTTGGTTAATTCCTCTTCCTGGTGGGAAATGAGAGTTAAATTTGCCCGTCCAGACACCTCCAGCTAGTCTCTCATTGGTTCTGCCTATTCCTGTTCATCTTCCGCAGAAATTGCAAACTGGGCCAAACAGGAGGTTAAAGGCACTGACTCTCCAAGTCGGGAGAGTGTTAGTAAAGCGTCTGGAATGTTGCACCCGAGTACCAGGGGACGAAAACTGAGACATATTGGAACACGTCTCCCGATCACACGGTTGATCATACTCTGGGTTCCACATGCATGTTTTAGCTGAAGGAAGAATACCTTAAACCTGGAGAGTTGAGACCCGTGGAATGGGTACCATGCAATATGACTTCAAAGGGTCTTCATTTGCTCACCGAACCTCTCCAATCCTATCACTGCTGCGTTTATGCCCCTGTACACACACTTGATTCTCTTTCAGAGACATAGCAATCCATAGGTTTTAAGATACTTCCTAGTCAGGTACACTCTTAGGCATTTAATATGGGGTGTTGAGTCCATTTCGTTGAGCAAGGAGTAGCTCTTGTCTATTCCATATTTGGCTTAAGGAACTTTATCTGTGCTCATTTCAATCTCTGGTTTTATGCAGCACCCCAACTCACCTTTCCCCTTAAGAAAGCATAAGTTTGTTTTCTAAATTTGAGACCCTGTTCTGTTTTGTAATTCAGTTCCTGTGTAGCCAAGTTTACATTCCGTGTATTAGTGATATCTTATGATGTTTCTTTTTCTGTGTGACTTATTTCAGTTAGAATCATCGTACCTGAATCCACTCATTATGCTGCTACGGGCCTGATGACATAGATTTCATTGCTGAGTGATATTGCATTGTACGTAAGTACCACAACTTCTTTATCCATTTTTCACTTTCTGCGATATTGAACTTGTACCGTAAACCAGGTTCTTGTAAACAGAGCCGTCCCAACCTTTGGGGTGGCTGTGTCTTTTGATTTTAATTTCCCTAAGCTATAGGACCATAAGTGGAAGTGCCCTAGGCTCTGTTGCTTTGTTTTTTAGATGTTTCAGGAAACACCATACACTTCTTCCGAGTGGCTGTTGGCAATTGACATCCCGCCCATCAGCGTAACAAGGCTCCCAGTTCTCCATGGCCTGTCCTGCCTTTCTGGATTTTACAGTTTTTTCAGATGGCCCTTTGGACCGGGGGGAAGTGAGACTTCATTGTAGTGCAGATTTCCTTTGCAAGCTTGCTTGGTTGGCCAAAAAGGGCGTATGCGTTTTTTCCTGAATATATTCAGGAAAAAACGCATACGCCCTTTTTGGCCAAGTGCATCATTGTGGACGTTCTGCCTCTTTTCCTATGCTTTAAATGCAATTCCAGTCTACCTCCTGAAATCGGTTTCCTGCAATTCTGCCCCGCTTTCAAGTCCTCTTGGCAGCCTTACTTCAGTATATTTTTGGACGATAGCTGTCATTTATAACTCTGCAGGTTTGTGAATTACAGTGCCCCTGAGCTCCTTTCTTCAAGTCGCTTTCTCGTGAGCTGGCCGCAACACCGCAGGATGGCTTCAGGCCCTAATCTGGTTCCGGCACGGCACGCTGAGCCTTTGGTTAATTCCTCTTCCTGGTGGGAAATGAGAGTTAAATTTGCCCGTCCAGACACCTCCAGCTAGTCTGTCATTGGTTCTCCCTATTCCTGTTCATCTTCCGCAGAAATTGCAAACTGGGCCAAACAGGAGGTTAAAGGCACTGACTCTCCAAGTCGGGAGAGTGTTAGTAAAGCGTCTGGAATGTTGCACCCGAGTACCAGGGGACGAAAACTGAGACATATTGGAACACGTCTCCCGATCACACGGTTGATCATACTCTGGGTTCCACATGCATGTTTTAGCTGAAGGAAGAATACCTTAAACCTGGAGAGTTGAGACCCGTGGAATGGGTACCATGCAATATGACTTCAAAGGGTCTTCATTTGCTCACCGAACCTCTCCAATCCTATCACTGCTGCGTTTATGCCCCTGTACACACACTTGATTCTCTTTCAGACACATAGCAATCCATAGGTTTTAAGATACTTCCTAGTCAGGTACACTCTTAGGCATTTAATATGGGGTGTTGAGTTCATTTCGTTGAGCAAGGAGTAGCTCTTGTCTATTCCATATTTGGCTTAAGGAACTTTATCTGTGCTCATTTCAATCTCTGGTTTTATGCAGCACCCCAACTCACCTTTCCCCTTAAGCAAGCATAAGTTGGTTTTCTAAATTTGAGACCCTGTTCTGTTTTGTGATTCAGTTCCTGTGTAGCCAAGTTTACATTCCGTGTATTAGTGATATCTTATGATGTTTCTTTTCCTGTGTGACTTATTTCAGTTAGAATCATCATACCTGAATCCACTCATTATGCTGCTACGGGGCTGATGACATAGATTTCATTTCTGAGTGATACTGCATTGTACGTAAGTACCACAACTTCTTTATCCATTTTTCACTTTCTGCGATATTGAACTTGTACCGTAAACCAGGTTCTTGTAAACAGAGCCGTCCCAACCTTTGGGGTGGCTGTGTCTTTTGATTTTAATTTCCCTAAGCTATAGGACCATAAGTGGAAGTGCCCTAGGCTCTGTTGCTTTGTTTTTTAGATGTTTCAGGAAACACCATACACTTCTCCCGAGTGGCTGTTGGCAATTGACATCCCGCCCATGAGCATAACAAGGCTCCCAGTTCTCCATGGCCTGTCCTGCCTTTCTGGATTTTACACTTTTTTCAGATGGCCCTTTGGACCGGGGGGAAGTGAGACTTCATTGTAGTGCAGATTTCCTTTGCAAGCTTGCTTGGTTGGCCAAAAAGGGCGTATGCGTTTTTTCCTGAATATATTCAGGAAAAAACGCATACGCCCTTTTTGGCCAAGTGCATCATTGTGGACGTTCTGCCTCTTTTCCTATGCTTTCAATGCAATTCCAGTCTACCTCCTGAAATCGGTTTCCTGCAATTCTGCCCCGCTTTCAAGTCCTCTTGGCAGCCTTACTTCAGTATATTTTTGGACGATAGCTGTCATTTATAACTCTGCAGGTTTGTGAATTACAGTGCCCCTGAGCTCCTTTCTTCAACTCGCTTTCTCGTGAGCTGGCCGCAACACCGCAGGATGGCTTCAGGCCCTAATCTGGTTCCGGCACGGCACGCTGAGCCTTTGGTTAATTCCTCTTCCTGGTGGGAAATGAGAGTTAAATTTGCCCGTCCAGACACCTCCAGCTAGTCTGTCATTGGTTCTCCCTATTCCTGTTCATCTTCCGCAGAAATTGCAAACTGGGCCAAACAGGAGGTTAAAGGCACTGACTCTCCAAGTCAGGAGAGTGTTAGTAAAGCGTCTGGAATGTTGCACCCGAGTACCAGGGGACGAAAACTGAGACATATTGGAACACGTCTCCCGATCACACGGTTGATCATACTCTGGGTTCCACATGCATGTTTTAGCTGAAGGAAGAATACCTTAAACCTGGAGAGTTGAGACCCGTGGAATGGGTACCATGCAATATGACTTCAAAGGGTCTTCATTTGCTCACCGAACCTCTCCAATCCTATCACTGCTGCGTTTATGCCCCTGTACACACACTTGATTCTCTTTCAGACACATAGCAATCCATAGGTTTTAAGATACTTCCTAGTCAGGTACACTCTTAGGCATTTAATATGGGGTGTTGAGTCCATTTCGTTGAGCAAGGAGTAGCTCTTGTCTATTCCATATTTGGCTTAAGGAACTTTATCTGTGCTCATTTCAATCTCTGGTTTTATGCAGCACCCCAACTCACCTTTCCCCTTAAGCAAGCATAAGTTGGGTTTCTAAATTTGAGACCCTGTTCTGTTTTGTAATTCAGTTCCTGTGTAGCCAAGTTTACATTCCGTGTATTAGTGATATCTTATGATGTTTCTTTTCCTGTGTGACTTATTTCAGTTAGAATCATCATACCTGAATCCACTCATTATGCTGCTACAGGCCTGATGACATAGATTTCATTGCTGAGTGATACTGCATTGTACGTAAGTACCACAACTTCTTTATCCATTTTTCACTTTCTGCGATATTGAACTTGTACCGTAAACCAGGTTCTTGTAAACAGAGCCGTCCCAACATTTGGGGTGGCTGTGTCTTTTTGATTTTAATTTCCCTAAGCTATAGGACCATAAGTGGAAGTGCCCTAGGCTCTGTTGCTTTGTTTTTTAGATGTTTCAGGAAACACCATACACTTCTCCCGAGTGGCTGTTGGCAATTTACATCCCGCCCATCAGCATAACAAGGCTCCCAGTTCTCCATGGCCTGTCCTGCCTTTCTGGATTTTACACTTTTTTCAGATGGCCCTTTGGACCGGGGGGAAGTGAGACTTCATTGTAGTGCAGATTTCCTTTGCAAGCTTGCTTGGTTGGCCAAAAAGGGCGTATGCGTTTTTTCCTGAATATATTCAGGAAAAAACGCATACGCCCTTTTTGGCCAAGTGCATCATTGTGGACGTTCTGCCTCTTTTCCTATGCTTTAAATGCAATTCCAGTCTACCTCCTGAAATCGGTTTCCTGCAATTCTGCCCCGCTTTCAAGTCCTCTTGGCAGCCTTACTTCAGTATATTTTTGGACGATAGCTGTCATTTATAACTCTGCAGGTTTGTGAATTACAGTGCCCCTGAGCTCCTTTCTTCAAGTCGCTTTCTCGTGAGCTGGCCGCAACACCGCAGGATGGCTTCAGGCCCTAATCTGGTTCCGGCACGGCACGCTGAGCCTTTGGTTAATTCCTCTTCCTGGTGGGAAATGAGAGTTAAATTTGCCCGTCCAGACACCTCCAGCTAGTCTGTCATTGGTTCTCCCTATTCCTGTTCATCTTCCGCAGAAATTGCAAACTGGGCCAAACAGGAGGTTAAAGGCACTGACTCTCCAAGTCGGGAGAGTGTTAGTAAAGCGTCTGGAATGTTGCACCCGAGTACCAGGGGACGAAAACTGAGACATATTGGAACACGTCTCCCGATCACACGGTTGATCATACTCTGGGTTCCACATGCATGTTTTAGCTGAAGGAAGAATACCTTAAACCTGGAGAGTTGAGACCCGTGGAATGGGTACCATGCAATATGACTTCAAAGGGTCTTCATTTGCCCACCGAACCTCTCCAATCCTATCACTGCTGCGTTTATGCCCCTGTACACACACTTGATTCTCTTTCAGAGACATAGCAATCCATAGGTTTTAAGATACTTCCTAGTCAGGTACACTCTTAGGCATTTAATATGGGGTGTTGAGTCCATTTCGTTGAGCAAGGAGTAGCTCTTGTCTATTCCATATTTGGCTTAAGGAACTTTATCTGTGCTCATTTCAATCTCTGGTTTTATGCAGCAGCCCAACTCACCTTTCCCCTTAAGCAAGCAGAAGTTGGTTTTCTAAATTTGAGACCCTGTTCTGTTTTGTAATTCAGTTCCTGTGTAGCCAAGTTTACATTCCGTGTATTAGTGATATCTTATGATGTTTCTTTTTCTGTGTGACTTATTTCAGTTAGAATCATCGTACCTGAATCCACTCATTATGCTGCTACGGGCCTGATGACATAGATTTCATTGCTGAGTGATACTGCATTGTACGTAAGTACCACAACTTCTTTATCCATTTTTCACTTTCTGCGATATTGAACTTGTACCGTAAACCAGGTTCTTGTAAACAGAGCCGTCCCAACCTTTGGGGTGGCTGTGTCTTTTTTATTTTAATTTCCCTAAGCTATAGGACCATAAGTGGAAGTGCCCTAGGCTCTGTTGCTTTGTTTTTTAGATGTTTCAGGAAACACCATACACTTCTCCAGAGTGGCTGTTGGCAATTGACATCCCGCCCATCAGCATAACAAGGCTCCCAGTTCTCCATGGCCTGTCCTGCCTTTCTGGATTTTACACTTTTTTCAGATGGCCCTTTTGACCGGGGGGAAGTGAGACTTCACTGTAGTGCAGATTTCCTTTGCAAGCTTGCTTGGTTGGCCAAAAAGGGCGTATGCGTTTTTTCCTGAATATATTCAGGAAAAAACGCATACGCCCTTTTTGGCCAAGTGCATCATTGTGGACGTTCTGCCTCTTTTCCTATGCTTTAAATGCAATTCCAGTCTACCTCCTGAAATCGGTTTCCTGCAATTCTGCCCCGCTTTCAAGTCCTCTTGGCAGCCTTACTTCAGTATATTTTTGGACGATAGCTGTCATTTATAACTGCAGGTTTGTGAATTACAGTGCCCCTGAGCTCCTTTCTTCAACTCGCTTTCTCGTGAGCTGGCCGCAACACCGCAGGATGGCTTCAGGCCCTAATCTGGTTCCGGCACGGCACGCTGAGCCTTTGGTTAATTCCTCTTCCTGGTGGGAAATGAGAGTTAAATTTGCCCGTCCAGACACCTCCAGCTAGTCTGTCATTGGTTCTCCCTATTCCTGTTCATCTTCCGCAGAAATTGCAAACTGGGCCAAACAGGAGGTTAAAGGCACTGACTCTCCAAGTCGGGAGAGTGTTAGTAAAGCGTCTGGAATGTTGCACCCGAGTACCAGGGGACGAAAACTGACACATATTGGAACACGTCTCCCGATCACACGGTTGATCATACTCTGGGTTCCACATGCATGTTTTAGCTGAAGGAAGAATACCTTAAACCTGGAGAGTTGAGACCCGTGGAATGGGTACCATGCAATATGACTTCAAAGGGTCTTCATTTGCTCACCGAACCTCTCCAATCCTATCACTGCTGCGTTTATGCCCCTGTACACACACTTGATTCTCTTTCAGACACATAGCAATCCATAGGTTTTAAGATACTTCCTAGTCAGGTACACTCTTAGGCATTTAATATGGGGTGTTGAGTCCATTTCGTTGAGCAAGGAGTAGCTCTTGTCTATTCCATATTTGGCTTAAGGAACTTTATCTGTGCTCATTTCAATCTCTGGTTTTATGCAGCACCCCAACTCACCTTTCCCCTTAAGAAAGCATAAGTTGGTTTTCTAAATTTGAGACCCTGTTCTGTTTTGTAATTCAGTTCCTGTGTAGCCAAGTTTACATTCCGTGTATTAGTGATATCTTATGATGTTTCTTTTTCTGTGTGACTTATTTCAGTTAGAATCATCGTACCTGAATCCACTCATTATGCTGCTACGGGCCTGATGACATAGATTTCATTGCTGAGTGATACTGCATTGTACGTAAGTACCACAACTTCTTTATCCATTTTTCACTTTCTGCGATATTGAACTTGTACCGTAAACCAGGTTCTTGTAAACAGAGCCGTCCCAACCTTTGGGGTGGCGGTGTCTTTTGATTTTAATTTCCCTAAGCTATAGGACCATAAGTGGAAGTGCCCTAGGCTCTGTTGCTTTGTTTTTTAGATGTTTCAGGAAACACCATACACTTCTCCCGAGTGGCTGTTGGCAATTTACATCCCGCCCATCAGCATAACAAGGCTCCCAGTTCTCCATGGCCTGTCCTGCCTTTCTGGATTTTACACTTTTTTCAGATGGCCCTTTGGACCGGGGGGAAGTGAGACTTCATTGTAGTGCAGATTTCCTTTGCAAGCTTGCTTGGTTGGCCAAAAAGGGCGTATGCGTTTTTTCCTGAATATATTCAGGAAAAAACGCATACGCCCTTTTTGGCCACTGCATCATTGTGGACGTTCTGCCTCTTTTCCTATGCTTTAAATGCAATTCCAGTCTACCTCCTGAAATCGGTTTCCTGCAATTCTGCCCCGCTTTCAAGTCCTCTTGGCAGCCTTACTTCAGTATATTTTTGGACGATAGCTGTCATTTATAACTCTGCAGGTTTGTGAATTACAGTGCCCCTGAGCTCCTTTCTTCAACTCGCTTTCTCGTGAGCTGGCCGCAACACCGCAGGATGGCTTCAGGCCCTAATCTGGTTCCGGCACGGCACGCTGAGCCTTTGGTTAATTCCTCTTCCTGGTGGGAAATGAGAGTTAAATTTGCCCGTCCAGACACCTCCAGCTAGTCTGTCATTGGTTCTGCCTATTCCTGTTCATCTTCCGCAGAAATTGCAAACTGGGCCAAACAGGAGGTTAAAGGCACTGACTCTCCAAGTCGGGAGAGTGTTAGTAAAGCGTCTGGAATGTTGCACCCGAGTACCAGGGGACGAAAACTGAGACATATTGGAACACGTCTCCCGATCACACGGTTGATCATACTCTGGGTTCCACATGCATGTTTTAGCTGAAGGAAGAATACCTTAAACCTGGAGAGTTGAGACCCGTGGAATGGGTACCATGCAATATGACTTCAAAGGGTCTTCATTTGCCCACCGAACCTCTCCAATCCTATCACTGCTGCGTTTATGCCCCTGTACACACACTTGATTCTCTTTCAGAGACATAGCAATCCATAGGTTTTAAGATACTTCCTAGTCAGGTACACTCTTAGGCATTTAATATGGGGTGTTGAGTCCATTTCGTTGAGCAAGGAGTAGCTCTTGTCTATTCCATATTTGGCTTAAGGAACTTTATCTGTGCTCATTTCAATCTCTGGTTTTATGCAGCAGCCCAACTCACCTTTCCCCTTAAGCAAGCAGAAGTTGGTTTTCTAAATTTGAGACCCTGTTCTGTTTTGTAATTCAGTTCCTGTGTAGCCAAGTTTACATTCCGTGTATTAGTGATATCTTATGATGTTTCTTTTTCTGTGTGACTTATTTCAGTTAGAATCATCGTACCTGAATCCACTCATTATGCTGCTACGGGCCTGATGACATAGATTTCATTGCTGAGTGATACTGCATTGTACGTAAGTACCACAACTTCTTTATCCATTTTTCACTTTCTGCGATATTGAACTTGTACCGTAAACCAGGTTCTTGTAAACAGAGCCGTCCCAACCTTTGGGGTGGCTGTGTCTTTTTTATTTTAATTTCCCTAAGCTATAGGACCATAAGTGGAAGTGCCCTAGGCTCTGTTGCTTTGTTTTTTAGATGTTTCAGGAAACACCATACACTTCTCCAGAGTGGCTGTTGGCAATTGACATCCCGCCCATCAGCATAACAAGGCTCCCAGTTCTCCATGGCCTGTCCTGCCTTTCTGGATTTTACACTTTTTTCAGATGGCCCTTTTGACCGGGGGGAAGTGAGACTTCACTGTAGTGCAGATTTCCTTTGCAAGCTTGCTTGGTTGGCCAAAAAGGGCGTATGCGTTTTTTCCTGAATATATTCAGGAAAAAACGCATACGCCCTTTTTGGCCAAGTGCATCATTGTGGACGTTCTGCCTCTTTTCCTATGCTTTAAATGCAATTCCAGTCTACCTCCTGAAATCGGTTTCCTGCAATTCTGCCCCGCTTTCAAGTCCTCTTGGCAGCCTTACTTCAGTATATTTTTGGACGATAGCTGTCATTTATAACTGCAGGTTTGTGAATTACAGTGCCCCTGAGCTCCTTTCTTCAACTCGCTTTCTCGTGAGCTGGCCGCAACACCGCAGGATGGCTTCAGGCCCTAATCTGGTTCCGGCACGGCATGCTGAGCCTTTGGTTAATTCCTCTTCCTGGTGGGAAATGAGAGTTAAATTTGCCCGTCCAGACACCTCCAGCTAGTCTGTCATTGGTTCTCCCTATTCCTGTTCATCTTCCGCAGAAATTGCAAACTGGGCCAAACAGGAGGTTAAAGGCACTGACTCTCCAAGTCGGGAGAGTGTTAGTAAAGCGTCTGGAATGTTGCACCCGAGTACCAGGGGACGAAAACTGACACATATTGGAACACGTCTCCCGATCACACGGTTGATCATACTCTGGGTTCCACATGCATGTTTTAGCTGAAGGAAGAATACCTTAAACCTGGAGAGTTGAGACCCGTGGAATGGGTACCATGCAATATGACTTCAAAGGGTCTTCATTTGCTCACCGAACCTCTCCAATCCTATCACTGCTGCGTTTATGCCCCTGTACACACACTTGATTCTCTTTCAGACACATAGCAATCCATAGGTTTTAAGATACTTCCTAGTCAGGTACACTCTTAGGCATTTAATATGGGGTGTTGAGTCCATTTCGTTGAGCAAGGAGTAGCTCTTGTCTATTCCATATTTGGCTTAAGGAACTTTATCTGTGCTCATTTCAATCTCTGGTTTTATGCAGCACCCCAACTCACCTTTCCCCTTAAGAAAGCATAAGTTGGTTTTCTAAATTTGAGACCCTGTTCTGTTTTGTAATTCAGTTCCTGTGTAGCCAAGTTTACATTCCGTGTATTAGTGATATCTTATGATGTTTCTTTTTCTGTGTGACTTATTTCAGTTAGAATCATCGTACCTGAATCCACTCATTATGCTGCTACGGGCCTGATGACATAGATTTCATTGCTGAGTGATACTGCATTGTACGTAAGTACCACAACTTCTTTATCCATTTTTCACTTTCTGCGATATTGAACTTGTACCGTAAACCAGGTTCTTGTAAACAGAGCCGTCCCAACCTTTGGGGTGGCGGTGTCTTTTGATTTTAATTTCCCTAAGCTATAGGACCATAAGTGGAAGTGCCCTAGGCTCTGTTGCTTTGTTTTTTAGATGTTTCAGGAAACACCATACACTTCTCCCGAGTGGCTGTTGGCAATTTACATCCCGCCCATCAGCATAACAAGGCTCCCAGTTCTCCATGGCCTGTCCTGCCTTTCTGGATTTTACACTTTTTTCAGATGGCCCTTTTGACCGGGGGGAAGTGAGACTTCATTGTAGTGCAGATTTCCTTTGCAAGCTTGCTTGGTTGGCCAAAAAGGGCGTATGCGTTTTTTCCTGAATATATTCAGGAAAAAACGCATACGCCCTTTTTGGCCAAGTGCATCATTGTGGACGTTCTGCCTCTTTTCCTATGCTTTAAATGCAATTCCAGTCTACCTCCTGAAATCGGTTTCCTGCAATTCTGCCCCGCTTTCAAGTCCTCTTGGCAGCCTTACTTCAGTATATTTTTGGACGATAGCTGTCATTTATAACTCTGCAGGTTTGTGAATTACAGTGCCCCTGAGCTCCTTTCTTCAACTCGCTTTCTCGTGAGCTGGCCGCAACCCCGCAGGATGGCTTCAGGCCCTAATCTGGTTCCGGCACGGCACGCTGAGCCTTTGGTTAATTCCTCTTCCTGGTGGGAAATGAGAGTTAAATTTGCCCGTCCAGACACCTCCAGCTAGTCTGTCATTGGTTCTCCCTATTCCTGTTCATCTTCCGCAGAAATTGCAAACTGGGCCAAACAGGAGGTTAAAGGCACTGACTCTCCAAGTCGGGAGAGTGTTAGTAAAGCGTCTGGAATGTTGCACCCGAGTACCAGGGGACGAAAACTGACACATATTGGAACACGTCTCCCGATCACACGGTTGATCATACTCTGGGTTCCACATGCATGTTTTAGCTGAAGGAAGAATACCTTAAACCTGGAGAGTTGAGACCCGTGGAATGGGTACCATGCAATATGACTTCAAAGGGTCTTCATTTGCTCACCGAACCTCTCCAATCCTATCACTGCTGCGTTTATGCCCCTGTACACACACTTGATTCTCTTTCAGACACATAGCAATCCATAGGTTTTAAGATACTTCCTAGTCAGGTACACTCTTAGGCATTTAATATGGGGTGTTGAGTCCATTTCGTTGAGCAAGGAGTAGCTCTTGTCTGTTCCATATTTGGCTTAAGGAACTTTATCTGTGCTCATTTCAATCTCTGGTTTTATGCAGCACCCCAACTCACCTTTCCCCTTAAGAAAGCATAAGTTGGTTTTCTAAATTTGAGACCCTGTTCTGTTTTGTAATTCAGTTCCTGTGTAGCCAAGTTTACATTCCGTGTATTAGTGATATCTTATGATGTTTCTTTTTCTGTGTGACTTATTTCAGTTAGAATCATCGTACCTGAATCCACTCATTATGCTGCTACGGGCCTGATGACATAGATTTCATTGCTGAGTGATATTGCATTGTACGTAAGTACCACAACTTCTTTATCCATTTTTCACTTTCTGCGATATTGAACTTGTACCGTAAACCAGGTTCTTGTAAACAGAGCCGTCCCAACCTTTGGGGTGGCTGTGTCTTTTGATTTTAATTTCCCTAAGCTATAGGACCATAAGTGGAAGTGCCCTAGGCTCTGTTGCTTTGTTTTTTAGATGTTTCAGGAAACACCATACACTTCTCCCGAGTGGCTGTTGGCAATTTACATCCCGCCCATCAGCATAACAAGGCTCCCAGTTCTCCATGGCCTGTCCTGCCTTTCTGGATTTTACACTTTTTTCAGATGGCCCTTTTGACCGGGGGGAAGTGAGACTTCATTGTAGTGCAGATTTCCTTTGCAAGCTTGCTTGGTTGGCCAAAAAGGGCGTATGCGTTTTTTCCTGAATATATTCAGGAAAAAACGCATACGCCCTTTTTGGCCAAGTGCATCATTGTGGACGTTCTGCCTCTTTTCCTATGCTTTAAATGCAATTCCAGTCTACCTCCTGAAATCGGTTTCCTGCAATTCTGCCCCGCTTTCAAGTCCTCTTGGCAGCCTTACTTCAGTATATTTTTGGACGATAGCTGTCATTTATAACTCTGCAGGTTTGTGAATTACAGTGCCCCTGAGCTCCTTTCTTCAACTCGCTTTCTCGTGAGCTGGCCGCAACCCCGCAGGATGGCTTCAGGCCCTAATCTGGTTCCGGCACGGCACGCTGAGCCTTTGGTTAATTCCTCTTCCTGGTGGGAAATGAGAGTTAAATTTGCCCGTCCAGACACCTCCAGCTAGTCTGTCATTGGTTCTCCCTATTCCTGTTCATCTTCCGCAGAAATTGCAAACTGGGCCAAACAGGAGGTTAAAGGCACTGACTCTCCAAGTCGGGAGAGTGTTAGTAAAGCGTCTGGAATGTTGCACCCGAGTACCAGGGGACGAAAACTGACACATATTGGAACACGTCTCCCGATCACACGGTTGATCATACTCTGGGTTCCACATGCATGTTTTAGCTGAAGGAAGAATACCTTAAACCTGGAGAGTTGAGACCCGTGGAATGGGTACCATGCAATATGACTTCAAAGGGTCTTCATTTGCTCACCGAACCTCTCCAATCCTATCACTGCTGCGTTTATGCCCCTGTACACACACTTGATTCTCTTTCAGACACATAGCAATCCATAGGTTTTAAGATACTTCCTAGTCAGGTACACTCTTAGGCATTTAATATGGGGTGTTGAGTCCATTTCGTTGAGCAAGGAGTAGCTCTTGTCTATTCCATATTTGGCTTAAGGAACTTTATCTGTGCTCATTTCAATCTCTGGTTTTATGCAGCACCCCAACTCACCTTTCCCCTTAAGAAAGCATAAGTTGGTTTTCTAAATTTGAGACCCTGTTCTGTTTTGTAATTCAGTTCCTGTGTAGCCAAGTTTACATTCCGTGTATTAGTGATATCTTATGATGTTTCTTTTTCTGTGTGACTTATTTCAGTTAGAATCATCGTACCTGAATCCACTCATTATGCTGCTACGGGCCTGATGACATAGATTTCATTGCTGAGTGATATTGCATTGTACGTAAGTACCACAACTTCTTTATCCATTTTTCACTTTCTGCGATATTGAACTTGTACCGTAAACCAGGTTCTTGTAAACAGAGCCGTCCCAACCTTTGGGGTGGCTGTGTCTTTTGATTTTAATTTCCCTAAGCTATAGGACCATAAGTGGAAGTGCCCTAGGCTCTGTTGCTTTGTTTTTTAGATGTTTCAGGAAACACCATACACTTCTCCCGAGTGGCTGTTGGCAATTGACATCCCGCCCATCAGCATAACAAGGCTCCCAGTTCTCCATGGCCTGTCCTGCCTTTCTGGATTTTACACTTTTTTCAGATGGCCCTTTTGACCGGGGGGAAGTGAGACTTCATTGTAGTGCAGATTTCCTTTGCAAGCTTGCTTGGTTGGCCAAAAAGGGCGTATGCGTTTTTTCCTGAATATATTCAGGAAAAAACGCATACGCCCTTTTTGGCCAAGTGCATCATTGTGGACGTTCTGCCTCTTTTCCTATGCTTTAAATGCAATTCCAGTCTACCTCCTGAAATCGGTTTCCTGCAATTCTGCCCCGCTTTCAAGTCCTCTTGGCAGCCTTACTTCAGTATATTTTTGGACGATAGCTGTCATTTATAACTCTGCAGGTTTGTGAATTACAGTGCCCCTGAGCTCCTTTCTTCAACTCGCTTTCTCGTGAGCTGGCCGCAACCCCGCAGGATGGCTTCAGGCCCTAATCTGGTTCCGGCACGGCACGCTGAGCCTTTGGTTAATTCCTCTTCCTGGTGGGAAATGAGAGTTAAATTTGCCCGTCCAGACACCTCCAGCTAGTCTGTCATTGGTTCTCCCTATTCCTGTTCATCTTCCGCAGAAATTGCAAACTGGGCCAAACAGGAGGTTAAAGGCACTGACTCTCCAAGTCGGGAGAGTGTTAGTAAAGCGTCTGGAATGTTGCACCCGAGTACCAGGGGACGAAAACTGACACATATTGGAACACGTCTCCCGATCACACGGTTGATCATACTCTGGGTTCCACATGCATGTTTTAGCTGAAGGAAGAATACCTTAAACCTGGAGAGTTGAGACCCGTGGAATGGGTACCATGCAATATGACTTCAAAGGGTCTTCATTTGCTCACCGAACCTCTCCAATCCTATCACTGCTGCGTTTATGCCCCTGTACACACACTTGATTCTCTTTCAGACACATAGCAATCCATAGGTTTTAAGATACTTCCTAGTCAGGTACACTCTTAGGCATTTAATATGGGGTGTTGAGTCCATTTCGTTGAGCAAGGAGTAGCTCTTGTCTATTCCATATTTGGCTTAAGGAACTTTATCTGTGCTCATTTCAATCTCTGGTTTTATGCAGCACCCCAACTCACCTTTCCCCTTAAGAAAGCATAAGTTGGTTTTCTAAATTTGAGACCCTGTTCTGTTTTGTAATTCAGTTCCTGTGTAGCCAAGGTTACATTCCGTGTATTAGTGATATCTTATGATGTTTCTTTTCCTGTGTGACTTATTTCAGTTAGAATCATCATACCTGAATCCACTCATTATGCTGCTACGGGGCTGATGACATAGATTTCATTGCTGAGTGATACTGCATTGTACGTAAGTACCACAACTTCTTTATCCATTTTTCACTTTCTGCGATATTGAACTTGTACCGTAAAACAGGTTCTTGTAAACAGAGCCGTCCCAACCTTTGGGGTGGCTGTGTCTTTTGATTTTAATTTCCCTAAGCTATAGGACCATAAGTGGAAGTGCCCTAGGCTCTGTTGCTTTGTTTTTTAGATGTTTCAGGAAACACCATACACTTCTCCCGAGTGGCTGTTGGCAATTGACATCCCGCCCATCAGCGTAACAAGGCTCCCAGTTCTCCATGGCCTGTCCTGCCTTTCTGGATTTTACACTTTTTTCAGATGGCCCTTTGGACCGGGGGGAAGTGAGACTTCATTGTAGTGCAGATTTCCTTTGCAAGCTTGCTTGGTTGGCCAAAAAGGGCGTATGCGTTTTTTCCTGAATATATTCAGGAAAAAACGCATACGCCCTTTTTGGCCAAGTGCATCATTGTGGACGTTCTGCCTCTTTTCCTATGCTTTAAATGCAATTCCAGTCTACCTCCTGAAATCGGTTTCCTGCAATTCTGCCCCGCTTTCAAGTCCTCTTGGCAGCCTTACTTCAGTATATTTTTGGACGATAGCTGTCATTTATAACTCTGCAGGTTTGTGAATTACAGTGCCCCTGAGCTCCTTTCTTCAACTCGCTTTCTCGTGAGCTGGCCGCAACACCGCAGGATGGCTTCAGGCCCTAATCTGGTTCCGGCACGGCACGCTGAGCCTTTGGTTAATTCCTCTTCCTGGTGGGAAATGAGAGTTAAATTTGCCCGTCCAGACACCTCCAGCTAGTCTGTCATTGGTTCTGCCTATTCCTGTTCATCTTCCGCAGAAATTGCAAACTGGGCCAAACAGGAGGTTAAAGGCACTGACTCTCCAAGTCGGGAGAGTGTTAGTAAAGCGTCTGGAATGTTGCACCCGAGTACCAGGGGACGAAAACTGAGACATATTGGAACACGTCTCCCGATCACACGGTTGATCATACTCTGGGTTCCACATGCATGTTTTAGCTGAAGGAAGAATACCTTAAACCTGGAGAGTTGAGACCCGTGGAATGGGTACCATGCAATATGACTTCAAAGGGTCTTCATTTGCTCACCGAACCTCTCCAATCCTATCACTGCTGCGTTTATGCCCCTGTACACACACTTGATTCTCTTTCAGACACATAGCAATCCATAGGTTTTAAGATACTTCCTAGTCAGGTACACTCTTAGGCATTTAATATGGGGTGTTGAGTCCATTTCGTTGAGCAAGGAGTAGCTCTTGTCTATTCCATATTTGGCTTAAGGAACTTTATCTGTGCTCATTTCAATCTCTGGTTTTATGCAGCACCCCAACTCACCTTTCCCCTTAAGCAAGCATAAGTTGGTTTTCTAAATTTGAGACCCTGTTCTGTTTTGTAATTCAGTTCCTGTGTAGCCAAGTTTACATTCCGTGTATTAGTGATATCTTATGATGTTTCTTTTCCTGTGTGACTTATTTCAGTTAGAATCATCATACCTGAATCCACTCATTATGCTGCTACGGGCCTGATGACATAGATTTCATTTCTGAGTGATACTGCATTGTACGTAAGTACCACAACTTCTTTATCCATTTTTCACTTTCTGCGATATTGAACTTGTACCGTAAACCAGGTTCTTGTAAACAGAGCCGTCCCAACCTTTGGGGTGGCTGTGTCTTTTGATTTTAATTTCCCTAAGCTATAGGACCATAAGTGGAAGTGCCCTAGGCTCTGTTGCTTTGTTTTTTAGATGTTTCAGGAAACACCATACACTTCTCCCGAGTGGCTGTTGGCAATTGACATCCCGCCCATCAGCATAACAAGGCTCCCAGTTCTCCATGGCCTGTCCTGCCTTTCTGGATTTTACACTTTTTTCAGATGGCCCTTTTGACCGGGGGGAAGTGAGACTTCATTGTAGTGCAGATTTCCTTTGCAAGCTTGCTTGGTTGGCCAAAAAGGGCGTATGCGTTTTTTCCTGAATATATTCAGGAAAAAACGCATACGCCCTTTTTGGCCAAGTGCATCATTGTGGACGTTCTGCCTCCTTTCCTATGCTTTAAATGCAATTCCAGTCTACCTCCTGAAATCGGTTTCCTGCAATTCTGCCCCGCTTTCAAGTCCTCTTGGCAGCCTTACTTCAGTATATTTTTGGACGATAGCTGTCATTTATAACTCTGCAGGTTTGTGAATTACAGTGCCCCTGAGCTCCTTTCTTCAACTCGCTTTCTCGTGAGCTGGCCGCAACACCGCAGGATGGCTTCAGGCCCTAATCTGGTTCCGGCACGGCACGCTGAGCCTTTGGTTAATTCCTCTTCCTGGTGGGAAATGAGAGTTAAATTTGCCCGTCCAGACACCTCCAGCTAGTCTGTCATTGGTTCTCCCTATTCCTGTTCATCTTCTGCAGAAATTGCAAACTGGGCCAAACAGGAGGTTAAAGGCACTGACTCTCCAAGTCGGGAGAGTGTTAGTAAAGCGTCTGGAATGTTGCACCCGAGTACCAGGGGACGAAAACAGAGACATATTGGAACACGTCTCCCGATCACACGGTTGATCATACTCTGGGTTCCACATGCATGTTTTAGCTGAAGGAAGAATACCTTAAACCTGGAGAGTTGAGACCCGTGGAATGGGTACCATGCAATATGACTTCAAAGGGTCTTCAGTTGCTCACCGAACCTCTCCAATCCTATCACTGCTGCGTTTATGCCCCTGTACACACACTTGATTCTCTTTCAGAGACATAGCAATCCATAGGTTTTAAGATACTTCCTAGTCAGGTACACTC
The DNA here is from genome assembly GCF_949774975.1 of Lagenorhynchus albirostris. Taxonomy (NCBI): domain Eukaryota; kingdom Metazoa; phylum Chordata; class Mammalia; order Artiodactyla; family Delphinidae; genus Lagenorhynchus; species Lagenorhynchus albirostris. The sequence goes on along the minus strand of NW_026783322.1, from coordinate 651,075 downwards.
TTAGGCATTTAATATGGGGTGTTGAGTCCATTTCGTTGAGCAAGGAGTAGCTCTTGTCTATTCCATATTTGGCTTAAGGAACTTTATCTGTGCTCATTTCAATCTCTGGTTTTATGCAGCACCCCAACTCACCTTTCCCCTTAAGCAAGCATAAGTTGGGTTTCTAAATTTGAGACCCTGTTCTGTTTTGTAATTCAGTTCCTGTGTAGCCAAGGTTACATTCCGTGTATTAGTGATATCTTATGATGTTTCTTTTCCTGTGTGACTTATTTCAGTTAGAATCATCATACCTGAATCCACTCATTATGCTGCTACGGGCCTGATGACATAGATTTCATTGCTGAGTGATACTGCATTGTACGTAAGTACCACAACTTCTTTATCCATTTTTCACTTTCTGTGATATTGAACTTGTACCGTAAACCAGGTTCTTGTAAACAGAGCCGTCCCAACCTTTGTGGTGGCTGTGTCTTTTTGATTTTAATTTCCTTATGCTATAGGACAATAAGTGGAAGTGCCCTAGGCTCTGTTGCTTTGTTTTTTAGATGTTTCAGGAAACACCATACACTTCTCCCGAGTGGCTGTTGGCAATTGACATCCCGCCCATCAGCATAACAAGGCTCCCAGTTCTCCATGGCCTGTCCTGCCTTTCTGGATTTTACACTTTTTTCAGATGGCCCTTTTGACCGGGGGGAAGTGAGACTTCACTGTAGTGCAGATTTCCTTTGCAAGCTTGCTTGGTTGGCCAAAAAGGGCGTATGCGTTTTTTCCTGAATATATTCAGGAAAAAACGCATACGCCCTTTTTGGCCAAGTGCATCATTGTGGACGTTCTGCCTCTTTTCCTATGCTTTAAATGCAATTCCAGTCTACCTCCTGAAATCGGTTTCCTGCAATTCTGCCCCGCTTTCAAGTCCTCTTGGCAGCCTTACTTCAGTATATTTTTGGACGATAGCTGTCATTTATAACTCTGCAGGTTTGTGAATTACAGTGCCCCTGAGCTCCTTTCTTCAACTCGCTTTCTCGAGAGCTGGCCGCAACACCGCAGGATGGCTTCAGGCCCTAATCTGGTTCCGGCACGGCACGCTGAGCCTTTGGTTAATTCCTCTTCCTGGTGGGAAATGAGAGTTAAATTTGCCCGTCCAGACACCTCCAGCTAGTCTGTCATTGGTTCTCCCTATTCCTGTTCATCTTCCGCAGAAATTGCAAACTGGGCCAAACAGGAGGTTAAAGGCACTGACTCTCCAAGTCGGGAGAGTGTTAGTAAAGCGTCTGGAATGTTGCACCCGAGTACCAGGGGACGAAAACTGACACATATTGGAACACGTCTCCCGATCACACGGTTGATCATACTCTGGGTTCCACATGCATGTTTTAGCTGAAGGAAGAATACCTTAAACCTGGAGAGTTGAGACCCGTGGAATGGGTACCATGCAATATGACTTCAAAGGGTCTTCATTTGCTCACCGAACCTCTCCAATCCTATCACTGCTGCGTTTATGCCCCTGTACACACACTTGATTCTCTTTCAGAGACATAGCAATCCATAGGTTTTAAGATACTTCCTAGTCAGGTACACTCTTAGGCATTTAATATGGGGTGTTGAGTCCATTTCGTTGAGCAAGGAGTAGCTCTTGTCTATTCCATATTTGGCTTAAGGAACTTTATCTGTGCTCATTTCAATCTCTGGTTTTATGCAGCACCCCAACTCACCTTTCCCCTTAAGCAAGCATAAGTTGGTTTTCTAAATTTGAGACCCTGTTCTGTTTTGTAATTCAGTTCCTGTGTAGCCAAGTTTACATTCCGTGTATTAGTGATATCTTATGATGTTTCTTTTTCTGTGTGACTTATTTCAGTTAGAATCATCGTACCTGAATCCACTCATTATGCTGCTACAGGCCTGATGACATAGATTTCATTGCTGAGTGATATTGCATTGTACGTAAGTACCACAACTTCTTTATCCATTTTTCACTTTCTGCGATATTGAACTTGTACCGTAAACCAGGTTCTTGTAAACAGAGCCGTCCCAACCTTTGGGGTGGCTGTGTCTTTTGATTTTAATTTCCCTAAGCTATAGGACCATAAGTGGAAGTGCCCTAGGCTCTGTTGCTTTGTTTTTTAGATGTTTCAGGAAACACCATACACTTCTCCCGAGTGGCTGTTGGCAATTGACATCCCGCCCATCAGCATAACAAGGCTCCCAGTTCTCCATGGCCTGTCCTGCCTTTCTGGATTTTACACTTTTTTCAGATGGCCCTTTTGACCGGGGGGAAGTGAGACTTCATTGTAGTGCAGATTTCCTTTGCAAGCTTGCTTGGTTGGCCAAAAAGGGCGTATGCGTTTTTTCCTGAATATATTCAGGAAAAAACGCATACGCCCTTTTTGGCCAAGTGCATCATTGTGGACGTTCTGCCTCTTTTCCTATGCTTTCAATGCAATTCCAGTCTACCTCCTGAAATCGGTTTCCTGCAATTCTGCCCCGCTTTCAAGTCCTCTTGGCAGCCTTACTTCAGTATATTTTTGGACGATAGCTGTCATTTATAACTCTGCAGGTTTGTGAATTACAGTGCCCCTGAGCTCCTTTCTTCAACTCGCTTTCTCGTGAGCTGGCCGCAACACCGCAGGATGGCTTCAGGCCCTAATCTGGTTCCGGCACGGCACGCTGAGCCTTTGGTTAATTCCTCTTCCTGGTGGGAAATGAGAGTTAAATTTGCCCGTCCAGACACCTCCAGCTAGTCTGTCATTGGTTCTCCCTATTCCTGTTCATCTTCCGCAGAAATTGCAAACTGGGCCAAACAGGAGGTTAAAGGCACTGACTCTCCAAGTCGGGAGAGTGTTAGTAAAGCGTCTGGAATGTTGCACCCGAGTACCAGGTGACGAAAACTGACACATATTGGAACACGCCTCCCGATCACACGGTTGATCATACTCTGGGTTCCACATGCATGTTTTAGCTGAAGGAAGAATACCTTAAACCTGGAGAGTTGAGACCCGTGGAATGGGTACCATGCAATATGACTTCAAAGGGTCTTCATTTGCTCACCGAACCTCTCCAATCCTATCACTGCTGCGTTTATGCCCCTGCACACACGCTTGATTCTCTTTTGGAGACATAGCAATCCATAGGTTTTAAGATACTTCCTAGTCAGGTACATTCTTAGGTGTTTAATATGGGGTGTTGAATACATTTCGTTGAGCAAGGAGTAGCTCTTGTCTATTCCATATTTGGCTTAAGGAACTTTATCTGTGCTCATTTCAATCTCTGGTTTTATGCAGCACCCCAACTCACCTTTCCCCTTAAGCAAGCATAAGTTGGGTTTCTAAATTTGAGACCCTGTTCTGTTTTGTAATTCAGTTCCTGTGTAGCCAAGTTTACATTCCGTGTATTAGTGTTACCTTATGATGTTTCTTTTTCTGTGTGACTTATTTCAGTTAGAATCATCGTACCTGAATCCACTCATTATGCTGCTACGGGCCTGATGACATAGATTTCATTGCTGAGTGATACTGCATTGTACGTAAGTACCACAACTTCTTTATCCATTTTTCACTTTCTGCGATATTGAACTTGTACCGTAAACCAGGTTCTTGTAAACAGAGCCGTCCCAACCTTTGGGGTGGCTGTGTCTTTTGATTTTAATTTCCCTAAGCTATAGGACCATAAGTGGAAGTGCCCTAGGCTCTGTTGCTTTGTTTTTTAGATGTTTCAGGAAACACCATACACTTCTCCCGAGTGGCTGTTGGCAATTTACATCCCGCCCATCAGCATAACAAGGCTCCCAGTTCTCCATGGCCTGTCCTGCCTTTCTGGATTTTACACTTTTTTCAGATGGCCCTTTGGACCGGGGGGAAGTGAGACTTCATTGTAGTGCACATTTCCTTTGCAAGCTTGCTTGGTTGGCCAAAAAGGGCGTATGCGTTTTTTCCTGAATATATTCAGGAAAAAACGCATACGCCCTTTTTGGCCAAGTGCATCATTGTGGACGTTCTGCCTCTTTTCCTATGCTTTCAATGCAATTCCAGTCTACCTCCTGAAATCGGTTTCCTGCAATTCTGCCCCGCTTTCAAGTCCTCTTGGCAGCCTTACTTCAGTATATTTTGGACGATAGCTGTCATTTATAACTCTGCAGGTTTGTGAATTACAGTGCCCCTGAGCTCCTTTCTTCAACTCGCTTTCTCGTGAGCTGGCCGCAACACCGCAGGATGGCTTCAGGCCCTAATCTGGTTCCGGCACGGCACGCTGAGCCTTTGGTTAATTCCTCTTCCTGGTGGGAGATGAGAGTTAAATTTGCCCGTCCAGACACCTCCAGCTAGTCTGTCATTGGTTCTGCCTATTCCTGTTCATCTTCCGCAGAAATTGCAAACTGGGCCAAACAGGAGGTTAAAGGCACTGACTCTCCAAGTCGGGAGAGTGTTAGTAAAGCGTCTGGAATGTTGCACCCGAGTACCAGGGGACGAAAACTGAGACATATTGGAACACGTCTCCCGATCACACGGTTGATCATACTCTGGGTTCCACATGCATGTTTTAGCTGAAGGAAGAATACCTTAAACCTGGAGAGTTGAGACCCGTGGAATGGGTACCATGCAATATGACTTCAAAGGGTCTTCATTTGCTCACCGAACCTCTCCAATCCTATCACTGCTGCGTTTATGCCCCTGTACACACACTTGATTCTCTTTCAGAGACATAGCAATCCATAGGTTTTAAGATACTTCCTAGTCAGGTACACTCTTAGGCATTTAATATGGGGTGTTGAGTCCATTTCGTTGAGCAAGGAGTAGCTCTTGTCTATTCCATATTTGGCTTAAGGAACTTTATCTGTGCTCATTTCAATCTCTGGTTTTATGCAGCACCCCAACTCACCTTTCCCCTTAAGAAAGCATAAGTTTGTTTTCTAAATTTGAGACCCTGTTCTGTTTTGTAATTCAGTTCCTGTGTAGCCAAGTTTACATTCCGTGTATTAGTGATATCTTATGATGTTTCTTTTTCTGTGTGACTTATTTCAGTTAGAATCATCGTACCTGAATCCACTCATTATGCTGCTACGGGCCTGATGACATAGATTTCATTGCTGAGTGATATTGCATTGTACGTAAGTACCACAACTTCTTTATCCATTTTTCACTTTCTGCGATATTGAACTTGTACCGTAAACCAGGTTCTTGTAAACAGAGCCGTCCCAACCTTTGGGGTGGCTGTGTCTTTTGATTTTAATTTCCCTAAGCTATAGGACCATAAGTGGAAGTGCCCTAGGCTCTGTTGCTTTGTTTTTTAGATGTTTCAGGAAACACCATACACTTCTTCCGAGTGGCTGTTGGCAATTGACATCCCGCCCATCAGCGTAACAAGGCTCCCAGTTCTCCATGGCCTGTCCTGCCTTTCTGGATTTTACAGTTTTTTCAGATGGCCCTTTGGACCGGGGGGAAGTGAGACTTCATTGTAGTGCAGATTTCCTTTGCAAGCTTGCTTGGTTGGCCAAAAAGGGCGTATGCGTTTTTTCCTGAATATATTCAGGAAAAAACGCATACGCCCTTTTTGGCCAAGTGCATCATTGTGGACGTTCTGCCTCTTTTCCTATGCTTTAAATGCAATTCCAGTCTACCTCCTGAAATGGGTTTCCTGCAATTCTGCCCCGCTTTCAAGTCCTCTTGGCAGCCTTACTTCAGTATATTTTTGGACGATAGCTGTCATTTATAACTCTGCAGGTTTGTGAATTACAGTGCCCCTGAGCTCCTTTCTTCAAGTCGCTTTCTCGTGAGCTGGCCGCAACACCGCAGGATGGCTTCAGGCCCTAATCTGGTTCCGGCACGGCACGCTGAGCCTTTGGTTAATTCCTCTTCCTGGTGGGAAATGAGAGTTAAATTTGCCCGTCCAGACACCTCCAGCTAGTCTGTCATTGGTTCTGCCTATTCCTGTTCATCTTCCGCAGAAATTGCAAACTGGGCCAAACAGGAGGTTAAAGGCACTGACTCTCCAAGTCGGGAGAGTGTTAGTAAAGCGTCTGGAATGTTGCACCCGAGTACCAGGGGACGAAAACTGAGACATATTGGAACACGTCTCCCGATCACACGGTTGATCATACTCTGGGTTCCACATGCATGTTTTAGCTGAAGGAAGAATACCTTAAACCTGGAGAGTTGAGACCCGTGGAATGGGTACCATGCAATATGACTTCAAAGGGTCTTCATTTGCTCACCGAACCTCTCCAATCCTATCACTGCTGCGTTTATGCCCCTGTACACACACTTGATTCTCTTTCAGACACATAGCAATCCATAGGTTTTAAGATACTTCCTAGTCAGGTACACTCTTAGGCATTTAATATGGGGTGTTGAGTCCATTTCGTTGAGCAAGGAGTAGCTCTTGTCTATTCCATATTTGGCTTAAGGAACTTTATCTGTGCTCATTTCAATCTCTGGTTTTATGCAGCACCCCAACTCACCTTTCCCCTTAAGAAAGCATAAGTTTGTTTTCTAAATTTGAGACCCTGTTCTGTTTTGTAATTCAGTTCCTGTGTAGCCAAGTTTACATTCCGTGTATTAGTGATATCTTATGATGTTTCTTTTTCTGTGTGACTTATTTCAGTTAGAATCATCGTACCTGAATCCACTCATTATGCTGCTACGGGCCTGATGACATAGATTTCATTGCTGAGTGATATTGCATTGTACGTAAGTACCACAACTTCTTTATCCATTTTTCACTTTCTGCGATATTGAACTTGTACCGTAAACCAGGTTCTTGTAAACAGAGCCGTCCCAACCTTTGGGGTGGCTGTGTCTTTTGATTTTAATTTCCCTAAGCTATAGGACCATAAGTGGAAGTGCCCTAGGCTCTGTTGCTTTGTTTTTTAGATGTTTCAGGAAACACCATACACTTCTTCCGAGTGGCTGTTGGCAATTGACATCCCGCCCATCAGCGTAACAAGGCTCCCAGTTCTCCATGGCCTGTCCTGCCTTTCTGGATTTTACAGTTTTTTCAGATGGCCCTTTGGACCGGGGGGAAGTGAGACTTCATTGTAGTGCAGATTTCCTTTGCAAGCTTGCTTGGTTGGCCAAAAAGGGCGTATGCGTTTTTTCCTGAATATATTCAGGAAAAAACGCATACGCCCTTTTTGGCCAAGTGCATCATTGTGGACGTTCTGCCTCTTTTCCTATGCTTTAAATGCAATTCCAGTCTACCTCCTGAAATGGGTTTCCTGCAATTCTGCCCCGCTTTCAAGTCCTCTTGGCAGCCTTACTTCAGTATATTTTTGGACGATAGCTGTCATTTATAACTCTGCAGGTTTGTGAATTACAGTGCCCCTGAGCTCCTTTCTTCAAGTCGCTTTCTCGTGAGCTGGCCGCAACACCGCAGGATGGCTTCAGGCCCTAATCTGGTTCCGGCACGGCACGCTGAGCCTTTGGTTAATTCCTCTTCCTGGTGGGAAATGAGAGTTAAATTTGCCCGTCCAGACACCTCCAGCTAGTCTGTCATTGGTTCTCCCTATTCCTGTTCATCTTCCGCAGAAATTGCAAACTGGGCCAAACAGGAGGTTAAAGGCACTGACTCTCCAAGTCGGGAGAGTGTTAGTAAAGCGTCTGGAATGTTGCACCCGAGTACCAGGGGACGAAAACTGAGACATATTGGAACACGTCTCCCGATCACACGGTTGATCATACTCTGGGTTCCACATGCATGTTTTAGCTGAAGGAAGAATACCTTAAACCTGGAGAGTTGAGACCCGTGGAATGGGTACCATGCAATATGACTTCAAAGGGTCTTCATTTGCTCACCGAACCTCTCCAATCCTATCACTGCTGCGTTTATGCCCCTGTACACACACTTGATTCTCTTTCAGACACATAGCAATCCATAGGTTTTAAGATACTTCCTAGTCAGGTACACTCTTAGGCATTTAATATGGGGTGTTGAGTCCATTTCGTTGAGCAAGGAGTAGCTCTTGTCTATTCCATATTTGGCTTAAGGAACTTTATCTGTGCTCATTTCAATCTCTGGTTTTATGCAGCACCCCAACTCACCTTTCCCCTTAAGCAAGCATAAGTTGGTTTTCTAAATTTGAGACCCTGTTCTGTTTTGTAATTCAGTTCCTGTGTAGCCAAGTTTACATTCCGTGTATTAGTGATATCTTATGATGTTTCTTTTCCTGTGTGACTTATTTCAGTTAGAATCATCATACCTGAATCCACTCATTATGCTGCTACGGGCCTGATGACATAGATTTCATTTCTGAGTGATACTGCATTGTACGTAAGTACCACAACTTCTTTATCCATTTTTCACTTTCTGCGATATTGAACTTGTACCGTAAACCAGGTTCTTGTAAACAGAGCCGTCCCAACCTTTGGGGTGGCTGTGTCTTTTGATTTTAATTTCCCTAAGCTATAGGACCATAAGTGGAAGTGCCCTAGGCTCTGTTGCTTTGTTTTTTAGATGTTTCAGGAAACACCATACACTTCTCCCGAGTGGCTGTTGGCAATTGACATCCCGCCCATCAGCATAACAAGGCTCCCAGTTCTCCATGGCCTGTCCTGCCTTTCTGGATTTTACACTTTTTTCAGATGGCCCTTTTGACCGGGGGGAAGTGAGACTTCATTGTAGTGCAGATTTCCTTTGCAAGCTTGCTTGGTTGGCCAAAAAGGGCGTATGCGTTTTTTCCTGAATATATTCAGGAAAAAACGCATACGCCCTTTTTGGCCAAGTGCATCATTGTGGACGTTCTGCCTCCTTTCCTATGCTTTAAATGCAATTCCAGTCTACCTCCTGAAATCGGTTTCCTGCAATTCTGCCCCGCTTTCAAGTCCTCTTGGCAGCCTTACTTCAGTATATTTTTGGACGATAGCTGTCATTTATAACTCTGCAGGTTTGTGAATTACAGTGCCCCTGAGCTCCTTTCTTCAACTCGCTTTCTCGTGAGCTGGCCGCAACACCGCAGGATGGCTTCAGGCCCTAATCTGGTTCCGGCACGGCACGCTGAGCCTTTGGTTAATTCCTCTTCCTGGTGGGAAATGAGAGTTAAATTTGCCCGTCCAGACACCTCCAGCTAGTCTGTCATTGGTTCTCCCTATTCCTGTTCATCTTCTGCAGAAATTGCAAACTGGGCCAAACAGGAGGTTAAAGGCACTGACTCTCCAAGTCGGGAGAGTGTTAGTAAAGCGTCTGGAATGTTGCACCCGAGTACCAGGGGACGAAAACTGAGACATATTGGAACACGTCTCCCGATCACACGGTTGATCATACTCTGGGTTCCACATGCATGTTTTAGCTGAAGGAAGAATACCTTAAACCTGGAGAGTTGAGACCCGTGGAATGGGTACCATGCAATATGACTTCAAAGGGTCTTCAGTTGCTCACCGAACCTCTCCAATCCTATCACTGCTGCGTTTATGCCCCTGTACACACACTTGATTCTCTTTCAGAGACATAGCAATCCATAGGTTTTAAGATACTTCCTAGTCAGGTACACTCTTAGGCATTTAATATGGGGTGTTGAGTCCATTTCGTTGAGCAAGGAGTAGCTCTTGTCTATTCCATATTTGGCTTAAGGAACTTTATCTGTGCTCATTTCAATCTCTGGTTTTATGCAGCACCCCAACTCACCTTTCCCCTTAAGCAAGCATAAGTTGGGTTTCTAAATTTGAGACCCTGTTCTGTTTTGTAATTCAGTTCCTGTGTAGCCAAGGTTACATTCCGTGTATTAGTGATATCTTATGATGTTTCTTTTCCTGTGTGACTTATTTCAGTTAGAATCATCATACCTGAATCCACTCATTATGCTGCTACGGGCCTGATGACATAGATTTCATTGCTGAGTGATACTGCATTGTACGTAAGTACCACAACTTCTTTATCCATTTTTCACTTTCTGTGATATTGAACTTGTACCGTAAACCAGGTTCTTGTAAACAGAGCCGTCCCAACCTTTGGGGTGGCTGTGTCTTTTTGATTTTAATTTCCTTATGCTATAGGACCATAAGTGGAAGTGCCCTAGGCTCTGTTGCTTTGTTTTTTAGATGTTTCAGGAAACACCATACACTTCTCCCGAGTGGCTGTTGGCAATTGACATCCCGCCCATCAGCATAACAAGGCTCCCAGTTCTCCATGGCCTGTCCTGCCTTTCTGGATTTTACACTTTTTTCAGATGGCCCTTTTGACCGGGGGGAAGTGAGACTTCACTGTAGTGCAGATTTCCTTTGCAAGCTTGCTTGGTTGGCCAAAAAGGGCGTATGCGTTTTTTCCTGAATATATTCAGGAAAAAACGCATACGCCCTTTTTGGCCAAGTGCATCATTGTGGACGTTCTGCCTCTTTTCCTATGCTTTAAATGCAATTCCAGTCTACCTCCTGAAATCGGTTTCCTGCAATTCTGCCCCGCTTTCAAGTCCTCTTGGCAGCCTTACTTCAGTATATTTTTGGACGATAGCTGTCATTTATAACTCTGCAGGTTTGTGAATTACAGTGCCCCTGAGCTCCTTTCTTCAACTCGCTTTCTCGAGAGCTGGCCGCAACACCGCAGGATGGCTTCAGGCCCTAATCTGGTTCCGGCACGGCACGCTGAGCCTTTGGTTAATTCCTCTTCCTGGTGGGAAATGAGAGTTAAATTTGCCCGTCCAGACACCTCCAGCTAGTCTGTCATTGGTTCTCCCTATTCCTGTTCATCTTCCGCAGAAATTGCAAACTGGGCCAAACAGGAGGTTAAAGGCACTGACTCTCCAAGTCGGGAGAGTGTTAGTAAAGCGTCTGGAATGTTGCACCCGAGTACCAGGTGACGAAAACTGACACATATTGGAACACGCCTCCCGATCACACGGTTGATCATACTCTGGGTTCCACATGCATGTTTTAGCTGAAGGAAGAATACCTTAAACCTGGAGAGTTGAGACCCGTGGAATGGGTACCATGCAATATGACTTCAAAGGGTCTTCATTTGCTCACCGAACCTCTCCAATCCTATCACTGCTGCGTTTATGCCCCTGCACACACGCTTGATTCTCTTTTGGAGACATAGCAATCCATAGGTTTTAAGATACTTCCTAGTCAGGTACATTCTTAGGTGTTTAATATGGGGTGTTGAATACATTTCGTTGAGCAAGGAGTAGCTCTTGTCTATTCCATATTTGGCTTAAGGAACTTTATCTGTGCTCATTTCAATCTCTGGTTTTATGCAGCACCCCAACTCACCTTTCCCCTTAAGCAAGCATAAGTTGGGTTTCTAAATTTGAGACCCTGTTCTGTTTTGTAATTCAGTTCCTGTGTAGCCAAGTTTACATTCCGTGTATTAGTGTTACCTTATGATGTTTCTTTTTCTGTGTGACTTATTTCAGTTAGAATCATCGTACCTGAATCCACTCATTATGCTGCTACGGGCCTGATGACATAGATTTCATTGCTGAGTGATACTGCATTGTACGTAAGTACCACAACTTCTTTATCCATTTTTCACTTTCTGCGATATTGAACTTGTACCGTAAACCAGGTTCTTGTAAACAGAGCCGTCCCAACCTTTGGGGTGGCTGTGTCTTTTGATTTTAATTTCCCTAAGCTATAGGACCATAAGTGGAAGTGCCCTAGGCTCTGTTGCTTTGTTTTTTAGATGTTTCAGGAAACACCATACACTTCTCCCGAGTGGCTGTTGGCAATTGACATCCCGCCCATCAGCATAACAAGGCTCCCAGTTCTCCATGGCCTGTCCTGCCTTTCTGGATTTTACACTTTTTTCAGATGGCCCTTTGGACCGGGGGGAAGTGAGACTTCATTGTAGTGCACATTTCCTTTGCAAGCTTGCTTGGTTGGCCAAAAAGGGCGTATGCGTTTTTTCCTGAATATATTCAGGAAAAAACGCATACGCCCTTTTTGGCCAAGTGCATGATTGTGGACGTTCTGCCTCTTTTCCTATGCTTTAAATGCAATTCCAGTCTACCTCCTGAAATCGGTTTCCTGCAATTCTGCCCCGCTTTCAAGTCCTCTTGGCAGCCTTACTTCAGTATATTTTGGACGATAGCTGTCATTTATAACTCTGCAGGTTTGTGAATTACAGTGCCCCTGAGCTCCTTTCTTCAACTCGCTTTCTCGTGAGCTGGCCGCAACACCGCAGGATGGCTTCAGGCCCTAATCTGGTTCCGGCACGGCATGCTGAGCCTTTGGTTAATTCCTCTTCCTGGTGGGAAATGAGAGTTAAATTTGCCCGTCCAGACACCTCCAGCTAGTCTGTCATTGGTTCTGCCTATTCCTGTTCATCTTCCGCAGAAATTGCAAACTGGGCCAAACAGGAGGTTAAAGGCACTGACTCTCCAAGTCGGGAGAGTGTTAGTAAAGCGTCTGGAATGTTGCACCCGAGTACCAGGGGACGAAAACTGAGACATATTGGAACACGTCTCCCGATCACACGGTTGATCATACTCTGGGTTCCACATGCATGTTTTAGCTGAAGGAAGAATACCTTAAACCTGGAGAGTTGAGACCCGTGGAATGGGTACCATGCAATATGACTTCAAAGGGTCTTCATTTGCTCACCGAACCTCTCCAATCCTATCACTGCTGCGTTTATGCCCCTGTACACACACTTGATTCTCTTTCAGAGACATAGCAATCCATAGGTTTTAAGATACTTCCTAGTCAGGTACACTCTTAGGCATTTAATATGGGGTGTTGAGTCCATTTCGTTGAGCAAGGAGTAGCTCTTGTCTATTCCATATTTGGCTTAAGGAACTTTATCTGTGCTCATTTCAATCTCTGGTTTTATGCAGCACCCCAACTCACCTTTCCCCTTAAGAAAGCATAAGTTTGTTTTCTAAATTTGAGACCCTGTTCTGTTTTGTAATTCAGTTCCTGTGTAGCCAAGTTTACATTCCGTGTATTAGTGATATCTTATGATGTTTGTTTTTCTGTGTGACTTATTTCAGTTAGAATCATCGTACCTGAATCCACTCATTATGCTGCTACGGGCCTGATGACATAGATTTCATTGCTGAGTGATACTGCATTGTACGTAAGTACCACAACTTCTTTATCCATTTTTCACTTTCTGTGATATTGAACTTGTACCGTAAACCAGGTTCTTGTAAACAGAGCCGTCCCAACCTTTGGGGTGGCTGTGTCTTTTTGATTTTAATTTCCTTATGCTATAGGACCATAAGTGGAAGTGCCCTAGGCTCTGTTGCTTTGTTTTTTAGATGTTTCAGGAAACACCATACACTTCTCCCGAGTGGCTGTTGGCAATTGACATCCCGCCCATCAGCATAACAAGGCTCCCAGTTCTCCATGGCCTGTCCTGCCTTTCTGGATTTTACACTTTTTTCAGATGGCCCTTTTGACCGGGGGGAAGTGAGACTTCACTGTAGTGCAGATTTCCTTTGCAAGCTTGCTTGGTTGGCCAAAAAGGGCGTATGCGTTTTTTCCTGAATATATTCAGGAAAAAACGCATACGCCCTTTTTGGCCAAGTGCATCATTGTGGACGTTCTGCCTCTTTTCCTATGCTTTAAATGCAATTCCAGTCTACCTCCTGAAATCGGTTTCCTGCAATTCTGCCCCGCTTTCAAGTCCTCTTGGCAGCCTTACTTCAGTATATTTTTGGACGATAGCTGTCATTTATAACTCTGCAGGTTTGTGAATTACAGTGCCCCTGAGCTCCTTTCTTCAACTCGCTTTCTCGAGAGCTGGCCGCAACACCGCAGGATGGCTTCAGGCCCTAATCTGGTTCCGGCACGGCACGCTGAGCCTTTGGTTAATTCCTCTTCCTGGTGGGAAATGAGAGTTAAATTTGCCCGTCCAGACACCTCCAGCTAGTCTGTCATTGGTTCTCCCTATTCCTGTTCATCTTCCGCAGAAATTGCAAACTGGGCCAAACAGGAGGTTAAAGGCACTGACTCTCCAAGTCGGGAGAGTGTTAGTAAAGCGTCTGGAATGTTGCACCCGAGTACCAGGTGACGAAAACTGACACATATTGGAACACGCCTCCCGATCACACGGTTGATCATACTCTGGGTTCCACATGCATGTTTTAGCTGAAGGAAGAATACCTTAAACCTGGAGAGTTGAGACCCGTGGAATGGGTACCATGCAATATGACTTCAAAGGGTCTTCATTTGCTCACCGAACCTCTCCAATCCTATCACTGCTGCGTTTATGCCCCTGCACACACGCTTGATTCTCTTTTGGAGACATAGCAATCCATAGGTTTTAAGATACTTCCTAGTCAGGTACATTCTTAGGTGTTTAATATGGGGTGTTGAATACATTTCGTTGAGCAAGGAGTAGCTCTTGTCTATTCCATATTTGGCTTAAGGAACTTTATCTGTGCTCATTTCAATCTCTGGTTTTATGCAGCACCCCAACTCACCTTTCCCCTTAAGCAAGCATAAGTTGGGTTTCTAAATTTGAGACCCTGTTCTGTTTTGTAATTCAGTTCCTGTGTAGCCAAGTTTACATTCCGTGTATTAGTGTTACCTTATGATGTTTCTTTTTCTGTGTGACTTATTTCAGTTAGAATCATCGTACCTGAATCCACTCATTATGCTGCTACGGGCCTGATGACATAGATTTCATTGCTGAGTGATACTGCATTGTACGTAAGTACCACAACTTCTTTATCCATTTTTCACTTTCTGCGATATTGAACTTGTACCGTAAACCAGGTTCTTGTAAACAGAGCCGTCCCAAACTTTGGGGTGGCTGTGTCTTTTGATTTTAATTTCCCTAAGCTATAGGACCATAAGTGGAAGTGCCCTAGGCTCTGTTGCTTTGTTTTTTAGATGTTTCAGGAAACACCATACACTTCTCCCGAGTGGCTGTTGGCAATTGACATCCCGCCCATCAGCATAACAAGGCTCCCAGTTCTCCATGGCCTGTCCTGCCTTTCTGGATTTTACACTTTTTTCAGATGGCCCTTTGGACCGGGGGGAAGTGAGACTTCATTGTAGTGCACATTTCCTTTGCAAGCTTGCTTGGTTGGCCAAAAAGGGCGTATGCGTTTTTTCCTGAATATATTCAGGAAAAAACGCATACGCCCTTTTTGGCCAAGTGCATGATTGTGGACGTTCTGCCTCTTTTCCTATGCTTTAAATGCAATTCCAGTCTACCTCCTGAAATCGGTTTCCTGCAATTCTGCCCCGCTTTCAAGTCCTCTTGGCAGCCTTACTTCAGTATATTTTGGACGATAGCTGTCATTTATAACTCTGCAGGTTTGTGAATTACAGTGCCCCTGAGCTCCTTTCTTCAACTCGCTTTCTCGTGAGCTGGCCGCAACACCGCAGGATGGCTTCAGGCCCTAATCTGGTTCCGGCACGGCATGCTGAGCCTTTGGTTAATTCCTCTTCCTGGTGGGAAATGAGAGTTAAATTTGCCCGTCCAGACACCTCCAGCTAGTCTGTCATTGGTTCTGCCTATTCCTGTTCATCTTCCGCAGAAATTGCAAACTGGGCCAAACAGGAGGTTAAAGGCACTGACTCTCCAAGTCGGGAGAGTGTTAGTAAAGCGTCTGGAATGTTGCACCCGAGTACCAGGGGACGAAAACTGAGACATATTGGAACACGTCTCCCGATCACACGGTTGATCATACTCTGGGTTCCACATGCATGTTTTAGCTGAAGGAAGAATACCTTAAACCTGGAGAGTTGAGACCCGTGGAATGGGTACCATGCAATATGACTTCAAAGGGTCTTCATTTGCTCACCGAACCTCTCCAATCCTATCACTGCTGCGTTTATGCCCCTGTACACACACTTGATTCTCTTTCAGAGACATAGCAATCCATAGGTTTTAAGATACTTCCTAGTCAGGTACACTCTTAGGCATTTAATATGGGGTGTTGAGTCCATTTCGTTGAGCAAGGAGTAGCTCTTGTCTATTCCATATTTGGCTTAAGGAACTTTATCTGTGCTCATTTCAATCTCTGGTTTTATGCAGCACCCCAACTCACCTTTCCCCTTAAGAAAGCATAAGTTTGTTTTCTAAATTTGAGACCCTGTTCTGTTTTGTAATTCAGTTCCTGTGTAGCCAAGTTTACATTCCGTGTATTAGTGATATCTTATGATGTTTGTTTTTCTGTGTGACTTATTTCAGTTAGAATCATCGTACCTGAATCCACTCATTATGCTGCTACGGGCCTGATGACATAGATTTCATTGCTGAGTGATATTGCATTGTACGTAAGTACCACAACTTCTTTATCCATTTTTCACTTTCTGCGATATTGAACTTGTACCGTAAACCAGGTTCTTGTAAACAGAGCCGTCCCAACCTTTGGGGTGGCTGTGTCTTTTGATTTTAATTTCCCTAAGCTATAGGACCATAAGTGGAAGTGCCCTAGGCTCTGTTGCTTTGTTTTTTAGATGTTTCAGGAAACACCATACACTTCTTCCGAGTGGCTGTTGGCAATTGACATCCCGCCCATCAGCGTAACAAGGCTCCCAGTTCTCCATGGCCTGTCCTGCCTTTCTGGATTTTACAGTTTTTTCAGATGGCCCTTTGGACCGGGGGGAAGTGAGACTTCATTGTAGTGCAGATTTCCTTTGCAAGCTTGCTTGGTTGGCCAAAAAGGGCGTATGCGTTTTTTCCTGAATATATTCAGGAAAAAACGCATACGCCCTTTTTGGCCAAGTGCATCATTGTGGACGTTCTGCCTCTTTTCCTATGCTTTAAATGCAATTCCAGTCTACCTCCTGAAATCGGTTTCCTGCAATTCTGCCCCGCTTTCAAGTCCTCTTGGCAGCCTTACTTCAGTATATTTTTGGACGATAGCTGTCATTTATAACTCTGCAGGTTTGTGAATTACAGTGCCCCTGAGCTCCTTTCTTCAACTCGCTTTCTCGTGAGCTGGCCGCAACACCGCAGGATGGCTTCAGGCCCTAATCTGGTTCCGGCACGGCACGCTGAGCCTTTGGTTAATTCCTCTTCCTGGTGGGAAATGAGAGTTAAATTTGCCCGTCCAGACACCTCCAGCTAGTCTGTCATTGGTTCTCCCTATTCCTGTTCATCTTCCGCAGAAATTGCAAACTGGGCCAAACAGGAGGTTAAAGGCACTGACTCTCCAAGTCGGGAGAGTGTTAGTAAAGCGTCTGGAATGTTGCACCCGAGTACCAGGGGACGAAAACTGAGACATATTGGAACACGTCTCCCGATCACACGGTTGATCATACTCTGGGTTCCACATGCATGTTTTAGCTGAAGGAAGAATACCTTAAACCTGGAGAGTTGAGACCCGTGGAATGGGTACCATGCAATATGACTTCAAAGGGTCTTCATTTGCTCACCGAACCTCTCCAATCCTATCACTGCTGCGTTTATGCCCCTGTACACACACTTGATTCTCTTTCAGACACATAGCAATCCATAGGTTTTAAGATACTTCCTAGTCAGGTACACTCTTAGGCATTTAATATGGGGTGTTGAGTTCATTTCGTTGAGCAAGGAGTAGCTCTTGTCTATTCCATATTTGGCTTAAGGAACTTTATCTGTGCTCATTTCAATCTCTGGTTTTATGCAGCACCCCAACTCACCTTTCCCCTTAAGCAAGCATAAGTTGGTTTTCTAAATTTGAGACCCTGTTCTGTTTTGTGATTCAGTTCCTGTGTAGCCAAGTTTACATTCCGTGTATTAGTGATATCTTATGATGTTTCTTTTCCTGTGTGACTTATTTCAGTTAGAATCATCATACCTGAATCCACTCATTATGCTGCTACGGGGCTGATGACATAGATTTCATTTCTGAGTGATACTGCATTGTACGTAAGTACCACAACTTCTTTATCCATTTTTCACTTTCTGCGATATTGAACTTGTACCGTAAACCAGGTTCTTGTAAACAGAGCCGTCCCAACCTTTGGGGTGGCTGTGTCTTTTGATTTTAATTTCCCTAAGCTATAGGACCATAAGTGGAAGTGCCCTAGGCTCTGTTGCTTTGTTTTTTAGATGTTTCAGGAAACACCATACACTTCTCCCGAGTGGCTGTTGGCAATTGACATCCCGCCCATCAGCATAACAAGGCTCCCAGTTCTCCATGGCCTGTCCTGCCTTTCTGGATTTTACACTTTTTTCAGATGGCCCTTTGGACCGGGGGGAAGTGAGACTTCATTGTAGTGCAGATTTCCTTTGCAAGCTTGCTTGGTTGGCCAAAAAGGGCGTATGCGTTTTTTCCTGAATATATTCAGGAAAAAACGCATACGCCCTTTTTGGCCAAGTGCATCATTGTGGACGTTCTGCCTCTTTTCCTATGCTTTCAATGCAATTCCAGTCTACCTCCTGAAATCGGTTTCCTGCAATTCTGCCCCGCTTTCAAGTCCTCTTGGCAGCCTTACTTCAGTATATTTTTGGACGATAGCTGTCATTTATAACTCTGCAGGTTTGTGAATTACAGTGCCCCTGAGCTCCTTTCTTCAACTCGCTTTCTCGTGAGCTGGCCGCAACACCGCAGGATGGCTTCAGGCCCTAATCTGGTTCCGGCACGGCACGCTGAGCCTTTGGTTAATTCCTCTTCCTGGTGGGAAATGAGAGTTAAATTTGCCCGTCCAGACACCTCCAGCTAGTCTGTCATTGGTTCTCCCTATTCCTGTTCATCTTCCGCAGAAATTGCAAACTGGGCCAAACAGGAGGTTAAAGGCACTGACTCTCCAAGTCGGGAGAGTGTTAGTAAAGCGTCTGGAATGTTGCACCCGAGTACCAGGGGACTAAAACTGAGACATATTGGAACACGTCTCCCGATCACACGGTTGATCATACTCTGGGTTCCACATGCATGTTTTAGCTGAAGGAAGAATACCTTAAACCTGGAGAGTTGAGACCCGTGGAATGGGTACCATGCAATATGACTTCAAAGGGTCTTCATTTGCTCACCGAACCTCTCCAATCCTATCACTGCTGCGTTTATGCCCCTGTACACACACTTGATTCTCTTTCAGACACATAGCAATCCATAGGTTTTAAGATACTTCCTAGTCAGGTACACTCTTAGGCATTTAATATGGGGTGTTGAGTCCATTTCGTTGAGCAAGGAGTAGCTCTTGTCTATTCCATATTTGGCTTAAGGAACTTTATCTGTGCTCATTTCAATCTCTGGTTTTATGCAGCACCCCAACTCACCTTTCCCCTTAAGCAAGCATAAGTTGGGTTTCTAAATTTGAGACCCTGTTCTGTTTTGTAATTCAGTTCCTGTGTAGCCAAGTTTACATTCCGTGTATTAGTGATATCTTATGATGTTTCTTTTCCTGTGTGACTTATTTCAGTTAGAATCATCATACCTGAATCCACTCATTATGCTGCTACAGGCCTGATGATATAGATTTCATTTCTGAGTGATACTGCATTGTACGTAAGTACCACAACTTCTTTATCCATTTTTCACTTTCTGCGATATTGAACTTGTACCGTAAACCAGGTTCTTGTAAACAGAGCCGTCCCAACATTTGGGGTGGCTGTGTCTTTTTGATTTTAATTTCCCTAAGCTATAGGACCATAAGTGGAAGTGCCCTAGGCTCTGTTGCTTTGTTTTTTAGATGTTTCAGGAAACACCATACACTTCTCCCGAGTGGCTGTTGGCAATTTACATCCCGCCCATCAGCATAACAAGGCTCCCAGTTCTCCATGGCCTGTCCTGCCTTTCTGGATTTTACACTTTTTTCAGATGGCCCTTTGGACCGGGGGGAAGTGAGACTTCATTGTAGTGCAGATTTCCTTTGCAAGCTTGCTTGGTTGGCCAAAAAGGGCGTATGCGTTTTTTCCTGAATATATTCAGGAAAAAACGCATACGCCCTTTTTGGCCAAGTGCATCATTGTGGACGTTCTGCCTCTTTTCCTATGCTTTAAATGCAATTCCAGTCTACCTCCTGAAATCGGTTTCCTGCAATTCTGCCCCGCTTTCAAGTCCTCTTGGCAGCCTTACTTCAGTATATTTTTGGACGATAGCTGTCATTTATAACTCTGCAGGTTTGTGAATTACAGTGCCCCTGAGCTCCTTTCTTCAACTCGCTTTCTCGTGAGCTGGCCGCAACCCCGCAGGATGGCTTCAGGCCCTAATCTGGTTCCGGCACGGCACGCTGAGCCTTTGGTTAATTCCTCTTCCTGGTGGGAAATGAGAGTTAAATTTGCCCGTCCAGACACCTCCAGCTAGTCTGTCATTGGTTCTCCCTATTCCTGTTCATCTTCCGCAGAAATTGCAAACTGGGCCAAACAGGAGGTTAAAGGCACTGACTCTCCAAGTCGGGAGAGTGTTAGTAAAGCGTCTGGAATGTTGCACCCGAGTACCAGGGGACGAAAACTGAGACATATTGGAACACGTCTCCCGATCACACGGTTGATCATGCTCTGGGTTCCACATGCATGTTTTAGCTAAAGGAAGAATACCTTAAACCTGGAGAGTTGAGACCCGTGGAATGGGTACCATGCAATATGACTTCAAAGGGTCTTCATTTGCCCACCGAACCTCTCCAATCCTATCACTGCTGCGTTTATGCCCCTGTACACACACTTGATTCTCTTTCAGAGACATAGCAATCCATAGGTTTTAAGATACTTCCTAGTCAGGTACACTCTTAGGCATTTAATATGGGGTGTTGAGTCCATTTCGTTGAGCAAGGAGTAGCTCTTGTCTATTCCATATTTGGCTTAAGGAACTTTATCTGTGCTCATTTCAATCTCTGGTTTTATGCAGCACCCCAACTCACCTTTCCCCTTAAGCAAGCATAAGTTGGGTTTCTAAATTTGAGACCCTGTTCTGTTTTGTAATTCAGTTCCTGTGTAGCCAAGTTTACATTCCGTGTATTAGTGATATCTTATGATGTTTCTTTTCCTGTGTGACTTATTTCAGTTAGAATCATCATACCTGAATCCACTCATTATGCTGCTACAGGCCTGATGACATAGATTTCATTGCTGAGTGATACTGCATTGTACGTAAGTACCACAACTTCTTTATCCATTTTTCACTTTCTGCGATATTGAACTTGTACCGTAAACCAGGTTCTTGTAAACAGAGCCGTCCCAACATTTGGGGTGGCTGTGTCATTTTGATTTTAATTTCCCTAAGCTATAGGACCATAAGTGGAAGTGCCCTAGGCTCTGTTGCTTTGTTTTTTAGATGTTTCAGGAAACACCATACACTTCTCCCGAGTGGCTGTTGGCAATTTACATCCCGCCCATCAGCATAACAAGGCTCCCAGTTCTCCATGGCCTGTCCTGCCTTTCTGGATTTTACACTTTTTTCAGATGGCCCTTTGGACCGGGGGGAAGTGAGACTTCATTGTAGTGCAGATTTCCTTTGCAAGCTTGCTTGGTTGGCCAAAAAGGGCGTATGCGTTTTTTCCTGAATATATTCAGGAAAAAACGCATACGCCCTTTTTGGCCAAGTGCATCATTGTGGACGTTCTGCCTCTTTTCCTATGCTTTAAATGCAATTCCAGTCTACCTCCTGAAATCGGTTTCCTGCAATTCTGCCCTGCTTTCAAGTCCTCTTGGCAGCCTTACTTCAGTATATTTTTGGACGATAGCTGTCATTTATAACTCTGCAGGTTTGTGAATTACAGTGCCCCTGAGCTCCTTTCTTCAACTCGCTTTCTCGTGAGCTGGCCGCAACACCGCAGGATGGCTTCAGGCCCTAATCTGGTTCCGGCACGGCACGCTGAGCCTTTGGTTAATTCCTCTTCCTGGTGGGAAATGAGAGTTAAATTTGCCCGTCCAGACACCTCCAGCTAGTCTGTCATTGGTTCTCCCTATTCCTGTTCATCTTCCGCAGAAATTGCAAACTGGGCCAAACAGGAGGTTAAAGGCACTGACTCTCCAAGTCGGGAGAGTGTTAGTAAAGCGTCTGGAATGTTGCACCCGAGTACCAGGGGACGAAAACTGAGACATATTGGAACACGTCTCCCGATCACACGGTTGATCATACTCTGGGTTCCACATGCATGTTTTAGCTAAAGGAAGAATACCTTAAACCTGGAGAGTTGAGACCCGTGGAATGGGTACCATGCAATATGACTTCAAAGGGTCTTCATTTGCCCACCGAACCTCTCCAATCCTATCACTGCTGCGTTTATGCCCCTGTACACACACTTGATTCTCTTTCAGAGACATAGCAATCCATAGGTTTTAAGATACTTCCTAGTCAGGTACACTCTTAGGCATTTAATATGGGGTGTTGAGTCCATTTCGTTGAGCAAGGAGTAGCTCTTGTCTATTCCATATTTGGCTTAAGGAACTTTATCTGTGCTCATTTCAATCTCTGGTTTTATGCAGCAGCCCAACTCACCTTTCCCCTTAAGCAAGCAGAAGTTGGTTTTCTAAATTTGAGACCCTGTTCTGTTTTGTAATTCAGTTCCTGTGTAGCCAAGTTTACATTCCGTGTATTAGTGATATCTTATGATGTTTCTTTTTCTGTGTGACTTATTTCAGTTAGAATCATCGTACCTGAATCCACTCATTATGCTGCTACGGGCCTGATGACATAGATTTCATTGCTGAGTGATACTGCATTGTACGTAAGTACCACAACTTCTTTATCCATTTTTCACTTTCTGCGATATTGAACTTGTACCGTAAACCAGGTTCTTGTAAACAGAGCCGTCCCAACCTTTGGGGTGGCTGTGTCTTTTTTATTTTAATTTCCCTAAGCTATAGGACCATAAGTGGAAGTGCCCTAGGCTCTGTTGCTTTGTTTTTTAGATGTTTCAGGAAACACCATACACTTCTCCAGAGTGGCTGTTGGCAATTGACATCCCGCCCATCAGCATAACAAGGCTCCCAGTTCTCCATGGCCTGTCCTGCCTTTCTGGATTTTACACTTTTTTCAGATGGCCCTTTTGACCGGGGGGAAGTGAGACTTCACTGTAGTGCAGATTTCCTTTGCAAGCTTGCTTGGTTGGCCAAAAAGGGCGTATGCGTTTTTTCCTGAATATATTCAGGAAAAAACGCATACGCCCTTTTTGGCCAAGTGCATCATTGTGGACGTTCTGCCTCTTTTCCTATGCTTTAAATGCAATTCCAGTCTACCTCCTGAAATCGGTTTCCTGCAATTCTGCCCCGCTTTCAAGTCCTCTTGGCAGCCTTACTTCAGTATATTTTTGGACGATAGCTGTCATTTATAACTCTGCAGGTTTGTGAATTACAGTGCCCCTGAGCTCCTTTCTTCAACTCGCTTTCTCGTGAGCTGGCCGCAACACCGCAGGATGGCTTCAGGCCCTAATCTGGTTCCGGCACGGCACGCTGAGCCTTTGGTTAATTCCTCTTCCTGGTGGGAAATGAGAGTTAAATTTGCCCGTCCAGACACCTCCAGCTAGTCTGTCATTGGTTCTCCCTATTCCTGTTCATCTTCCGCAGAAATTGCAAACTGGGCCAAACAGGAGGTTAAAGGCACTGACTCTCCAAGTCGGGAGAGTGTTAGTAAAGCGTCTGGAATGTTGCACCCGAGTACCAGGGGACGAAAACTGAGACATATTGGAACACGTCTCCCGATCACACGGTTGATCATACTCTGGGTTCCACATGCATGTTTTAGCTGAAGGAAGAATACCTTAAACCTGGAGAGTTGAGACCCGTGGAATGGGTACCATGCAATATGACTTCAAAGGGTCTTCATTTGCTCACCGAACCTCTCCAATCCTATCACTGCTGCGTTTATGCCCCTGTACACACACTTGATTCTCTTTCAGACACATAGCAATCCATAGGTTTTAAGATACTTCCTAGTCAGGTACACTCTTAGGCATTTAATATGGGGTGTTGAGTCCATTTCGTTGAGCAAGGAGTAGCTCTTGTCTATTCCATATTTGGCTTAAGGAACTTTATCTGTGCTCATTTCAATCTCTGGTTTTATGCAGCACCCCAACTCACCTTTCCCCTTAAGAAAGCATAAGTTGGTTTTCTAAATTTGAGACCCTGTTCTGTTTTGTAATTCAGTTCCTGTGTAGCCAAGTTTACATTCCGTGTATTAGTGATATCTTATGATGTTTCTTTTTCTGTGTGACTTATTTCAGTTAGAATCATCGTACCTGAATCCACTCATTATGCTGCTACGGGCCTGATGACATAGATTTCATTGCTGAGTGATATTGCATTGTACGTAAGTACCACAACTTCTTTATCCATTTTTCACTTTCTGCGATATTGAACTTGTACCGTAAACCAGGTTCTTGTAAACAGAGCCGTCCCAACCTTTGGGGTGGCTGTGTCTTTTGATTTTAATTTCCCTAAGCTATAGGACCATAAGTGGAAGTGCCCTAGGCTCTGTTGCTTTGTTTTTTAGATGTTTCAGGAAACACCATACACTTCTCCCGAGTGGCTGTTGGCAATTTACATCCCGCCCATCAGCATAACAAGGCTCCCAGTTCTCCATGGCCTGTCCTGCCTTTCTGGATTTTACACTTTTTTCAGATGGCCCTTTGGACCGGGGGGAAGTGAGACTTCATTGTAGTGCAGATTTCCTTTGCAAGCTTGCTTGGTTGGCCAAAAAGGGCGTATGCGTTTTTTCCTGAATATATTCAGGAAAAAACGCATACGCCCTTTTTGGCCAAGTGCATCATTGTGGACGTTCTGCCTCTTTTCCTATGCTTTAAATGCAATTCCAGTCTACCTCCTGAAATCGGTTTCCTGCAATTCTGCCCCGCTTTCAAGTCCTCTTGGCAGCCTTACTTCAGTATATTTTTGGACGATAGCTGTCATTTATAACTCTGCAGGTTTGTGAATTACAGTGCCCCTGAGCTCCTTTCTTCAACTCGCTTTCTCGTGAGCTGGCCGCAACCCCGCAGGATGGCTTCAGGCCCTAATCTGGTTCCGGCACGGCACGCTGAGCCTTTGGTTAATTCCTCTTCCTGGTGGGAAATGAGAGTTAAATTTGCCCGTCCAGACACCTCCAGCTAGTCTGTCATTGGTTCTGCCTATTCCTGTTCATCTTCCGCAGAAATTGCAAACTGGGCCAAACAGGAGGTTAAAGGCACTGACTCTCCAAGTCGGGAGAGTGTTAGTAAAGCGTCTGGAATGTTGCACCCGAGTACCAGGGGACGAAAACTGAGACATATTGGAACACGTCTCCCGATCACACGGTTGATCATACTCTGGGTTCCACATGCATGTTTTAGCTGAAGGAAGAATACCTTAAACCTGGAGAGTTGAGACCCGTGGAATGGGTACCATGCAATATGACTTCAAAGGTTCTTCATTTGCCCACCGAACCTCTCCAATCCTATCACTGCTGCGTTTATGCCCCTGTACACACACTTGATTCTCTTTCAGAGACATAGCAATCCATAGGTTTTAAGATACTTCCTAGTCAGGTACACTCTTAGGCATTTAATATGGGGTGTTGAGTCCATTTCGTTGAGCAAGGAGTAGCTCTTGTCTATTCCATATTTGGCTTAAGGAACTTTATCTGTGCTCATTTCAATCTCTGGTTTTATGCAGCAGCCCAACTCACCTTTCCCCTTAAGCAAGCAGAAGTTGGTTTTCTAAATTTGAGACCCTGTTCTGTTTTGTAATTCAGTTCCTGTGTAGCCAAGTTTACATTCCGTGTATTAGTGATATCTTATGATGTTTCTTTTTCTGTGTGACTTATTTCAGTTAGAATCATCGTACCTGAATCCACTCATTATGCTGCTACGGGCCTGATGACATAGATTTCATTGCTGAGTGATACTGCATTGTACGTAAGTACCACAACTTCTTTATCCATTTTTCACTTTCTGCGATATTGAACTTGTACCGTAAACCAGGTTCTTGTAAACAGAGCCGTCCCAACCTTTGGGGTGGCTGTGTCTTTTTTATTTTAATTTCCCTAAGCTATAGGACCATAAGTGGAAGTGCCCTAGGCTCTGTTGCTTTGTTTTTTAGATGTTTCAGGAAACACCATACACTTCTCCAGAGTGGCTGTTGGCAATTGACATCCCGCCCATCAGCATAACAAGGCTCCCAGTTCTCCATGGCCTGTCCTGCCTTTCTGGATTTTACACTTTTTTCAGATGGCCCTTTTGACCGGGGGGAAGTGAGACTTCACTGTAGTGCAGATTTCCTTTGCAAGCTTGCTTGGTTGGCCAAAAAGGGCGTATGCGTTTTTTCCTGAATATATTCAGGAAAAAACGCATACGCCCTTTTTGGCCAAGTGCATCATTGTGGACGTTCTGCCTCTTTTCCTATGCTTTAAATGCAATTCCAGTCTACCTCCTGAAATCGGTTTCCTGCAATTCTGCCCCGCTTTCAAGTCCTCTTGGCAGCCTTACTTCAGTATATTTTTGGACGATAGCTGTCATTTATAACTCTGCAGGTTTGTGAATTACAGTGCCCCTGAGCTCCTTTCTTCAAGTCGCTTTCTCGTGAGCTGGCCGCAACACCGCAGGATGGCTTCAGGCCCTAATCTGGTTCCGGCACGGCACGCTGAGCCTTTGGTTAATTCCTCTTCCTGGTGGGAAATGAGAGTTAAATTTGCCCGTCCAGACACCTCCAGCTAGTCTGTCATTGGTTCTCCCTATTCCTGTTCATCTTCCGCAGAAATTGCAAACTGGGCCAAACAGGAGGTTAAAGGCACTGACTCTCCAAGTCGGGAGAGTGTTAGTAAAGCGTCTGGAATGTTGCACCCGAGTACCAGGGGACGAAAACTGAGACATATTGGAACACGTCTCCCGATCACACGGTTGATCATACTCTGGGTTCCACATGCATGTTTTAGCTGAAGGAAGAATACCTTAAACCTGGAGAGTTGAGACCCGTGGAATGGGTACCATGCAATATGACTTCAAAGGGTCTTCATTTGCTCACCGAACCTCTCCAATCCTATCACTGCTGCGTTTATGCCCCTGTACACACACTTGATTCTCTTTCAGACACATAGCAATCCATAGGTTTTAAGATACTTCCTAGTCAGGTACACTCTTAGGCATTTAATATGGGGTGTTGAGTCCATTTCGTTGAGCAAGGAGTAGCTCTTGTCTATTCCATATTTGGCTTAAGGAACTTTATCTGTGCTCATTTCAATCTCTGGTTTTATGCAGCACCCCAACTCACCTTTCCCCTTAAGAAAGCATAAGTTGGTTTTCTAAATTTGAGACCCTGTTCTGTTTTGTAATTCATTTCCTGTGTAGCCAAGTTTACATTCCATGTATTAGTGATATCTTATGATGTTTCTTTTTCTGTGTGACTTATTTCAGTTAGAATCATCGTACCTGAATCCACTCATTATGCTGCTACGGGCCTGATGACATAGATTTCATTGCTGAGTGATACTGCATTGTACGTAAGTACCACAACTTCTTTATCCATTTTTCACTTTCTGCGATATTGAACTTGTACCGTAAACCAGGTTCTTGTAAACAGAGCCGTCCCAA
Source organism: Lagenorhynchus albirostris (assembly GCF_949774975.1). Classification (NCBI taxonomy): domain Eukaryota; kingdom Metazoa; phylum Chordata; class Mammalia; order Artiodactyla; family Delphinidae; genus Lagenorhynchus; species Lagenorhynchus albirostris. The sequence continues at coordinate 623,776 of NW_026783322.1, read as the reverse complement.
CCTTTGGGGTGGCTGTGTCTTTTGATTTTAATTTCCCTAAGCTATAGGACCATAAGTGGAAGTGCCCTAGGCTCTGTTGCTTTGTTTTTTAGATGTTTCAGGAAACACCATACACTTCTCCCGAGTGGCTGTTGGCAATTTACATCCCGCCCATCAGCATAACAAGGCTCCCAGTTCTCCATGGCCTGTCCTGCCTTTCTGGATTTTACACTTTTTTCAGATGGCCCTTTTGACCGGGGGGAAGTGAGACTTCATTGTAGTGCAGATTTCCTTTGCAAGCTTGCTTGGTTGGCCAAAAAGGGCGTATGCGTTTTTTCCTGAATATATTCAGGAAAAAACGCATACGCCCTTTTTGGCCAAGTGCATCATTGTGGACGTTCTGCCTCTTTTCCTATGCTTTAAATGCAATTCCAGTCTACCTCCTGAAATCGGTTTCCTGCAATTCTGCCCCGCTTTCAAGTCCTCTTGGCAGCCTTACTTCAGTATATTTTTGGACGATAGCTGTCATTTATAACTCTGCAGGTTTGTGAATTACAGTGCCCCTGAGCTCCTTTCTTCAACTCGCTTTCTCGTGAGCTGGCCGCAACCCCGCAGGATGGCTTCAGGCCCTAATCTGGTTCCGGCACGGCACGCTGAGCCTTTGGTTAATTCCTCTTCCTGGTGGGAAATGAGAGTTAAATTTGCCCGTCCAGACACCTCCAGCTAGTCTGTCATTGGTTCTCCCTATTCCTGTTCATCTTCCGCAGAAATTGCAAACTGGGCCAAACAGGAGGTTAAAGGCACTGACTCTCCAAGTCGGGAGAGTGTTAGTAAAGCGTCTGGAATGTTGCACCCGAGTACCAGGGGACGAAAACTGAGACATATTGGAACACGTCTCCCGATCACACGGTTGATCATACTCTGGGTTCCACATGCATGTTTTAGCTGAAGGAAGAATACCTTAAACCTGGAGAGTTGAGACCCGTGGAATGGGTACCATGCAATATGACTTCAAAGGGTCTTCATTTGCCCACCGAACCTCTCCAATCCTATCACTGCTGCGTTTATGCCCCTGTACACACACTTGATTCTCTTTCAGAGACATAGCAATCCATAGGTTTTAAGATACTTCCTAGTCAGGTACACTCTTAGGCATTTAATATGGGGTGTTGAGTCCATTTCGTTGAGCAAGGAGTAGCTCTTGTCTATTCCATATTTGGCTTAAGGAACTTTATCTGTGCTCATTTCAATCTCTGGTTTTATGCAGCAGCCCAACTCACCTTTCCCCTTAAGCAAGCAGAAGTTGGTTTTCTAAATTTGAGACCCTGTTCTGTTTTGTAATTCAGTTCCTGTGTAGCCAAGTTTACATTCCGTGTATTAGTGATATCTTATGATGTTTCTTTTTCTGTGTGACTTATTTCAGTTAGAATCATCGTACCTGAATCCACTCATTATGCTGCTACGGGCCTGATGACATAGATTTCATTGCTGAGTGATACTGCATTGTACGTAAGTACCACAACTTCTTTATCCATTTTTCACTTTCTGCGATATTGAACTTGTACCGTAAACCAGGTTCTTGTAAACAGAGCCGTCCCAACCTTTGGGGTGGCTGTGTCTTTTGATTTTAATTTCCCTAAGCTATAGGACCATAAGTGGAAGTGCCCTAGGCTCTGTTGCTTTGTTTTTTAGATGTTTCAGGAAACACCATACACTTCTCCCGAGTGGCTGTTGGCAATTTACATCCCGCCCATCAGCATAACAAGGCTCCCAGTTCTCCATGGCCTGTCCTGCCTTTCTGGATTTTACACTTTTTTCAGATGGCCCTTTTGACCGGGGGGAAGTGAGACTTCATTGTAGTGCAGATTTCCTTTGCAAGCTTGCTTGGTTGGCCAAAAAGGGCGTATGCGTTTTTTCCTGAATATATTCAGGAAAAAACGCATACGCCCTTTTTGGCCAAGTGCATCATTGTGGACGTTCTGCCTCTTTTCCTATGCTTTAAATGCAATTCCAGTCTACCTCCTGAAATCGGTTTCCTGCAATTCTGCCCCGCTTTCAAGTCCTCTTGGCAGCCTTACTTCAGTATATTTTTGGACGATAGCTGTCATTTATAACTCTGCAGGTTTGTGAATTACAGTGCCCCTGAGCTCCTTTCTTCAACTCGCTTTCTCGTGAGCTGGCCGCAACACCGCAGGATGGCTTCAGGCCCTAATCTGGTTCCGGCACGGCACGCTGAGCCTTTGGTTAATTCCTCTTCCTGGTGGGAAATGAGAGTTAAATTTGCCCGTCCAGACACCTCCAGCTAGTCTGTCATTGGTTCTCCCTATTCCTGTTCATCTTCTGCAGAAATTGCAAACTGGGCCAAACAGGAGGTTAAAGGCACTGACTCTCCAAGTCGGAAGAGTGTTAGTAAAGCGTCTGGAATGTTGCACCCGAGTACCAGGGGACGAAAACTGAGACATATTGGAACACGTCTCCCGATCACACGGTTGATCATACTCTGGGTTCCACATGCATGTTTTAGCTGAAGGAAGAATACCTTAAACCTGGAGAGTTGAGACCCGTGGAATGGGTACCATGCAATATGACTTCAAAGGGTCTTCATTTGCACACCGAACCTCTCCAATCCTATCACTGCTGCGTTTATCCCCCTGTACACACACTTGATTCTCTTTCAGAGACATAGCAATCCATAGGTTTTAAGATACTTCCTAGTCAGGTACACTCTTAGGCATTTAATATGGGGTGTTGAGTCCATTTCATTGAGCAAGGAGTAGCTCTTGTATATTCCATATTTGGCTTAAGGAACTTTATCTGTGCTCATTTCAATCTCTGGTTTTATGCAGCACCCCAACTCACCTTTCCCCTTAAGCAAGCATAATTTGGGTTTCTAAATTTGAGACCCTGTTCTGTTTTGTAATTCAGTTCCTGTGTAGCCAAGGTTACATTCCGTGTATTAGTGATATCTTATGATGTTTCTTTTCCTGTGTGACTTATTTCAGTTAGAATCATCATACCTGAATCCACTCATTATGCTGCTACGGGGCTGATGACATAGATTTCATTGCTGAGTGATATTGCATTGTACGTAAGTACCACAACTTCTTTATCCATTTTTCACTTTCTGCGATATTGAACTTGTACCGTAAAACAGGTTCTTGTAAACAGAGCCGTCCCAACCTTTGGGGTGGCTGTGTCTTTTGATTTTAATTTCCCTAAGCTATAGGACCATAAGTGGAAGTGCCCTAGGCTCTGTTGCTTTGTTTTTTAGATGTTTCAGGAAACACCATACACTTCTCCCGAGTGGCTGTTGGCAATTGACATCCCGCCCATCAGCGTAACAAGGCTCCCAGTTCTCCATGGCCTGTCCTGCCTTTCTGGATTTTACACTTTTTTCAGATGGCCCTTTGGACCGGGGGGAAGTGAGACTTCATTGTAGTGCAGATTTCCTTTGCAAGCTTGCTTGGTTGGCCAAAAAGGGCGTATGCGTTTTTTCCTGAATATATTCAGGAAAAAACGCATACGCCCTTTTTGGCCAAGTGCATCATTGTGGACGTTCTGCCTCTTTTCCTATGCTTTAAATGCAATTCCAGTCTACCTCCTGAAATCGGTTTCCTGCAATTCTGCCCCGCTTTCAAGTCCTCTTGGCAGCCTTACTTCAGTATATTTTTGGACGATAGCTGTCATTTATAACTCTGCAGGTTTGTGAATTACAGTGCCCCTGAGCTCCTTTCTTCAACTCGCTTTCTCGTGAGCTGGCCGCAACACCGCAGGATGGCTTCAGGCCCTAATCTGGTTCCGGCACGGCACGCTGAGCCTTTGGTTAATTCCTCTTCCTGGTGGGAAATGAGAGTTAAATTTGCCCGTCCAGACACCTCCAGCTAGTCTGTCATTGGTTCTCCCTATTCCTGTTCATCTTCCGCAGAAATTGCAAACTGGGCCAAACAGGAGGTTAAAGGCACTGACTCTCCAAGTCGGGAGAGTGTTAGTAAAGCGTCTGGAATGTTGCACCCGAGTACCAGGGGACTAAAACTGAGACATATTGGAACACGTCTCCCGATCACACGGTTGATCATACTCTGGGTTCCACATGCATGTTTTAGCTGAAGGAAGAATACCTTAAACCTGGAGAGTTGAGACCCGTGGAATGGGTACCATGCAATATGACTTCAAAGGGTCTTCATTTGCTCACCGAACCTCTCCAATCCTATCACTGCTGCGTTTATGCCCCTGTACACACACTTGATTCTCTTTCAGACACATAGCAATCCATAGGTTTTAAGATACTTCCTAGTCAGGTACACTCTTAGGCATTTAATATGGGGTGTTGAGTCCATTTCGTTGAGCAAGGAGTAGCTCTTGTCTATTCCATATTTGGCTTAAGGAACTTTATCTGTGCTCATTTCAATCTCTGGTTTTATGCAGCACCCCAACTCACCTTTCCCCTTAAGCAAGCATAAGTTGGGTTTCTAAATTTGAGACCCTGTTCTGTTTTGTAATTCAGTTCCTGTGTAGCCAAGTTTACATTCCGTGTATTAGTGATATCTTATGATGTTTCTTTTCCTGTGTGACTTATTTCAGTTAGAATCATCATACCTGAATCCACTCATTATGCTGCTACAGGCCTGATGATATAGATTTCATTTCTGAGTGATACTGCATTGTACGTAAGTACCACAACTTCTTTATCCATTTTTCACTTTCTGCGATATTGAACTTGTACCGTAAACCAGGTTCTTGTAAACAGAGCCGTCCCAACATTTGGGGTGGCTGTGTCTTTTTGATTTTAATTTCCCTAAGCTATAGGACCATAAGTGGAAGTGCCCTAGGCTCTGTTGCTTTGTTTTTTAGATGTTTCAGGAAACACCATACACTTCTCCCGAGTGGCTGTTGGCAATTTACATCCCGCCCATCAGCATAACAAGGCTCCCAGTTCTCCATGGCCTGTCCTGCCTTTCTGGATTTTACACTTTTTTCAGATGGCCCTTTGGACCGGGGGGAAGTGAGACTTCATTGTAGTGCAGATTTCCTTTGCAAGCTTGCTTGGTTGGCCAAAAAGGGCGTATGCGTTTTTTCCTGAATATATTCAGGAAAAAACGCATACGCCCTTTTTGGCCAAGTGCATCATTGTGGACGTTCTGCCTCTTTTCCTATGCTTTAAATGCAATTCCAGTCTACCTCCTGAAATCGGTTTCCTGCAATTCTGCCCCGCTTTCAAGTCCTCTTGGCAGCCTTACTTCAGTATATTTTTGGACGATAGCTGTCATTTATAACTCTGCAGGTTTGTGAATTACAGTGCCCCTGAGCTCCTTTCTTCAACTCGCTTTCTCGTGAGCTGGCCGCAACCCCGCAGGATGGCTTCAGGCCCTAATCTGGTTCCGGCACGGCACGCTGAGCCTTTGGTTAATTCCTCTTCCTGGTGGGAAATGAGAGTTAAATTTGCCCGTCCAGACACCTCCAGCTAGTCTGTCATTGGTTCTCCCTATTCCTGTTCATCTTCCGCAGAAATTGCAAACTGGGCCAAACAGGAGGTTAAAGGCACTGACTCTCCAAGTCGGGAGAGTGTTAGTAAAGCGTCTGGAATGTTGCACCCGAGTACCAGGGGACGAAAACTGAGACATATTGGAACACGTCTCCCGATCACACGGTTGATCATGCTCTGGGTTCCACATGCATGTTTTAGCTAAAGGAAGAATACCTTAAACCTGGAGAGTTGAGACCCGTGGAATGGGTACCATGCAATATGACTTCAAAGGGTCTTCATTTGCCCACCGAACCTCTCCAATCCTATCACTGCTGCGTTTATGCCCCTGTACACACACTTGATTCTCTTTCAGAGACATAGCAATCCATAGGTTTTAAGATACTTCCTAGTCAGGTACACTCTTAGGCATTTAATATGGGGTGTTGAGTCCATTTCGTTGAGCAAGGAGTAGCTCTTGTCTATTCCATATTTGGCTTAAGGAACTTTATCTGTGCTCATTTCAATCTCTGGTTTTATGCAGCACCCCAACTCACCTTTCCCCTTAAGCAAGCATAAGTTGGGTTTCTAAATTTGAGACCCTGTTCTGTTTTGTAATTCAGTTCCTGTGTAGCCAAGTTTACATTCCGTGTATTAGTGATATCTTATGATGTTTCTTTTCCTGTGTGACTTATTTCAGTTAGAATCATCATACCTGAATCCACTCATTATGCTGCTACAGGCCTGATGACATAGATTTCATTGCTGAGTGATACTGCATTGTACGTAAGTACCACAACTTCTTTATCCATTTTTCACTTTCTGCGATATTGAACTTGTACCGTAAACCAGGTTCTTGTAAACAGAGCCGTCCCAACATTTGGGGTGGCTGTGTCATTTTGATTTTAATTTCCCTAAGCTATAGGACCATAAGTGGAAGTGCCCTAGGCTCTGTTGCTTTGTTTTTTAGATGTTTCAGGAAACACCATACACTTCTCCCGAGTGGCTGTTGGCAATTTACATCCCGCCCATCAGCATAACAAGGCTCCCAGTTCTCCATGGCCTGTCCTGCCTTTCTGGATTTTACACTTTTTTCAGATGGCCCTTTGGACCGGGGGGAAGTGAGACTTCATTGTAGTGCAGATTTCCTTTGCAAGCTTGCTTGGTTGGCCAAAAAGGGCGTATGCGTTTTTTCCTGAATATATTCAGGAAAAAACGCATACGCCCTTTTTGGCCAAGTGCATCATTGTGGACGTTCTGCCTCTTTTCCTATGCTTTAAATGCAATTCCAGTCTACCTCCTGAAATCGGTTTCCTGCAATTCTGCCCTGCTTTCAAGTCCTCTTGGCAGCCTTACTTCAGTATATTTTTGGACGATAGCTGTCATTTATAACTCTGCAGGTTTGTGAATTACAGTGCCCCTGAGCTCCTTTCTTCAACTCGCTTTCTCGTGAGCTGGCCGCAACACCGCAGGATGGCTTCAGGCCCTAATCTGGTTCCGGCACGGCACGCTGAGCCTTTGGTTAATTCCTCTTCCTGGTGGGAAATGAGAGTTAAATTTGCCCGTCCAGACACCTCCAGCTAGTCTGTCATTGGTTCTCCCTATTCCTGTTCATCTTCCGCAGAAATTGCAAACTGGGCCAAACAGGAGGTTAAAGGCACTGACTCTCCAAGTCGGGAGAGTGTTAGTAAAGCGTCTGGAATGTTGCACCCGAGTACCAGGGGACGAAAACTGAGACATATTGGAACACGTCTCCCGATCACACGGTTGATCATACTCTGGGTTCCACATGCATGTTTTAGCTAAAGGAAGAATACCTTAAACCTGGAGAGTTGAGACCCGTGGAATGGGTACCATGCAATATGACTTCAAAGGGTCTTCATTTGCCCACCGAACCTCTCCAATCCTATCACTGCTGCGTTTATGCCCCTGTACACACACTTGATTCTCTTTCAGAGACATAGCAATCCATAGGTTTTAAGATACTTCCTAGTCAGGTACACTCTTAGGCATTTAATATGGGGTGTTGAGTCCATTTCGTTGAGCAAGGAGTAGCTCTTGTCTATTCCATATTTGGCTTAAGGAACTTTATCTGTGCTCATTTCAATCTCTGGTTTTATGCAGCAGCCCAACTCACCTTTCCCCTTAAGCAAGCAGAAGTTGGTTTTCTAAATTTGAGACCCTGTTCTGTTTTGTAATTCAGTTCCTGTGTAGCCAAGTTTACATTCCGTGTATTAGTGATATCTTATGATGTTTCTTTTTCTGTGTGACTTATTTCAGTTAGAATCATCGTACCTGAATCCACTCATTATGCTGCTACGGGCCTGATGACATAGATTTCATTGCTGAGTGATACTGCATTGTACGTAAGTACCACAACTTCTTTATCCATTTTTCACTTTCTGCGATATTGAACTTGTACCGTAAACCAGGTTCTTGTAAACAGAGCCGTCCCAACCTTTGGGGTGGCTGTGTCTTTTTTATTTTAATTTCCCTAAGCTATAGGACCATAAGTGGAAGTGCCCTAGGCTCTGTTGCTTTGTTTTTTAGATGTTTCAGGAAACACCATACACTTCTCCAGAGTGGCTGTTGGCAATTGACATCCCGCCCATCAGCATAACAAGGCTCCCAGTTCTCCATGGCCTGTCCTGCCTTTCTGGATTTTACACTTTTTTCAGATGGCCCTTTTGACCGGGGGGAAGTGAGACTTCACTGTAGTGCAGATTTCCTTTGCAAGCTTGCTTGGTTGGCCAAAAAGGGCGTATGCGTTTTTTCCTGAATATATTCAGGAAAAAACGCATACGCCCTTTTTGGCCAAGTGCATCATTGTGGACGTTCTGCCTCTTTTCCTATGCTTTAAATGCAATTCCAGTCTACCTCCTGAAATCGGTTTCCTGCAATTCTGCCCCGCTTTCAAGTCCTCTTGGCAGCCTTACTTCAGTATATTTTTGGACGATAGCTGTCATTTATAACTCTGCAGGTTTGTGAATTACAGTGCCCCTGAGCTCCTTTCTTCAACTCGCTTTCTCGTGAGCTGGCCGCAACACCGCAGGATGGCTTCAGGCCCTAATCTGGTTCCGGCACGGCACGCTGAGCCTTTGGTTAATTCCTCTTCCTGGTGGGAAATGAGAGTTAAATTTGCCCGTCCAGACACCTCCAGCTAGTCTGTCATTGGTTCTCCCTATTCCTGTTCATCTTCCGCAGAAATTGCAAACTGGGCCAAACAGGAGGTTAAAGGCACTGACTCTCCAAGTCGGGAGAGTGTTAGTAAAGCGTCTGGAATGTTGCACCCGAGTACCAGGGGACGAAAACTGAGACATATTGGAACACGTCTCCCGATCACACGGTTGATCATACTCTGGGTTCCACATGCATGTTTTAGCTGAAGGAAGAATACCTTAAACCTGGAGAGTTGAGACCCGTGGAATGGGTACCATGCAATATGACTTCAAAGGGTCTTCATTTGCTCACCGAACCTCTCCAATCCTATCACTGCTGCGTTTATGCCCCTGTACACACACTTGATTCTCTTTCAGACACATAGCAATCCATAGGTTTTAAGATACTTCCTAGTCAGGTACACTCTTAGGCATTTAATATGGGGTGTTGAGTCCATTTCGTTGAGCAAGGAGTAGCTCTTGTCTATTCCATATTTGGCTTAAGGAACTTTATCTGTGCTCATTTCAATCTCTGGTTTTATGCAGCACCCCAACTCACCTTTCCCCTTAAGAAAGCATAAGTTGGTTTTCTAAATTTGAGACCCTGTTCTGTTTTGTAATTCAGTTCCTGTGTAGCCAAGTTTACATTCCGTGTATTAGTGATATCTTATGATGTTTCTTTTTCTGTGTGACTTATTTCAGTTAGAATCATCGTACCTGAATCCACTCATTATGCTGCTACGGGCCTGATGACATAGATTTCATTGCTGAGTGATATTGCATTGTACGTAAGTACCACAACTTCTTTATCCATTTTTCACTTTCTGCGATATTGAACTTGTACCGTAAACCAGGTTCTTGTAAACAGAGCCGTCCCAACCTTTGGGGTGGCTGTGTCTTTTGATTTTAATTTCCCTAAGCTATAGGACCATAAGTGGAAGTGCCCTAGGCTCTGTTGCTTTGTTTTTTAGATGTTTCAGGAAACACCATACACTTCTCCCGAGTGGCTGTTGGCAATTTACATCCCGCCCATCAGCATAACAAGGCTCCCAGTTCTCCATGGCCTGTCCTGCCTTTCTGGATTTTACACTTTTTTCAGATGGCCCTTTGGACCGGGGGGAAGTGAGACTTCATTGTAGTGCAGATTTCCTTTGCAAGCTTGCTTGGTTGGCCAAAAAGGGCGTATGCGTTTTTTCCTGAATATATTCAGGAAAAAACGCATACGCCCTTTTTGGCCAAGTGCATCATTGTGGACGTTCTGCCTCTTTTCCTATGCTTTAAATGCAATTCCAGTCTACCTCCTGAAATCGGTTTCCTGCAATTCTGCCCCGCTTTCAAGTCCTCTTGGCAGCCTTACTTCAGTATATTTTTGGACGATAGCTGTCATTTATAACTCTGCAGGTTTGTGAATTACAGTGCCCCTGAGCTCCTTTCTTCAACTCGCTTTCTCGTGAGCTGGCCGCAACCCCGCAGGATGGCTTCAGGCCCTAATCTGGTTCCGGCACGGCACGCTGAGCCTTTGGTTAATTCCTCTTCCTGGTGGGAAATGAGAGTTAAATTTGCCCGTCCAGACACCTCCAGCTAGTCTGTCATTGGTTCTGCCTATTCCTGTTCATCTTCCGCAGAAATTGCAAACTGGGCCAAACAGGAGGTTAAAGGCACTGACTCTCCAAGTCGGGAGAGTGTTAGTAAAGCGTCTGGAATGTTGCACCCGAGTACCAGGGGACGAAAACTGAGACATATTGGAACACGTCTCCCGATCACACGGTTGATCATACTCTGGGTTCCACATGCATGTTTTAGCTGAAGGAAGAATACCTTAAACCTGGAGAGTTGAGACCCGTGGAATGGGTACCATGCAATATGACTTCAAAGGTTCTTCATTTGCCCACCGAACCTCTCCAATCCTATCACTGCTGCGTTTATGCCCCTGTACACACACTTGATTCTCTTTCAGAGACATAGCAATCCATAGGTTTTAAGATACTTCCTAGTCAGGTACACTCTTAGGCATTTAATATGGGGTGTTGAGTCCATTTCGTTGAGCAAGGAGTAGCTCTTGTCTATTCCATATTTGGCTTAAGGAACTTTATCTGTGCTCATTTCAATCTCTGGTTTTATGCAGCAGCCCAACTCACCTTTCCCCTTAAGCAAGCAGAAGTTGGTTTTCTAAATTTGAGACCCTGTTCTGTTTTGTAATTCAGTTCCTGTGTAGCCAAGTTTACATTCCGTGTATTAGTGATATCTTATGATGTTTCTTTTTCTGTGTGACTTATTTCAGTTAGAATCATCGTACCTGAATCCACTCATTATGCTGCTACGGGCCTGATGACATAGATTTCATTGCTGAGTGATACTGCATTGTACGTAAGTACCACAACTTCTTTATCCATTTTTCACTTTCTGCGATATTGAACTTGTACCGTAAACCAGGTTCTTGTAAACAGAGCCGTCCCAACCTTTGGGGTGGCTGTGTCTTTTTTATTTTAATTTCCCTAAGCTATAGGACCATAAGTGGAAGTGCCCTAGGCTCTGTTGCTTTGTTTTTTAGATGTTTCAGGAAACACCATACACTTCTCCAGAGTGGCTGTTGGCAATTGACATCCCGCCCATCAGCATAACAAGGCTCCCAGTTCTCCATGGCCTGTCCTGCCTTTCTGGATTTTACACTTTTTTCAGATGGCCCTTTTGACCGGGGGGAAGTGAGACTTCACTGTAGTGCAGATTTCCTTTGCAAGCTTGCTTGGTTGGCCAAAAAGGGCGTATGCGTTTTTTCCTGAATATATTCAGGAAAAAACGCATACGCCCTTTTTGGCCAAGTGCATCATTGTGGACGTTCTGCCTCTTTTCCTATGCTTTAAATGCAATTCCAGTCTACCTCCTGAAATCGGTTTCCTGCAATTCTGCCCCGCTTTCAAGTCCTCTTGGCAGCCTTACTTCAGTATATTTTTGGACGATAGCTGTCATTTATAACTCTGCAGGTTTGTGAATTACAGTGCCCCTGAGCTCCTTTCTTCAAGTCGCTTTCTCGTGAGCTGGCCGCAACACCGCAGGATGGCTTCAGGCCCTAATCTGGTTCCGGCACGGCACGCTGAGCCTTTGGTTAATTCCTCTTCCTGGTGGGAAATGAGAGTTAAATTTGCCCGTCCAGACACCTCCAGCTAGTCTGTCATTGGTTCTCCCTATTCCTGTTCATCTTCCGCAGAAATTGCAAACTGGGCCAAACAGGAGGTTAAAGGCACTGACTCTCCAAGTCGGGAGAGTGTTAGTAAAGCGTCTGGAATGTTGCACCCGAGTACCAGGGGACGAAAACTGAGACATATTGGAACACGTCTCCCGATCACACGGTTGATCATACTCTGGGTTCCACATGCATGTTTTAGCTGAAGGAAGAATACCTTAAACCTGGAGAGTTGAGACCCGTGGAATGGGTACCATGCAATATGACTTCAAAGGGTCTTCATTTGCTCACCGAACCTCTCCAATCCTATCACTGCTGCGTTTATGCCCCTGTACACACACTTGATTCTCTTTCAGACACATAGCAATCCATAGGTTTTAAGATACTTCCTAGTCAGGTACACTCTTAGGCATTTAATATGGGGTGTTGAGTCCATTTCGTTGAGCAAGGAGTAGCTCTTGTCTATTCCATATTTGGCTTAAGGAACTTTATCTGTGCTCATTTCAATCTCTGGTTTTATGCAGCACCCCAACTCACCTTTCCCCTTAAGAAAGCATAAGTTGGTTTTCTAAATTTGAGACCCTGTTCTGTTTTGTAATTCATTTCCTGTGTAGCCAAGTTTACATTCCATGTATTAGTGATATCTTATGATGTTTCTTTTTCTGTGTGACTTATTTCAGTTAGAATCATCGTACCTGAATCCACTCATTATGCTGCTACGGGCCTGATGACATAGATTTCATTGCTGAGTGATACTGCATTGTACGTAAGTACCACAACTTCTTTATCCATTTTTCACTTTCTGCGATATTGAACTTGTACCGTAAACCAGGTTCTTGTAAACAGAGCCGTCCCAACCTTTGGGGTGGCTGTGTCTTTTGATTTTAATTTCCCTAAGCTATAGGACCATAAGTGGAAGTGCCCTAGGCTCTGTTGCTTTGTTTTTTAGATGTTTCAGGAAACACCATACACTTCTCCCGAGTGGCTGTTGGCAATTTACATCCCGCCCATCAGCATAACAAGGCTCCCAGTTCTCCATGGCCTGTCCTGCCTTTCTGGATTTTACACTTTTTTCAGATGGCCCTTTTGACCGGGGGGAAGTGAGACTTCATTGTAGTGCAGATTTCCTTTGCAAGCTTGCTTGGTTGGCCAAAAAGGGCGTATGCGTTTTTTCCTGAATATATTCAGGAAAAAACGCATACGCCCTTTTTGGCCAAGTGCATCATTGTGGACGTTCTGCCTCTTTTCCTATGCTTTAAATGCAATTCCAGTCTACCTCCTGAAATCGGTTTCCTGCAATTCTGCCCCGCTTTCAAGTCCTCTTGGCAGCCTTACTTCAGTATATTTTTGGACGATAGCTGTCATTTATAACTCTGCAGGTTTGTGAATTACAGTGCCCCTGAGCTCCTTTCTTCAACTCGCTTTCTCGTGAGCTGGCCGCAACCCCGCAGGATGGCTTCAGGCCCTAATCTGGTTCCGGCACGGCACGCTGAGCCTTTGGTTAATTCCTCTTCCTGGTGGGAAATGAGAGTTAAATTTGCCCGTCCAGACACCTCCAGCTAGTCTGTCATTGGTTCTCCCTATTCCTGTTCATCTTCCGCAGAAATTGCAAACTGGGCCAAACAGGAGGTTAAAGGCACTGACTCTCCAAGTCGGGAGAGTGTTAGTAAAGCGTCTGGAATGTTGCACCCGAGTACCAGGGGACGAAAACTGAGACATATTGGAACACGTCTCCCGATCACACGGTTGATCATACTCTGGGTTCCACATGCATGTTTTAGCTGAAGGAAGAATACCTTAAACCTGGAGAGTTGAGACCCGTGGAATGGGTACCATGCAATATGACTTCAAAGGGTCTTCATTTGCCCACCGAACCTCTCCAATCCTATCACTGCTGCGTTTATGCCCCTGTACACACACTTGATTCTCTTTCAGAGACATAGCAATCCATAGGTTTTAAGATACTTCCTAGTCAGGTACACTCTTAGGCATTTAATATGGGGTGTTGAGTCCATTTCGTTGAGCAAGGAGTAGCTCTTGTCTATTCCATATTTGGCTTAAGGAACTTTATCTGTGCTCATTTCAATCTCTGGTTTTATGCAGCAGCCCAACTCACCTTTCCCCTTAAGCAAGCAGAAGTTGGTTTTCTAAATTTGAGACCCTGTTCTGTTTTGTAATTCAGTTCCTGTGTAGCCAAGTTTACATTCCGTGTATTAGTGATATCTTATGATGTTTCTTTTTCTGTGTGACTTATTTCAGTTAGAATCATCGTACCTGAATCCACTCATTATGCTGCTACGGGCCTGATGACATAGATTTCATTGCTGAGTGATACTGCATTGTACGTAAGTACCACAACTTCTTTATCCATTTTTCACTTTCTGCGATATTGAACTTGTACCGTAAACCAGGTTCTTGTAAACAGAGCCGTCCCAACCTTTGGGGTGGCTGTGTCTTTTGATTTTAATTTCCCTAAGCTATAGGACCATAAGTGGAAGTGCCCTAGGCTCTGTTGCTTTGTTTTTTAGATGTTTCAGGAAACACCATACACTTCTCCCGAGTGGCTGTTGGCAATTTACATCCCGCCCATCAGCATAACAAGGCTCCCAGTTCTCCATGGCCTGTCCTGCCTTTCTGGATTTTACACTTTTTTCAGATGGCCCTTTTGACCGGGGGGAAGTGAGACTTCATTGTAGTGCAGATTTCCTTTGCAAGCTTGCTTGGTTGGCCAAAAAGGGCGTATGCGTTTTTTCCTGAATATATTCAGGAAAAAACGCATACGCCCTTTTTGGCCAAGTGCATCATTGTGGACGTTCTGCCTCTTTTCCTATGCTTTAAATGCAATTCCAGTCTACCTCCTGAAATCGGTTTCCTGCAATTCTGCCCCGCTTTCAAGTCCTCTTGGCAGCCTTACTTCAGTATATTTTTGGACGATAGCTGTCATTTATAACTCTGCAGGTTTGTGAATTACAGTGCCCCTGAGCTCCTTTCTTCAACTCGCTTTCTCGTGAGCTGGCCGCAACACCGCAGGATGGCTTCAGGCCCTAATCTGGTTCCGGCACGGCACGCTGAGCCTTTGGTTAATTCCTCTTCCTGGTGGGAAATGAGAGTTAAATTTGCCCGTCCAGACACCTCCAGCTAGTCTGTCATTGGTTCTCCCTATTCCTGTTCATCTTCTGCAGAAATTGCAAACTGGGCCAAACAGGAGGTTAAAGGCACTGACTCTCCAAGTCGGAAGAGTGTTAGTAAAGCGTCTGGAATGTTGCACCCGAGTACCAGGGGACGAAAACTGAGACATATTGGAACACGTCTCCCGATCACACGGTTGATCATACTCTGGGTTCCACATGCATGTTTTAGCTGAAGGAAGAATACCTTAAACCTGGAGAGTTGAGACCCGTGGAATGGGTACCATGCAATATGACTTCAAAGGGTCTTCATTTGCACACCGAACCTCTCCAATCCTATCACTGCTGCGTTTATCCCCCTGTACACACACTTGATTCTCTTTCAGAGACATAGCAATCCATAGGTTTTAAGATACTTCCTAGTCAGGTACACTCTTAGGCATTTAATATGGGGTGTTGAGTCCATTTCATTGAGCAAGGAGTAGCTCTTGTATATTCCATATTTGGCTTAAGGAACTTTATCTGTGCTCATTTCAATCTCTGGTTTTATGCAGCACCCCAACTCACCTTTCCCCTTAAGCAAGCATAATTTGGGTTTCTAAATTTGAGACCCTGTTCTGTTTTGTAATTCAGTTCCTGTGTAGCCAAGGTTACATTCCGTGTATTAGTGATATCTTATGATGTTTCTTTTCCTGTGTGACTTATTTCAGTTAGAATCATCATACCTGAATCCACTCATTATGCTGCTACGGGGCTGATGACATAGATTTCATTGCTGAGTGATATTGCATTGTACGTAAGTACCACAACTTCTTTATCCATTTTTCACTTTCTGCGATATTGAACTTGTACCGTAAAACAGGTTCTTGTAAACAGAGCCGTCCCAACCTTTGGGGTGGCTGTGTCTTTTGATTTTAATTTCCCTAAGCTATAGGACCATAAGTGGAAGTGCCCTAGGCTCTGTTGCTTTGTTTTTTAGATGTTTCAGGAAACACCATACACTTCTCCCGAGTGGCTGTTGGCAATTGACATCCCGCCCATCAGCGTAACAAGGCTCCCAGTTCTCCATGGCCTGTCCTGCCTTTCTGGATTTTACACTTTTTTCAGATGGCCCTTTGGACCGGGGGGAAGTGAGACTTCATTGTAGTGCAGATTTCCTTTGCAAGCTTGCTTGGTTGGCCAAAAAGGGCGTATGCGTTTTTTCCTGAATATATTCAGGAAAAAACGCATACGCCCTTTTTGGCCAAGTGCATCATTGTGGACGTTCTGCCTCCTTTCCTATGCTTTAAATGCAATTCCAGTCTACCTCCTGAAATCGGTTTCCTGCAATTCTGCCCCGCTTTCAAGTCCTCTTGGCAGCCTTACTTCAGTATATTTTTGGACGATAGCTGTCATTTATAACTCTGCAGGTTTGTGAATTACAGTGCCCCTGAGCTCCTTTCTTCAACTCGCTTTCTCGTGAGCTGGCCGCAACACCGCAGGATGGCTTCAGGCCCTAATCTGGTTCCGGCACGGCACGCTGAGCCTTTGGTTAATTCCTCTTCCTGGTGGGAAATGAGAGTTAAATTTGCCCGTCCAGACACCTCCAGCTAGTCTGTCATT
This sequence comes from Lagenorhynchus albirostris, assembly GCF_949774975.1. Classification (NCBI taxonomy): domain Eukaryota; kingdom Metazoa; phylum Chordata; class Mammalia; order Artiodactyla; family Delphinidae; genus Lagenorhynchus; species Lagenorhynchus albirostris. Next base: position 607,267 of record NW_026783322.1, on the reverse strand, counting down.
GGTTCTCCCTATTCCTGTTCATCTTCTGCAGAAATTGCAAACTGGGCCAAACAGGAGGTTAAAGGCACTGACTCTCCAAGTCGGGAGAGTGTTAGTAAAGCGTCTGGAATGTTGCACCCGAGTACCAGGGGACGAAAACTGAGACATATTGGAACACGTCTCCCGATCACACGGTTGATCATACTCTGGGTTCCACATGCATGTTTTAGCTGAAGGAAGAATACCTTAAACCTGGAGAGTTGAGACCCGTGGAATGGGTACCATGCAATATGACTTCAAAGGGTCTTCAGTTGCTCACCGAACCTCTCCAATCCTATCACTGCTGCGTTTATGCCCCTGTACACACACTTGATTCTCTTTCAGAGACATAGCAATCCATAGGTTTTAAGATACTTCCTAGTCAGGTACACTCTTAGGCATTTAATATGGGGTGTTGAGTCCATTTCGTTGAGCAAGGAGTAGCTCTTGTCTATTCCATATTTGGCTTAAGGAACTTTATCTGTGCTCATTTCAATCTCTGGTTTTATGCAGCACCCCAACTCACCTTTCCCCTTAAGCAAGCATAAGTTGGGTTTCTAAATTTGAGACCCTGTTCTGTTTTGTAATTCAGTTCCTGTGTAGCCAAGGTTACATTCCGTGTATTAGTGATATCTTATGATGTTTCTTTTCCTGTGTGACTTATTTCAGTTAGAATCATCATACCTGAATCCACTCATTATGCTGCTACGGGCCTGATGACATAGATTTCATTGCTGAGTGATACTGCATTGTACGTAAGTACCACAACTTCTTTATCCATTTTTCACTTTCTGTGATATTGAACTTGTACCGTAAACCAGGTTCTTGTAAACAGAGCCGTCCCAACCTTTGGGGTGGCTGTGTCTTTTTGATTTTAATTTCCTTATGCTATAGGACCATAAGTGGAAGTGCCCTAGGCTCTGTTGCTTTGTTTTTTAGATGTTTCAGGAAACACCATACACTTCTCCAGAGTGGCTGTTGGCAATTGACATCCCGCCCATCAGCATAACAAGGCTCCCAGTTCTCCATGGCCTGTCCTGCCTTTCTGGATTTTACACTTTTTTCAGATGGCCCTTTTGACCGGGGGGAAGTGAGACTTCACTGTAGTGCAGATTTCCTTTGCAAGCTTGCTTGGTTGGCCAAAAAGGGCGTATGCGTTTTTTCCTGAATATATTCAGGAAAAAACGCATACGCCCTTTTTGGCCAAGTGCATCATTGTGGACGTTCTGCCTCTTTTCCTATGCTTTAAATGCAATTCCAGTCTACCTCCTGAAATCGGTTTCCTGCAATTCTGCCCCGCTTTCAAGTCCTCTTGGCAGCCTTACTTCAGTATATTTTTGGACGATAGCTGTCATTTATAACTCTGCAGGTTTGTGAATTACAGTGCCCCTGAGCTCCTTTCTTCAACTCGCTTTCTCGAGAGCTGGCCGCAACACCGCAGGATGGCTTCAGGCCCTAATCTGGTTCCGGCACGGCACGCTGAGCCTTTGGTTAATTCCTCTTCCTGGTGGGAAATGAGAGTTAAATTTGCCCGTCCAGACACCTCCAGCTAGTCTGTCATTGGTTCTCCCTATTCCTGTTCATCTTCCGCAGAAATTGCAAACTGGGCCAAACAGGAGGTTAAAGGCACTGACTCTCCAAGTCGGGAGAGTGTTAGTAAAGCGTCTGGAATGTTGCACCCGAGTACCAGGGGACGAAAACTGACACATATTGGAACACGTCTCCCGATCACACGGTTGATCATACTCTGGGTTCCACATGCATGTTTTAGCTGAAGGAAGAATACCTTAAACCTGGAGAGTTGAGACCCGTGGAATGGGTACCATGCAATATGACTTCAAAGGGTCTTCATTTGCTCACCGAACCTCTCCAATCCTATCACTGCTGCGTTTATGCCCCTGTACACACACTTGATTCTCTTTCAGAGACATAGCAATCCATAGGTTTTAAGATACTTCCTAGTCAGGTACACTCTTAGGCATTTAATATGGGGTGTTGAGTCCATTTCGTTGAGCAAGGAGTAGCTCTTGTCTATTCCATATTTGGCTTAAGGAACTTTATCTGTGCTCATTTCAATCTCTGGTTTTATGCAGCACCCCAACTCACCTTTCCCCTTAAGCAAGCATAAGTTGGTTTTCTAAATTTGAGACCCTGTTCTGTTTTGTAATTCAGTTCCTGTGTAGCCAAGTTTACATTCCGTGTATTAGTGATATCTTATGATGTTTCTTTTTCTGTGTGACTTATTTCAGTTAGAATCATCGTACCTGAATCCACTCATTATGCTGCTACAGGCCTGATGACATAGATTTCATTGCTGAGTGATATTGCATTGTACGTAAGTACCACAACTTCTTTATCCATTTTTCACTTTCTGCGATATTGAACTTGTACCGTAAACCAGGTTCTTGTAAACAGAGCCGTCCCAACCTTTGGGGTGGCTGTGTCTTTTGATTTTAATTTCCCTAAGCTATAGGACCATAAGTGGAAGTGCCCTAGGCTCTGTTGCTTTGTTTTTTAGATGTTTCAGGAAACACCATACACTTCTCCCGAGTGGCTGTTGGCAATTTACATCCCGCCCATCAGCATAACAAGGCTCCCAGTTCTCCATGGCCTGTCCTGCCTTTCTGGATTTTACACTTTTTTCAGATGGCCCTTTTGACCGGGGGGAAGTGAGACTTCATTGTAGTGCAGATTTCCTTTGCAAGCTTGCTTGGTTGGCCAAAAAGGGCGTATGCGTTTTTTCCTGAATATATTCAGGAAAAAACGCATACGCCCTTTTTGGCCAAGTGCATCATTGTGGACGTTCTGCCTCTTTTCCTATGCTTTCAATGCAATTCCAGTCTACCTCCTGAAATCGGTTTCCTGCAATTCTGCCCCGCTTTCAAGTCCTCTTGGCAGCCTTACTTCAGTATATTTTTGGACGATAGCTGTCATTTATAACTCTGCAGGTTTGTGAATTACAGTGCCCCTGAGCTCCTTTCTTCAACTCGCTTTCTCGTGAGCTGGCCGCAACACCGCAGGATGGCTTCAGGCCCTAATCTGGTTCCGGCACGGCACGCTGAGCCTTTGGTTAATTCCTCTTCCTGGTGGGAAATGAGAGTTAAATTTGCCCGTCCAGACACCTCCAGCTAGTCTGTCATTGGTTCTCCCTATTCCTGTTCATCTTCCGCAGAAATTGCAAACTGGGCCAAACAGGAGGTTAAAGGCACTGACTCTCCAAGTCGGGAGAGTGTTAGTAAAGCGTCTGGAATGTTGCACCCGAGTACCAGGTGACGAAAACTGACACATATTGGAACACGCCTCCCGATCACACGGTTGATCATACTCTGGGTTCCACATGCATGTTTTAGCTGAAGGAAGAATACCTTAAACCTGGAGAGTTGAGACCCGTGGAATGGGTACCATGCAATATGACTTCAAAGGGTCTTCATTTGCTCACCGAACCTCTCCAATCCTATCACTGCTGCGTTTATGCCCCTGCACACACGCTTGATTCTCTTTTGGAGACATAGCAATCCATAGGTTTTAAGATACTTCCTAGTCAGGTACATTCTTAGGTGTTTAATATGGGGTGTTGAATACATTTCGTTGAGCAAGGAGTAGCTCTTGTCTATTCCATATTTGGCTTAAGGAACTTTATCTGTGCTCATTTCAATCTCTGGTTTTATGCAGCACCCCAACTCACCTTTCCCCTTAAGCAAGCATAAGTTGGTTTTCTAAATTTGAGACCCTGTTCTGTTTTGGAATTCAGTTCCTGTGTAGCCAAGTTTACATTCCGTGTATTAGTGATATCTTATGATGTTTCTTTTTCTGTGTGACTTATTTCAGTTAGAATCATCGTACCTGAATCCACTCATTATGCTGCTACGGGCCTGATGACATAGATTTCATTGCTGAGTGATACTGCATTGTACGTAAGTACCACAACTTCTTTATCCATTTTTCACTTTCTGCGATATTGAACTTGTACCGTAAACCAGGTTCTTGTAAACAGAGCCGTCCCAACCTTTGGGGTGGCGGTGTCTTTTTGATTTTAATTTCCCTAAGCTATAGGACCATAAGTGGAAGTGCCCTAGGCTCTGTTGCTTTGTTTTTTAGATGTTTCAGGAAACACCATACACTTCTCCCGAGTGGCTGTTGGCAATTTACATCCCGCCCATCAGCATAACAAGGCTCCCAGTTCTCCATGGCCTGTCCTACCTTTCTGGATTTTACACTTTTTTCAGATGGCCCTTTTGACCGGGGGGAAGTGAGACTTCATTGTAGTGCAGATTTCCTTTGCAAGCTTGCTTGGTTGGCCAAAAAGGGCGTATGCGTTTTTTCCTGAATATATTCAGGAAAAAACGCATACGCCCTTTTTGGCCAAGTGCATCATTGTGGACGTTCTGCCTCTTTTCCTATGCTTTAAATGCAATTCCAGTCTACCTCCTGAAATCGGTTTCCTGCAATTCTGCCCCGCTTTCAAGTCCTCTTGGCAGCCTTACTTCAGTATATTTTTGGACGATAGCTGTCATTTATAACTCTGCAGGTTTGTGAATTACAGTGCCCCTGAGCTCCTTTCTTCAACTCGCTTTCTCGTGAGCTGGCCGCAACACCGCAGGATGGCTTCAGGCCCTAATCTGGTTCCGGCACGGCACGCTGAGCCTTTGGTTAATTCCTCTTCCTGGTGGGAAATGAGAGTTAAATTTGCCCGTCCAGACACCTCCAGCTAGTCTGTCATTGGTTCTCCCTATTCCTGTTCATCTTCCGCAGAAATTGCAAACTGGGCCAAACAGGAGGTTAAAGGCACTGACTCTCCAAGTCGGGAGAGTGTTAGTAAAGCGTCTGGAATGTTGCACCCGAGTACCAGGGGACGAAAACTGAGACATATTGGAACACGTCTCCCGATCACACGGTTGATCATACTCTGGCTTCCAAATGCATGTTTTAGCTGAAGGAAGAATACCTTAAACCTGGAGAGTTGAGACCCGTGGAATGGGTACCATGCAATATGACTTCAAAGGGTCTTCATTTGCTCACCGAACCTCTCCAATCCTATCACTGCTGCGTTTATGCCCCTGTACACACACTTGATTCTCTTTCAGAGACATAGCAATCCATAGGTTTTAAGATACTTCCTAGTCAGTTACACTCTTAGGCATTTAATATGGGGTGTTGAGTCCATTTCGTTGAGCAAGGAGTAGCTCTTGTCTATTCCATATTTGGCTTAAGGAACTTTATCTGTGCTCATTTCAATCTCTGGTTTTATGCAGCACCCCAACTCACCTTTCCCCTTAAGCAAGCATAAGTTGGTTTTCTAAATTTGAGACCCTGTTCTGTTTTGTAATTCAGTTCCTGTGTAGCCAAGTTTACATTCCGTGTATTAGTGATATCTTATGATGTTTCTTTTTCTGTGTGACTTATTTCAGTTAGAATCATCGTACCTGAATCCACTCATTATGCTGCTACGGGCCTGATGACATAGATTTCATTGCTGAGTGATATTGCATTGTACGTAAGTACCACAACTTCTTTATCCATTTTTCACTTTCTGCGATATTGAACTTGTACCGTAAACCAGGTTCTTGTAAACAGAGCCGTCCCAACCTTTGGGGTGGCTGTGTCTTTTGATTTTAATTTCCCTAAGCTATAGGACCATAAGTGGAAGTGCCCTAGGCTCTGTTGCTTTGTTTTTTAGATGTTTCAGGAACCACCATACACTTCTCCCGAGTGGCTGTTGGCAATTGACATCCCGCCCATCAGCATAACAAGGCTCCCAGTTCTCCATGGCCTGTCCTGCCTTTCTGGATTTTACACTTTTTTCAGATGGCCCTTTGGACCGGGGGGAAGTGAGACTTCATTGTAGTGCGGATTTCCTTTGCAAGCTTGCTTGGTTGGCCAAAAAGGGCGTATGCGTTTTTTCCTGAATATATTCAGGAAAAAACGCATACGCCCTTTTTGGCCAAGTGCATCATTGTGGACGTTCTGCCTCTTTTCCTATGCTTTAAATGCAATTCCAGTCTACCTCCTGAAATCGGTTTCCTGCAATTCTGCCCCGCTTTCAAGTCCTCTTGGCAGCCTTACTTCAGTATATTTTTGGACGATAGCTGTCATTTATAACTCTGCAGGTTTGTGAATTACAGTGCCCCTGAGCTCCTTTCTTCAACTCGCTTTCTCGTGAGCTGGCCGCAACACCGCAGGATGGCTTCAGGCCCTAATCTGGTTCCGGCACGGCACGCTGAGCCTTTGGTTAATTCCTCTTCCTGGTGGGAAATGAGAGTTAAATTTGCCCGTCCAGACACCTCCAGCTAGTCTGTCATTGGTTCTGCCTATTCCTGTTCATCTTCCGCAGAAATTGCAAACTGGGCCAAACAGGAGGTTAAAGGCACTGACTCTCCAAGTCGGGAGAGTGTTAGTAAAGCGTCTGGAATGTTGCACCCGAGTACCAGGGGACGAAAACTGAGACATATTGGAACACGTCTCCCGATCACACAGTTGATCATACTCTGGGTTCCACATGCATGTTTTAGCTGAAGGAAGAATACCTTAAACCTGGAGAGTTGAGACCCGTGGAATGGGTACCATGCAATATGACTTCAAAGGGTCTTCATTTGCTCACCGAACCTCTCCAATCCTATCACTGCTGCGTTTATGCCCCTGTACACACACTTGATTCTCTTTCAGAGACATAGCAATCCATAGGTTTTAAGATACTTCCTAGTCAGGTACACTCTTAGGCATTTAATATGGGGTGTTGAGTCCATTTCGTTGAGCAAGGAGTAGCTCTTGTCTATTCCATATTTGGCTTAAGGAACTTTATCTGTGCTCATTTCAATCTCTGGTTTTATGCAGCACCCCAACTCACCTTTCCCCTTAAGCAAGCATAAGTTGGTTTTCTAAATTTGAGACCCTGTTCTGTTTTGTAATTCAGTTCCTGTGTAGCCAAGTTTACATTCCGTGTATTAGTGATATCTTATGATGTTTCTTTTTCTGTGTGACTTATTTCAGTTAGAATCATCGTACCTGAATCCACTCATTATGCTGCTACGGGCCTGATGACATAGATTTCATTGCTGAGTGATATTGCATTGTACGTAAGTACCACAACTTCTTTATCCATTTTTCACTTTCTGCGATATTGAACTTGTACCGTAAACCAGGTTCTTGTAAACAGAGCCGTCCCAACCTTTGGGGTGGCTGTGTCTTTTGATTTTAATTTCCCTAAGCTATAGGACCATAAGTGGAAGTGCCCTAGGCTCTGTTGCTTTGTTTTTTAGATGTTTCAGGAAACACCATACACTTCTCCCGAGTGGCTGTTGGCAATTTACATCCCGCCCATCAGCATAACAAGGCTCCCAGTTCTCCATGGCCTGTCCTGCCTTTCTGGATTTTACACTTTTTTCAGATGGCCCTTTTGACCGGGGGGAAGTGAGACTTCATTGTAGTGCAGATTTCCTTTGCAAGCTTGCTTGGTTGGCCAAAAAGGGCGTATGCGTTTTTTCCTGAATATATTCAGGAAAAAACGCATACGCCCTTTTTGGCCAAGTGCATCATTGTGGACGTTCTGCCTCTTTTCCTATGCTTTCAATGCAATTCCAGTCTACCTCCTGAAATCGGTTTCCTGCAATTCTGCCCCGCTTTCAAGTCCTCTTGGCAGCCTTACTTCAGTATATTTTTGGACGATAGCTGTCATTTATAACTCTGCAGGTTTGTGAATTACAGTGCCCCTGAGCTCCTTTCTTCAACTCGCTTTCTCGTGAGCTGGCCGCAACACCGCAGGATGGCTTCAGGCCCTAATCTGGTTCCGGCACGGCACGCTGAGCCTTTGGTTAATTCCTCTTCCTGGTGGGAAATGAGAGTTAAATTTGCCCGTCCAGACACCTCCAGCTAGTCTGTCATTGGTTCTGCCTATTCCTGTTCATCTTCCGCAGAAATTGCAAACTGGGCCAAACAGGAGGTTAAAGGCACTGACTCTCCAAGTCGGGAGAGTGTTAGTAAAGCGTCTGGAATGTTGCACCCGAGTACCAGGGGACGAAAACTGAGACATATTGGAACACGTCTCCCGATCACACGGTTGATCATACTCTGGGTTCCACATGCATGTTTTAGCTGAAGGAAGAATACCTTAAACCTGGAGAGTTGAGACCCGTGGAATGGGTACCATGCAATATGACTTCAAAGGGTCTTCATTTGCTCACCGAACCTCTCCAATCCTATCACTGCTGCGTTTATGCCCCTGTACACACACTTGATTCTCTTTCAGACACATAGCAATCCATAGGTTTTAAGATACTTCCTAGTCAGGTACACTCTTAGGCATTTAATATGGGGTGTTGAGTCCATTTCGTTGAGCAAGGAGTAGCTCTTGTCTATTCCATATTTGGCTTAAGGAACTTTATCTGTGCTCATTTCAATCTCTGGTTTTATGCAGCACCCCAACTCACCTTTCCCCTTAAGCAAGCATAAGTTGGTTTTCTAAATTTGAGACCCTGTTCTGTTTTGTAATTCAGTTCCTGTGTAGCCAAGTTTACATTCCGTGTATTAGTGATATCTTATGATGTTTCTTTTCCTGTGTGACTTATTTCAGTTAGAATCATCATACCTGAATCCACTCATTATGCTGCTACAGGCCTGATGACATAGATTTCATTTCTGAGTGATACTGCATTGTACGTAAGTACCACAACTTCTTTATCCATTTTTCACTTTCTGCGATATTGAACTTGTACCGTAAACCAGGTTCTTGTAAACAGAGCCGTCCCATCATTTGGGGTGGCTGTGTCTTTTTGATTTTAATTTCCCTAAGCTATAGGACCATAAGTGGAAGTGCCCTAGGCTCTGTTGCTTTGTTTTTTAGATGTTTCAGGAAACACCATACACTTCTCCCGAGTGGCTGTTGGCAATTTACATCCCGCCCATCAGCATAACAAGGCTCCCAGTTCTCCATGGCCTGTCCTGCCTTTCTGGATTTTACACTTTTTTCAGATGGCCCTTTTGACCGGGGGGAAGTGAGACTTCATTGTAGTGCAGATTTCCTTTGCAAGCTTGCTTGGTTGGCCAAAAAGGGCGTATGCGTTTTTTCCTGAATATATTCAGGAAAAAACGCATACGCCCTTTTTGGCCAAGTGCATCATTGTGGACGTTCTGCCTCCTTTCCTATGCTGTAAATGCAATTCCAGTCTACCTCCTGAAATCGGTTTCCTGCAATTCTGCCCCGCTTTCAAGTCCTCTTGGCAGCCTTACTTCAGTATATTTTTGGACGATAGCTGTCATTTATAACTCTGCAGGTTTGTGAATTACAGTGCCCCTGAGCTCCTTTCTTCAACTCGCTTTCTCGTGAGCTGGCCGCAACACCGCAGGATGGCTTCAGGCCCTAATCTGGTTCCGGCACGGCACGCTGAGCCTTTGGTTAATTCCTCTTCCTGGTGGGAAATGAGAGTTAAATTTGCCCGTCCAGACACCTCCAGCTAGTCTGTCATTGGTTCTCCCTATTCCTGTTCATCTTCCGCAGAAATTGCAAACTGGGCCAAACAGGAGGTTAAAGGCACTGACTCTCCAAGTCGGGAGAGTGTTAGTAAAGCGTCTGGAATGTTGCACCCGAGTACCAGGGGACGAAAACTGAGACATATTGGAACACGTCTCCCGATCACACGGTTGATCATACTCTGGGTTCCACATGCATGTTTTAGCTGAAGGAAGAATACCTTAAACCTGGAGAGTTGAGACCCGTGGAATGGGTACCATGCAATATGACTTCAAAGGGTCTTCATTTGCTCACCGAACCTCTCCAATCCTATCACTGCTGCGTTTATGCCCCTGTACACACACTTGATTCTCTTTCAGAGACATAGCAATCCATAGGTTTTAAGATACTTCCTAGTCAGGTACACTCTTAGGCATTTAATATGGGGTGTTGAGTCCATTTCGTTGAGCAAGGAGTAGCTCTTGTCTATTCCATATTTGGCTTAAGGAACTTTATCTGTGCTCATTTCAATCTCTGGTTTTATGCAGCACCCCAACTCACCTTTCCCCTTAAGCAAGCATAAGTTGGGTTTCTAAATTTGAGACCCTGTTCTGTTTTGTAATTCAGTTCCTGTGTAGCCAAGGTTACATTCCGTGTATTAGTGATATCTTATGATGTTTCTTTTCCTGTGTGACTTATTTCAGTTAGAATCATCATACCTGAATCCACTCATTATGCAGCTACGGGCCTGATGACATAGATTTCATTGCTGAGTGATACTGCATTGTACGTAAGTACCACAACTTCTTTATCCATTTTTCACTTTCTGTGATATTGAACTTGTACCGTAAACCAGGTTCTTGTAAACAGAGCCGTCCCAACCTTTGGGGTGGCTGTGTCTTTTTGATTTTAATTTCCTTAAGCTATAGGACCATAAGTGGAAGTGCCCTAGTCTCTGTTGCTTTGTTTTTTAGATGTTTCAGGAAACACCATACACTTCTCCCGAGTGGCTGTTGGCAATTGACATCCCGCCCATCAGCATAACAAGGCTCCCAGTTCTCCATGGCCTGTCCTGCCTTTCTGGATTTTACACTTTTTTCAGATGGCCCTTTTGACCGGGGGGAAGTGAGACTTCACTGTAGTGCAGATTTCCTTTGCAAGCTTGCTTGGTTGGCCAAAAAGTGCGTATGCGTTTTTTCCTGAATATATTCAGGAAAAAACGCATACGCCCTTTTTGGCCAAGTGCATCATTGTGGACGTTCTGCCTCTTTTCCTATGCTTTAAATGCAATTCCAGTCTACCTCCTGAAATCGGTTTCCTGCAATTCTGCCCCGCTTTCAAGTCCTCTTGGCAGCCTTACTTCAGTATATTTTTGGACGATAGCTGTCATTTATAACTCTGCAGGTTTGTGAATTACAGTGCCCCTGAGCTCCTTTCTTCAACTCGCTTTCTCGTGAGCTGGCCGCAACACCGCAGGATGGCTTCAGGCCCTAATCTGGTTCCGGCACGGCACGCTGAGCCTTTGGTTAATTCCTCTTCCTGGTGGGAAATGAGAGTTAAATTTGCCCGTCCAGACACCTCCAGCTAGTCTGTCATTGGTTCTGCCTATTCCTGTTCATCTTCCGCAGAAATTGCAAACTGGGCCAAACAGGAGGTTAAAGGCACTGACTCTCCAAGTCGGGAGAGTGTTAGTAAAGCGTCTGGAATGTTGCACCCGAGTACCAGGGGACGAAAACTGAGACATATTGGAACACGTCTCCCGATCACATGGTTGATCATACTCTGGGTTCCACATGCATGTTTTAGCTGAAGGAAGAATACCTTAAACCTGGAGAGTTGAGACCCGTGGAATGGGTACCATGCAATATGACTTCAAAGGGTCTTCATTTGCTCACCGAACGTCTCCAACCCTATCACTGCTGCGTTTATGCCCCTGCACACACGCTTGATTCTCTTTTGGAGACATAGCAATCCATAGGTTTTAAGATACTTCCTAGTCAGGTACACTCTTAGGCATTTAATATGGGGTGTTGAGTCCATTTCGTTGAGCAAGGAGTAGCTCTTGTCTATTCCATATTTGGCTTAAGGAACTTTATCTGTGCTCATTTCAATCTCTGGTTTTATGCAGCACCCCAACTCACCTTTCCCCTTAAGCAAGCATAAGTTGGGTTTCTAAATTTGAGACCCTGTTCTGTTTTGTAATTCAGTTCCTGTGTAGCCAAGTTTACATTCCGTGTATTAGTGTTACCTTATGATGTTTCTTTTTCTGTGTGACTTATTTCAGTTAGAATCATCGTACCTGAATCCACTCATTATGCTGCTACGGGCCTGATGACATAGATTTCATTGCTGAGTGATACTGCATTGTACGTAAGTACCACAACTTCTTTATCCATTTTTCACTTTCTGCGATATTGAACTTGTACCGTAAACCAGGTTCTTGTAAACAGAGCCGTCCCAACCTTTGGGGTGGCTGTGTCTTTTGATTTTAATTTCCCTAAGCTATAGGACCATAAGTGGAAGTGCCCTAGGCTCTGTTGCTTTGTTTTTTAGATGTTTCAGGAACCACCATACACTTCTCCCGAGTGGCTGTTGGCAATTGACATCCCGCCCATCAGCATAACAAGGCTCCCAGTTCTCCATGGCCTGTCCTGCCTTTCTGGATTTTACACTTTTTTCAGATGGCCCTTTTGACCGGGGGGAAGTGAGACTTCATTGTAGTGCAGATTTCCTTTGCAAGCTTGCTTGGTTGGCCAAAAAGGGCGTATGCGTTTTTTCCTGAATATATTCAGGAAAAAACGCATACGCCCTTTTTGGCCAAGTGCATCATTGTGGACGTTCTGCCTCCTTTCCTATGCTTTAAATGCAATTCCAGTCTACCTCCTGAAATCGGTTTCCTGCAATTCTGCCCCGCTTTCAAGTCCTCTTGGCAGCCTTACTTCAGTATATTTTTGGACGATAGCTGTCATTTATAACTCTGCAGGTTTGTGAATTACAGTGCCCCTGAGCTCCTTTCTTCAACTCGCTTTCTCGTGAGCTGGCCGCAACACCGCAGGATGGCTTCAGGCCCTAATCTGGTTCCGGCACGGCACGCTGAGCCTTTGGTTAATTCCTCTTCCTGGTGGGAAATGAGAGTTAAATTTGCCCGTCCAGACACCTCCAGCAAGTCTGTCATTGGTTCTCCCTATTCCTGTTCATCTTCCGCAGAAATTGCAAACTGGGCCAAACAGGAGGTTAAAGGCACTGACTCTCCAAGTCGGGAGAGTGTTAGTAAAGCGTCTGGAATGTTGCACCCGAGTACCAGGGGACGAAAACTGAGACATATTGGAACACGTCTCCCGATCACACGGTTGATCATACTCTGGGTTCCACATGCATGTTTTAGCTGAAGGAAGAATACCTTAAACCTGGAGAGTTGAGACCCGTGGAATGGGTACCATGCAATATGACTTCAAAGGGTCTTCATTTGCTCACCGAACCTCTCCAATCCTATCACTGCTGCGTTTATGCCCCTGCACACACGCTTGATTCTCTTTTGGAGACATAGCAATCCATAGGTTTTAAGATACTTCCTAGTCAGGTACATTCTTAGGTGTTTAATATGGGGTGTTGAATACATTTCGTTGAGCAAGGAGTAGCTCTTGTCTATTCCATATTTGGCTTAAGGAACTTTATCTGTGCTCATTTCAATCTCTGGTTTTATGCAGCACCCCAACTCACCTTTCCCCTTAAGCAAGCATAAGTTGGGTTTCTAAATTTGAGACCCTGTTCTGTTTTGTAATTCAGTTCCTGTGTAGTGAAGGTTACATTCCGTGTATTAGTGATATCTTATGATGTTTCTTTTCCTGTGTGACTTATTTCAGTTAGAATCATCATACCTGAATCCACTCATTATGCTGCTACGGGCCTGATGACATAGATTTCATTGCTGAGTGATACTGCATTGTACGTAAGTACCACAACTTCTTTATCCATTTTTCACTTTCTGCGATATTGAACTTGTACCGTAAACCAGGTTCTTGTAAACAGAGCCGTCCCAACCTTTGGGGTGGCTGTGTCTTTTGATTTTAATTTCCCTAAGCTATAGGACCATAAGTGGAAGTGCCCTAGGCTCTGTTGCTTTGTTTTTTAGATGTTTCAGGAAACACCATACACTTCTCCCGAGTGGCTGTTGGCAATTGACATCCCGCCCATCAGCATAACAAGGCTCCCAGTTCTCCATGGCCTGTCCTGCCTTTCTGGATTTTACACTTTTTTCAGATGGCCCTTTTGACCGGGGGGAAGTGAGACTTCATTGTAGTGCAGATTTCCTTTGCAAGCTTGCTTGGTTGGCCAAAAAGGGCGTATGCGTTTTTTCCTGAATATATTCAGGTAAAAACGCATACGCCCTTTTTGGCCAAGTGCATCATTGTGGACGTTCTGCCTCTTTTCCTATGCTTTAAATGCAATTCCAGTCTACCTCCTGAAATCGGTTTCCTGCAATTCTGCCCCGCTTTCAAGTCCTCTTGGCAGCCTTACTTCAGTATATTTTTGGACGATAGCTGTCATTTATAACTCTGCAGGTTTGTGAATTACAGTGCCCCTGAGCTCCTTTCTTCAACTCGCTTTCTCGTGAGCTGGCCGCAACCCCGCAGGATGGCTTCAGGCCCTAATCTGGTTCCGGCACGGCACGCTGAGCCTTTGGTTAATTCCTCTTCCTGGTGGGAAATGAGAGTTAAATTTGCCCGTCCAGACACCTCCAGCTAGTCTGTCATTGGTTCTGCCTATTCCTGTTCATCTTCCGCAGAAATTGCAAACTGGGCCAAACAGGAGGTTAAAGGCACTGACTCTCCAAGTCGGGAGAGTGTTAGTAAAGCGTGTGGAATGTTGCACCCGAGTACCAGGGGACGAAAACTGAGACATATTGGAACACGTCTCCCGATCACATGGTTGATCATACTCTGGGTTCCACATGCATGTTTTAGCTGAAGGAAGAATACCTTAAACCTGGAGAGTTGAGACCCGTGGAATGGGTACCATGCAATATGACTTCAAAGGGTCTTCATTTGCTCACCGAACCTCTCCAATCCTATCACTGCTGCGTTTATCCCCCTGTACACACACTTGATTCTCTTTCAGAGACATAGCAATCCATAGGTTTTAAGATACTTCCTAGTCAGGTACACTCTTAGGCATTTAATATGGGGTGTTGAGTCCATTTCGTTGAGCAAGGAGTAGCTCTTGTCTATTCCATATTTGGCTTAAGGAACTTTATCTGTGCTCATTTCAATCTCTGGTTTTATGCAGCACCCCAACTCACCTTTCCCCTTAAGCAAGCATAAGTTGGTTTTCTAAATTTGAGACCCTGTTCTGTTTTGTAATTCAGTTCCTGTGTAGCCAAGTTTATATTCCGTGTATTAGTGATATCTTATGATGTTTCTTTTTCTGTGTGACTTATTTCAGTTAGAATCATCGTACCTGAATCCACTCATTATGCTGCTACGGGCCTGATGACATAGATTTCATTGCTGAGTGATATTGCATTGTACGTAAGTACCACAACTTCTTTATCCATTTTTCACTTTCTGCGATATTGAACTTGTACCGTAAACCAGGTTCTTGTAAACAGAGCCGTCCCAACCTTTGGGGTGGCTGTGTCTTTTGATTTTAATTTCCCTAAGCTATAGGACCATAAGTGGAAGTGCCCTAGGCTCTGTTGCTTTGTTTTTTAGATGTTTCAGGAAACACCATACACTTCTCCCGAGTGGCTGTTGGCAATTTACATCCCGCCCATCAGCATAACAAGGCTCCCAGTTCTCCATGGCCTGTCCTGCCTTTCTGGATTTTACACTTTTTTCAGATGGCCCTTTGGACCGGGGGGAAGTGAGACTTCATTGTAGTGCAGATTTCCTTTGCAAGCTTGCTTGGTTGGCCAAAAAGGGCGTATGCGTTTTTTCCTGAATATATTCAGGAAAAAACGCATACGCCCTTTTTGGCCAAGTGCATCATTGTGGACGTTCTGCCTCTTTTCCTATGCTTTAAATGCAATTCCAGTCTACCTCCTGAAATCGGTTTCCTGCAATTCTGCCCCGCTTTCAAGTCCTCTTGGCAGCCTTACTTCAGTATATTTTTGGACGATAGCTGTCATTTATAACTCTGCAGGTTTGTGAATTACAGTGCCCCTGAGCTCCTTTCTTCAACTCGCTTTCTCGTGAGCTGGCCGCAACCCCGCAGGATGGCTTCAGGCCCTAATCTGGTTCCGGCACGGCACGCTGAGCCTTTGGTTAATTCCTCTTCCTGGTGGGAAATGAGAGTTAAATTTGCCCGTCCAGACACCTCCAGCTAGTCTGTCATTGGTTCTGCCTATTCCTGTTCATCTTCCGCAGAAATTGCAAACTGGGCCAAACAGGAGGTTAAAGGCACTGACTCTCCAAGTCGGGAGAGTGTTAGTAAAGCGTCTGGAATGTTGCACCCGAGTACCAGGGGACGAAAACTGAGACATATTGGAACACGTCTCCCGATCACACGGTTGATCATACTCTGGGTTCCACATGCATGTTTTAGCTGAAGGAAGAATACCTTAAACCTGGAGAGTTGAGACCCGTGGAATGGGTACCATGCAATATGACTTCAAAGGGTCTTCATTTGCTCACCGAACCTCTCCAATCCTATCACTGCTGCGTTTATGCCCCTGTACACACACTTGATTCTCTTTCAGAGACATAGCAATCCATAGGTTTTAAGATACTTCCTAGTCAGGTACACTCTTAGGCATTTAATATGGGGTGTTGAGTCCATTTCGTTGAGCAAGGAGTAGCTCTTGTCTATTCCATATTTGGCTTAAGGAACTTTATCTGTGCTCATTTCAGTCTCTGGTTTTATGCAGCACCCCAACTCACCTTTCCCCTTAAGCAAGCATAAGTTGGTTTTCTAAATTTGAGACCCTGTTCTGTTTTGTAATTCAGTTCCTGTGTAGCCAAGTTTACATTCCGTGTATTAGTGATATCTTATGATGTTTCTTTTTCTGTGTGACTTATTTCAGTTAGAATCATCGTACCTGAATCCACTCATTATGCTGCTACGGGCCTGATGACATAGATTTCATTGCTGAGTGATATTGCATTGTACGTAAGTACCACAACTTCTTTATCCATTTTTCACTTTCTGCGATATTGAACTTGTACCGTAAACCAGGTTCTTGTAAACAGAGCCGTCCCAACCTTTGGGGTGGCTGTGTCTTTTGATTTTAATTTCCCTAAGCTATAGGACCATAAGTGGAAGTGCCCTAGGCTCTGTTGCTTTGTTTTTTAGATGTTTCAGGAAACACCATACACTTCTCCCGAGTGGCTGTTGGCAATTGACATCCCGCCCATCAGCATAACAAGGCTCCCAGTTCTCCATGGCCTGTCCTGCCTTTCTGGATTTTACACTTTTTTCAGATGGCCCTTTTGACCGGGGGGAAGTGAGACTTCATTGTAGTGCAGATTTCCTTTGCAAGCTTGCTTGGTTGGCCAAAAAGGGCGTATGCGTTTTTTCCTGAATATATTCAGGAAAAAACGCATACGCCCTTTTTGGCCAAGTGCATCATTGTGGACGTTCTGCCTCCTTTCCTATGCTTTAAATGCAATTCCAGTCTACCTCCTGAAATCGGTTTCCTGCAATTCTGCCCCGCTTTCAAGTCCTCTTGGCAGCCTTACTTCAGTATATTTTTGGACGATAGCTGTCATTTATAACTCTGCAGGTTTGTGAATTACAGTGCCCCTGAGCTCCTTTCTTCAACTCGCTTTCTCGTGAGCTGGCCGCAACACCGCAGGATGGCTTCAGGCCCTAATCTGGTTCCGGCACGGCACGCTGAGCCTTTGGTTAATTCCTCTTCCTGGTGGGAAATGAGAGTTAAATTTGCCCGTCCAGACACCTCCAGCAAGTCTGTCATTGGTTCTCCCTATTCCTGTTCATCTTCCGCAGAAATTGCAAACTGGGCCAAACAGGAGGTTAAAGGCACTGACTCTCCAAGTCGGGAGAGTGTTAGTAAAGCGTCTGGAATGTTGCACCCGAGTACCAGGGGACGAAAACTGAGACATATTGGAACACGTCTCCCGATCACACGGTTGATCATACTCTGGGTTCCACATGCATGTTTTAGCTGAAGGAAGAATACCTTAAACCTGGAGAGTTGAGACCCGTGGAATGGGTACCATGCAATATGACTTCAAAGGGTCTTCATTTGCTCACCGAACCTCTCCAATCCTATCACTGCTGCGTTTATGCCCCTGCACACACGCTTGATTCTCTTTTGGAGACATAGCAATCCATAGGTTTTAAGATACTTCCTAGTCAGGTACATTCTTAGGTGTTTAATATGGGGTGTTGAGTCCATTTCGTTGAGCAAGGAGTAGCTCTTGTCTATTCCATATTTGGCTTAAGGAACTTCATCTGTGCTCATTTCAATCTCTGGTTTTATGCAGCACCCCAACTCACCTTTCCCCTTAAGCAAGCATAAGTTGGTTTTCTAAATTTGAGACCCTGTTCTGTTTTGTAATTCAGTTCCTGTGTAGCCAAGGTTACATTCCGTGTATTAGTGATATCTTATGATGTTTCTTTTCCTGTGTGACTTATTTCAGTTAGAATCATCATACCTGAATCCACTCATTATGCTGCTACAGGCCTGATGACATAGATTTCATTGCTGAGTGATACTGCATTGTACGTAAGTACCACAACTTCTTTATCCATTTTTCACTTTCTGCGATATTGAACTTGTACCGTAAACCAGGTTCTTGTAAACAGAGCCGTCCCAACCTTTGGGGTGGCTGTGTCTTTTGATTTTAATTTCCCTAAGCTATAGGACCATAAGTGGAAGTGCCCTAGGCTCTGTTGCTTTGTTTTTTAGATGTTTCAGGAAACACCATACACTTCTCCCGAGTGGCTGTTGGCAATTGACATCCCGCCCATCAGCATAACAAGGCTCCCAGTTCTCCATGGCCTGTCCTGCCTTTCTGGATTTTACACTTTTTTCAGATGGCCCTTTTGACCGGGGGGAAGTGAGACTTCATTGTAGTGCAGATTTCCTTTGCAAGCTTGCTTGGTTGGCCAAAAAGGGCGTATGCGTTTTTTCCTGAATATATTCAGGAAAAAACGCATACGCCCTTTTTGGCCAAGTGCATCATTGTGGACGTTCTGCCTCTTTTCCTATGCTTTAAATGCAATTCCAGTCTACCTCCTGAAATCGGTTTCCTGCAATTCTGCCCCGCTTTCAAGTCCTCTTGGCAGCCTTACTTCAGTATATTTTTGGACGATAGCTGTCATTTATAACTCTGCAGGTTTGTGAATTACAGTGCCCCTGAGCTCCTTTCTTCAACTCGCTTTCTCGTGAGCTGGCCGCAACACCGCAGGATGGCTTCAGGCCCTAATCTGGTTCCGGCACGGCACGCTGAGCCTTTGGTTAATTCCTCTTCCTGGTGGGAAATGAGAGTTAAATTTGCCCGTCCAGACACCTCCAGCTAGTCTGTCATTGGTTCTCCCTATTCCTGTTCATCTTCCGCAGAAATTGCAAACTGGGCCAAACAGGAGGTTAAAGGCACTGACTCTCCAAGTCGGGAGAGTGTTAGTAAAGCGTCTGGAATGTTGCACCCGAGTACCAGGGGACGAAAACTGAGACATATTGGAACACGTCTCCCGATCACACGGTTGATCATACTCTGGGTTCCACATGCATGTTTTAGCTGAAGGAAGAATACCTTAAACCTGGAGAGTTGAGACCCGTGGAATGGGTACCATGCAATATGACTTCAAAGGGTCTTCATTTGCTCACCGAACCTCTCCAATCCTATCACTGCTGCGTTTATGCCCCTGTACACACACTTGATTCTCTTTCAGACACATAGCAATCCATAGGTTTTAAGATACTTCCTAGTCAGGTACACTCTTAGGCATTTAATATGGGGTGTTGAGTCCATTTCGTTGAGCAAGGAGTAGCTCTTGTCTATTCCATATTTGGCTTAAGGAACTTTATCTGTGCTCATTTCAATCTCTGGTTTTATGCAGCACCCCAACTCACCTTTCCCCTTAAGCAAGCATAAGTTGGTTTTCTAAATTTGAGACCCTGTTCTGTTTTGTAATTCAGTTCCTGTGTAGCCAAGTTTACATTCCGTGTATTAGTGATATCTTATGATGTTTCTTTTCCTGTGTGACTTATTTCAGTTAGAATCATCATACCTGAATCCACTCATTATGCTGCTACAGGCCTGATGACATAGATTTCATTGCTGAGTGATACTGCATTGTACGTAAGTACCACAACTTCTTTATCCATTTTTCACTTTCTGCGATATTGAACTTGTACCGTAAACCAGGTTCTTGTAAACAGAGCCGTCCCAAACTTTGGGGTGGCTGTGTCTTTTGATTTTAATTTCCCTAAGCTATAGGACCATAAGTGGAAGTGCCCTAGGCTCTGTTGCTTTGTTTTTTAGATGTTTCAGGAAACATCATACACTTCTCCCGAGTGGCTGTTGGCAATTGACATCCCGCCCATCAGCATAACAAGGCTCCCAGTTCTCCATGGCCTGTCCTGCCTTTCTGGATTTTACACTTTTTTCAGATGGCCCTTTTGACCGGGGGGAAGTGAGACTTCATTGTAGTGCAGATTTCCTTTGCAAGCTTGCTTGGTTGGCCAAAAAGAGCGTATGCGTTTTTTCCTGAATATATTCAGGAAAAAACGCATACGCCCTTTTTGGCCAAGTGCATCATTGTGGACGTTCTGCCTCTTTTCCTATGCTTTAAATGCAATTCCAGTCTACCTCCTGAAATCGGTTTCCTGCAATTCTGCCCCGCTTTTAAGTCCTCTTGGCAGCCTTACTTCAGTATATTTTTGGACGATAGCTGTCATTTATAACTCTGCAGGTTTGTGAATTACAGTGCCCCTGAGCTCCTTTCTTCAACTCGCTTTCTCGTGAGCTGGCCGCAACACCGCAGGATGGCTTCAGGCCCTAATCTGGTTCCGGCACGGCACGCTGAGCCTTTGGTTAATTCCTCTTCCTGGTGGGAAATGAGAGTTAAATTTGCCCGTCCAGACACCTCCAGCTAGTCTGTCATTGGTTCTCCCTATTCCTGTTCATCTTCCGCAGAAATTGCAAACTGGGCCAAACAGGAGGTTAAAGGCACTGACTCTCCAAGTCGGGAGAGTGTTAGTAAAGCGTCTGGAATGTTGCACCCGAGTACCAGGGGACGAAAACTGAGACATATTGGAACACGTCTCCCGATCACACGGTTGATCATACTCTGGGTTCCACATACATGTTTTAGCTGAAGGAAGAATACCTTAAACGTGGAGAGTTGAGACTCGTGGAATGGGTACCATGCAATATGACTTCAAAGGGTCTTCATTTGCTCACCGAACCTCTCCAATCCTATCACTGCTGCGTTTATGCCCCTGTACACACGCTTGATTCTCTTTCGGAGACATAGCAATCCATAGGTTTTAAGATACTTCCTAGTCAGGTACACTCTTAGGCATTTAATATGGGGTGTTGAGTCCATTTCGTTGAGCAAGGAGTAGCTCTTGTCTATTCCATATTTGGCTTAAGGAACTTTATCTGTGCTCATTTCAATCTCTGGTTTTATGCAGCACCCCAACTCACCTTTCCCCTTAAGCAAGCATAAGTTGGGTTTCTAAATTTGAGACCCTGTTCTGTTTTGTAATTCAGTTCCTGTGTAGCCAAGTTTACATTCCGTGTATTAGTGATATCTTATGATGTTTCTTTTCCTGTGTGACTTATTTCAGTTAGAATCATCGTACCTGAATCCACTCATTATGCTGCTACGGGCCTGATGACATAGATTTCATTGCTGAGTGATACTGCATTGTACGTAAGTACCACAACTTCTTTATCCATTTTTCACTTTCTGCGATATTGAACTTGTACCGTAAACCAGGTTCTTGTAAACAGAGCCGTCCCAACCTTTGGGGTGGCTGTGTCTTTTGATTTTAATTTCCCTAAGCTATAGGACCATAAGTGGAAGTGCCCTAGGCTCTGTTGCTTTGTTTTTTAGATGTTTCAGGAAACACCATACACTTCTCCCGAGTGGCTGTTGGCAATTTACATCCCGCCCATCAGCATAACAAGGCTCCCAGTTCTCCATGGCCTGTCCTGCCTTTCTGGATTTTACACTTTTTTCAGATGGCCCTTTTGACCGGGGGGAAGTGAGACTTCACTGTAGAGCAGATTTCCTTTGCAAGCTTGCTTGGTTGGCCAAAAAGGGCGTATGCGTTTTTTCCTGAATATATTCAGGAAAAAACGCATACGCCCTTTTTGGCCAAGGGCATCATTGTGGACGTTCTGCCTCTTTTCCTATGCTTTAAATGCAATTCCAGTCTACCTCCTGAAATCGGTTTCCTGCAATTCTGCCCCGCTTTCAAGTCCTCTTGGCAGCCTTACTTCAGTATATTTTTGGACGATAGCTGTCATTTATAACTCTGCAGGTTTGTGAATTACTGTGCCCCTGAGCTCCTTTCTTCAACTCGCTTTCTCGTGAGCTGGCCGCAACCCCGCAGGATGGCTTCAGGCCCTAATCTGGTTCCGGCACGGCACGCTGAGCCTTTGGTTAATTCCTCTTCCTGGTGGGAAATGAGAGTTAAATTTGCCCGTCCAGACACCTCCAGCTAGTCTGTCATTGGTTCTCCCTATTCCTGTTCATCTTCCGCAGAAATTGCAAACTGGGCCAAACAGGAGGTTAAAGGCACTGACTCTCCAAGTTGGGAGAGTGTTAGTAAAGCGTCTGGAATGTTGCACCCGAGTACCAGGGGACGAAAACTGACACATATTGGAACACGTCTCCCGATCACACGGTTGATCATACTCTGGGTTCCACATGCATGTTTTAGCTGAAGGAAGAATACCTTAAACCTGGAGAGTTGAGACCCGTGGAATGGGTACCATGCAATATGACTTCAAAGGGTCTTCATTTGCTCACCGAACCTCTCCAGTCCTATCACTGCTGCGTTTATGCCCCTGTACACACACTTGATTCTCTTTCAGAGACATAGCAATCCATAGGTTTTAAGATACTTCCTAGTCAGGTACACTCTTAGGCATTTAATATGGGGTGTTGAGTCCATTTCGTTGAGCAAGGAGTAGCTCTTGTCTATTCCATATTTGGCTTAAGGAACTTTATCTGTGCTCATTTCAATCTCTGGTTTTATGCAGCACCCCAACTCACCTTTCCCCTTAAGCAAGCATAAGTTGGGTTTCTAAATTTGAGACCCTGTTCTGTTTTGTAATTCAGTTCCTGTGTAGCCAAGTTTACATTCCGTGTATTAGTGATATCTTATGATGTTTCTTTTCCTGTGTGACTTATTTCAGTTAGAATCATCGTACCTGAATCCACTCATTATGCTGCTACGGGCCTGATGACATAGATTTCATTGCTGAGTGATACTGCATTGTACGAAAGTACCACAACTTCTTTATCCATTTTTCACTTTCTGCGATACTGAACTTGTACCGTAAACCAGGTTCTTGTAAACAGAGCCGTCCCAACCTTTGGGGTGGCTGTGTCTTTTGATTTTAATTTCCCTAAGCTATAGGACCATAAGTGGAAGTGCCCTAGGCTCTGTTGCTTTGTTTTTTAGATGTTTCAGGAAACACCATACACTTCTCCCGAGTGGCTGTTGGCAATTTACATCCCGCCCATCAGCATAACAAGGCTCCCAGTTCTCCATGGCCTGTCCTGCCTTTCTGGATTTTACACTTTTTTCAGATGGCCCTTTTGACCGGGGGGAAGTGAGACTTCACTGTAGAGCAGATTTCCTTTGCAAGCTTGCTTGGTTGGCCAAAAAGGGCGTATGCGTTTTTTCCTGAATATATTCAGGAAAAAACGCATACGCCCTTTTTGGCCAAGGGCATCATTGTGGACGTTCTGCCTCTTTTCCTATGCTTTAAATGCAATTCCAGTCTACCTCCTGAAATCGGTTTCCTGCAATTCTGCCCCGCTTTCAAGTCCTCTTGGCAGCCTTACTTCAGTATATTTTTGGACGATAGCTGTCATTTATAACTCTGCAGGTTTGTGAATTACTGTGCCCCTGAGCTCCTTTCTTCAACTCGCTTTCTCGTGAGCTGGCCGCAACCCCGCAGGATGGCTTCAGGCCCTAATCTGGTTCCGGCACGGCACGCTGAGCCTTTGGTTAATTCCTCTTCCTGGTGGGAAATGAGAGTTAAATTTGCCCGTCCAGACACCTCCAGCTAGTCTGTCATTGGTTCTCCCTATTCCTGTTCATCTTCCGCAGAAATTGCAAACTGGGCCAAACAGGAGGTTAAAGGCACTGACTCTCCAAGTTGGGAGAGTGTTAGTAAAGCGTCTGGAATGTTGCACCCGAGTACCAGGGGACGAAAACTGACACATATTGGAACACGTCTCCCGATCACACGGTTGATCATACTCTGGGTTCCACATGCATGTTTTAGCTGAAGGAAGAATACCTTAAACCTGGAGAGTTGAGACCCGTGGAATGGGTACCATGCAATATGACTTCAAAGGGTCTTCATTTGCTCACCGAACCTCTCCAGTCCTATCACTGCTGCGTTTATGCCCCTGTACACACACTTGATTCTCTTTCAGAGACATAGCAATCCATAGGTTTTAAGATACTTCCTAGTCAGGTACACTCTTAGGCATTTAATATGGGGTGTTGAGTCCATTTCGTTGAGCAAGGAGTAGCTCTTGTCTATTCCATATTTGGCTTAAGGAACTTTATCTGTGCTCATTTCAATCTCTGGTTTTATGCAGCACCCCAACTCACCTTTCCCCTTAAGCAAGCATAAGTTGGGTTTCTAAATTTGAGACCCTGTTCTGTTTTGTAATTCAGTTCCTGTGTAGCCAAGTTTACATTCCGTGTATTAGTGATATCTTATGATGTTTCTTTTCCTGTGTGACTTATTTCAGTTAGAATCATCGTACCTGAATCCACTCATTATGCTGCTACGGGCCTGATGACATAGATTTCATTGCTGAGTGATACTGCATTGTACGTAAGTACCACAACTTCTTTATCCATTTTTCACTTTCTGCGATACTGAACTTGTACCGTAAACCAGGTTCTTGTAAACAGAGCCGTCCCAACCTTTGGGGTGGCTGTGTCTTTTGATTTTAATTTCCCTAAGCTATAGGACCATAAGTGGAAGTGCCCTAGGCTCTGTTGCTTTGTTTTTTAGATGTTTCAGGAAACACCATACACTTCTCCCGAGTGGCTGTTGGCAATTGACATCCCGCCCTTCAGCATAACAAGGCTCCCAGTTCTCCATGGCCTGTCCTGCCTTTCTGGATTTTACACTTTTTTCAGATGGCCCTTTTGACCGGGGGGAAGTGAGACTTCATTGTAGTGCAGATTTCCTTTGCAAGCTTGCTTGGTTGGCCGAAAAGGGCGTATGCGTTTTTTCCTGAATATATTCAGGAAAAAACGCATACGCACTTTTTGGCCAAGTGCATCATTGTGGACGTTCTGCCTCTTTTCCTATGCTTTAAATGCAATTCCAGTCTACCTCCTGAAATCGGTTTCCTGCAATTCTGCCCCGCTTTCAAGTCCTCTTGGCAGCCTTACTTCAGTATATTTTTGGACGATAGCTGTCATTTATAACTCTGCAGGTTTGTGAATTACAGTGCCCCTGAGCTCCTTTCTTCAACTCGCTTTCTCGTGAGCTGGCCGCAACACCGCAGGATGGCTTCAGGCCCTAATCTGGTTCCGGCACGGCACGCTGAGCCTTTGGTTAATTCCTCTTCCTGGTGGGAAATGAGAGTTAAATTTGCCCGTCCAGACACCTCCAGCTAGTCTGTCATTGGTTCTCCCTATTCCTGTTCATCTTCCGCAGAAATTGCAAACTGGGCCAAACAGGAGGTTAAAGGCACTGACTCTCCAAGTCGGGAGAGTGTTAGTAAAGCGTCTGGAATGTTGCACCCGAGTACCAGGGGACGAAAACTGAGACATATTGGAACACGTCTCCCGATCACTCGGTTGATCATACTCTGGGTTCCACATGCATGTTTTAGCTGAAGGAAGAATACCTTAAACCTGGAGAGTTGAGACCCATGGAATGGGTACCATGCAATATGACTTCAAAGGGTCTTCATTTGCTCACCGAACCTCTCCAATCCTATCACTGCTGCGTTTATGCCCCTGTACACACACTTGATTCTCTTTCAGAGACATAGCAATCCATAGGTTTTAAGATACTTCCTAGTCAGGTACACTCTTAGGCATTTAATATGGGGTGTTGAGTCCATTTCGTTGAGCAAGGAGTAGCTCTTGTCTATTCCATATTTGGCTTAAGGAACTTTATCTGTGCTCATTTCAATCTCTGGTTTTATGCAGCACCCCAACTCACCTTTCCCCTTAAGCAAGCATAAGTTGGGTTTCTAAATTTGAGACCCTGTTCTGTTTTGTAATTCAGTTCCTGTGTAGCCAAGTTTACATTCCGTGTATTAGTGATATCTTATGATGTTTCTTTTCCTGTGTGACTTATTTCAGTTAGAATCATCGTACCTGAATCCACTCATTATGCTGCTACGGGCCTGATGACATAGATTTCATTGCTGAGTGATATTGCATTGTACGTAAGTACCACAACTTCTTTATCCATTTTTCACTTTCTGCGATACTGAACTTGTACCGTAAACCAGGTTCTTGTAAACAGAGCCGTCCCAACCTTTGGGGTGGCTGTGTCTTTTGATTTTAATTTCCCTAAGCTATAGGACCATAAGTGGAAGTGCCCTAGGCTCTGTTGCTTTGTTTTTTAGATGTTTCAGGAAACACCATACACTTCTCCCGAGTGGCTGTTGGCAATTTACATCCCGCCCATCAGCATAACAAGGCTCCCAGTTCTCCATGGCCTGTCCTGCCTTTCTGGATTTTACACTTTTTTCAGATGGCCCTTTTGACCGGGGGGAAGTGAGACTTCATTGTAGTGCAGATTTCCTTTGCAAGCTTGCTTGGTTGGCCAAAAAGGGCGTATGCGTTTTTTCCTGAATATATTCAGGAAAAAACGCATACGCCCTTTTTGGCCAAGTGCATCATTGTGGACGTTCTGCCTCTTTTCCTATGCTTTAAATGCAATTCCAGTCTACCTCCTGAAATCGGTTTCCTGCAATTCTGCCCCGCTTTCAAGTCCTCTTGGCAGCCTTACTTCAGTATATTTTTGGATGATAGCTGTCATTTATAACTCTGCAGGTTTGTGAATTACAGTGCCCCTGAGCTCCTTTCTTCAACTCGCTTTCTCGTGAGCTGGCCGCAACCCCGCAGGATGGCTTCAGGCCCTAATCTGGTTCCGGCACGGCACGCTGAGCCTTTGGTTAATTCCTCTTCCTGGTGGGAAATGAGAGTTAAATTTGCCCGTCCAGACACCTCCAGCTAGTCTGTCATTGGTTCTCCCTATCCCTGTTCATCTTCCGCAGAAATTGCAAACTGGGCCAAACAGGAGGTTAAAGGCACTGACTCTCCAATTCGGGAGAGTGTTAGTAAAGCGTCTGGAATGTTGCACCCGAGTACCAGGGGACGAAAACTGAGACATATTGGAACACGTCTCCCGATCACACGGTTGATCATACTCTGGGTTCCACATGCATGTTTTAGCTGAAGGAAGAATACCTTAAACCTGGAGAGTTGAGACCCGTGGAATGGGTACCATGCAATATGACTTCAAAGGGTCTTCATTTGCTCACCGAACCTCTCCAATCCTATCACTGCTGCGTTTATGCCCCTGTACACACACTTGATTCTCTTTCAGAGACATAGCAATCCATAGGTTTTAAGATACTTCCTAGTCAGGTACACTCTTAGGCATTTAATATGGGGTGTTGAGTCCATTTCGTTGAGCAAGGAGTAGCTCTTGTCTATTCCATATTTGGCTTAAGGAACTTTATCTGTGCTCATTTCAATCTCTGGTTTTATGCAGCACCCCAACTCACCTTTCCCCTTAAGCAAGCATAAGTTGGGTTTCTAAATTTGAGACCCTGTTCTGCTTTGTAATTCAGTTCCTGTGTAGCCAAGTTTACATTCCGTGTATTAGTGATATCTTATGATGTTTCTTTTCCTGTGTGACTTATTTCAGTTAGAATCATCGTACCTGAATCCACTCATTATGCTGCTACGGGCCTGATGACATAGATTTCATTGCTGAGTGATACTGCATTGTACGTAAGTACCACAACTTCTTTATCCATTTTTCACTTTCTGCGATACTGAACTTGTACCGTAAACCAGGTTCTTGTAAACAGAGCCGTCCCAACCTTTGGGGTGGCTGTGTCTTTTGATTTTAATTTCCCTAAGCTATAGGACCATAAGTGGAAGTGCCCTAGGCTCTGTTGCTTTGTTTTTTAGATGTTTCAGGAAACACCATACACTTCTCCCGAGTGGCTGTTGGCAATTGACATCCCGCCCATCAGCATAACAAGGCTCCCAGTTCTCCATGGCCTGTCCTGCCTTTCTGGATTTTACACTTTTTTCAGATGGCCCTTTTGACCGGGGGGAAGTGAGACTTCATTGTAGTGCAGATTTCCTTTGCAAGCTTGCTTGGTTGGCCAAAAAGGGCGTATGCGTTTTTTCCTGAATATATTCAGGAAAAAACGCATACGCCCTTTTTGGCCAAGTGCATCATTGTGGACGTTCTGCCTCTTTTCCTATGCTTTCAATGCAATTCCAGTCTACCTCCTGAAATCGGTTTCCTGCAATTCTGCCCCGCTTTCAAGTCCTCTTGGCAGCCTTACTTCAGTATATTTTTGGACGATAGCTGTCATTTATAACTCTGCAGGTTTGTGAATTACAGTGCCCCTGAGCTCCTTTCTTCAACTCGCTTTCTCGTGAGCTGGCCGCAACACCGCAGGATGGCTTCAGGCCCTAATCTGGTTCCGGCACGGCACGCTGAGCCTTTGGTTAATTCCTCTTCCTGGTGGGAAATGAGAGTTAAATTTGCCCGTCCAGACACCTCCAGCTAGTCTGTCATTGGTTCTCCCTATTCCTGTTCATCTTCCGCAGAAATTGCAAACTGGGCCAAACAGGAGGTTAAAGGCACTGACTCTCCAAGTCGGGAGAGTGTTAGTAAAGCGTCTGGAATGTTGCACCCGAGTACCAGGGGACGAAAACTGAGACATATTGGAACACGTCTCCCGATCACACGGTTGATCATACTCTGGGTTCCACATGCATGTTTTAGCTGAAGGAAGAATACCTTAAACCTGGAGAGTTGAGACCCGTGGAATGGGTACCATGCAATATGACTTCATAGGGTCTTCATTTGCTCACCGAACCTCTCCAATCCTATCACTGCTGCGTTTATGCCCCTGTACACACACTTGATTCTCTTTCAGAGACATAGCAATCCATAGGTTTTAAGATACTTCCTAGTCAGGTACACTCTTAGGCATTTAATATGGGGTGTTGAGTCCATTTCGTTGAGCAAGGAGTAGCTCTTGTCTATTCCATATTTGGCTTAAGGAACTTTATCTGTGCTCATTTCAATCTCTGGTTTTATGCAGCACCCCAACTCACCTTTCCCCTTAAGCAAGCATAAGTTGGGTTTCTAAATTTGAGACCCTGTTCTGTTTTGTAATTCAGTTCCTGTGTAGCCAAGTTTACATTCCGTGTATTAGTGATATCTTATGATGTTTCTTTTCCTGTGTGACTTATTTCAGTTAGAATCATCGTACCTGAATCCACTCATTATGCTGCTACGGGCCTGATGACATAGATTTCATTGCTGAGTGATACTGCATTGTACGTAAGTACCACAACTTCTTTATCCATTTTTCACTTTCTGCGATACTGAACTTGTACCGTAAACCAGGTTCTTGTAAACAGAGCCGTCCCAACCTTTGGGGTGGCTGTGTCTTTTGATTTTAATTTCCCTAAGCTATAGGACCATAAGTGGAAGTGCCCTAGGCTCTGTTGCTTTGTTTTTTAGATGTTTCAGGAAACACCATACACTTCTCCCGAGTGGCTGTTGGCAATTGACATCCCGCCCATCAGCATAACAAGGCTCCCAGTTCTCCATGGCCTGTCCTGCCTTTCTGGATTTTACACTTTTTTCAGATGGCCCTTTTGACCGGGGGGAAGTGAGACTTCATTGTAGTGCAGATTTCCTGTGCAAGCTTGCTTGGTTGGCCAAAAAGGGCGTATGCGTTTTTTCCTGAATATATTCAGGAAAAAACGCATACGCCCTTTTTGGCCAAGTGCATCATTGTGGACGTTCTGCCTCTTTTCCTATGCTTTAAATGCAATTCCAGTCTACCTCCTGAAATCGGTTTCCTGCAATTCTGCCCCGCTTTCAAGTCCTCTTGGCAGCCTTACTTCAGTATATTTTTGGACGATAGCTGTCATTTATAACTCTGCAGGTTTGTGAATTACAGTGCCCCTGAGCTCCTTTCTTCAACTCGCTTTCTCGTGAGCTGGCCGCAACCCCGCAGGATGTTTTCAGGCCCTAATCTGGTTCCGGCACGGCACGCTGAGCCTTTGGTTAATTCCTCTTCCTGGTGGGAAATGAGAGTTAAATTTGCCCGTCCAGACACCTCCAGCTAGTCTGTCATTGGTTCTCCCTATTCCTGTTCATCTTCCGCAGAAATTGCAAACTGGGCCAAACAGGAGGTTAAAGGCACTGACTCTCCAAGTCGGGAGAGTGTTAGTAAAGCGTCTGGAATGTTGCACCCGAGTACCAGGGGATGAAAACTGAGACATATTGGAACACGTCTCCCGATCACACGGTTGATCATACTCTGGGTTCCACATGCATGTTTTAGCTGAAGGAAGAATACCTTAAACCTGGAGAGTTGAGACCCGTGGAATGGGTACCATGCAATATGACTTCAAAGGGTCTTCATTTGCTCACCGAACCTCTCCAGTCCTATCTCTGCTGCGTTTATGCCCCTGTACACACACTTGATTCTCTTTCAGAGACATAGCAATCCATAGGTTTTAAGATACTTCCTAGTCAGGTACACTCTTAGGCATTTAATATGGGGTGTTGAGTCCATTTCGTTGAGCAAGGAGTAGCTCTTGTCTATTCCATATTTGGCTTAAGGAACTTTATCTGTGCTCATTTCAATCTCTGGTTTTATGCAGCACCCCAACTCACCTTTCCCCTTAAGCAAGCATAAGTTGGGTTTCTAAATTTGAGACCCTGTTCTGTTTTGTAATTCAGTTCCTGTGTAGCCAAGTTTACATTCCGTGTATTAGTGATATCTTATGATGTTTCTTTTCCTGTGTGACTTATTTCAGTTAGAATCATCGTACCTGAATCCACTCATTATGCTGCTACGGGCCTGATGACATAGATTTCATTGCTGAGTGATACTGCATTGTACGTAAGTACCACAACTTCTTTATCCATTTTTCACTTTCTGCGATACTGAACTTGTACCGTAAACCAGGTTCTTGTAAACAGAGCCGTCCCAACCTTTGGGGTGGCTGTGTCTTTTGATTTTAATTTCCCTAAGCTATAGGACCATAAGTGGAAGTGCCCTAGGCTCTGTTGCTTTGTTTTTTAGATGTTTCAGGAAACACCATACACTTCTCTCGAGTGGCTGCTGGCAATTTACATCCCGCCCATCAGCATAACAAGGCTCCCAGTTCTCCATGGCCTGTCCTGCCTTTCTGGATTTTACACTTTTTTCAGATGGCCCTTTTGACCGGGGGGAAGTGAGACTTCATTGTAGTGCAGATTTCCTTTGCAAGCTTGCTTGGTTGGCCAAAAAGGGCGTATGCGTTTTTTCCTGAATATATTCAGGAAAAAACGCATACGCCCTTTTTGGCCAAGTGCATCATTGTGGACGTTCTGCCTCTTTTCCTATGCTTTAAATGCAATTCCAGTCTACCTCCTGAAATCGGTTTCCTGCAATTCTGCCCCGCTTTCAAGTCCTCTTGGCAGCCTTACTTCAGTATATTTTTGGACGATAGCTGTCATTTATAACTCTGCAGGTTTGTGAATTACAGTGCCCCTGAGCTCCTTTCTTCAACTCGCTTTCTCGTGAGCTGGCCGCAACCCCGCAGGATGGCTTCAGGCCCTAATCTGGTTCCGGCACGGCACGCTGAGCCTTTGGTTAATTCCTCTTCCTGGTGGGAAATGAGAGTTAAATTTGCCCGTCCAGACACCTCCAGCTAGTCTGTCATTGGTTCTCCCTATTCCTGTTCATCTTCCGCAGAAATTGCAAACTGGGCCAAACAGGAGGTTAAAGGCACTGACTCTCCAAGTCGGGAGAGTGTTAGTAAAGCGTCTGGAATGTTGCACCCGAGTACCAGGGGACGAAAACTGAGACATATTGGAACACGTCTCCCGATCACACGGTTGATCATACTCTGGGTTCCACATGCATGTTTTAGCTGAAGGAAGAATACCTTAAACCTGGAGAGTTGAGACCCGTGGAATGGGTACCATGCAATATGACTTCAAAGGGTCTTCATTTGCTCACCGAACCTCTCCAATCCTATCACTGCTGCGTTTATGCCCCTGTACACACACTTGATTCTCTTTCAGACACATAGCAATCCATAGGTTTTAAGATACTTCCTAGTCAGGTACACTCTTAGGCATTTAATATGGGGTGTTGAGTCCATTTCGTTGAGCAAGGAGTAGCTCTTGTCTATTCCATATTTGGCTTAAGGAACTTTATCTGTGCTCATTTCAATCTCTGGTTTTATGCAGCACCCCAACTCACCTTTCCCCTTAAGCAAGCATAAGTTGGGTTTCTAAATTTGAGACCCTGTTCTGTTTTGTAATTCAGTTCCTGTGTAGCCAAGTTTACATTCCGTGTATTAGTGATATCTTATGATGTTTCTTTTCCTGTGTGACTTATTTCAGTTAGAATCATCGTACCTGAATCCACTCATTATGCTGCTACGGGCCTGATGACATAGATTTCATTGCTGAGTGATACTGCATTGTACGTAAGTACCACAACTTCTTTATCCATTTTTCACTTTCTGCGATACTGAACTTGTACCGTAAACCAGGTTCTTGTAAACAGAGCCGTCCCAACCTTTGGGGTGGCTGTGTCTTTTGATTTTAATTTCCCTAAGCTATAGGACCATAAGTGGAAGTGCCCTAGGCTCTGTTGCTTTGTTTTTTAGATGTTTCAGGAAACACCATACACTTCTCTCGAGTGGCTGCTGGCAATTTACATCCCGCCCATCAGCATAACAAGGCTCCCAGTTCTCCATGGCCTGTCCTGCCTTTCTGGATTTTACACTTTTTTCAGATGGCCCTTTTGACCGGGGGGAAGTGAGACTTCATTGTAGTGCAGATTTCCTTTGCAAGCTTGCTTGGTTGGCCAAAAAGGGCGTATGCGTTTTTTCCTGAATATATTCAGGAAAAAACGCATACGCCCTTTTTGGCCAAGTGCATCATTGTGGACGTTCTGCCTCTTTTCCTATGCTTTAAATGCAATTCCAGTCTACCTCCTGAAATCGGTTTCCTGCAATTCTGCCCCGCTTTCAAGTCCTCTTGGCAGCCTTACTTCAGTATATTTTTGGACGATAGCTGTCATTTATAACTCTGCAGGTTTGTGAATTACAGTGCCCCTGAGCTCCTTTCTTCAACTCGCTTTCTCGTGAGCTGGCCGCAACCCCGCAGGATGGCTTCAGGCCCTAATCTGGTTCCGGCACGGCACGCTGAGCCTTTGGTTAATTCCTCTTCCTGGTGGGAAATGAGAGTTAAATTTGCCCGTCCAGACACCTCCAGCTAGTCTGTCATTGGTTCTCCCTATTCCTGTTCATCTTCCGCAGAAATTGCAAACTGGGCCAAACAGGAGGTTAAAGGCACTGACTCTCCAAGTCGGGAGAGTGTTAGTAAAGCGTCTGGAATGTTGCACCCGAGTACCAGGGGACGAAAACTGAGACATATTGGAACACGTCTCCCGATCACACGGTTGATCATACTCTGGGTTCCACATGCATGTTTTAGCTGAAGGAAGAATACCTTAAACCTGGAGAGTTGAGACCCGTGGAATGGGTACCATGCAATATGACTTCAAAGGGTCTTCATTTGCTCACCGAACCTCTCCAGTCCTATCACTGCTGCGTTTATGCCCCTGTACACACACTTGATTCTCTTTCAGACACATAGCAATCCATAGGTTTTAAGATACTTCCTAGTCAGGTACACTCTTAGGCATTTAATATGGGGTGTTGAGTCCATTTCGTTGAGCAAGGAGTAGCTCTTGTCTATTCCATATTTGGCTTAAGGAACTTTATCTGTGCTCATTTCAATCTCTGGTTTTATGCAGCACCCCAACTCACCTTTCCCCTTAAGCAAGCATAAGTTGGGTTTCTAAATTTGAGACCCTGTTCTGTTTTGTAATTCAGTTCCTGTGTAGCCAAGTTTACATTCCGTCTATTAGTGATATCTTATGATGTTTCATTTTCTGTGTGACTTATTTCAGTTAGAATCATCGTACCTGAATCCACTCATTATGCTGCTACGGGCCTGATGACATAGATTTCATTGCTGAGTGATATTGCATTGTACGTAAGTACCACAACTTCTTTATCCATTTTTCACTTTCTGCGATATTGAACTTGTACCGTAAACCAGGTTCTTGTAAACAGAGCCGTCCCAACCTTTGGGGTGGCTGTGTCTTTTGATTTTAATTTCCCTAAGCTATAGGACCATAAGTGGAAGTGCCCTAGGCTCTGTTGCTTTGTTTTTTAGATGTTTCAGGAAACACCATACACTTCTCCCGAGTGGCTGTTGGCAATTTACATCCCGCCCATCAGCATAACAAGGCTCCCAGTTCTCCATGGCCTGGCCTGCCTTTCTGGATTTTACACTTTTTTCAGATGGCCCTTTTGACCGGGGGGAAGTGAGACTTCATTGTAGTGCAGATTTCCTTTGCAAGCTTGCTTGGTTGGCCAAAAAGGGCGTATGCGTTTTTTCCTGAATATATTCAGGAAAAAACGCATACGCCCTTTTTGGCCAAGTGCATCATTGTGGACGTTCTGCCTCTTTTCCTATGCTTTAAATGCAATTCCAGTCTACCTCCTGAAATCGGTTTCCTGCAATTCTGCCCCGCTTTCAAGTCCTCTTGGCAGCCTTACTTCAGTATATTTTTGGACGATAGCTGTCATTTATAACTCTGCAGGTTTGTGAATTACAGTGCCCCTGAGCTCCTTTCTTCAACTCGCTTTCTCGTGAGCTGGCCGCAACCCCGCAGGATGGCTTCAGGCCCTAATCTGGTTCCGGCACGGCACGCTGAGCCTTTGGTTAATTCCTCTTCCTGGTGGGAAATGAGAGTTAAATTTGCCCGTCCAGACACCTCCAGCTAGTCTGTCATTGGTTCTCCCTATTCCTGTTCATCTTCCGCAGAAATTGCAAACTGGGCCAAACAGGAGGTTAAAGGCACTGACTCTCCAAGTCGGGAGAGTGTTAGTAAAGCGTCTGGAATGTTGCACCCGAGTACCAGGGGACGAAAACTGAGACATATTGGAACACGTCTCCCGATCACACGGTTGATCATACTCTGGGTTCCACATGCATGTTTTAGCTGAAGGAAGAATACCTTAAACCTGGAGAGTTGAGACCCGTGGAATGGGTACCATGCAATATGACTTCAAAGGGTCTTCATTTGCTCACCGAACCTCTCCAGTCCTATCACTGCTGCGTTTATGCCGCTGTACACACACTTGATTCTCTTTCAGAGACATAGCAATCCATAGGTTTTAAGATACTTCCTAGTCAGGTACACTCTTAGGCATTTAATATGGGGTGTTGAGTCCATTTCGTTGAGCAAGGAGTAGCTCTTGTCTATTCCATATTTGGCTTAAGGAACTTTATCTGTGCTCATTTCAATCTCTGGTTTTATGCAGCACCCCAACTCACCTTTCCCCTTAAGCAAGCATAAGTTGGGTTTCTAAATTTGAGACCCTGTTCTGTTTTGTAATTCAGTTCCTGTGTAGCCAAGTTTACATTCCGTGTATTAGTGATATCTTATGATGTTTCTTTTCCTGTGTGACTTAT
This sequence comes from Lagenorhynchus albirostris, assembly GCF_949774975.1. Taxonomy (NCBI): domain Eukaryota; kingdom Metazoa; phylum Chordata; class Mammalia; order Artiodactyla; family Delphinidae; genus Lagenorhynchus; species Lagenorhynchus albirostris. The sequence goes on along the minus strand of NW_026783322.1, from coordinate 571,843 downwards.
TTCAGTTAGAATCATCGTACCTGAATCCACTCATTATGCTGCTACGGGCCTGATGACATAGATTTCATTGCTGAGTGATACTGCATTGTACGTAAGTACCACAACTTCTTTATCCATTTTTCACTTTCTGCGATACTGAACTTGTACCGTAAACCAGGTTCTTGTAAACAGAGCCGTCCCAACCTTTGGGGTGGCTGTGTCTTTTGATTTTAATTTCCCTAAGCTATAGGACCATAAGTGGAAGTGCCCTAGGCTCTGTTGCTTTGTTTTTTAGATGTTTCAGGAAACACCATACACTTCTCCCGAGTGGCTGCTGGCAATTTACATCCCGCCCATCAGCATAACAAGGCTCCCAGTTCTCCATGGCCTGTCCTGCCTTTCTGGATTTTACACTTTTTTCAGATGGCCCTTTTGACCGGGGGGAAGTGAGACTTCATTGTAGTGCAGATTTCCTTTGCAAGCTTGCTTGGTTGGCCAAAAAGGGCGTATGCGTTTTTTCCTGAATATATTCAGGAAAAAACGCATACGCCCTTTTTGGCCAAGTGCATCATTGTGGACGTTCTGCCTCTTTTCCTATGCTTTCAATGCAATTCCAGTCTACCTCCTGAAATCGGTTTCCTGCAATTCTGCCCCGCTTTCAAGTCCTCTTGGCAGCCTTACTTCAGTATATTTTTGGACGATAGCTGTCATTTATAACTCTGCAGGTTTGTGAATTACAGTGCCCCTGAGCTCCTTTCTTCAACTCGCTTTCTCGTGAGCTGGCCGCAACCCCGCAGGATGGCTTCAGGCCCTAATCTGGTTCCGGCACGGCACGCTGAGCCTTTGGTTAATTCCTCTTCCTGGTGGGAAATGAGAGTTAAATTTGCCCGTCCAGACACCTCCAGCTAGTCTGTCATTGGTTCTCCCTATTCCTGTTCATCTTCCGCAGAAATTGCAAACTGGGCCAAACAGGAGGTTAAAGGCACTGACTCTCCAAGTCGGGAGAGTGTTAGTAAAGCGTCTGGAATGTTGCACCCGAGTACCAGGGGACGAAAACTGAGACATATTGGAACACGTCTCCCGATCACACGGTTGATCATACTCTGGGTTCCACATGCATGATTTAGCTGAAGGAAGAATACCTTAAACCTGGAGGCTTGAGACCCGTTCAATGGGTACCATGCAATATGACTTCAAAGGGTCTTCATTTGCTCACCGAACCTCTCCAATCCTATCACTGCTGCGTTTATGCCCCTGTACACACACTTGATTCTCTTTCAGACACATAGCAATCCATAGGTTTTAAGATACTTCCTAGTCAGGTACACTCTTAGGCATTTAATATGGGGTGTTGAGTCCATTTCGTTGAGCAAGGAGTAGCTCTTGTCTATTCCATATTTGGCTTAAGGAACTTTATCTGTGCTCATTTCAATCTCTGGTTTTATGCAGCACCCCAACTCACCTTTCCCCTTAAGCAAGCATAAGTTGGTTTTCTAAATTTGAGACCCTGTTCTGTTTTGTAATTCAGTTCCTGTGTAGCCAAGTTTACATTCCGTCTATTAGTGATATCTTATGATGTTTCATTTTCTGTGTGACTTATTTCAGTTAGAATCATCGTACCTGAATCCACTCATTATGCTGCTACGGGCCTGATGACATAGATTTCATTGCTGAGTGATACTGCATTGTACGTAAGTACCACAACTTCTTTATCCATTTTTCACTTTCTGCGATATTGAACTTGTACCGTAAACCAGGTTCTTGTAAACAGAGCCGTCCCAACCTTTGGGGTGGCTGTGTCTTTTGATTTTAATTTCCCTAAGCTATAGGACCATAAGTGGAAGTGCCCTAGGCTCTGTTGCTTTGTTTTTTAGATGTTTCAGGAAACACCATACACTTCTCCCGAGTGGCTGTTGGCAATTTACATCCCGCCCATCAGCATAACAAGGCTCCCAGTTCTCCATGGCCTGGCCTGCCTTTCTGGATTTTACACTTTTTTCAGATGGCCCTTTTGACCGGGGGGAAGTGAGACTTCATTGTAGTGCAGATTTCCTTTGCAAGCTTGCTTGGTTGGCCAAAAAGGGCGTATGCGTTTTTTCCTGAATATATTCAGGAAAAAACGCATACGCCCTTTTTGGCCAAGTGCATCATTGTGGACGTTCTGCCTCTTTTCCTATGCTTTCAATGCAATTCCAGTCTACCTCCTGAAATCGGTTTCCTGCAATTCTGCCCCGCTTTCAAGTCCTCTTGGCAGCCTTACTTCAGTATATTTTTGGACGATAGCTGTCATTTATAACTCTGCAGGTTTGTGAATTACAGTGCCCCTGAGCTCCTTTCTTCAACTCGCTTTCTCGTGAGCTGGCCGCAACACCGCAGGATGGCTTCAGGCCCTAATCTGGTTGCGGCACGGCACGCTGAGCCTTTGGTTAATTCCTCTTCCTGGTGGGAAATGAGAGTTAAATTTGCCCGTCCAGACACCTCCAGCTAGTCTGTCATTGGTTCTCCCTATTCCTGTTCATCTTCCGCAGAAATTGCAAACTGGGCCAAACAGGAGGTTAAAGGCACTGACTCTCCAAGTCGGGAGAGTGTTAGTAAAGCGTCTGGAATGTTGCACCCGAGTACCAGGGGACGAAAACTGAGACATATTGGAACACGTCTCCCGATCACACGGTTGATCATACTCTGGGTTCCACATGCATGTTTTAGCTGAAGGAAGAATACCTTAAACCTGGAGAGTTGAGACCCGTGGAATGGGTACCATGCAATATGACTTCAAAGGGTCTTCATTTGCTCACCGAACCTCTCCAATCCTATCACTGCTGCGTTTATGCCCCTGTACACACACTTGATTCTCTTTCAGACACATAGCAATCCATAGGTTTTAAGATACTTCCTAGTCAGGTACACTCTTAGGCATTTAATATGGGGTGTTGAGTCCATTTCGTTGAGCAAGGAGTAGCTCTTGTCTATTCCATATTTGGCTTAAGGAACTTTATCTGTGCTCATTTCAATCTCTGGTTTTATGCAGCACCCCAACTCACCTTTCCCCTTAAGCAAGCATAAGTTGGTTTTCTAAATTTGAGACCCTGTTCTGTTTTGTAATTCAGTTCCTGTGTAGCCAAGTTTACATTCCGTGTATTAGTGATATCTTATGATGTTTCTTTTCCTGTGTGACTTATTTCAGTTAGAATCATCATACCTGAATCCACTCATTATGCTGCTACGGGCCTGATGACATAGATTTCATTGCTGAGTGATACTGCATTGTACGTAAGTACCACAACTTCTTTATCCATTTTTCACTTTCTGCGATACTGAACTTGTACCGTAAACCAGGTTCTTGTAAACAGAGCCGTCCCAACCTTTGGGGTGGCTGTGTCTTTTTGATTTTAATTTCCCTAAGCTATAGGACCATAAGTGGAAGTGCCCTAGGCTCTGTTGCTTTGTTTTTTAGATGTTTCAGGAAACACCATACACTTCTCCCGAGTGGCTGTTGGCAATTTACATCCCGCCCATCAGCATAACAAGGCTCCCAGTTCTCCACGGCCTGTCCTCCCTTTCTGGATTTTACACTTTTTTCAGATGGCCCTTTTGACCGGGGGGAAGTGAGACTTCATTGTAGTGCAGATTTCCTTTGCAAGCTTGCTTGGTTGGCCAAAAAGGGCGTATGCGTTTTTTCCTGAATATATTCAGGAAAAAACGCATACGCCCTTTTTGGCCAAGTGCATCATTGTGGACGTTCTGCCTCTTTTCCTATGCTTTAAATGCAATTCCAGTCTACCTCCTGAAATCGGTTTCCTGCAATTCTGCCCCGCTTTCAAGTCCTCTTGGCAGCCTTACTTCAGTATATTTTTGGACGATAGCTGTCATTTATAACTCTGCAGGTTTGTGAATTACAGTGCCCCTGAGCTCCTTTCTTCAACTCGCTTTCTCGTGAGCTGGCCTCAACACCGCAGGATGGCTTCAGGCCCTATCTGGTTCCGGCACGGCACGCTGAGCCTTCGGTTAATTCCTCTTCCTGGTGGGAAATGAGAGTTAAATTTGCCCGTCCACACACCTCCAGCTAGTCTGTCATTGGTTCTCCCTATTCCTGTTCATCTTCCGCAGAAATTGCAAACTGGGCCAAACAGGAGGTTAAAGGCACTGACTCTCCAAGTCGGGAGAGTGTTAGTAAAGCGTCTGGAATGTTGCACCCGAGTACCAGGGGACGAAAACTGAGACATATTGGAACACGTCTCCCGATCACACGGTTGATCATACTCTGGGTTCCACATGCATGTTTTAGCTGAAGGAAGAATACCTTAAACCTGGAGAGTTGAGACCCGTGGAATGGGTACCATGCAATATGACTTCAAAGGGTCTTCATTTGCTCACCGAACCTCTCCAATCCTATCACTGCTGCGTTTATGCCCCTGTACACACACTTGATTCTCTTTCAGAGACATAGCAATCCATAGGTTTTAAGATACTTCCTAGTCAGGTACACTCTTAGGCATTTAATATGGGGTGTTGAGTCCATTTCGTTGAGCAAGGAGTAGCTCTTGTCTATTCCATATTTGGCTTAAGGAACTTTATCTGTGCTCATTTCAATCTCTGGTTTTATGCAGCACCCCAACTCACCTTTCCCCTTAAGCAAGCATAAGTTGGTTTTCTAAATTTGAGACCCTGTTCTGTTTTGGAATTCAGTTCCTGTGTAGCCAAGTTTACATTCCGTGTATTAGTGATATCTTATGATGTTTCTTTTCCTGTGTGACTTATTTCAGTTAGAATCATCGTACCTGAATCCACTCATTATGCTGCTACGGGCCTGATGACATAGATTTCATTGCTGAGTGATACTGCATTGTACGTAAGTACCACAACTTCTTTATCCATTTTTCACTTTCTGCAATATTGAACTTGTACCGTAAACCAGGTTCTTGTAAACAGAGCCGTTCCAACATTTGGGGTGGCTGTGTCTTTTGATTTTAATTTCCCTAAGCTATAGGACCATAAGTGGAAGTGCCCTAGGCTCTGTTGCTTTGTTTTTTAGATGTTTCAGGAAACACCATACACTTCTCCCGAGTGGCTGTTGGCAATTTACATCCCACCCATCAGCATAACAAGGCTCCCAGTTCTCCATGGCCTGTCCTGCCTTTCTGGATTTTACACTTTTTTCAGATGGCCCTTTTGACCGGGGGGAAGTGAGACTTCACTGTAGTGCAGATTTCCTTTGCAACCTTGCTTGGTTGGCCAAAAAGGGCGTATGCGTTTTTTCCTGAATATATTCAGGAAAAAACGCATACGCCCTTTTTGGCCAAGTGCATCATTGTGGACGTTCTGCCTCTTTTCCTATGCTTTCAATGCAATTCCAGTCTACCTCCTGAAATCGGTTTCCTGCAATTCTGCCCCGCTTTCAAGTCCTCTTGGCAGCCTTACTTCAGTATATTTTTGGACGATAGCTGTCATTTATAACTCTGCAGGTTTGTGAATTACAGTGCCCCTGAGCTCCTTTCTTCAACTCGCTTTCTCGTGAGCTGGCCGCAACCCCGCAGGATGGCTTCAGGCCCTAATCTGGTTCCGGCACGGCACGCTGAGCCTTTGGTTAATTCCTCTTCCTGGTGGGAAATGAGAGTTAAATTTGCCCGTCCAGACACCTCCAGCTAGTCTCTCATTGGTTCTCCCTATTCCTGTTCATCTTCCGCAGAAATTGCAAACTGGGCCAAACAGGAGGTTAAAGGCACTGACTCTCCAAGTCGGGAGAGTGTTAGTAAAGCGTCTGGAATGTTGCACCCGAGTACCAGGGGACGAAAACTGAGACATATTGGAACACGTCTCCCGATCACACGGTTGATCATACTCTGGGTTCCACATGCATGTTTTAGCTGAAGGAAGAATACCTTAAACCTGGAGAGTTGAGACCCGTGGAATGGGTACCATGCAATATGACTTCAAAGGGTCTTCATTTGCTCACCGAACCTCTCCAATCCTATCACTGCTGCGTTTATGCCCCTGTACACACACTTGATTCTCTTCCAGAGACATAGCAATCCATAGGTTTTAAGATACTTCCTAGTCAGGTACACTCTTAGGCATTTAATATGGGGTGTTGAGTCCATTTCGTTGAGCAAGGAGTAGCTCTTGTCTATTCCATATTTGGCTTAAGGAACTTTATCTGTGCTCATTTCAATCTCTGGTTTTATGCAGCACCCCAACTCACCTTTCCCCTTAAGCAAGCATAAGTTGGTTTTCTAAATTTGAGACCCTGTTCTGTTTTGTAATTCAGTTCCTGTGTAGCCAAGTTTACATTCCGTCTATTAGTGATATCTTATGATGTTTCATTTTCTGTGTGACTTATTTCAGTTAGAATCATCGTACCTGAATCCACTCATTATGCTGCTACGGGCCTGATGACATAGATTTCATTGCTGAGTGATATTGCATTGTACGTAAGTACCACAACTTCTTTATCCATTTTTCACTTTCTGCGGTATTGAACTTGTACCGTAAAACAGGTTCTTGTAAACAGAGCCGTCCCAACCTTTGGGGTGGCTGTGTCTTTTGATTTTAATTTCCCTAAGCTATAGGACCATAAGTGGAAGTGCCCTAGGCTCTGTTGCTTTGTTTTTTAGATGTTTCAGGAAACACCATACACTTCTCCCGAGTGGCTGTTGGCAATTTACATCCCGCCCATCAGCATAACAAGGCTCCCAGTTCTCCATGGCCTGTCCTCCCTTTCTGGATTTTACACATTTTTCAGATGGCCCTTTTGACCGGGGGGAAGTGAGACTTCATTGTAGTGCAGATTTCCTTTGCAAGCTTGCTTGGTTGGCCAAAAAGTGCGTATGCGTTTTTTCCTGAATTTATTCAGGAAAAAACGCATACGCACTTTTTGGCCAAGTGCATCATTGTGGACGTTCTGCCTCTTTTCCTATGCTTTAAATGCAATTCCAGTCTACCTCCTGAAATCGGTTTCCTGCAATTCTGCCCAGCTTTCAAGTCCTCTTGGCAGCCTTACTTCAGTATATTTTTGGACGATAGCTGTCATTTATAACTCTGCAGGTTTGTGAATTACAGTGCCCCTGAGCTCCTTTCTTCAACTCGCTTTCTCGTGAGCTGGCCGCAACCCCGCAGGATGGCTTCAGGCCCTAATCTGGTTCCGGCACGGCACGCTGAGCCTTTGGTTAATTCCTCTTCCTGGTGGGAAATGAGAGTTAAATTTGCCCGTCCAGACACCTCCAGCTAGTCTGTCATTGGTTCTCCCTATTCCTGTTCATCTTCCGCAGAAATTGCAAACTGGGCCAAACAGGAGGTTAAAGGCACTGACTCTCCAAGTCGGGAGAGTGTTAGTAAAGCGTCTGGAATGTTGCACCCGAGTACCAGGGGATGAAAACTGAGACATATTGGAACACGTCTCCCGATCACACGGTTGATCATACTCTGGGTTCCACATGCATGTTTTAGCTGAAGGAAGAATACCTTAAACCTGGAGAGTTGAGACCCGTGGAATGGGTACCATGCAATATGACTTCAAAGGGTCTTCATTTGCTCACCGAACCTCTCCAGTCCTATCACTGCTGCGTTTATGCCCCTGTACACACACTTGATTCTCTTTCAGAGACATAGCAATCCATAGGTTTTAAGATACTTCCTAGTCAGGTACACTCTTAGGCATTTAATATGGGGTGTTGAGTCCATTTCGTTGAGCAAGGAGTAGCTCTTGTCTATTCCATATTTGGCTTAAGGAACTTTATCTGTGCTCATTTCAATCTCTGGTTTTATGCAGCACCCCAACTCACCTTTCCCCTTAAGCAAGCATAAGTTGGTTTTCTAAATTTGAGACCCTGTTCTGTTTTGTAATTCAGTTCCTGTGTAGCCAAGTTTACATTCCGTGTATTAGTGATATCTTATGATGTTTCTTTTCCTGTGTGACTTATTTCAGTTAGAATCATCGTACCTGAATCCACTCATTATGCTGCTACGGGCCTGATGACATAGATTTCATTGCTGAGTGATACTGCATTGTACGTAAGTACCACAACTTCTTTATCCATTTTTCACTTTCTGCGATATTGAACTTGTACTGTAAACCAGGTTCTTGTAAACAGAGCCGTCCCAACCTTTGGGGTGGCTGTGTCTTTTGATTTTAATTTCCCTAAGCTATAGGACCATAAGTGGAAGTGCCCTAGGCTCTGTTGCTTTGTTTTTTAGATGTTTCAGGAAACACCATACACTTCTCCCGAGTGGCTGTTGGCAATTTACATCCCGCCCATCAGCATAACAAGGCTCCCAGTTCTCCATGGCCTGGCCTGCCTTTCTGGATTTTACACTTTTTTCAGATGGCCCTTTTGACCGGGGGGAAGTGAGACTTCATTGTAGTGCAGATTTCCTTTGCAAGCTTGCTTGGTTGGCCAAAAAGGGCGTATGCGTTTTTTCCTGAATATATTCAGGAAAAAACGCATACGCACTTTTTGGCCAAGTGCATCATTGTGGACGTTCTGCCTCTTTTCCTATGCTTTAAATGCAATTCCAGTCTACCTCCTGAAATCGGTTTCCTGCAATTCTGCCCCGCTTTCAAGTCCTCTTGGCAGCCTTACTTCAGTATATTTTTGGACGATAGCTGTCATTTATAACTCTGCAGGTTTGTGAATTACAGTGCCCCTGAGCTCCTTTCTTCAAGTCGCTTTCTCGTGAGCTGGCCGCAACCCCGCAGGATGGCTTCAGGCCCTAATCTGGTTCCGGCACGGCACGCTGAGCCTTTGGTTAATTCCTCTTCCTGGTGGGAAATGAGAGTTAAATTTGCCCGTCCAGACACCTCCAGCTAGTCTGTCATTGGTTCTCCCTATTCCTGTTCATCTTCCGCAGAAATTGCAAACTGGGCCAAACAGGAGGTTAAAGGCACTGACTCTCCAAGTCGGGAGAGTGTTAGTAAAGCGTCTGGAATGTTGCACCCGAGTACCAGGGGACGAAAACTGAGACATATTGGAACACGTCTCCCGATCACACGGTTGATCATACTCTGGGTTCCACATGCATGTTTTAGCTGAAGGAAGAATACCTTAAACCTGGAGAGTTGAGACCCGTGGAATGGGTACCATGCAATATGACTTCAAAGGGTCTTCATTTGCTCACCGAACCTCTCCAATCCTATCACTGCTGCGTTTATGCCCCTGTACACACACTTGATTCTCTTCCAGAGACTTAGCAATCCATAGGTTTTAAGATACTTCCTAGTCAGGTACACTCTTAGGCATTTAATATGGGGTGTTGAGTCCATTTCGTTGAGCAAGGAGTAGCTCTTGTCTATTCCATATTTGGCTTAAGGAACTTTATCTGTGCTCATTTCAATCTCTGGTTTTATGCAGCACCCCAACTCACCTTTCCCCTTAAGCAAGCATAAGTTGGTTTTCTAAATTTGAGACCCTGTTCTGTTTTGTAATTCAGTTCCTGTGTAGCCAAGTTTACATTCCGTCTATTAGTGATATCTTATGATGTTTCATTTTCTGTGTGACTTATTTCAGTTAGAATCATCGTACCTGAATCCACTCATTATGCTGCTACGGGCCTGATGACATAGATTTCATTGCTGAGTGATATTGCATTGTACGTAAGTACCACAACTTCTTTATCCATTTTTCACTTTCTGCGATATTGAACTTGTACCGTAAAACAGGTTCTTGTAAACAGAGCCGTCCCAACCTGTGGGGTGGCTGTGTCTTTTGATTTTAATTTCCCTAAGCTATAGGACCATAAGTGGAAGTGCCCTAGGCTCTGTTGCTTTGTTTTTTAGATGTTTCAGGAAACACCATACACTTCTCCCGAGTGGCTGTTGGCAATTTACATCCCGCCCATCAGCATAACAAGGCTCCCAGTTCTCCATGGCCTGTCCTCCCTTTCTGGATTTTACACTTTTTTCAGATGGCCCTTTTGACCGGGGGGAAGTGAGACTTCATTGTAGTGCAGATTTCCTTTGCAAGCTTGCTTGGTTGGCCAAAAAGTGCGTATGCGTTTTTTCCTGAATTTATTCAGGAAAAAACGCATACGCACTTTTTGGCCAAGTGCATCATTGTGGACGTTCTGCCTCTTTTCCTATGCTTTAAATGCAATTCCAGTCTACCTCCTGAAATCGGTTTCCTGCAATTCTGCCCAGCTTTCAAGTCCTCTTGGCAGCCTTACTTCAGTATATTTTTGGACGATAGCTGTCATTTATAACTCTGCAGGTTTGTGAATTACAGTGCCCCTGAGCTCCTTTCTTCAACTCGCTTTCTCGTGAGCTGGCCGCAACCCCGCAGGATGGCTTCAGGCCCTAATCTGGTTCCGGCACGGCACGCTGAGCCTTTGGTTAATTCCTCTTCCTGGTGGGAAATGAGAGTTAAATTTGCCCGTCCAGACACCTCCAGCTAGTCTGTCATTGGTTCTCCCTATTCCTGTTCATCTTCCGCAGAAATTGCAAACTGGGCCAAACAGGAGGTTAAAGGCACTGACTCTCCAAGTCGGGAGAGTGTTAGTAAAGCGTCTGGAATGTTGCACCCGAGTACCAGGGGATGAAAACTGAGACATATTGGAACACGTCTCCCGATCACACGGTTGATCATACTCTGGGTTCCACATGCATGTTTTAGCTGAAGGAAGAATACCTTAAACCTGGAGAGTTGAGACCCGTGGAATGGGTACCATGCAATATGACTTCAAAGGGTCTTCATTTGCTCACCGAACCTCTCCAGTCCTATCACTGCTGCGTTTATGCCCCTGTACACACACTTGATTCTCTTTCAGAGACATAGCAATCCATAGGTTTTAAGATACTTCCTAGTCAGGTACACTCTTAGGCATTTAATATGGGGTGTTGAGTCCATTTCGTTGAGCAAGGAGTAGCTCTTGTCTATTCCATATTTGGCTTAAGGAACTTTATCTGTGCTCATTTCAATCTCTGGTTTTATGCAGCACCCCAACTCACCTTTCCCCTTAAGCAAGCATAAGTTGGTTTTCTAAATTTGAGACCCTGTTCTGTTTTGTAATTCAGTTCCTGTGTAGCCAAGTTTACATTCCGTGTATTAGTGATATCTTATGATGTTTCTTTTCCTGTGTGACTTATTTCAGTTAGAATCATCGTACCTGAATCCACTCATTATGCTGCTACGGGCCTGATGACATAGATTTCATTGCTGAGTGATACTGCATTGTACGTAAGTACCACAACTTCTTTATCCATTTTTCACTTTCTGCGATATTGAACTTGTACTGTAAACCAGGTTCTTGTAAACAGAGCCGTCCCAACCTTTGGGGTGGCTGTGTCTTTTGATTTTAATTTCCCTAAGCTATAGGACCATAAGTGGAAGTGCCCTAGGCTCTGTTGCTTTGTTTTTTAGATGTTTCAGGAAACACCATACACTTCTCCCGAGTGGCTGTTGGCAATTTACATCCCGCCCATCAGCATAACAAGGCTCCCAGTTCTCCATGGCCTGGCCTGCCTTTCTGGATTTTACACTTTTTTCAGATGGCCCTTTTGACCGGGGGGAAGTGAGACTTCATTGTAGTGCAGATTTCCTTTGCAAGCTTGCTTGGTTGGCCAAAAAGGGCGTATGCGTTTTTTCCTGAATATATTCAGGAAAAAACGCATACGCACTTTTTGGCCAAGTGCATCATTGTGGACGTTCTGCCTCTTTTCCTATGCTTTAAATGCAATTCCAGTCTACCTCCTGAAATCGGTTTCCTGCAATTCTGCCCCGCTTTCAAGTCCTCTTGGCAGCCTTACTTCAGTATATTTTTGGACGATAGCTGTCATTTATAACTCTGCAGGTTTGTGAATTACAGTGCCCCTGAGCTCCTTTCTTCAACTCGCTTTCTCGTGAGCTGGCCGCAACCCCGCAGGATGGCTTCAGGCCCTAATCTGGTTCCGGCACGGCACGCTGAGCCTTTGGTTAATTCCTCTTCCTGGTGGGAAATGAGAGTTAAATTTGCCCGTCCAGACACCTCCAGCTAGTCTGTCATTGGTTCTCCCTATTCCTGTTCATCTTCCGCAGAAATTGCAAACTGGGCCAAACAGGAGGTTAAAGGCACTGACTCTCCAAGTCGGGAGAGTGTTAGTAAAGCGTCTGGAATGTTGCACCCGAGTACCAGGGGACGAAAACTGAGACATATTGGAACACGTCTCCCGATCACACGGTTGATCATACTCTGGGTTCCACATGCATGTTTTAGCTGAAGGAAGAATACCTTAAACCTGGAGAGTTGAGACCCGTGGAATGGGTACCATGCAATATGACTTCAAAGGGTCTTCATTTGCTCACCGAACCTCTCCAATCCTATCACTGCTGCGTTTATGCCCCTGTACACACACTTGATTCTCTTTCAGAGACATAGCAATCCATAGGTTTTAAGATACTTCCTAGTCAGGTACACTCTTAGGCATTTAATATGGGGTGTTGAGTCCATTTCGTTGAGCAAGGAGTAGCTCTTGTCTATTCCATATTTGGCTTAAGGAACTTTATCTGTGCTCATTTCAATCTCTGGTTTTATGCAGCACCCCAACTCACCTTTCCCCTTAAGCAAGCATAAGTTGGTTTTCTAAATTTGAGACCCTGTTCTGTTTTGTAATTCAGTTCCTGTGTAGCCAAGTTTACATTCCGTGTATTAGTGATATCTTATGATGTTTCTTTTCCTGTGTGACTTATTTCAGTTAGAATCATCATACCTGAATCCACTCATTATGCTGCTACGGGCTTGATGACATAGATTTCATTGCTGAGTGATACTGCATTGTACGTAAGTACCACAACTTCTTTATCCATTTTTCACTCTCTGCGACATTGAACTTGTACCGTAAACCAGGTTCTTGTAAAGAGAGCCGTCCCAACCGTTGGGGTGGCTGTGTCTTTTGATTTTAATTTCCCTAAGCTATAGGACCATAAGTGGAAGTGCCCTAGGCTCTGTTGCTTTGTTTTTTAGCTGTTTCAGGAAACACCATACACTTCTCCCGAGTGGCTGTTGGCAATTTACATCCCGCCCATCAGCATAACAAGGCTCCCAGTTCTCCACGGCCTGTCCTCCCTTTCTGGATTTTACACTTTTTTCAGATGGCCCTTTTGACCGGGGGGAAGTGAGACTTCATTGTAGTGCAGATTTCCTTTGCAAGCTTGCTTGGTTGGCCAAAAAGGGCGTATGCGTTTTTTCCTGAATATATTCAGGAAAAAACGCATACGCCCTTTTTGGCCAAGTGCATCATTGTGGACGTTCTGCCTCTTTTCCTATGCTTTCAATGCAATTCCAGTCTACCTCCTGAAATCGGTTTCCTGCAATTCTGCCCCGCTTTCAAGTCCTCTTGGCAGCCTTACTTCAGTATATTTTTGGACGATAGCTGTCATTTATAACTCTGCAGGTTTGTGAATTACAGTGCCCCTGAGCTCCTTTCTTCAACTCGCTTTCTCGTGAGCTGGCCGCAACCCCGCAGGATGGCTTCAGGCCCTAATCTGGTTCCGGCACGGCACGCTGAGCCTTTGGTTAATTCCTCTTCCTGGTGGGAAATGAGAGTTAAATTTGCCCGTCCACACACCTCCAGCTAGTCTGTCATTGGTTCTCCCTATTCCTGTTCATCTTCCGCAGAAATTGCAAACTGGGCCAAACAGGAGGTTAAAGGCACTGACTCTCCAAGTCGGGAGAGTGTTAGTAAAGCGTCTGGAATGTTGCACCCGAGTACCAGGGGACGAAAACTGAGACATATTGGAACACGTCTCCCGATCACACGGTTGATCATACTCTGGGTTCCACATGCATGTTTTAGCTGAAGGAAGAATACCTTAAACCTGGAGAGTTGAGACCCGTGGAATGGGTACCATGCAATATGACTTCAAAGGGTCTTCATTTGCTCACCGAACCTCTCCAATCCTATCACTGCTGCGTTTATGCCCCTGTACACACACTTGATTCTCTTCCAGAGACATAGCAATCCATAGGTTTTAAGATACTTCCTAGTCAGGTACACTCTTAGGCATTTAATATGGGGTGTTGAGTCCATTTCGTTGAGCAAGGAGTAGCTCTTGTCTATTCCATATTTGGCTTAAGGAACTTTATCTGTGCTCATTTCAATCTCTGGTTTTATGCAGCACCCCAACTCACCTTTCCCCTTAAGCAAGCATAAGTTGGTTTTCTAAATTTGAGACCCTGTTCTGTTTTGTAATTCAGTTCCTGTGTAGCCAAGGTTACATTCCGTGTATTAGTGATATCTTATGATGTTTCTTTTCCTGTGTGACTTATTTCAGTTAGAATCATCGTACCTGAATCCACTCATTATGCTGCTACGGGCCTGATGACATAGATTTCATTGCTGAGTGATACTGCATTGTACGTAAGTACCACAACTTCTTTATCCATTTTTCACTTTCTGCGATATTGAACTTGTACCGTAAACCAGGTTCTTGTAAACAGAGCCGTCCCAACCTTTGGGGTGGCTGTGTCTTTTGATTTTAATTTCCCTAAGCTATAGGACCATAAGTGGAAGTGCCCTAGGCTCTGTTGCTTTGTTTTTTAGATGTTTCAGGAAACACCATACACTTCTCCCGAGTGGCTGTTGGCAATTTACATCCCGCCCATCAGCATAACAAGGCTCCCAGTTCTCCATGGCCTGTCCTGCCTTTCTGGATTTTACACTTTTTTCAGATGGCCCTTTTGACCGGGGGGAAGTGAGACTTCACTGTAGTGCAGATTTCCTTTGCAAGCTTGCTTGGTTGGCCAAAAAGGGCGTATGCGTTTTTTCCTGAATATATTCAGGAAAAAACGCATACGCCCTTTTTGGCCAAGTGCATCATTGTGGACGTTCTGCCTCTTTTCCTATGCTTTAAATGCAATTCCAGTCTACCTCCTGAAATCGGTTTCCTGCAATTCTGCCCCGCTTTCAAGTCCTCTTGGCAGCCTTACTTCAGTATATTTTTGGACGATAGCTGTCATTTATAACTCTGCAGGTTTGTGAATTACAGTGCCCCTGAGCTCCTTTCTTCAACTCGCTTTCTCGTGAGCTGGCCGCAACCCCGCAGGATGGCTTCAGGCCCTAATCTGGTTCCGGCACGGCACGCTGAGCCTTTGGTTAATTCCTCTTCCTGGTGGGAAATGAGAGTTAAATTTGCCCGTCCAGACACCTCCAGCTAGTCTGTCATTGGTTCTCCCTATTCCTGTTCATCTTCCGCAGAAATTGCAAACTGGGCCAAACAGGAGGTTAAAGGCACTGACTCTCCAAGTCGGGAGAGTGTTAGTAAAGCGTCTGGAATGTTGCACCCGAGTACCAGGGGACGAAAACTGAGACATATTGGAACACGTCTCCCGATCACACGGTTGATCATACTCTGGGTTCCACATGCATGTTTTAGCTGAAGGAAGAATACCTTAAACCTGGAGAGTTGAGACCCGTGGAATGGGTACCATGCAATATGACTTCAAAGGGTCTTCATTTGCTCACCGAACCTCTCCAATCCTATCACTGCTGCGTTTATGCCCCTGTACACACACTTGATTCTCTTTCAGAGACATAGCAATCCATAGGTTTTAAGATACTTCCTAGTCAGGTACACTCTTAGGCATTTAATATGGGGTGTTGAGTCCATTTCGTTGAGCAAGGAGTAGCTCTTGTCTATTCCATATTTGGCTTAAGGAACTTTATCTGTGCTCATTTCAATCTCTGGTTTTATGCAGCACCCCAACTCACCTTTCCCCTTAAGCAAGCATAAGTTGGTTTTCTAAATTTGAGACCCTGTTCTGTTTTGTAATTCAGTTCCTGTGTAGCCAAGTTTACATTCCGTGTATTAGTGATATCTTATGATGTTTCTTTTCCTGTGTGACTTATTTCAGTTAGAATCATCATACCTGAATCCACTCATTATGCTGCTACGGGCTTGATGACATAGATTTCATTGCTGAGTGATACTGCATTGTACGTAAGTACCACAACTTCTTTATCCATTTTTCACATTCTGCGATATTGAACTTGTACCGTAAACCAGGTTCTTGTAAAGAGAGCCGTCCCAACCGTTGGGGTGGCTGTGTCTTTTTGATTTTAATTTCCCAAAGCTATAGGACCATAAGTGGAAGTGCCCTAGGCTCTATTGCTTTGTTTTTTAGCTGTTTCAGGAAACACCATACACTTCTCCAGAGTGGCTGTTGGCAATTTACATCCCGCCCATCAGCATAACAAGGCTCCCAGTTCTCCATGGCCTGTCCTCCCTTTCTGGATTTTACACTTTTTTCAGATGGCCCTTTTGACCGGGGGGAAGTGAGACTTCATTGTAGTGCAGATTTCCTTTGCAAGCTTGCTTGGTTGGCCAAAAAGGGCGTATGCGTTTTTTCCTGAATATATTCAGGAAAAAACGCATACGCCCTTTTTGGCCAAGTGCATCATTGTGGACGTTCTGCCTCTTTTCCTATGCTTTAAATGCAATTCCAGTCTACCTCCTGAAATCGGTTTCCTGCAATTCTGCCCCGCTTTCAAGTCCTCTTGGCAGCCTTACTTCAGTATATTTTTGGACGATAGCTGTCATTTATAACTCTGCAGGTTTGTGAATTACAGTGCCCCTGAGCTCCTTTCTTCAACTCGCTTTCTCGTGAGCTGGCCGCAACACCGCAGGATGGCTTCAGGCCCTAATCTGGTTCCGGCACGGCACGCTGAGCCTTTGGTTAATTCCTCTTCCTGGTGGGAAATGAGAGTTAAATTTGCCCGTCCAGACACCTCCAGCTAGTCTGTCATTGGTTCTCCCTATTCCTGTTCATCTTCCGCAGAAATTGCAAACTGGGCCAAACAGGAGGTTAAAGGCACTGACTCTCCAAGTCGGGAGAGTGTTAGTAAAGCGTCTGGAATGTTGCACCCGAGTACCAGGGGATGAAAACTGAGACATATTGGAACACGTCTCCCGATCACATGGTTGATCATACTCTGGGTTCCACATGCATGTTTTAGCTGAAGGAAGAATACCTTAAACCTGGAGAGTTGAGACCCGTGGAATGGGTACCATGCAATATGACTTCAAAGGGTCTTCATTTGCTCACCGAACCTCTCCAGTCCTATCACTGCTGCGTTTATGCCCCTGTACACACACTTGATTCTCTTTCAGAGACATAGCAATCCATAGGTTTTAAGATACTTCCTAGTCAGGTACACTCTTAGGCATTTAATATGGGGTGTTGAGTCCATTTCGTTGAGCAAGGAGTAGCTCTTGTCTATTCCATATTTGGCTTAAGGAACTTTATCTGTGCTCATTTCAATCTCTGGTTTTATGCAGCACCCCAACTCACCTTTCCCCTTAAGCAAGCATAAGTTGGGTTTCTAAATTTGAGACCCTGTTCTGTTTTGTAATTCAGTTCCTGTGTAGCCAAGGTTACATTCCGTGTATTAGTGATATCTTATGATGTTTCTTTTCCTGTGTGACTTATTTCAGTTAGAATCATCATACCTGAATCCACTCATTATGCTGCTACGGGCCTGATGACATAGATTTCATTGCTGAGTGATACTGCATTGTACGTAAGTACCACAACTTCTTTATCCATTTTTCACTTTCTGCGATATTGAACTTGTACCGTAAACCAGGTTCTTGTAAACAGAGCCGTCCCAACTTTTGGGGTGGCTGTGTCTTTTTGATTTTAATTTCCCTAAGCTATAGGACCATAAGTGGAAGTGCCCTAGGCTCTGTTGCTTTGTTTTTTAGATGTTTCAGGAAACACCATACACTTCTCCCGAGTGGCTGTTGGCAATTTACATCCCGCCCATCAGCATAACAAGGCTCCCAGTTCTCCATGGCCTGTCCTGCCTTTCTGGATTTTACACTTTTTTCAGATGGCCCTTTTGACCGGGGGGAAGTGAGACTTCACTGTAGTGCAGATTTCCTTTGCAAGCTTGCTTGGTTGGCCAAAAAGGGCGTATGCGTTTTTTCCTGAATATATTCAGGAAAAAACGCATACGCCCTTTTTGGCCAAGTGCATCATTGTGGACGTTCTGCCTCTTTTCCTATGCTTTAAATGCAATTCCAGTCTACCTCCTGAAATCGGTTTCCTGCAATTCTGCCCCGCTTTCAAGTCCTCTTGGCAGCCTTACTTCAGTATATTTTTGGACGATAGCTGTCATTTATAACTCTGCAGGTTTGTGAATTACAGTGCCCCTGAGCTCCTTTCTTCAAGTCGCTTTCTCGTGAGCTGGCCGCAACCCCGCAGGATGGCTTCAGGCCCTAATCTGGTTCCGGCACGGCACGCTGAGCCTTTGGTTAATTCCTCTTCCTGGTGGGAAATGAGAGTTAAATTTGCCCGTCCAGACACCTCCAGCTAGTCTGTCATTGGTTCTGCCTATTCCTGTTCATCTTCCGCAGAAATTGCAAACTGGGCCAAACAGGAGGTTAAAGGCACTGACTCTCCAAGTCGGGAGAGTGTTAGTAAAGCGTCTGGAATGTTGCACCCGAGTACCAGGGGACGAAAACTGAGACATATTGGAACACGTCTCCCGATCACACGGTTGATCATACTCTGGGTTCCACATGCATGTTTTAGCTGAAGGAAGAATACCTTAAACCTGGAGAGTTGAGACCCGTGGAATGGGTACCATGCAATATGACTTCAAAGGGTCTTCATTTGCTCACCGAACCTCTCCAATCCTATCACTGCTGCGTTTATGCCCCTGTACACACACTTGATTCTCTTTCAGAGACATAGCAATCCATAGGTTTTAAGATACTTCCTAGTCAGGTACACTCTTAGGCATTTAATATGGGGTGTTGAGTCCATTTCGTTGAGCAAGGAGTAGCTCTTGTCTATTCCATATTTGGCTTAAGGAACTTTATCTGTGCTCATTTCAATCTCTGGTTTTATGCAGCACCCCAACTCACCTTTCCCCTTAAGCAAGCATAAGTTGGTTTTCTAAATTTGAGACCCTGTTCTGTTTTGTAATTCAGTTCCTGTGTAGCCAAGTTTACATTCCGTGTATTAGTGATATCTTATGATGTTTCTTTTCCTGTGTGACTTATTTCAGTTAGAATCATCATACCTGAATCCACTCATTATGCTGCTACGGGCTTGATGACATAGATTTCATTGCTGAGTGATACTGCATTGTACGTAAGTACCACAACTTCTTTATCCATTTTTCACTTTCTGCGATATTGAACTTGTACCGTAAACCAGGTTCTTGTAAACAGAGCCGTCCCAACCGTTGGGGTGGCTGTGTCTTTTTGATTTTAATTTCCCTAAGCTATAGGACCATAAGTGGAAGTGCCCTAGGCTCTGTTGCTTTGTTTTTTAGCTGTTTCAGGAAACACCATACACTTCTCCCGAGTGGCTGTTGGCAATTTACATCCCGCCCATCAGCATAACAAGGCTCCCAGTTCTCCACGGCCTGGCCTGCCTTTCTGGATTTTACACTTTTTTCAGATGGCCCTTTTGACCGGGGGGAAGTGAGACTTCATTGTAGTGCAGATTTCCTTTGCAAGCTTGCTTGGTTGGCCAAAAAGGGCGTATGCGTTTTTTCCTGAATATATTCAGGAAAAAACGCATACGCCCTTTTTGGCCAAGTGCATCATTGTGGACGTTCTGCCTCTTTTCCTATGCTTTAAATGCAATTCCAGTCTACCTCCTGAAATCGGTTTCCTGCAATTCTGCCCCGCTTTCAAGTCCTCTTGGCAGCCTTACTTCAGTATATTTTTGGACGATAGCTGTCATTTATAACTCTGCAGGTTTGTGAATTACAGTGCCCCTGAGCTCCTTTCTTCAAGTCGCTTTCTCGTGAGCTGGCCTCAACACCGCAGGATGGCTTCAGGCCCTATCTGGTTCCGGCACGGCACGCTGAGCCTTCGGTTAATTCCTCTTCCTGGTGGGAAATGAGAGTTAAATTTGCCCGTCCACACACCTCCAGCTAGTCTGTCATTGGTTCTCCCTATTCCTGTTCATCTTCCGCAGAAATTGCAAACTGGGCCAAACAGGAGGTTAAAGGCACTGACTCTCCAAGTCGGGAGAGTGTTAGTAAAGCGTCTGGAATGTTGCACCCGAGTACCAGGGGACGAAAACTGAGACATATTGGAACACGTCTCCCGATCACACGGTTGATCATACTCTGGGTTCCACATGCATGTTTTAGCTGAAGGAAGAATACCTTAAACCTGGAGAGTTGAGACCCGTGGAATGGGTACCATGCAATATGACTTCAAAGGGTCTTCATTTGCTCACCGAACCTCTCCAATCCTATCACTGCTGCGTTTATGCCCCTGTACACACGCTTGATTCTCTTTCAGAGACATAGCAATCCATAGGTTTTAAGATACTTCCTAGTCAGGTACACTCTTAGGCATTTAATATGGGGTGTTGAGTCCATTTCGTTGAGCAAGGAGTAGCTCTTGTCTATTCCATATTTGGCTTAAGGAACTTTATCTGTGCTCATTTCAATCTCTGGTTTTATGCAGCACCCCAACTCACCTTTCCCCTTAAGCAAGCATAAGTTGGTTTTCTAAATTTGAGACCCTGTTCTGTTTTGGAATTCAGTTCCTGTGTAGCCAAGTTTACATTCCGTGTATTAGTGATATCTTATGATGTTTCTTTTCCTGTGTGACTTATTTCAGTTAGAATCATCGTACCTGAATCCACTCATTATGCTGCTACGGGCCTGATGACATAGATTTCATTGCTGAGTGATACTGCATTGTACGTAAGTACCACAACTTCTTTATCCATTTTTCACTTTCTGCGATATTGAACTTGTACCGTAAACCAGGTTCTTGTAAACAGAGCCATCCCAACCTTTGGGGTGGCTGTGTCTTTTGATTTTAATTTCCCTAAGCTATAGGACCATAAGTGGAAGTGCCCTAGGCTCTGTTGCTTTGTTTTTTAGATGTTTCAGGAAACACCATACACTTCTCCCGAGTGGCTGTTGGCAATTTACATCCCGCCCATCAGCATAACAAGGCTCCCAGTTCTCCATGGCCTGTCCTGCCTTTCTGGATTTTACACTTTTTTCAGATGGCCCTTTTGACCGGGGGGAAGTGAGACTTCACTGTAGTGCAGATTTCCTTTGCAAGCTTGCTTGGTTGGCCAAAAAGGGCGTATGCGTTTTTTCCTGAATATATTCAGGAAAAAACGCATACGCCCTTTTTGGCCAAGTGCATCATTGTGGACGTTCTGCCTCTTTTCCTATGCTTTAAATGCAATTCCAGTCTACCTCCTGAAATCGGTTTCCTGCAATTCTGCCCCGCTTTCAAGTCCTCTTGGCAGCCTTACTTCAGTATATTTTTGGACGATAGCTGTCATTTATAACTCTGCAGGTTTGTGAATTACAGTGCCCCTGAGCTCCTTTCTTCAACTCGCTTTCTCGTGAGCTGGCCGCAACCCCGCAGGATGGCTTCAGGCCCTAATCTGGTTCCGGCACGGCACGCTGAGCCTTTGGTTAATTCCTCTTCCTGGTGGGAAATGAGAGTTAAATTTGCCCGTCCAGACACCTCCAGCTAGTCTGTCATTGGTTCTCCCTATTCCTGTTCATCTTCCGCAGAAATTGCAAACTGGGCCAAACAGGAGGTTAAAGGCACTGACTCTCCAAGTCGGGAGAGTGTTAGTAAAGCGTCTGGAATGTTGCACCCGAGTACCAGGGGACGAAAACTGAGACGTATTGGAACACGTCTCCCGATCACACGGTTGATCATACTCTGGGTTCCACATGCATGTTTTAGCTGAAGGAAGAATACCTTAAACCTGGAGAGTTGAGACCCGTGGAATGGGTACCATGCAATATGACTTCAAAGGGTCTTCATTTGCTCACCGAACCTCTCCAATCCTATCACTGCTGCGTTTATGCCCCTGTACACACACTTGATTCTCTTCCAGAGACATAGCAATCCATAGGTTTTAAGATACTTCCTAGTCAGGTACACTCTTAGGCATTTAATATGGGGTGTTGAGTCCATTTCGTTGAGCAAGGAGTAGCTCTTGTCTATTCCATATTTGGCTTAAGGAACTTTATCTGTGCTCATTTCAATCTCTGGTTTTTGCAGCACCCCAACTCACCTTTCCCCTTAAGCAAGCATAAGTTGGTTTTCTAAATTTGAGACCCTGTTCTGTTTTGTAATTCAGTTCCTGTGTAGCCAAGTTTACATTCCGTCTATTAGTGATATCTTATGATGTTTCATTTTCTGTGTGACTTATTTCAGTTAGAATCATCGTACCTGAATCCACTCATTATGCTGCTACGGGCCTGATGACATAGATTTCATTGCTGAGTGATATTGCATTGTACGTAAGTACCACAACTTCTTTATCCATTTTTCACTTTCTGCGATATTGAACTTGTACCGTAAACCAGGTTCTTGTAAACAGAGCCGTCCCAACCTTTGGGGTGGCTGTGTCTTTTGATTTTAATTTCCCTAAGCTATAGGACCATAAGTGGAAGTGCCCTAGGCTCTGTTGCTTTGTTTTTTAGATGTTTCAGGAAACACCATACACTTCTCCCGAGTGGCTGTTGGCAATTGACATCCCGCCCATCAGCATAACAAGGCTCCCAGTTCTCCATGGCCTGTCCTCCCTTTCTGGATTTTACACTTTTTTCAGATGGCCCTTTGGACCGGGGGGAAGTGAGACTTCATTGTAGTGCAGATTTCCTTTGCAAGCTTGCTTGTTTGGCCAAAAAGGGCGTATGCGTTTTTTCCTGAATTTATTCAGGAAAAAACGCATACGCACTTTTTGGCCAAGTGCATCATTGTGGACGTTCTGCCTCTTTTCCTATGCTTTAAATGCAATTCCAGTCTACCTCCTGAAATCGGTTTCCTGCAATTCTGCCCCGCTTTCAAGTCCTCTTGGCAGCCTTACTTCAGTATATTTTTGGACGATAGCTGTCATTTATAACTCTGCAGGTTTGTGAATTACAGTGCCCCTGAGCTCCTTTCTTCAACTCGCTTTCTCGTGAGCTGGCCGCAACCCCGCAGGATGGCTTCAGGCCCTAATCTGGTTCCGGCACGGCACGCTGAGCCTTTGGTTAATTCCTCTTCCTGGTGGGAAATGAGAGTTAAATTTGCCCGTCCAGACACCTCCAGCTAGTCTGTCATTGGTTCTCCCTATTCCTGTTCATCTTCCGCAGAAATTGCAAACTGGGCCAAACAGGAGGTTAAAGGCACTGACTCTCCAAGTCGGGAGAGTGTTAGTAAAGCGTCTGGAATGTTGCACCCGAGTACCAGGGGATGAAAACTGAGACATATTGGAACACGTCTCCCGATCACACGGTTGATCATACTCTGGGTTCCAAATGCATGTTTTAGCTGAAGGAAGAATACCTTAAACCTGGAGAGTTGAGACCCGTGGAATGGGTACCATGCAATATGACTTCAAAGGGTCTTCATTTGCTCACCGAACCTCTCCAATCCTATCACTGCTGCGTTTATGCCCCTGTACACACACTTGATTCTCTTTCAGAGACATAGCAATCCATAGGTTTTAAGATACTTCCTAGTCAGGTACACTCTTAGGCATTTAATATGGGGTGTTGAGTCCATTTCGTTGAGCAAGGAGTAGCTCTTGTCTATTCCATATTTGGCTTAAGGAACTTTATCTGTGCTCATTTCAATCTCTGGTTTTATGCAGCACCCCAACTCACCTTTCCCCTTAAGCAAGCAGAAGTTGGTTTTCTAAATTTGAGACCCTGTTCTGTTTTGTAATTCAGTTCCTGTGTAGCCAAGTTTACATTCCGTGTATTAGTGATATCTTATGATGTTTCTTTTCCTGTGTGACTTATTTCAGTTAGAATCATCGTACCTGAATCCACTCATTATGCTGCTACGGGCCTGATGACATAGATTTCATTGCTGAGTGATACTGCATTGTACGTAAGTACCACAACTTCTTTATCCATTTTTCACTTTCCGCGATATTGAACTTGTACCGTAAACCAGGTTCTTGTAAACAGAGCCGTCCCAACCTTTGGGGTGGCTGTGTCTTTTGATTTTAATTTCCCTAAGCTATAGGACCATAAGTGGAAGTGCCCTAGGCTCTGTTGCTTTGTTTTTTAGATGTTTCAGGAAACACCATACACTTCTCCCGAGTGGCTGTTGGCAATTGACATCCCGCCCATCAGCATAACAAGGCTCCCAGTTCTCCATGGCCTGTCCTGCCTTTCTGGATTTTACACTTTTTTCAGATGGCCCTTTTGACCGGGGGGAAGTGAGACTTCACTGTAGTGCAGATTTCCTTTGCAAGCTTGCTTGGTTGGCCAAAAAGGGCGTATGCGTTTTTTCCTGAATATATTCAGGAAAAAACGCATACGCCCTTTTTGGCCAAGTGCATCATTGTGGACGTTCTGCCTCTTTTCCTATGCTTTAAATGCAATTCCAGTCTACCTCCTGAAATCGGTTTCCTGCAATTCTGCCCCGCTTTCAAGTCCTCTTGGCAGCCTTACTTCAGTATATTTTTGGACGATAGCTGTCATTTATAACTCTGCAGGTTTGTGAATTACAGTGCCCCTGAGCTCCTTTCTTCAACTCGCTTTCTCGTGAGCTGGCCGCAACCCCGCAGGATGGCTTCAGGCCCTAATCTGGTTCCGGCACGGCACGCTGAGCCTTTGGTTAATTCCTCTTCCTGGTGGGAAATGAGAGTTAAATTTGCCCGTCCAGACACCTCCAGCTAGTCTGTCATTGGTTCTCCCTATTCCTGTTCATCTTCCGCAGAAATTGCAAACTGGGCCAAACAGGAGGTTAAAGGCACTGACTCTCCAAGTCGGGAGAGTGTTAGTAAAGCGTCTGGAATGTTGCACCCGAGTACCAGGGGACGAAAACTGAGACATATTGGAACACGTCTCCCGATCACACGGTTGATCATACTCTGGGTTCCACATGCATGTTTTAGCTGAAGGAAGAATACCTTAAACCTGGAGAGTTGAGACCCGTGGAATGGGTACCATGCAATATGACTTCAAAGGGTCTTCATTTGCTCACCGAACCTCTCCAATCCTATCACTGCTGCGTTTATGCCCCTGTACACACACTTGATTCTCTTTCAGAGACATAGCAATCCATAGGTTTTAAGATACTTCCTAGTCAGGTACACTCTTAGGCATTTAATATGGGGTGTTGAGTCCATTTCGTTGAGCAAGGAGTAGCTCTTGTCTATTCCATATTTGGCTTAAGGAACTTTATCTGTGCTCATTTCAATCTCTGGTTTTATGCAGCACCCCAACTCACCTTTCCCCTTAAGCAAGCATAAGTTGGTTTTCTAAATTTGAGACCCTGTTCTGTTTTGGAATTCAGTTCCTGTGTAGCCAAGTTTACATTCCGTGTATTAGTGATATCTTATGATGTTTCTTTTCCTGTGTGACTTATTTCAGTTAGAATCATCATACCTGAATCCACTCATTATGCTGCTACGGGCTTGATGACATAGATTTCATTGCTGAGTGATACTGCATTGTACGTAAGTACCACAACTTCTTTATCCATTTTTCACATTCTGCGATATTGAACTTGTACCGTAAACCAGGTTCTTGTAAAGAGAGCCGTCCCAACCGTTGGGGTGGCTGTGTCTTTTTGATTTTAATTTCCCAAAGCTATAGGACCATAAGTGGAAGTGCCCTAGGCTCTATTGCTTTGTTTTTTAGCTGTTTCAGGAAACACCATACACTTCTCCAGAGTGGCTGTTGGCAATTTACATCCCGCCCATCAGCATAACAAGGCTCCCAGTTCTCCATGGCCTGTCCTCCCTTTCTGGATTTTACACTTTTTTCAGATGGCCCTTTTGACCGGGGGGAAGTGAGACTTCATTGTAGTGCAGATTTCCTTTGCAAGCTTGCTTGGTTGGCCAAAAAGGGCGTATGCGTTTTTTCCTGAATATATTCAGGAAAAAACGCATACGCCCTTTTTGGCCAAGTGCATCATTGTGGACGTTCTGCCTCTTTTCCTATGCTTTAAATGCAATTCCAGTCTACCTCCTGAAATCGGTTTCCTGCAATTCTGCCCCGCTTTCAAGTCCTCTTGGCAGCCTTACTTCAGTATATTTTTGGACGATAGCTGTCATTTATAACTCTGCAGGTTTGTGAATTACAGTGCCCCTGAGCTCCTTTCTTCAACTCGCTTTCTCGTGAGCTGGCCGCAACACCGCAGGATGGCTTCAGGCCCTAATCTGGTTCCGGCACGGCACGCTGAGCCTTTGGTTAATTCCTCTTCCTGGTGGGAAATGAGAGTTAAATTTGCCCGTCCAGACACCTCCAGCTAGTCTGTCATTGGTTCTCCCTATTCCTGTTCATCTTCCGCAGAAATTGCAAACTGGGCCAAACAGGAGGTTAAAGGCACTGACTCTCCAAGTCGGGAGAGTGTTAGTAAAGCGTCTGGAATGTTGCACCCGAGTACCAGGGGACGAAAACTGAGACATATTGGAACACGTCTCCCGATCACACGGTTGATCATACTCTGGGTTCCACATGCATGTTTTAGCTGAAGGAAGAATACCTTAAACCTGGAGAGTTGAGACCCGTGGAATGGGTACCATGCAATATGACTTCAAAGGGTCTTCATTTGCTCACCGAACCTCTCCAATCCTATCACTGCTGCATTTATGCCCCTGTACACACACTTGATTCTCTTTCAGAGACATAGCAATCCATAGGTTTTAAGATACTTCCTAGTCAGGTACACTCTTAGGCATTTAATATGGGGTGTTGAGTCCATTTCGTTGAGCAAGGAGTAGCTCTTGTCTATTCCATATTTGGCTTAAGGAACTTTATCTGTGCTCATTTCAATCTCTGGTTTTATGCAGCACCCCAACTCACCTTTCCCCTTAAGCAAGCAGAAGTTGGTTTTCTAAATTTGAGACCCTGTTCTGTTTTGTAATTCAGTTCCTGTGTAGCCA
Organism: Lagenorhynchus albirostris; assembly: GCF_949774975.1. Classification (NCBI taxonomy): domain Eukaryota; kingdom Metazoa; phylum Chordata; class Mammalia; order Artiodactyla; family Delphinidae; genus Lagenorhynchus; species Lagenorhynchus albirostris. Next base: position 545,056 of record NW_026783322.1, on the reverse strand, counting down.
AGTTTACATTCCGTGTATTAGTGATATCTTATGATGTTTCTTTTCCTGTGTGACTTATTTCAGTTAGAATCATCGTACCTGAATCCACTCATTATGCTGCTACGGGCCTGATGACATAGATTTCATTGCTGAGTGATACTGCATTGTACGTAAGTACCACAACTTCTTTATCCATTTTTCACTTTCTGCGATATTGAACTTGTACCGTAAACCAGGTTCTTGTAAACAGAGCCGTCCCAACCTTTGGGGTGGCTGTGTCTTTTGATTTTAATTTCCCTAAGCTATAGGACCATAAGTGGAAGTGCCCTAGGCTCTGTTGCTTTGTTTTTTAGATGTTTCAGGAAACACCATACACTTCTCCCGAGTGGCTGTTGGCAATTGACATCCCGCCCATCAGCATAACAAGGCTCCCAGTTCTCCATGGCCTGTCCTGCCTTTCTGGATTTTACACTTTTTTCAGATGGCCCTTTTGACCGGGGGGAAGTGAGACTTCACTGTAGTGCAGATTTCCTTTGCAAGCTTGCTTGGTTGGCCAAAAAGGGCGTATGCGTTTTTTCCTGAATATATTCAGGAAAAAACGCATACGCCCTTTTTGGCCAAGTGCATCATTGTGGACGTTCTGCCTCTTTTCCTATGCTTTAAATGCAATTCCAGTCTACCTCCTGAAATCGGTTTCCTGCAATTCTGCCCCGCTTTCAAGTCCTCTTGGCAGCCTTACTTCAGTATATTTTTGGACGATAGCTGTCATTTATAACTCTGCAGGTTTGTGAATTACAGTGCCCCTGAGCTCCTTTCTTCAACTCGCTTTCTCGTGAGCTTGCCGCAACCCCGCAGGATGGCTTCAGGCCCTAATCTGGTTCCGGCACGGCACGCTGAGCCTTTGGTTAATTCCTCTTCCTGGTGGGAAATGAGAGTTAAATTTGCCCGTCCAGACACCTCCAGCTAGTCTGTCATTGGTTCTCCCTATTCCTGTTCATCTTCCGCAGAAATTGCAAACTGGGCCAAACAGGAGGTTAAAGGCACTGACTCTCCAAGTCGGGAGAGTGTTAGTAAAGCGTCTGGAATGTTGCACCCGAGTACCAGGGGACGAAAACTGAGACATATTGGAACACGTCTCCCGATCACACGGTTGATCATACTCTGGGTTCCACATGCATGTTTTAGCTGAAGGAAGAATACCTTAAACCTGGAGAGTTGAGACCCGTGGAATGGGTACCATGCAATATGACTTCAAAGGGTCTTCATTTGCTCACCGAACCTCTCCAATCCTATCACTGCTGCGTTTATGCCCCTGTACACACACTTGATTCTCTTTCAGAGACATAGCAATCCATAGGTTTTAAGATACTTCCTAGTCAGGTACACTCTTAGGCATTTAATATGGGGTGTTGAGTCCATTTCGTTGAGCAAGGAGTAGCTCTTGTCTATTCCATATTTGGCTTAAGGAACTTTATCTGTGCTCATTTCAATCTCTGGTTTTATGCAGCACCCCAACTCACCTTTCCCCTTAAGCAAGCATAAGTTGGTTTTCTAAATTTGAGACCCTGTTCTGTTTTGGAATTCAGTTCCTGTGTAGCCAAGTTTACATTCCGTGTATTAGTGATATCTTATGATGTTTCTTTTCCTGTGTGACTTATTTCAGTTAGAATCATCATACCTGAATCCACTCATTATGCTGCTACGGGCTTGATGACATAGATTTCATTGCTGAGTGATACTGCATTGTACGTAAGTACCACAACTTCTTTATCCATTTTTCACATTCTGCGATATTGAACTTGTACCGTAAACCAGGTTCTTGTAAAGAGAGCCGTCCCAACCGTTGGGGTGGCTGTGTCTTTTTGATTTTAATTTCCCAAAGCTATAGGACCATAAGTGGAAGTGCCCTAGGCTCTGTTGCTTTGTTTTTTAGCTGTTTCAGGAAACACCATACACTTCTCCAGAGTGGCTGTTGGCAATTTACATCCCGCCCATCAGCATAACAAGGCTCCCAGTTCTCCATGGCCTGTCCTCCCTTTCTGGATTTTACACTTTTTTCAGATGGCCCTTTTGACCGGGGGGAAGTGAGACTTCATTGTAGTGCAGATTTTCTTTGCAAGCTTGCTTGGTTGGCCAAAAAGGGCGTATGCGTTTTTTCCTGAATATATTCAGGAAAAAACGCATACGCCCTTTTTGGCCAAGTGCATCATTGTGGACGTTCTGCCTCTTTTCCTATGCTTTAAATGCAATTCCAGTCTACCTCCTGAAATCGGTTTCCTGCAATTCTGCCCCGCTTTCAAGTCCTCTTGGCAGCCTTACTTCAGTATATTTTTGGACGATAGCTGTCATTTATAACTCTGCAGGTTTGTGAATTACAGTGCCCCTGAGCTCCTTTCTTCAACTCGCTTTCTCGTGAGCTGGCCGCAACACCGCAGGATGGCTTCAGGCCCTAATCTGGTTCCGGCACGGCACGCTGAGCCTTTGGTTAATTCCTCTTCCTGGTGGGAAATGAGAGTTAAATTTGCCCGTCCAGACACCTCCAGCTAGTCTGTCATTGGTTCTCCCTATTCCTGTTCATCTTCCGCAGAAATTGCAAACTGGGCCAAACAGGAGGTTAAAGGCACTGACTCTCCAAGTCGGGAGAGTGTTAGTAAAGCGTCTGGAATGTTGCACCCGAGTACCAGGGGATGAAAACTGAGACATATTGGAACACGTCTCCCGATCACACGGTTGATCATACTCTGGGTTCCACATGCATGTTTTAGCTGAAGGAAGAATACCTTAAACCTGGAGAGTTGAGACCCGTGGAATGGGTACCATGCAATATGACTTCAAAGGGTCTTCATTTGCTCACCGAACCTCTCCAGTCCTATCACTGCTGCGTTTATGCCCCTGTACACACACTTGATTCTCTTTCAGAGACATAGCAATCCATAGGTTTTAAGATACTTCCTAGTCAGGTACACTCTTAGGCATTTAATATGGGGTGTTGAGTCCATTTCGTTGAGCAAGGAGTAGCTCTTGTCTATTCCATATTTGGCTTAAGGAACTTTATCTGTGCTCATTTCAATCTCTGGTTTTATGCAGCACCCCAACTCACCTTTCCCCTTAAGCAAGCATAAGTTGGTTTTCTAAATTTGAGACCCTGTTCTGTTTTGTAATTCAGTTCCTGTGTAGCCAAGGTTACATTCCGTGTATTAGTGATATCTTATGATGTTTCTTTTCCTGTGTGACTTATTTCAGTTAGAATCATCATACCTGAATCCACTCATTATGCTGCTACGGGCCTGATGACATAGATTTCATTGCTGAGTGATACTGCATTGTACGTAAGTACCACAACTTCTTTATCCATTTTTCACTTTCTGCGATATTGAACTTGTACCGTAAACCAGGTTCTTGTAAACAGAGCCGTCCCAACTTTTGGGGTGGCTGTGTCTTTTTGATTTTAATTTCCCTAAGCTATAGGACCATAAGTGGAAGTGCCCTAGGCTCTGTTGCTTTGTTTTTTAGCTGTTTCAGGAAACACCATACACTTCTCCGGAGTGGCTGTTGGCAATTTACATCCCGCCCATCAGCATAACAAGGCTCCCAGTTCTCCATGGCCTGTCCTGCCTTTCTGGATTTTACACTTTTTTCAGATGGCCCTTTTGACCGGGGGGAAGTGAGACTTCACTGTAGTGCAGATTTCCTTTGCAAGCTTGCTTGGTTGGCCAAAAAGGGCGTATGCGTTTTTTCCTGAATATATTCAGGAAAAAACGCATACGCCCTTTTTGGCCAAGTGCATCATTGTGGACGTTCTGCCTCTTTTCCTATGCTTTAAATGCAATTCCAGTCTACCTCCTGAAATCGGTTTCCTGCAATTCTGCCCCGCTTTCAAGTCCTCTTGGCAGCCTTACTTCAGTATATTTTTGGACGATAGCTGTCATTTATAACTCTGCAGGTTTGTGAATTACAGTGCCCCTGAGCTCCTTTCTTCAACTCGCTTTCTCGTGAGCTGGCCGCAACCCCGCAGGATGGCTTCAGGCCCTAATCTGGTTCCGGCACGGCACGCTGAGCCTTTGGTTAATTCCTCTTCCTGGTGGGAAATGAGAGTTAAATTTGCCCGTCCAGACACCTCCAGCTAGTCTGTCATTGGTTCTCCCTATTCCTGTTCATCTTCCGCAGAAATTGCAAACTGGGCCAAACAGGAGGTTAAAGGCACTGACTCTCCAAGTCGGGAGAGTGTTAGTAAAGCGTCTGGAATGTTGCACCCGAGTACCAGGGGACGAAAACTGAGACATATTGGAACACGTCTCCCGATCACACGGTTGATCATACTCTGGGTTCCACATGCATGTTTTAGCTGAAGGAAGAATACCTTAAACCTGGAGAGTTGAGACCCGTGGAATGGGTACCATGCAATATGACTTCAAAGGGTCTTCATTTGCTCACCGAACCTCTCCAATCCTATCACTGCTGCGTTTATGCCCCTGTACACACACTTGATTCTCTTTCAGAGACATAGCAATCCATAGGTTTTAAGATACTTCCTAGTCAGGTACACTCTTAGGCATTTAATATGGGGTGTTGAGTCCATTTCGTTGAGCAAGGAGTAGCTCTTGTCTATTCCATATTTGGCTTAAGGAACTTTATCTGTGCTCATTTCAATCTCTGGTTTTATGCAGCACCCCAACTCACCTTTCCCCTTAAGCAAGCATAAGTTGGGTTTCTAAATTTGAGACCCTGTTCTGTTTTGTAATTCAGTTCCTGTGTAGCCAAGTTTACATTCCGTGTATTAGTGATATCTTATGATGTTTCTTTTCCTGTGTGACTTATTTCAGTTAGAATCATCGTACCTGAATCCACTCATTATGCTGCTACGGGCCTGATGACATAGATTTCATTGCTGAGTGATACTGCATTGTACGTAAGTACCACAACTTCTTTATCCATTTTTCACTTTCTGCGATACTGAACTTGTACCGTAAACCAGGTTCTTGTAAACAGAGCCGTCCCAACCTTTGGGGTGGCTGTGTCTTTTGATTTTAATTTCCCTAAGCTATAGGACCATAAGTGGAAGTGCCCTAGGCTCTGTTGCTTTGTTTTTTAGATGTTTCAGGAAACACCATACACTTCTCCCCAGTGGCTGCTGGCAATTTACATCCCGCCCATCAGCATAACAAGGCTCCCAGTTCTCCATGGCCTGTCCTGCCTTTCTGGATTTTACACTTTATTCAGATGGCCCTTTTGACCGGGGGGAAGTGAGACTTCATTGTAGTGCAGATTTCCTTTGCAAGCTTGCTTGGTTGGCCAAAAAGGGCGTATGCGTTTTTTCCTGAATATATTCAGGAAAAAACGCATACGCCCTTTTTGGCCAAGTGCATCATTGTGGACGTTCTGCCTCTTTTCCTATGCTTTAAATGCAATTCCAGTCTACCTCCTGAAATCGGTTTCCTGCAATTCTGCCCCGCTTTCAAGTCCTCTTGGCAGCCTTACTTCAGTATATTTTTGGACGATAGCTGTCATTTATAACTCTGCAGGTTTGTGAATTACAGTGCCCCTGAGCTCCTTTCTTCAAGTCGCTTTCTCGTGAGCTGGCCGCAACACCGCAGGATGGCTTCAGGCCCTAATCTGGTTCCGGCACGGCACGCTGAGCCTTTGGTTAATTCCTCTTCCTGGTGGGAAATGAGAGTTAAATTTGCCCGTCCAGACACCTCCAGCTAGTCTGTCATTGGTTCTCCCTATTCCTGTTCATCTTCCGCAGAAATTGCAAACTGGGCCAAACAGGAGGTTAAAGGCACTGACTCTCCAAGTCGGGAGAGTGTTAGTAAAGCGTCTGGAATGTTGCACCCGAGTACCAGGGGACGAAAACTGACACATATTGGAACACGTCTCCCGATCACACGGTTGATCATACTCTGGGTTCCACATGCATGTTTTAGCTGAAGGAAGAATACCTTAAACCTGGAGAGTTGAGACCCGTGGAATGGGTACCATGCAATATGACTTCAAAGGGTCTTCATTTGCTCACCGAACCTCTCCAATCCTATCACTGCTGCGTTTATGCCCCTGTACACACACTTGATTCTCTTTCAGAGACATAGCAATCCATAGGTTTTAAGATACTTCCTAGTCAGGTACACTCTTAGGCATTTAATATGGGGTGTTGAGTCCATTTCGTTGAGCAAGGAGTAGCTCTTGTCTATTCCATATTTGGCTTAAGGAACTTTATCTGTGCTCATTTCAATCTCTGGTTTTATGTAGCACCCCAACTCACCTTTCCCCTTAAGCAAGCATAAGTTGGTTTTCTAAATTTGAGACCCTGTTCTGTTTTGTAATTCAGTTCCTGTGTAGCCAAGTTTACATTCCGTGTATTAGTGATATCTTATGATGTTTCTTTTCCTGTGTGACTTATTTCAGTTAGAATCATCGTACCTGAATCCACTCATTATGCTGCTACGGGCCTGATGACATAGATTTCATTGCTGAGTGATACTGCATTGTACGTAAGTATCACAACTTCTTTATCCATTTTTCACTTTCTGCGATATTGAACTTGTACCATAAACCAGGTTCTTGTAAACAGAGCCGTCCCAACCTTTGGGGTGGCTGTGTCTTTTGATTTTAATTTCCCTAAGCTATAGGACCATAAGTGGAAGTGCCCTAGGCTCTGTTGCTTTGTTTTTTAGATGTTTCAGGAAACACCATACACTTCTCCCGAGTGGCTGTTGGCAATTTACATCCCGCCCATCAGCATAACAAGGCTCCCAGTTCTCCATGGCCTGTCCTGCCTTTCTGGATTTTACACTTTTTTCAGATGGCCCTTTTGACCGGGGGGAAGTGAGACTTCACTGTAGTGCAGATTTCCTTTGCAAGCTTGCTTGGTTGGCCAAAAAGGGCGTATGCGTTTTTTCCTGAATATATTCAGGAAAAAACGCATACGCCCTTTTTGGCCAAGTGCATCATTGTGGACGTTCTGCCTCTTTTCCTATGCTTTCAATGCAATTCCAGTCTACCTCCTGAAATCGGTTTCCTGCAATTCTGCCCCGCTTTCAAGTCCTCTTGGCAGCCTTACTTCAGTATATTTTTGGACGATAGCTGTCATTTATAACTCTGCAGGTTTGTGAATTACAGTGCCCCTGAGCTCCTTTCTTCAACTCGCTTTCTCGTGAGCTGGCCGCAACCCCGCAGGATGGCTTCAGGCCCTAATCTGGTTCCGGCACGGCACGCTGAGCCTTTGGTTAATTCCTCTTCCTGGTGGGAAATGAGAGTTAAATTTGCCCGTCCAGACACCTCCAGCTAGTCTGTCATTGGTTCTCCCTATTCCTGTTCATCTTCCGCAGAAATTGCAAACTGGGCCAAACAGGAGGTTAAAGGCACTGACTCTCCAAGTCGGGAGAGTGTTAGTAAAGCGTCTGGAATGTTGCACCCGAGTACCAGGGGACGAAAACTGAGACATATTGGAACACGTCTCCCGATCACACGGTTGATCATACTCTGGGTTCCACATGCATGTTTTAGCTGAAGGAAGAATACCTTAAACCTGGAGAGTTGAGACCCGTGGAATGGGTACCATGCAATATGACTTCAAAGGGTCTTCATTTGCTCACCGAACCTCTCCAATCCTATCACTGCTGCGTTTATGCCCCTGTACACACACTTGATTCTCTTCCAGAGACATAGCAATCCATAGGTTTTAAGATACTTCCTAGTCAGGTACACTCTTAGGCATTTAATATGGGGTGTTGAGTCCATTTCGTTGAGCAAGGAGTAGCTCTTGTCTATTCCATATTTGGCTTAAGGAACTTTATCTGTGCTCATTTCAATCTCTGGTTTTATGCAGCACCCCAACTCAACTTTCCCCTTAAGCAAGCATAAGTTGGTTTTCTAAATTTGAGACCCTGTTCTGTTTTGTAATTCAGTTCCTGTGTAGCCAAGTTTACATTCCGTGTATTAGTGATATCTTATGATGTTTCTTTTCCTGTGTGACTTATTTCAGTTAGAATCATCGTACCTGAATCCACTCATTATGCTGCTACGGGCCTGATGACATAGATTTCATTGCTGAGTGATACTGCATTGTACGTAAGTACCACAACTTCTTTATCCATTTTTCACTTTCTGCGATATTGAACTTGTTCCGTAAACCAGGTTCTTGTAAACAGAGCCATCCCAACCTTTGGGGTGGCTGTGTCTTTTTGATTTTAATTTCCCTAAGCTATAGGACCATAAGTGGAAGTGCCCTAGGCTCTGTTGCTTTGTTTTTTAGCTGTTTCAGGAAACACCATACACTTCTCCGGAGTGGCTGTTGGCAATTTACATCCCGCCCATCAGCATAACAAGGCTCCCAGTTCTCCATGGCCTGTCCTGCCTTTCTGGATTTTACACTTTTTTCAGATGGCCCTTTTGACCGGGGGGAAGTGAGACTTCACTGTAGTGCAGATTTCCTTTGCAAGCTTGCTTGGTTGGCCAAAAAGGGCGTATGCGTTTTTTCCTGAATATATTCAGGAAAAAACGCATACGCCCTTTTTGGCCAAGTGCATCATTGTGGACGTTCTGCCTCTTTTCCTATGCTTTCAATGCAATTCCAGTCTACCTCCTGAAATCGGTTTCCTGCAATTCTGCCCCGCTTTCAAGTCCTCTTGGCAGCCTTACTTCAGTATATTTTTGGACGATAGCTGTCATTTATAACTCTGCAGGTTTGTGAATTACAGTGCCCCTGAGCTCCTTTCTTCAACTCGCTTTCTCGTGAGCTGGCCGCAACCCCGCAGGATGGCTTCAGGCCCTAATCTGGTTCCGGCACGGCACGCTGAGCCTTTGGTTAATTCCTCTTCCTGGTGGGAAATGAGAGTTAAATTTGCCCGTCCAGACACCTCCAGCTAGTCTGTCATTGGTTCTCCCTATTCCTGTTCATCTTCCGCAGAAATTGCAAACTGGGCCAAACAGGAGGTTAAAGGCACTGACTCTCCAAGTCGGGAGAGTGTTAGTAAAGCGTCTGGAATGTTGCACCCGAGTACCAGGGGACGAAAACTGAGACATATTGGAACACGTCTCCCGATCACACGGTTGATCATACTCTGGGTTCCACATGCATGTTTTAGCTGAAGGAAGAATACCTTAAACCTGGAGAGTTGAGACCCGTGGAATGGGTACCATGCAATATGACTTCAAAGGGTCTTCATTTGCTCACCGAACCTCTCCAATCCTATCACTGCTGCGTTTATGCCCCTGTACACACACTTGATTCTCTTCCAGAGACATAGCAATCCATAGGTTTTAAGATACTTCCTAGTCAGGTACACTCTTAGGCATTTAATATGGGGTGTTGAGTCCATTTCGTTGAGCAAGGAGTAGCTCTTGTCTATTCCATATTTGGCTTAAGGAACTTTATCTGTGCTCATTTCAATCTCTGGTTTTATGCAGCACCCCAACTCACCTTTCCCCTTAAGCAAGCATAAGTTGGTTTTCTAAATTTGAGACCCTGTTCTGTTTTGTAATTCAGTTCCTGTGTAGCCAAGTTTACATTCCGTGTATTAGTGATATCTTATGATGTTTCTTTTCCTGTGTGACTTATTTCAGTTAGAATCATCATACCTGAATCCACTCATTATGCTGCTACGGGCCTGATGACATAGATTTCATTGCTGAGTGATACTGCATTGTACGTAAGTACCACAACTTCTTTATCCATTTTTCACTTTCTGCGATATTGAACTTGTACCGTAAACCAGGTTCTTGTAAACAGAGCCATCCCAACCTTTGGGGTGGCTGTGTCTTTTTGATTTTAATTTCCCTAAGCTATAGGACCATAAGTGGAAGTGCCCTAGGCTCTGTTGCTTTGTTTTTTAGCTGTTTCAGGAAACACCATACACTTCTCCGGAGTGGCTGTTGGCAATTTACATCCCGCCCATCAGCATAACAAGGCTCCCAGTTCTCCATGGCCTGTCCTGCCTTTCTGGATTTTACACTTTTTTCAGATGGCCCTTTTGACCGGGGGGAAGTGAGACTTCACTGTAGTGCAGATTTCCTTTGCAAGCTTGCTTGGTTGGCCAAAAAGGGCGTATGCGTTTTTTCCTGAATATATTCAGGAAAAAACGCATACGCCCTTTTTGGCCAAGTGCATCATTGTGGACGTTCTGCCTCTTTTCCTATGCTTTCAATGCAATTCCAGTCTACCTCCTGAAATTGGTTTCCTGCAATTCTGCCCCGCTTTCAAGTCCTCTTGGCAGCCTTACTTCAGTATATTTTTGGACGATAGCTGTCATTTATAACTCTGCAGGTTTGTGAATTACAGTGCCCCTGAGCTCCTTTCTTCAACTCGCTTTCTCGTGAGCTGGCCGCAACCCCGCAGGATGGCTTCAGGCCCTAATCTGGTTGCGGCACGGCACGCTGAGCCTTTGGTTAATTCCTCTTCCTGGTGGGAAATGAGAGTTAAATTTGCCCGTCCAGACACCTCCAGCTGGTCTGTCATTGGTTCTCCCTATTCCTGTTCATCTTCCGCAGAAATTGCAAACTGGGCCAAACAGGAGGTTAAAGGCACTTACTCTCCAAGTCGGGAGAGTGTTAGTAAAGCGTCTGGAATGTTGCACCCGAGTACCAGGGGACGAAAACTGAGACATATTGGAACACGTCTCCCGATCACACGGTTGATCATACTCTGGGTTCCACATGCATGTTTTAGCTGAAGGAAGAATACCTTAAACCTGGAGAGTTGAGACCCGTGGAATGGGTACCATGCAATATGACTTCAAAGGGTCTTCATTTGCTCACCGAACCTCTCCAATCCTATCACTGCTGCGTTTATGCCCCTGTACACACACTTGATTCTCTTCCAGAGACATAGCAATCCATAGGTTTTAAGATACTTCCTAGTCAGGTACACTCTTAGGCATTTAATATGGGGTGTTGAGTCCATTTCGTTGAGCAAGGAGTAGCTCTTGTCTATTCCATATTTGGCTTAAGGAACTTTATCTGTGCTCATTTCAATCTCTGGTTTTATGCAGCACCCCAACTCACCTTTCCCCTTAAGCAAGCATAAGTTGGTTTTCTAAATTTGAGACCCTGTTCTGTTTTGGAATTCAGTTCCTGTGTAGCCAAGTTTACATTCCGTGTATTAGTGATATCTTATGATGTTTCTTTTCCTGTGTGACTTATTTCAGTTAGAATCATCGTACCTGTATCCACTCATTATGCTGCTACGGGCCTGATGACATAGATTTCATTGCTGAGTGATATTGCATTGTACGTAAGTACCTCAACTTCTTTATCCATTTTTCACTTTCTGCGATATTGAACTTGTACCGTAAACCAGGTTCTTGTAAACAGAGCCGTCCCAACCTTTGGGGTGGCTGTGTCTTTTTGATTTTAATTTCCCTAAGCTATAGGACCATAAGTGGAAGTGCCCTAGGCTCTGTTGCTTTGTTTTTTAGCTGTTTCAGGAAACACCATACACTTCTCCGGAGTGGCTGTTGGCAATTTACATCCCACCCATCATCATAACAAGGCTCCCAGTTCTCCATGGCCTGTCCTGCCTTTCTGGATTTTACACTTTTTTCAGATGGCCCTTTTGACCGGGGGGAAGTGAGACTTCATTGTAGTGCAGATTTCCTTTGCAAGCTTGCTTGGTTGGCCAAAAAGGGCGTATGCGTTTTTTCCTGAATATATTCAGGAAAAAACGCATACGCCCTTTTTGGCCAAGTGCATCATTGTGGACGTTCTGCCTCTTTTCCTATGCTTTAAATGCAATTCCAGTCTACCTCCTGAAATCGGTTTCCTGCAATTCTGCCCCGCTTTCAAGTCCTCTTGGCAGCCTTACTTCAGTATATTTTTGGACGATAGCTGTCATTTATAACTCTGCAGGTTTGTGAATTACAGTGCCCCTGAGCTCCTTTCTTCAACTCGCTTTCTCGTGAGCTGGCCGCAACACCGCAGGATGGCTTCAGGCCCTAATCTGGTTGCGGCACGGCACGCTGAGCCTTTGGTTAATTCCTCTTCCTGGTGGGAAATGAGAGTTAAATTTGCCCGTCCAGACACCTCCAGCTAGTCTCTCATTGGTTCTCCCTATCCCTGTTCATCTTCCGCAGAAATTGCAAACTGGGCCAAACAGGAGGTTAAAGGCACTGACTCTCCAAGTCGGGAGAGTGTTAGTAAAGCGTCTGGAATGTTGCACCCGAGTACCAGGGGACGAAAACTGAGACATATTGGAACACGTCTCCCGATCACACGGTTGATCATACTCTGGGTTCCACATGCATGTTTTAGCTGAAGGAAGAATACCTTAAACCTGGAGAGTTGAGACCCGTGGAATGGGTACCATGCAATATGACTTCAAAGGGTCTTCATTTGCTCACCGAACCTCTCCAATCCTATCACTGCTGCGTTTATGCCCCTGTACACACACTTGATTCTCTTTCAGAGACATAGCAATCCATAGGTTTTAAGATACTTCCTAGTCAGGTACACTCTTAGGCATTTAATATGGGGTGTTGAGTCCATTTCGTTGAGCAAGGAGTAGCTCTTGTCTATTCCATATTTGGCTTAAGGAACTTTATCTGTGCTCATTTCAATCTCTGGTTTTATGCAGCACCCCAACTCACCTTTCCCCTTAAGCAAGCATAAGTTGGTTTTCTAAATTTGAGACCCTGTTCTGTTTTGTAATTCAGTTCCTGTGTAGCCAAGTTTACATTCCGTGTATTAGTGATATCTTATGATGTTTCTTTTCCTGTGTGACTTATTTCAGTTAGAATCATCATACCTGAATCCACTCATTATGCTGCTACGGGCCTGATGACATAGATTTCATTGCTGAGTGATACAGCATTGTACGTAAGTACCACAACTTCTTTATCCATTTTTCACTTTCTGCGATATTGAACTTGTACCGTAAACCAGGTTCTTGTAAACAGAGCCGTCCCAACATTTGGGGTGGCTGTGTCTTTCGAATTTAATTTCTCTAAGCTATAGGACCATAAGTGGGAGTGCCCTAGGCTCTGTTGCTTTGTTTTTTAGATGTTTCAGGAAACACCATACACTTCTCCCGAGTGGCTGTTGGCAATTTACATCCCGCCCATCAGCATAACAAGGCTCCCAGTTCTCCATGGCCTGTCCTGCCTTTCTGGATTTTACACTTTTTTCAGATGGCCCTTTTGACCGGGGGGAAGTGAGACTTCATTGTAGTGCAGATTTCCTTTGCAAGCTTGCTTGGTTGGCCAAAAAGGGCGTATGCGTTTTTTCCTGAATATATTCAGGAAAAAACGCATACGCCCTTTTTGGCCAAGTGCATCATTGTGGACGTTCTGCCTCTTTTCCTATGCTTTAAATGCAATTCCAGTCTACCTCCTGAAATCGGTTTCCTGCAATTCTGCCCCGCTTTCAAGTCCTCTTGGCAGCCTTACTTCAGTATATTTTTGGACGATAGCTGTCATTTATAACTCTGCAGGTTTGTGAATTACAGTGCCCCTGAGCTCCTTTCTTCAACTCGCTTTCTCGTGAGCTGGCCGCAACACCGCAGGATGGCTTCAGGCCCTAATCTGGTTCCGGCACGGCACGCTGAGCCTTTGGTTAATTCCTCTTCCTGGTGGGAAATGAGAGTTAAATTTGCCCGTCCAGACACCTCCAGCTAGTCTGTCATTGGTTCTCCCTATTCCTGTTCATCTTCCGCAGACATTGCAAACTGGGCCAAACAGGAGGTTAAAGGCACTGACTCTCCAAGTCGGGAGAGTGTTAGTAAAGCGTCTGGAATGTTGCACCCGAGTACCAGGGGACGAAAACTGAGACATATTGGAACATGTCTCCCGATCACATGGTTGATCATACTCTGGGTTCCACATGCATGTTTTAGCTGAAGGAAGAATACCTTAAACCTGGAGAGTTGAGACCCGTGGAATGGGTACCATGCAATATGACTTCAAAGGGTCTTCATTTGCTCACCGAACCTCTCCAATCCTATCACTGCTGCGTTTATGCCCCTGTACACACACTTGATTCTCTTTCAGAGACATAGCAATCCATAGGTTTTAAGATACTTCCTAGTCAGGTACACTCTTAGGCATTTAATATGGGGTGTTGAGTCCATTTCGTTGAGCAAGGAGTAGCTCTTGTCTATTCCATATTTGGCTTAAGGAACTTTATCTGTGCTCATTTCAATCTCTGGTTTTATGCAGCACCCCAACTCACCTTTCCCCTTAAGCAAGCATAAGTTGGTTTTCTAAATTTGAGACCCTGTTCTGTTTTGGAATTCAGTTCCTGTGTAGCCAAGTTTACATTCCGTGTCTTAGTGATATCTTATGATGTTTCTTTTCCTGTGTGACTTATTTCAGTTAGAATCATCATACCTGAATCCACTAATTATGCTGCTACGGGCCTGATGACATAGATTTCATTGCTGAGTGATACTGCATTGTACGTAAGTACCACAACTTCTTTATCCATTTTTCACTTTCTGCGATATTGAACTTGTACCGTAAACCAGGTTCTTGTAAACAGAGCCGTCCCAACCTTTCGGGTGGCTGTGTCTTTTTGATTTTAATTTCCCTAAGCTATAGGACCATAAGTGGAAGTGCCCTAGGCTCTGTTGCTTTGTTTTTTAGCTGTTTCAGGAAACACCATACACTTCTCCGGAGTGGCTGTTGGCAATTTACATCCCGCCCATCAGCATAACAAGGCTCCCAGTTCTCCATGGCCTGTCCTGCCTTTCTGGATTTTACACTTTTTTCAGATGGCCCTTTGGACCGGGGGGAAGTGAGACTTCATTGTAGTGCAGATTTCCTTTGCAAGCTTGCTTGGTTGGCCAAAAAGGGCGTATGCGTTTTTTCCTGAATATATTCAGGAAAAAACGCATACGCCCTTTTTGGCCAAGTGCATCATTGTGGACGTTCTGCCTCTTTTCCTATGCTTTAAATGCAATTCCAGTCTACCTCCTGAAATCGGTTTCCTGCAATTCTGCCCCGCTTTCAAGTCCTCTTGGCAGCCTTACTTCAGTATATTTTTGGACGATAGCTGTCATTTATAACTCTGCAGGTTTGTGAATTACAGTGCCCCTGAGCTCCTTTCTTCAACTCGCTTTCTCGTGAGCTGGCCGCAACACCGCAGGATGGCTTCAGGCCCTAATCTGGTTCCGGCACGGCACGCTGAGCCTTTGGTTAATTCCTCTTCCTGGTGGGAAATGAGAGTTAAATTTGCCCGTCCAGACACCTCCAGCTGGTCTGTAATTGGTTCTCCCTATTCCTGTTCATCTTCCGCAGAAATTGCAAACTGGGCCAAACAGGAGGTTAAAGGCACTGACTCTCCAAGTCGGGAGAGTGTTAGTAAAGCGTCTGGAATGTTGCACCCGAGTACCAGGGGACGAAAACTGAGACATATTGGAACACGTCTCCCGATCACACGGTTGATCATACTCTGGGTTCCACATGCATGTTTTAGCTGAAGGAAGAATACCTTAAACCTGGAGAGTTGAGACCCGTGGAATGGGTACCATGCAATATGACTTCAAAGGGTCTTCATTTGCTCACCGAACCTCTCCAATCCTATCACTGCTGCGTTTATGCCCCTGTACACACACTTGATTCTCTTTCAGAGACATAGCAATCCATAGGTTTTAAGATACTTCCTAGTCAGGTACACTCTTAGGCATTTAATATGGGGTGTTGAGTCCATTTCGTTGAGCAAGGAGTAGCTCTTGTCTATTCCATATTTGGCTTAAGGAACTTTATCTGTGCTCATTTCAATCTCTGGTTTTATGCAGCACCCCAACTCACCTTTCCCCTTAAGCAAGCATAAGTTGGTTTTCTAAATTTGAGACCCTGTTCTGTTTTGTAATTCAGTTCCTGTGTAGCCAAGTTTACATTCCGTGTATTAGTGATATCTTATGATGTTTCTTTTTCTGTGTGACTTATTTCAGTTAGAATCATCGTACCTGAATCCACTCATTATGCTGCTACGGGCCTGATGACATAGATTTCATTGCTGAGTGATACTGCATTGTACGTAAGTACCACAACTTCTTTATCCATTTTTCACTTTCTGCGATATTGAACTTGTACCGTAAACCAGGTTCTTGTAAACAGAGCCGTCCCAACCTTTGGGGTGGCTGTGTCTTTTGATTTTAATTTCCCTAAGCTATAGGACCATAAGTGGAAGTGCCCTAGGCTCTGTTGCTTTGTTTTTTAGATGTTTCAGGAAACACCATACACTTCTCCCGAGTGGCTGTTGGCAATTGACATCCCGCCCATCAGCATAACAAGGCTCCCAGTTCTCCATGGCCTGTCCTGCCTTTCTGGATTTTACACTTTTTTCAGATGGCCCTTTTGACTGGGGGGAAGTGAGACTTCATTGTAGTGCAGATTTCCTTTGCAAGCTTGCTTGGTTGGCCAAAAAGGGCGTATGCGTTTTTTCCTGAATATATTCAGGAAAAAACGCATACGCCCTTTTTGGCCAAGTGCATCATTGTGGACGTTCTGCCTCTTTTCCTATGCTTTAAATGCAATTCCAGTCTACCTCCTGAAATCGGTTTCCTGCAATTCTGCCCCGATTTCAAGTCCTCTTGGCAGCCTTACTTCAGTATATTTTTGGACGATAGCTGTCATTTATAACTCTGCAGGTTTGTGAATTACAGTGCCCCTGAGCTCCTTTCTTCAAGTCGCTTTCTCGTGAGCTGGCCGCAACCCCGCAGGATGGCTTCAGGCCCTAATCTGGTTCCGGCACGGCACGCTGAGCCTTTGGTTAATTCCTCTTCCTGGTGGGAAATGAGAGTTAAATTTGCCCGTCCAGACACCTCCAGCTAGTCTGTCATTGGTTCTGCCTATTCCTGTTCATCTTCCGCAGAAATTGCAAACTGGGCCAAACAGGAGGTTAAAGGCACTGACTCTCCAAGTCGGGAGAGTGTTAGTAAAGCGTCTGGAATGTTGCACCCGAGTACCAGGGGACGAAAACTGAGACATATTGGAACACGTCTCCCGATCACACGGTTGATCATACTCTGGGTTCCACATGCATGTTTTAGCTGAAGGAAGAATACCTTAAACCTGGAGAGTTGAGACCCGTGGAATGGGTACCATGCAATATGACTTCAAAGGGTCTTCATTTGCTCACCGAACCTCTCCAATCCTATCACTGCTGCGTTTATGCCCCTGTACACACACTTGATTCTCTTTCAGAGACATAGCAATCCATAGGTTTTAAGATACTTCCTAGTCAGGTACACTCTTAGGCATTTAATATGGGGTGTTGAGTCCATTTCGTTGAGCAAGGAGTAGCTCTTGTCTATTCCATATTTGGCTTAAGGAACTTTATCTGTGCTCATTTCAATCTCTGGTTTTATGCAGCACCCCAACTCACCTTTCCCCTTAAGCAAGCATAAGTTGGTTTTCTAAATTTGAGACCCTGTTCTGTTTTGGAATTCAGTTCCTGTGTAGCCAAGTTTACATTCCGTGTATTAGTGATATCTTATGATGTTTCTTTTCCTGTGTGACTTATTTCAGTTAGAATCATCATACCTGAATCCACTCATTATGCTGCTACGGGCCTGATGACATAGATTTCATTGCTGAGTGATACTGCATTGTACGTAAGTACCACAACTTCTTTATCCATTTTTCACTTTCTGCGATATTGAACTTGTACCGTAAACCAGGTTCTTGTAAACAGAGCCGTCCCAACCTTTGGGGTGGCTGTGTCTTTTTGATTTTAATTTCCCTAAGCTATAGGACCATAAGTGGAAGTGCCCTAGGCTCTGTTGCTTTGTTTTTTAGCTGTTTCAGGAAACACCATACACTTCTCCGGAGTGGCTGTTGGTAATTTACATCCCGCCCATCAGCATAACAAGGCTCCCAGTTCTCCATGGCCTGTCCTGCCTTTCTGGATTTTACACTTTTTTCAGATGGCCCTTTTGACCGTGGGGAAGTGAGACTTCATTGTAGTGCAGATTTCCTTTGCAAGCTTGCTTGGTTGGCCAAAAAGGGCGTATGCGTTTTTTCCTGAATATATTCAGGAAAAAACGCATACGCCCTTTTTGGCCAAGTGCATCATTGTGGACGTTCTGCCTCTTTTCCTATGCTTTCAATGCAATTCCAGTCTACCTCCTGAAATCGGTTTCCTGCAATTCTGCCCCGCTTTCAAGTCCTCTTGGCAGCCTTACTTCAGTATATTTTTGGACGATAGCTGTCATTTATAACTCTGCAGGTTTGTGAATTACAGTGCCCCTGAGCTCCTTTCTTCAACTCGCTTTCTCGTGAGCTGTCCGCAACACCGCAGGATGGCTTCAGGCCCTAATCTGGTTCCGGCACGGCACGCTGAGCCTTTGGTTAATTCCTCTTCCTGGTTGGAAATGAGAGTTAAATTTGCCCGTCCAGACACCTCCAGCTAGTCTGTCATTGGTTCTCCCTATCACTGTTCATCTTCCGCAGAAATTGCAAACTGGGCCAAACAGGAGGTTAAAGGCACTGACTCTCCAAGTCGGGAGAGTGTTAGTAAAGCGTCTGGAATGTTGCACCCGAGTACCAGGGAACGAAAACTGAGACATATTGGAACACGTCTCCCGATCACATGGTTGATCATACTCTGGGTTCCACATGCATGTTTTAGCTGAAGGAAGAATACCTTAAACCTGGAGAGTTGAGACCCGTGGAATGGGTACCATGCAATATGACTTCAAAGGGTCTTCATTTGCTCACCGAACCTCTCCAATCCTATCACTGCTGCGTTTATGCCCCTGTACACACACTTGATTCTCTTTCAGAGACATAGCAATCCATAGGTTTTAAGATACTTCCTAGTCAGGTACACTCTTAGGCATTTAATATGGGGTGTTGAGTCCATTTCGTTGAGCAAGGAGTAGTTCTTGTCTATTCCATATTTGGCTTAAGGAACTTTATCTGTGCTCATTTCAATCTCTGGTTTTATGCAGCACCCCAACTCACCTTTCCCCTTAAGCAAGCATAAGTTGGTTTTCTAAATTTGAGACCCTGTTCTGTTTTGTAATTCAGTTCCTGTGTAGCCAAGGTTACATTCCGTGTATTAGTGATATCTTATGATGTTTCTTTTCCTGTGTGACTTATTTCAGTTAGAATCATCATACCTGAATCCACTCATTATGCTGCTACGGGCCTGATGACATAGATTTCATTGCTGAGTGATACTGCATTGTACGTAAGTACCACAACTTCTTTATCCATTTTTCACTTTCTGCGATATTGAACTTGTACCGTAAACCAGGTTCTTGTAAACAGAGCCGTCCCAACCTTTGGGGTGGCTGTGTCTTTTGATTTTAATTTCCCTAAGCTATAGGACCATAAGTGGAAGTGCCCTAGGCTCTGTTGCTTTGTTTTTTAGATGTTTCAGGAAACACCATACACTTCTCCCGAGTGGCTGTTGGCAATTTACATCCCGCCCATCAGCATAACAAGGCTCCCAGTTCTCCATGGCCTGTCCTGCCTTTCTGGATTTTACACTTTTTTCAGATGGCCCTTTTGACCGGGGGGAAGTGAGACTTCATTGTAGTGCAGATTTCCTTTGCAAGCTTGCTTGGTTGGCCAAAAAGGGCGTATGCGTTTTTTCCTGAATATATTCAGGAAAAAACGCATACGCCCTTTTTGGCCAAGTGCATCATTGTGGACGTTCTGCCTCTTTTCCTATGCTTTCAATGCAATTCCAGTCTACCTCCTGAAATCGGTTTCCTGCAATTCTGCCCCGCTTTCAAGTCCTCTTGGCAGCCTTACTTCAGTATATTTTTGGACGATAGCTGTCATTTATAACTCTGCAGGTTTGTGAATTACAGTGCCCCTGAGCTCCTTTCTTCAACTCGCTTTCTCGTGAGCTGTCCGCAACACCACAGGATGGCTTCAGGCCCTAATCTGGTTCCGGCACGGCATGCTGAGCCTTTGGTTAATTCCTCTTCCTGGTTGGAAATGAGAGTTAAATTTGCCCGTCCAGACACCTCCATCTAGTCTGTCATTGGTTCTCCCTATTCCTGTTCATCTTCCGCAGAAATTGCAAACTGGGCCAAACAGGAGGTTAAAGGCACTGACTCTCCAAGTCGGGAGAGTGTTAGTAAAGCGTCTGGAATGTTGCACCCGAGTACCAGGGGACGAAAACTGAGACATATTGGAACGCGTCTCCCGATCACACGGTTGATCATACTCTGGGTTCCACATGCATGTTTTAGCTGAAGGAAGAATACCTTAAACCTGGAGAGTTGAGACCCGTGGAATGGGTACCATGCTATATGACTTCAAAGGGTCTTCATTTGCTCACCGAACTTCTCCAATCCTATCACTGCTGCGTTTATGCCCCTGTACACACACTTGATTCTCTTTCAGAGACATAGCAATCCATAGGTTTTAAGATACTTCCTAGTCAGGTACACTCTTAGGCATTTAATATGGGGTGTTGAGTCCATTTCGTTGAGCAAGGAGTAGCTCTTGTCTATTCCATATTTGGCTTAAGGAACATTATCTGTGCTCATTTCAATCTCTGGTTTTATGCAGCACCCCAACTCACCTTTCCCCTTAAGCAAGCATAAGTTGGTTTTCTAAATTTGAGACCCTGTTCTGTTTTGGAATTCAGTTCCTGTGTAGCCAAGTTTACATTCCGTGTATTAGTGATATCTTATGATGTTTCTTTTCCTGTGTGACTTATTTCAGTTAGAATCATCGTACCTGAATCCACTCATTATGCTGCTACGGGCCTGATGACATAGATTTCATTGCTGAGTGATACTGCATTGTACGTAAGTACCACAACTTCTTTATCCATTTTTCACTTTCTGCGATATTGAACTTGTACTGTAAACCAGGTTCTTGTAAACAGAGCCGTCCCAACCTTTGGGGTGGCTGTGTCTTTTTGATTTTAATTTCCCTAAGCTATAGGACCATAAGTGGAAGTGCCCTAGGCTCTGTTGCTTTGTTTTTTAGCTGTTTCAGGAAACACCATACACTTCTCCGGAGTGGCTGTTGGCAATTTACATCCCGCCCATCAGCATAACAAGGCTCCCAGTTCTCCATGGCCTGTCCTGCCTTTCTGGATTTTACACTTTTTTCAGATGGCCCTTTTGACCGTGGGGAAGTGAGACTTCATTGTAGTGCAGATTTCCTTTGCAAACTTGCTTGGTTGGCCAAAAAGGGCGTATGCGTTTTTTCCTGAATATATTCAGGAAAAAACGCATACGCCCTTTTTGGCCAAGTGCATCATTGTGGACGTTCTGCCTCTTTTCCTATGCTTTAAATGCAATTCCAGTCTACCTCCTGAAATCGGTTTCCTGCAATTCTGCCCCGCTTTCAAGTCCTCTTGGCAGCCTTACTTCAGTATATTTTTGGACGATAGCTGTCATTTATAACTCTGCAGGTTTGTGAATTACAGTGCCCCTGAGCTCCTTTCTTCAACTCGCTTTCTCGTGAGCTGGCCGCAACCCCGCAGGATGGCTTCAGGCCCTAATCTGGTTACGGCACGGCACGCTGAGCCTTTGGTTAATTCCTCTTCCTGGTGGGAAATGAGAGTTAAATTTGCCCGTCCAGACACCTCCAGCTAGTCTCTCATTGGTTCTCCCTATTCCTGTTCATCTTCCGCAGAAATTGCAAACTGGGCCAAACAGGAGGTTAAAGGCACTGACTCTCCAAGTCGGGAGAGTGTTAATAAAGCGTCTGGAATGTTGCACCCGAGTACCAGGGGACGAAAACTGAGACATATTGGAACACGTCTCCCGATCACACGGTTGATCATACTCTGGGTTCCACATGCATGTTTTAGCTGAAGGAAGAATACCTTAAACCTGGAGAGTTGAGACCCGTGGAATGGGTACCATGCAATATGACTTCAAAGGGTCTTCATTTGCTCACCGAACCTCTCCAGTCCTATCACTGCTGCGTTTATGCCCCTGCACACACGCTTGATTCTCTTTTGGAGACATAGCAATCCATAGGTTTTAAGATACTTCCTAGTCAGGTACACTCTTAGGCGTTTAATATGGGGTGTTGAGTCCATTTCGTTGAGCAAGGAGTAGCTCTTGTCTATTCCATATTTGGCTTAAGGAACTTTATCTGTGCTCATTTCAATCTCTGGTTTTATGCAGCACCCCAACTCACCTTTCCCCTTAAGCAAGCATAAGTTGGGCTTCTAAATTTGAGACCCTGTTCTGTTTTGTAATTCAGTTCCTGTGTAGCCAAGTTTACATTCCGTGTATTAGTGATATCTTATGATGTTTCTTTTTCTGTGTGACTTATTTCAGTTAGAATCATCATACCTGAATCCACTCATTATGCTGCTATGGGCCTGATGACATAGATTTCGTTGCTGAGTGATATTGCTTTGTACGTAAGTACCACAACTTCTTTATCCATTTTTCACTTTCTGCGATATTGAACTTGTACCGTAAATGAGTTTCTTGTAAACAGAGCCGTCCCAACCTTTTGGGTGGCTCTATCTTTTTGATTTTAATTTCCCTAAGCTATAGGACCATAAGTGGTACTGCCCTAGGCTCTGTTGCTTTGTTTTTTAGATGTTTCAGGAAACACCATACACTTCTCCCGAGTGGCTGTTGGCAATTTACATCCCACCCATCAGCATAACAAGGCTCCCAGTTCTCCATGGCCTGTCCTGCCTTTCTAGATTTTACACTTTTTTCAGATGGCCCTTTTGACCGGGGAGAATTGAGACTTCATTGTAGTGCAGATTTCCTTTGCAAGCTTGCTTGGTTGGCCAAAAAGAGCGTATGCGTTTTTTCCTGAATATATTCAGGAAAAAACGCATACGCTCTTTTTGGCCAAGTGCATCATTGTGGACGTTCTGCCTCTTTTCCTATGCTTTAAATGCAATTCCAGTCTACCTCCTGAAATCGGTTTCCTGCAATTCTGCCCCGCTTTCAAGTCCTCTTGGCAGCCTTACTTCAGTATATTTTTGGACGATAGCTGTCATTTATAACTCTGCAGGTTTGTGAATTACAGTGCCCCTGAGCTCCTTTCTTCAACTCGCTTTCTCGTGAGCTAGCCGCAACACCGCAGGATTGCTTCAAGCCCTAATCTGGTTCCGGCACGGCACGCTGAGCCTTTGGTTAATTCCTCTTCCTGGTGCGAAATGAGAATTAAATTTGCCCATCCAGACACCTCCATCTAGTCTGTCATTGGTTCTCCCTATTCCTGTTCATCTTCCGCAGAAATTGGAAACTGGGCCAAACAAGAGGTTAAAGGCACTGACTCTCCAAGTCGGGAGAGTGATAGTAAAGCGTCTGGAATGTTGCACCCGAGTACCAGGGGACGAAAACTGAGACATATTGGAACACATCTCCCGATCACATGGTTGATCATACTCTGGGTTCCACATGCATGTTTTAGCTGAAGGAAGAATACCTTAAACCTGGAGAGTTGAGACCCGTGGAATGGGTAACATGCAATATGATTTCAAAGGGTCTTCATTTGCTCACCGAACCTCTCCAGTCCTATCACTGCTGCGTTTATGCCCCTGCACACACGCTTGATTCTCTTTCGGAGACATAGCAATCCATAGGTTTTAAGATACTTCCTAGTCAGGTATATTCTTAGGTGTTTAATATGGGGTGTTGAATCCATTTCGTTGAGCAAGGAGTAGCTCTTGTCTATTCCATATTTGGCTTAAGGAACTTTATCTGTGCTCATTTCAATCTCTGGTTTTATGCAGCACCCCAACTCACCTTTCCCCTTAAGCAAGCATAAGTTGGTTTTCTAAATTTGAGACCCTGTTCTGTTTTGTAATTCAGTTCCTGTGTAGCCAAGTTTACATTCCGTGTATTAGTGATATCTTATGATGTTTCTTTTGCTGTGTGACTTATTTCAGTTAGAATCATCGTACCTGAATCCACTCATTATGCTGCTACGGGCCTGATGACATAGATTTCATTGCTGAGTGATACTGCATTGTACGTAAGTACCACAACTTCTTTATCCATTTTTCACTTTCTGCGATATTGAACTTGTACCGTAATCCAGGTTCTTGTAAACAGAGCCGTCCCAACCTTTGGGGTGGCTGTGTCTTTTGATTTTAATTTCCCTAAGCTATAGGACCATAAGTGGAAGTGCCCTAGGCTCTGTTGCTTTGTTTTTTAGATGTTTCAGGAAACACCATACACTTCTCCCCAGTGGCTGTTGGCAATTTACATCCCGCCCATCAGCATAACAAGGCTCCCAGTTCTACATGGCCTGTCCTGCCTTTCTGGATTTTACACTTTTTTCAGATGGCCCTTTTGACCGGGGGGAAGTGAGACTTCATTGTAGTGCAGATTTCCTTTGCAAGCTTGCTTGGTTGGCCAAAAAGGGCGTATGCGTTTTTTCCTGAATATATTCAGGAAAAAACGCATACGCCCTTTTTGGCCAAGTGCATCATTGTGGACGTTCTGCCTCTTTTCCTATGCTTTCAATGCAATTCCAGTCTACCTCCTGAAATCGGTTTCCTGCAATTCTGCCCCGCTTTCAAGTCCTCTTGGCAGCCTTACTTCAGTATATTTTTGGACGATAGCTGTCATTTATAACTCTGCAGGTTTGTGAATTACAGTGCCCCTGAGCTCCTTTCTTCAAGTCGCTTTCTCGTGAGCTGGCCGCAACCCCACAGGATGGCTTCAGGCCCTAATCTGGTTCCGGCACGGCACGCTGAGCCTTTGGTTAATTCCTCTTCCTGGTGGGAAATGAGAGTTAAATTTGCCCGTCCACACACCTCCAGCTAGTCTGTCATTGGTTCTCCCTATTCCTGTTCATCTTCCGCAGAAATTGCAAACTGGGCCAAACAGGAGGTTAAAGGCACTGACTCTCCAAGTCGGGAGAGTGTTAGTAAAGCGTCTGGAATGTTGCACCCGAGTACCAGGGGACGAAAACTGAGACATATTGGAACACGTCTCCCGATCACACGGTTGATCATACTCTGGGTTCCACATGCATGTTTTAGCTGAAGGAAGAATACCTTCAACCTGGAGAGTTGAGACCCGTGGAATGGGTACCATGCAATATGACTTCAAAGGGTCTTCATTTGCTCACCGAACTTCTCCAATCCTATCACTGCTGCGTTTATGCCCCTGTACACACACTTGATTCTCTTCCAGAGACATAGCAATCCATAGGTTTTAAGATACTTCCTAGTCAGGTACACTCTTAGGCATTTAATATGGGGTGTTGAGTCCATTTCGTTGAGCAAGGAATAGCTCTTGTCTATTCCATATTTGGCTTAAGGAACTTTATCTGTGCTCATTTCAATCTCTGGTTTTATGCAGCACCCCAACTCACCTTTCCCCTTAAGCAAGCATAAGTTGGTTTTCTAAATTTGAGACCCTGTTCTGTTTTGGAATTCAGTTCCTGTGTAGCCAAGTTTACATTCCGTGTATTAGTGATATCTTATGATGTTTCTTTTCCTGTGTGACTTATTTCAGTTAGAATCATCATACCTGAATCCACTCATTATGCTGCTACGGGCCTGATGACATAGATTTCATTGCTGAGTGATACTGCATTGTACGTAAGTACCACAACTTCTTTATCCATTTTTCACTTTCTGCGATATTGAACTTGTACCGTAAACCAGGTTCTTGTAAACAGAGCCGTCCCAACCTTTGGGGTGGCTGTGTCTTTTTGATTTTAATTTCCCTAAGCTATAGGACCATAAGTGGAAGTGCCCTAGGCTCTGTTGCTTTGTTTTTTAGCTTTTTCAGGAAACACCATACACTTCTCCGGAGTGGCTGTTGGCAATTTACATCCCGCCCATCAGCATAACAAGGCTCCCAGTTCTCCATGGCCTGTCCTGCCTTTCTGGATTTTACACTTTTTTCAGATGGCCCTTTTGACCGTGGGGAAGTGAGACTTCATTGTAGTGGAGATTTCCTTTGCAACCTTGCTTGGTTGGCCAAAAAGGGCGTATGCGTTTTTTCCTGAATATATTCAGGAAAAAACGCATACGCCCTTTTTGGCCAAGTGCATCATTGTGGACGTTCTGCCTCTTTTCCTATGCTTTCAATGCAATTCCAGTCTACCTCCTGAAATCGGTTTCCTGCAATTCTGCCCCGCTTTCAAGTCCTCTTGGCAGCCTTACTTCAGTATATTTTTGGACGATAGCTGTCATTTATAACTCTGCAGGTTTGTGAATTACAGTGCCCCTGAGCTCCTTTCTTCAAGTCGCTTTCTCGTGAGCTGGCCGCAACCCCGCAGTATGGCTTCAGGCCCTAATCTGGTTCCGGCACGGCACGCTGAGCCTTTGGTTAATTCCTCTTCCTGGTGGGAAATGAGAGTTAAATTTGCCCGTCCAGACACCTCCAGCTAGTCTGTCATTGGTTCTGCCTATTCCTGTTCATCTTCCGCAGAAATTGCAAACTGGGCCAAACAGGAGGTTAAAGGCACTGACTCTCCAAGTCGGGAGAGTGTTAGTAAAGCGTCTGGAATGTTGCACCCGAGTACCAGGGGACGAAAACTGAGACATATTGGAACACGTCTCCCGATCACACGGTTGATCATACTCTGGGTTCCACATGCATGTTTTAGCTGAAGGAAGAATACCTTAAACCTGGAGAGTTGAGACCCGTGGAATGGGTACCATGCAATATGACTTCAAAGGGTCTTCATTTGCTCACCGAACCTCTCCAATCCTATCACTGCTGCGTTTATGCCCCTGTACACACACTTGATTCTCTTTCAGAGACATAGCAATCCATAGGTTTTAAGATACTTCCTAGTCAGGTACACTCTTAGGCATTTAATATGGGGTGTTGAGTCCATTTCGTTGAGCAAGGAGTAGCTCTTGTCTATTCCATATTTGGCTTAAGGAACTTTATCTGTGCTCATTTCAATCTCTGGTTTTATGCAGTACCCCAACTCACCTTTCCCCTTAAGCAAGCATAAGTTGGTTTTCTAAATTTGAGACCCTGTTCTGTTTTGGAATTCAGTTCCTGTGTAGCCAAGGTTACATTCCGTGTATTAGTGATATCTTATGATGTTTCTTTTTCTGTGTGACTTATTTCAGTTAGAATCATCGTACCTGAATCCACTCATTATGCTGCTACGGGCCTGATGACATAGATTTCATTGCTGAGTGATACTGCATTGTACGTAAGTACCACAACTTCTTTATCCATTTTTCACTTTCTGCGATATTGAACTTGTACCGTAAACCAGGTTCTTGTAAACAGAGCCGTCCCAACCTTTGGGGTGGCTGTGTCTTTTGATTTTAATTTCCCTAAGCTATAGGACCATAAATGGAAGTGCCCTAGGCTCTGTTGCTTTGTTTTTTAGATGTTTCAGGAAACACCATACACTTCTCCCGAGTGGCTGTTGGCAATTGACATCCCGCCCATCAGCATAACAAGGCTCCCAGTTCTCCATGGCCTGTCCTGCCTTTCTGGATTTTACACTTTTTTCAGATGGCCCTTTTGACCGGGGGGAAGTGAGACTTCATTGTAGTGCAGATTTCCTTTGCAAGCTTGCTTGGTTGGCCAAAAAGGGCGTATGCGTTTTTTCCTGAATATATTCAGGAAAAAACGCATACGCCCTTTTTGGCCAAGTGCATCATTGTGGACGTTCTGCCTCTTTTCCTATGCTTTCAATGCAATTCCAGTCTACCTCCTGAAATCGGTTTCCTGCAATTCTGCCCCGCTTTCAAGTCCTCTTGGCAGCCTTACTTCAGTATATTTTTGGACGATAGCTGTCATTTATAACTCTGCAGGTTTGTGAATTACAGTGCCCCTGAGCTCCTTTCTTCAACTCGCTTTCTCGTGAGCTGGCCGCAACCCCGCAGGATGGCTTCAGGCCCTAATCTGGTTCCGGCACGGCACGCTGAGCCTTTGGTTAATTCCTCTTCCTGGTGGGAAATGAGAGTTAAATTTGCCCGTCCAGACACCTCCAGCTAGTCTGTCATTGGTTCTCCCTATTCCTGTTCATCTTCCGCAGAAATTGCAAACTGGGCCAAACAGGAGGTTAAAGGCACTGACTCTCCAAGTCGGGAGAGTGTTAGTAAAGCGTCTGGAATGTTGCACCCGAGTACCAGGGGACGAAAACTGAGACATATTGGAACACGTCTCCCGATCACACGGTTGATCATACTCTGGGTTCCACATGCATGTTTTAGCCGAAGGAAGAATACCTTAAACCTGGAGAGTTGAGACCCGTGGAATGGGTACCATGCAATATGACTTCAAAGGGTCTTCATTTGCTCACCGAACTTCTCCAATCCTATCACTGCTGCGTTTATGCCCCTGTACACACACTTGATTCTCTTCCAGAGACATAGCAATCCATAGGTTTTAAGATACTTCCTAGTCAGGTACACTCTTAGGCATTTAATATGGGGTGTTGAGTCCATTTCGTTGAGCAAGGAGTAGCTCTTGTCTATTCCATATTTGGCTTAAGGAACTTTATCTGTGCTCATTTCAATCTCTGGTTTTATGCAGCACCCCAACTCACCTTTCCCCTTAAGCAAGCATAAGTTGGTTTTCTAAATTTGAGACCCTGTTCTGTTTTGGAATTCAGTTCCTGTGTAGCCAAGTTTACATTCCGTGTATTAGTGATATCTTATGATGTTTCTTTTTCTGTGTGACTTATTTCAGTTAGAATCATCGTACCTGAATCCACTCATTATGCTGCTACGGGCCTGATGACATAGATTTCATTGCTGAGTGATACTGCATTGTACGTAAGTACCACAACTTCTTTATCCATTTTTCACTTTCTGCAATATTGAACTTGTACCGTAAACCAGGTTCTTGTAAACAGAGCCGTCCCAACCTTTGGGGTGGCTGTGTCTTTTGATTTTAATTTCCCTAAGCTATAGGACCATAAATGGAAGTGCCCTAGGCTCTGTTGCTTTGTTTTTTAGATGTTTCAGGAAACACCATACACTTCTCCCGAGTGGCTGTTGGCAATTTACATCCCGCCCATCAGCATAACAAGGCTCCCAGTTCTCCATGGCCTGTCCTGCCTTTCTGGATTTTACACTTTTTTCAGATGGCCCTTTTGACCGGGGGGAAGTGAGACTTCATTGTAGTGCAGATTTCCTTTGCAAGCTTGCTTGGTTGGCCAAAAAGGGCGTATGCGTTTTTTCCTGAATATATTCAGGAAAAAACGCATACGCCCTTTTTGGCCAAGTGCATCATTGTGGACGTTCTGCCTCTTTTCCTATGCTTTAAATGCAATTCCAGTCTACCTCCTGAAATCGGTTTCCTGCAATTCTGCCCCGCTTTCAAGTCCTCTTGGCAGCCTTACTTCAGTATATTTTTGGACGATAGCTGTCATTTATAACTCTGCAGGTTTGTGAATTACAGTGCCCCTGAGCTCCTTTCTTCAACTCGCTTTCTCGTGAGCTGGCCGCAACCCCGCAGGATGGCTTCAGGCCCTAATCTGGTTCCGGCACGGCACGCTGAGCCTTTGGTTAATTCCTCTTCCTGGTGGGAAATGAGAGTTAAATTTGCCCGTCCAGACACCTCCAGCTAGTCTGTCATTGGTTCTCCCTATTCCTGTTCATCTTCCGCAGAAATTGCAAACTGGGCCAAACAGGAGGTTAAAGGCACTGACTCTCCAAGTCGGGAGAGTGTTAGTAAAGCGTCTGGAATGTTGCACCCGAGTACCAGGGGACGAAAACTGAGACATATTGGAACACGTCTCCCGATCACACGGTTGATCATACTCTGGGTTCCACATGCATGTTTTAGCCGAAGGAAGAATACCTTAAACCTGGAGAGTTGAGACCCGTGGAATGGGTACCATGCAATATGACTTCAAAGGGTCTTCATTTGCTCACCGAACTTCTCCAATCCTATCACTGCTGCGTTTATGCCCCTGTACACACACTTGATTCTCTTCCAGAGACATAGCAATCCATAGGTTTTAAGATACTTCCTAGTCAGGTACACTCTTAGGCATTTAATATGGGGTGTTGAGTCCATTTCGTTGAGCAAGGAGTAGCTCTTGTCTATTCCATATTTGGCTTAAGGAACTTTATCTGTGCTCATTTCAATCTCTGGTTTTATGCAGCACCCCAACTCACCTTTCCCCTTAAGCAAGCATAAGTTGGTTTTCTAAATTTGAGACCCTGTTCTGTTTTGGAATTCAGTTCCTGTGTAGCCAAGTTTACATTCCGTGTATTAGTGATATCTTATGATGTTTCTTTTCCTGTGTGACTTATTTCAGTTAGAATCATCTTACCTGAATCCACTCATTATGCTGCTACGGGCCTGATGACATAGATTTCATTGCTGAGTGATACTGCATTGTACGTAAGTACCACAACTTCTTTATCCATTTTTCACTTTCTGCGATATTGAACTTGTACCGTAAACCAGGTTCTTGTAAACAGAGCCGTCCCAACCTTTGGGGTGGCTGTGTCTTTTTGATTTTAATTTCCCTAAGCTATAGGACCATAAGTGGAAGTGCCCTAGGCTCTGTTGCTTTGTTTTTTAGCTGTTTCAGGAAACACCATACACTTCTCCGGAGTGGCTGTTGGCAATTTACATCCCGCCCATCAGCATAACAAGGCTCCCAGTTCTCCATGGCCTGTCCTGCCTTTCTGGATTTTACACTTTTTTCAGATGGCCCTTTTGACCGTGGGGAAGTGAGACTTCTTTGTAGTGCAGATTTCCTTTGCAAGCTTGCTTGGTTGGCCAAAAAGGGCGTATGCGTTTTTTCCTGAATATATTCAGGAAAAAACGCATACGCCCTTTTTGGCCAAGTGCATCATTGTGGACGTTCTGCCTCTTTTCCTATGCTTTAAATGCAATTCCAGTCTACCTCCTGAAATCGGTTTCCTGCAATTCTGCCCCGCTTTCAAGTCCTCTTGGCAGCCTTACTTCAGTATATTTTTGGACGATAGCTGTCATTTATAACTCTGCAGGTTTGTGAATTACAGTGCCCCTGAGCTCCTTTCTTCAACTCGCTTTCTCGTGAGCTGTCCGCAACACCGCAGGATGGCTTCAGGCCCTAATCTGGTTCCGGCACGGCACGCTGAGCCTTTGGTTAATTCCTCTTCCTGGTGGGAAATGAGAGTTAAATTTGCCCGTCCAGACACCTCCAGCTAGTCTGTCATTGGTTCTCCCTATCCCTGTTCATCTTCCGCAGAAATTGCAAACTGGGCCAAACAGGAGGTTAAAGGCACTGACTCTCCAAGTCGGGAGAGTGTTAGTAAAGCGTCTGGAATGTTGCACCCGAGTACCAGGGGACGAAAACTGAGACATATTTGAACACGTCTCCCGATCACACGTTTGATCATACTCTGGGTTCCACATGCATGTTTTAGCTGAAGGAAGAATACCTTAAACCTGGAGAGTTGAGACCCGTGGAATGGGTACCATGCAATATGACTTCAAAGGGTCTTCATTTGCTCACCGAACCTCTCCAATCCTATCACTGCTGCGTTTATGCCCCTGTACACACACTTGATTCTCTTTCAGAGACATAGCAATCCATAGGTTTTAAGATACTTCCTAGTCAGGTACACTCTTAGGCATTTAATATGGGGTGTTGAGTCCATTTCGTTGAGCAAGGAGTAGCTCTTGTCTATTCCATATTTGGCTTAAGGAACTTTATCTGTGCTCATTTCAATCTCTGGTTTTATGCAGCACCCCAACTCACCTTTCCCCTTAAGCAAGCATAAGTTGGGTTTCTAAATTTGAGACCCTGTTCTGTTTTGTAATTCAGTTCCTGTGTAGCCAAGGTTACATTCCGTGTATTAGTGATATCTTATGATGTTTCTTTTCCTGTGTGACTTATTTCAGTTAGAATCATCATACCTGAATCCACTCATTATGCTGCTACGGGCCTGATGACATAGATTTCATTGCTGAGTGATACTGCATTGTACGTAAGTACCACAACTTCTTTATCCATTTTTCACTTTCTGCGATATTGAACTTGTACCGTAAACCAGGTTCTTGTAAACAGAGCCGTCCCAACCTTTGGGGTGGCTGTGTCTTTTGATTTTAATTTCCCTAAGCTATAGGACCATAAGTGGAAGTGCCCTAGGCTCTGTTGCTTTGTTTTTTAGATGTTTCAGGAAACACCATACACTTCTCCCGAGTGGCTGTTGGCAATTTACATCCCGCCCATCAGCATAACAAGGCTCCCAGTTCTCCATGGCCTGTCCTGCCTTTCTGGATTTTACACTTTTTTCAGATGGCCCTTTTGACCGGGGGGAAGTGAGACTTCATTGTAGTGCAGATTTCCTTTGCAAGCTTGCTTGGTTGGCCAAAAAGGGCGTATGCGTTTTTTCCTGAATATATTCAGGAAAAAACGCATACGCCCTTTTTGGCCAAGTGCATCATTGTGGACGTTCTGCCTCTTTTCCTATGCTTTAAATGCAATTCCAGTCTACCTCCTGAAATCGGTTTCCTGCAATTCTGCCCCGCTTTCAAGTCCTCTTGGCAGCCTTACTTCAGTATATTTTTGGACGATAGCTGTCATTTATAACTCTGCAGGTTTGTGAATTACAGTGCCCCTGAGCTCCTTTCTTCAACTCGCTTTCTCGTAAGCTGGCCGCAACCCCGCAGGATGGCTTCAGGCCCTAATCTGGTTCCGGCACGGCACGCTGAGCCTTTGGTTAATTCCTCTTCCTGGTGGGAAATGAGAGTTAAATTTGCCCGTCCAGACACCTCCAGCTAGTCTCTCATTGGTTCCCCTTTTCCTGTTCATCTTCCGCAGAAATTGCAAACTGGGCCAAACAGGAGGTTAAAGGCACTGACTCTCCAAGTCGGGAGAGTGTTAATAAAGCGTCTGGAATGTTGCACCCGAGTACCAGGGGACGAAAACTGAGACATATTGGAACACGTCTCCCGATCACACGGTTGATCATACTCTGGGTTCCACATGCATGTTTTAGCTGAAGGAAGAATACCTTAAACCTGGAGAGTTGAGACCCGTGGAATGGGTACCATGCAATATGACTTCAAAGGGTCTTCATTTGCTCACCGAACCTCTCCAGTCCTATCACTGCTGCGTTTATGCCCCTGCACACACGCTTGATTCTCTTTTGGAGACATAGCAATCCATAGGTTTTAAGATACTTCCTAGTCAGGTACACTCTTAGGCGTTTAATATGGGGTGTTGAGTCCATTTCGTTGAGCAAGGAGTAGCTCTTGTCTATTCCATATTTGGCTTAAGGAACTTTATCTGTGCTCATTTCAATCTCTGGTTTTATGCAGCACCCCAACTCACCTTTCCCCTTAAGCAAGCATAAGTTGGGCTTCTAAATTTGAGACCCTGTTCTGTTTTGTAATTCAGTTCCTGTGTAGCCAAGTTTACATTCCGTGTATTAGTGATATCTTATGGTGTTTCTTTTTCTGTGTGACTTATTTCAGTTAGAATCATCATACCTGAATCCACTCATTATGCTGCTACGGGCCTGATGACATAGATTTCATTGCTGAGTGATATTGCATTGTACGTAAGTACCACAACTTCTTTATCCATTTTTCACTTTCTGCGATATTGAACTTGTACCGTAAATGAGTTTCTTGTAAACAGAGCCGTCCCAACCTTTGGGGTGGCTCTATCTTTTTGACTTTAATTTCCCTAAGCTATAGGACCATAAGTGGTAGTGCCCTAGGCTCTGTTGCTTTGTTTTTTAGATGTTTCAGGAAACACCATACACTTCTCCCGAGTGGCTCTTGGCAATTTACATCCCACCAATCAGCATAACAAGGCTCCCAGTTCTCCATGGCCTGTCCTGCCTTTCTAGATTTTACACTTTTTTCAGATGGCCCTTTTGACCGGGGGGAAGTGAGACTTCATTGTAGTGCAGATTTCCTTTGCAAGCTTGCTTGGTTGGCCAAAAAGAGCGTATGCGTTTTTTCCTGAATATATTCAGGAAAAAACGCATACGCCCTTTTTGGCCAAGTGCATCATTGTGGACGTTCTGCCTCTTTTCCTATGCTTTAAATGCAATTCCAGTCTACCTCCTGAAATCGGTTTCCTGCAATTCTGCCCCGCTTTCAAGTCCTCTTGGCAGCCTTACTTCAGTATATTTTTGGATGATAGCTATCATTTATAACTCTGCAGGTTTGTGAATTACAGTACCCCTGAGCTCCTTTCTTCAACTCGCTTTCTCGTGAGCTGGCCGCAACACCGCAGGATTGCTTCAGGCCCTAATCTGTTTGCGGCACGGCACGCTGAGCCTTTGGTTAATTCCTCTTCCTGGTGGGAAATGAGAGTTAAATTTGCCCGTCCAGACACCTCCAGCTAGTCTGTCATTGGTTCTCCCTATTCCTGTTCATCTTCCGCAGAAATTGCAAAGTGGGCCAAACAGGAGGTTAAAGGCACTGACTCTCCAAGTCGGGAGAGTGTTAGTAAAGCGTCTGGAATGTTGCACCCGAGTACCAGGGGACGAAAACTGAGACATATTGGAACACGTCTCCCGATCACACGGTTGATCATACTCTGGGTTCCTCATGCATGTTTTAGCTGAAGGAAGAATACCTTAAACCTGGAGAGTTGAGACTCGTGGAATGGGTACCATGCAATATGACTTCAAAGGGTCTTCATTTGCTCACCGAACCTCTCCAATCCTATCACTGCTGCGTTTATGCCCCTGTACACACACTTGATTCTCTTTCAGAGACATAGCAATCCATAGGTTTTAAGATACTTCCTAGTCAGGTACACTCTTAGGCATTTAATATGGGGTGTTGAGTCCATTTCGTTGAGCAAGGAGTAGCTCTTGTCTATTCCATATTTGGCTTAAGGAACTTTATCTGTGCTCATTTCAATCTCTGGTTTTATGCAGCACCCCAACTCAACTTTCCCCTTAAGCAAGCATAAGTTGGGTTTCTAAATTTGAGACCCTGTTCTGTTTTGTAATTCAGTTCCTGTGTAGCCAAGTTTACATTCCGTGTATTAGTGATATCTTATGATGTTTCTTTTCCTGTGTGACTTATTTCAGTTAGAATCATCGTACCTGAATCCACTCATTATGCTGCTACGGGCCTGATGACATAGATTTCATTGCTGAGTGATACTGCATTGTACGTAAGTACCACAACTTCTTTATCCATTTTTCACTTTCTGCGATATTGAACTTGTACCGTAAACCAGGTTCTTGTAAACAGAGCCGTCCCAACCTTTGGGGTGGCTGTGTCTTTTGATTTTAATTTCCCTAAGCTATAGGACCATAAGTGGAAGTGCCCTAGGCTCTGTTGCTTTGTTTTTTAGATGTTTCAGGAAACACCATACACTTCTCCCGAGTGGCTGTTGGCAATTGACATCCCGCCCATCAGCATAACAAGGCTCCCAGTTCTCCATGGCCTGTCCTGCCTTTCTGGATTTTACACTTTTTTCAGATGGCCCTTTTGACCGGGGGGAAGTGAGACTTCATTGTAGTGCAGATTTCCTTTGCAAGCTTGCTTGGTTGGCCAAAAAGGGCGTATGCGTTTTTTCCTGAATATATTCAGGAAAAAACGCATACGCCCTTTTTGGCCAAGTGCATCATTGTGGACGTTCTGCCTCTTTTCCTATGCTTTCAATGCAATTCCAGTCTACCTCCTGAAATCGGTTTCCTGCAATTCTGCCCCGCTTTCAAGTCCTCTTGGCAGCCTTACTTCAGTATATTTTTGGACGATAGCTGTCATTTATAACTCTGCAGGTTTGTGAATTACAGTGCCCCTGAGCTCCTTTCTTCAACTCGCTTTCTCGTGAGCTGGCCGCAACACCGCAGGATGGCTTCAGGCCCTAATCTGGTTCCGGCACGGCACGCTGAGCCTTTGGTTAATTCCTCTTCCTGGTGGGAAATGAGAGTTAAATTTGCCCGTCCAGACACCTCCAGCTAGTCTGTCATTGGTTCTCCCTATTCCTGTTCATCTTCCGCAGAAATTGCAAACTGGGCCAAACAGGAGGTTAAAGGCACTGACTCTCCAAGTCGGGAGAGTGTTAGTAAAGCGTCTGGAATGTTGCACCCGAGTACCAGGGGACGAAAACTGAGACATATTGGAACACGTCTCCCGATCACACGGTTGATCATACTCTGGGTTCCACATGCATGTTTTAGCTGAAGGAAGAATACCTTCAACCTGGAGAGTTGAGACCCGTGGAATGGGTACCATGCAATATGACTTCAAAGGGTCTTCATTTGCTCACCGAACCTCTCCAATCCTATCACTGCTGCGTTTATGCCCCTGTACACACACTTGATTCTCTTTCAGAGACATAGCAATCCATAGGTTTTAAGATACTTCCTAGTCAGGTACACTCTTAGGCATTTAATATGGGGAGTTGAGTCCATTTCGTTGAGCAAGGAGTAGCTCTTGTCTATTCCATATTTGGCTTAAGGAACTTTATCTGTGCTCATTTCAATCTCTGGTTTTATGCAGCACCCCAACTCACCTTTCCCCTTAAGCAAGCATAAGTTGGTTTTCTAAATTTGAGACCCTGTTCTGTTTTGTAATTCAGTTCCTGTGTAGCCAAGGTTACATTCCGTGTATTAGTGATATCTTATGATGTTTCTTTTCCTGTGTGACTTATTTCAGTTAGAATCATCGTACCTGAATCCACTCATTATGCTGCTACGGGCCTGATGACATAGATTTCATTGCTGAGTGATACTGCATTGTACGTAAGTACCACAACTTCTTTATCCATTTTTCACTTTCTGCGATATTGAACTTGTACCGTAAACCAGGTTCTTGTAAACAGAGACGTCCCAACCTTTGGGGTGGCTGTGTCTTTTTGATTTTAATTTCCCTAAGCTATAGGACCATAAGTGGAAGTGCCCTAGGCTCTGTTGCTTTGTTTTTTAGCTGTTTCAGGAAACACCATACACTTCTCCCGAGTGGCTGTTGGCAATTTACATCCCGCCCATCAGCATAACAAGGCTCCCAGTTCTCCATGGCCTGTCCTGCCTTTCTAGATTTTACACTTTTTTCAGATGGCCCTTTTGACCGGGGGGAAGTGAGACTTCATTGTAGTGCAGATTTCCTTTGCAAGCTTGCTTGGTTGGCCAAAAAGAGCGTATGCGTTTTTTCCTGAATATATTCAGGAAAAAACGCATACGCCCTTTTTGGCCAAGTGCATCATTGTGGACGTTCTGCCTCTTTTCCTATGGTTTAAATGCAATTCCAGTCTACCTCCTGAAATCGGTTTCCTGCAATTCTGCCCCGCTTTCAAGTCCTCTTGGCAGCCTTACTTCAGTATATTTTTGGACGATAGCTGTCATTTATAACTCTGCAGGTTTGTGAATTACAGTGCCCCTGAGCTCCTTTCTTCAACTCGCTTTCTCGTGAGCTGGCCGCAACACCGCAGGATTGCTTCAAGCCCTAATCTGGTTCCGGCACGGCACGCTGAGCCTTTTGTTAATTCCTCTTCCTGGTGCGAAATGAGAATTAAATTTGCCCATCCAGACACCTCCATCTAGTCTGTCATTGGTTCTCCCTATTCCTGTTCATCTTCCGCAGAAATTGCAAACTGGGCCAAACAGGAGGTTAAAGGCACTGACTCTCCAAGTCGGGAGAGTGTTAGTAAAGCGTCTGGAAGTTGCACCCGAGTACCAGGGGACGAAAACTGAGACATATTGGAACACATCTCCCGATCACATGGTTGATCATACTCTGGGTTCCACATGCATGTTTTAGCTGAAGGAAGAATACCTTCAACCTGGAGAGTTGAGACCCGTGGAATGGGTAACATGCAATATGATTTCAAAGGGTCTTCATTTGCTCACCGAACCTCTCCAGTCCTATCACTGCTGCGTTTATGCCCCTGCACACACGCTTGATTCTCTTTCAGAGACATAGCAATCCATAGGTTTTAAGATACTTCCTAGTCAGGTATATTCTTAGGTGTTTAATATGGGGTGTTGAATCCATTTCGTTGAGCAAGGAGTAGCTCTTGTCTATTCCATATTTGGCTTAAGGAACTTTATCTGTGCTCATTTCAATCTCTGGTTTTATGCAGCACCCCAACTCACCTTTCCCCTTAAGCAAGCATAAGTTGGTTTTCTAAATTTGAGACCCTGTTCTGTTTTGTAATTCAGTTCCTGTGTAGCCAAGTTTACATTCCGTGTATTAGTGATATCTTATGATGTTTCTTTTTCTGTGTGACTTATTTCAGTTAGAATCATCGTACCTGAATCCACTCATTATGCTGCTACGGGCCTGATGACATAGATTTCATTGCTGAGTGATACTGCATTGTACGTAAGTACCACAACTTCTTTATCCATTTTTCACTTTCTGCGATATTGAACTTGTACCGTAAACCAGGTTCTTGTAAACAGAGCCGTCCCAACCTTTGGGGTGGCTGTGTCTTTTGATTTTAATTTCCCTAAGCTATAGGACCATAAGTGGAAGTGCCCTAGGCTCTGTTGCTTTGTTTTTTAGATGTTTCAGGAAACACCATACACTTCTCCCGAGTGGCTGTTGGCAATTGACATCCCGCCCATCAGCATAACAAGGCTCCCAGTTCTCCATGGCCTGTCCTGCCTTTCTGGATTTTACACTTTTTTCAGATGGCCCTTTTGACCGTGGGGAAGTGAGACTTCATTGTAGTGCAGATTTCCTTTGCAACCTTGCTTGGTTGGCCAAAAAGGGCGTATGCGTTTTTTCCTGAATATATTCAGGAAAAAACGCATACGCCCTTTTTGGCCAAGTGCATCATTGTGGACGTTCTGCCTCTTTTCCTATGCTTTCAATGCAATTCCAGTCTACCTCCTGAAATCGGTTTCCTGCAATTCTGCCCCGCTTTCAAGTCCTCTTGGCAGCCTTACTTCAGTATATTTTTGGACGATAGCTGTCATTTATAACTCTGCAGGTTTGTGAATTACAGTGCCCCTGAGCTCCTTTCTTCAAGTCGCTTTCTCGTGAGCTGGCCGCAACACCGCAGGATGGCTTCAGGCCCTAATCTGGTTCCGGCACGGCACGCTGAGCCTTTGGTTAATTCCTCTTCCTGGTGGGAAATGAGAGTTAAATTTGCCCGTCCAGACACCTCCAGCTAGTCTGTCATTGGTTCTGCCTATTCCTGTTCATCTTCCGCAGAAATTGCAAACTGGGCCAAACAGGAGGTTAAAGGCACTGACTCTCCAAGTCGGGAGAGTGTTAGTAAAGCGTCTGGAATGTTGCACCCGAGTACCAGGGGACGAAAACTGAGACATATTGGAACACGTCTCCCGATCACACGGTTGATCATACTCTGGGTTCCACATGCATGTTTTAGCTGAAGGAAGAATACCTTAAACCTGGAGAGTTGAGACCCGTGGAATGGGTACCATGCAATATGACTTCAAAGGGTCTTCATTTGCTCACCGAACCTCTCCAATCCTATCACTGCTGCGTTTATGCCCCTGTACACACACTTGATTCTCTTTCAGAGACATAGCAATCCATAGGTTTTAAGATACTTCCTAGTCAGGTACACTCTTAGGCATTTAATATGGGGTGTTGAGTCCATTTCGTTGAGCAAGGAGTAGCTCTTGTCTATTCCATATTTGGCTTAAGGAACTTTATCTGTGCTCATTTCAATCTCTGGTTTTATGCAGTACCCCAACTCACCTTTCCCCTTAAGCAAGCATAAGTTGGTTTTCTAAATTTGAGACCCTGTTCTGTTTTGTAATTCAGTTCCTGTGTAGCCAAGGTTACATTCCGTGTATTAGTGATATCTTATGATGTTTCTTTTTCTGTGTGACTTATTTCAGTTAGAATCATCGTACCTGAATCCACTCATTATGCTGCTACGGGCCTGATGACATAGATTTCATTGCTGAGTGATACTGCATTGTACGTAAGTACCACAACTTCTTTATCCATTTTTCACTTTCTGCGATATTGAACTTGTACCGTAAACCAGGTTCTTGTAAACAGAGTCGTCCCATTCTTTGGGGTGGCTGTGTCTTTTGATTTTAATTTCCCTAAGCTATAGGACCATAAATGGAAGTGCCCTAGGCTCTGTTGCTTTGTTTTTTAGATGTTTCAGGAAACACCATACACTTCTCCCGAGTGGCTGTTGGCAATTTACATCCCGCCCATCAGCATAACAAGGCTCCCAGTTCTCCATGGCCTGTCCTGCCTTTCTGGATTTTACACTTTTTTCAGATGGCCCTTTTGACCGGGGGGAAGTGAGACTTCATTGTAGTGCAGATTTCCTTTGCAAGCTTGCTTGGTTGGCCAAAAAGGGCGTATGCGTTTTTTCCTGAATATATTCAGGAAAAAACGCATACGCCCTTTTTGGCCAAGTGCATCATTGTGGACGTTCTGCCTCTTTTCCTATGCTTTAAATGCAATTCCAGTCTACCTCCTGAAATCGGTTTCCTGCAATTCTGCCCCGCTTTCAAGTCCTCTTGGCAGCCTTACTTCAGTATATTTTTGGATGATAGCTATCATTTATAACTCTGCAGGTTTGTGAATTACAGTACCCCTGAGCTCCTTTCTTCAACTCGCTTTCTCGTGAGCTGGCCGCAACACCGCAGGATTGCTTCAGGCCCTAATCTGGTTGCGGCACGGCACGCTG
Organism: Lagenorhynchus albirostris; assembly: GCF_949774975.1. Taxonomy (NCBI): domain Eukaryota; kingdom Metazoa; phylum Chordata; class Mammalia; order Artiodactyla; family Delphinidae; genus Lagenorhynchus; species Lagenorhynchus albirostris. The sequence continues at coordinate 504,695 of NW_026783322.1, read as the reverse complement.
AGCCTTTGGTTAATTCCTCTTCCTGGTGGGAAATGAGAGTTAAATTTGCCCGTCCAGACACCTCCAGCTAGTCTCTCATTGGTTCTCCCTATCCCTGTTCATCTTCCGCAGAAATTGCAAACTGGGCCAAACAGGAGGTTAAAGGCACTGACTCTCCAAGTCGGGAGAGTGTTAGTAAAGCGTCTGGAATGTTGCACCCGAGTACTAGGGGACGAAAACTGAGACATATTGGAACACGTCTCCCGGTCACACGGTTGATCATACTCTGGGTTCCACATGCATGTTTTAGCTGAAGGAAGAATACCTTAAACCTGGAGAGTTGAGACCCGTGGAATGGGTACCATGCAATATGACTTCAAAGGGTCTTCATTTGCTCACCTAACCTCTCCAATCCTATCACTGCTGCGTTTATGCCCCTGTACACACGCTTGATTCTCTTTCGGAGACATAGCAATCCATAGGTTTTAAGATACTTCCTAGTCAGGTACACTCTTAGGCATTTAATATGGGGTGTTGAGTCCATTTCGTTGAGCAAGGAGTAGCTCTTGTCTATTCCATATTTGGCTTAAGGAACTTTATCTGTGCTCATTTCAATCTCTGGTTTTATGCAGCACCCCAACTCACCTTTCCCCTTAAGCAAGCATAAGTTGGGTTTCTAAATTTGAGACCCTGTTCTGTTTGGAATTCAGTTCCAGTGTAGCCAAGTTTACATTCCGTGTATTTGTGATATCTTATGATGTTTCTTTTTCTCTGTGACTCATTTCAGTTAGAATCATCATACCTGAATCCACTTATTATGCTGCTACGGGCCTGATGACAAAGATTTCATTGCTGAGTGATACTGCATTGTACGTAAGTACCACAACTTCTTTATCCATTTTTCACTTTCTGCGATATTGAACTTGTACCGTAAACCAGGTTCTTGTAAACAGAGCCGTCCCAACATTTGGGGTGGCTGTGTCTTTTTGATTTTAATTTCCCTAAGCTATAGGACCATAAGTGGAAGTGCATAGGCTCTGTTGCTTTGTTTTTTAGATGTTTCAGGAAACACCATACACTTCTCCCGAGTGGCTGTTGGCAATTTACATCCCGCCCATCAGCATAACAAGGCTCCCAGTTCTCCATGGCCTGTCCTGCCTTTCTGGATTTTACACTTTTTTCAGATGGCCCTTTTGACCGGGGGGAAGTGAGACTTCACTGTAGTGCAGATTTCCTTTGCAAGCTTGCTTGGTTGGCCAAAAAGGGCGTATGCGTTTTTTCCTGAATATATTCAGGAAAAAACGCATACGCCCTTTTTGGCCAAGTGCATCATTGTGGACGTTCTGCCTCTTTTCCTATGCTTTCAATGCAATTCCAGTCTACCTCCTGAAATCGGTTTCCTGCAATTCTGCCCCGCTTTCAAGTCCTCTTGGCAGCCTTACTTCAGTATATTTTTGGACGATAGCTGTCATTTATAACTCTGCAGGTTTGTGAATTACAGTGCCCCTGAGCTCCTTTCTTCAACTCGCTTTCTCGTGAGCTGGCCGCAACACCGCAGGATGGCTTCAGGCCCTAATCTGGTTCCGGCACGGCACGCTGAGCCTTTGGTTAATTCCTCTTCCTGGTGGGAAATGAGAGTTAAATTTGCCCGTCCAGACACCTCCAGCTAGTCTGTCATTGGTTCTCCCTATTCCTGTTCATCTTCCGCAGAAATTGCAAACTGGGCCAAACAGGAGGTTAAAGGCACTGACTCTCCAAGTCGGGAGAGTGTTAGTAAAGCGTCTGGAATGTTGCACCCGAGTACCAGGGGACGAAAACTGAGACATATTGGAACACGTCTCCCGATCACACGGTTGATCATACTCTGGGTTCCTCATGCATGTTTTAGCTGAAGGAAGAATACCTTAAACCTGGAGAGTTGAGACTCGTGGAATGGGTACCATGCAATATGACTTCAAAGGGTCTTCATTTGCTCACCGAACCTCTCCAATCCTATCACTGCTGCGTTTATGCCCCTGTACACACACTTGATTCTCTTTCAGAGACATAGCAATCCATAGGTTTTAAGATACTTCCTAGTCAGGTACACTCTTAGGCATTTAATATGGGGTGTTGAGTCCATTTCGTTGAGCAAGGAGTAGCTCTTGTCTATTCCATATTTGGCTTAAGGAACTTTATCTGTGCTCATTTCAATCTCTGGTTTTATGCAGCACCCCAACTCAACTTTCCCCTTAAGCAAGCATAAGTTGGGTTTCTAAATTTGAGACCCTGTTCTGTTTTGTAATTCAGTTCCTGTGTAGCCAAGTTTACATTCCGTGTATTAGTGATATCTTATGATGTTTCTTTTCCTGTGTGACTTATTTCAGTTAGAATCATCGTACCTGAATCCACTCATTATGCTGCTACGGGCCTGATGACATAGATTTCATTGCTGAGTGATACTGCATTGTACGTAAGTACCACAACTTCTTTATCCATTTTTCACTTTCTGCGATATTGAACTTGTACCGTAAACCAGGTTCTTGTAAACAGAGCCGTCCCAACCTTTGGGGTGGCTGTGTCTTTTGATTTTAATTTCCCTAAGCTATAGGACCATAAGTGGAAGTGCCCTAGGCTCTGTTGCTTTGTTTTTTAGATGTTTCAGGAAACACCATACACTTCTCCCGAGTGGCTGTTGGCAATTGACATCCCGCCCATCAGCATAACAAGGCTCCCAGTTCTCCATGGCCTGTCCTGCCTTTCTGGATTTTACACTTTTTTCAGATGGCCCTTTTGACCGGGGGGAAGTGAGACTTCATTGTAGTGCAGATTTCCTTTGCAAGCTTGCTTGGTTGTCCAAAAAGGGCGTATGCGTTTTTTCCTGAATATATTCAGGAAAAAACGCATACGCCCTTTTTGGCCAAGTGCATCATTGTGGACGTTCTGCCTCTTTTCCTATGCTTTCAATGCAATTCCAGTCTATCTCCTGAAATCGGTTTCCTGCAATTCTGCCCCGCTTTCAAGTCCTCTTGGCAGCCTTACTTCAGTATATTTTTGGACGATAGCTGTCATTTATAACTCTGCAGGTTTGTGAATTACAGTGCCCCTGAGCTCCTTTCTTCAACTCGCTTTCTCGTGAGCTGGCCGCAACACCGCAGGATGGCTTCAGGCCCTAATCTGGTTCCGGCACGGCACGCTGAGCCTTTGGTTAATTCCTCTTCCTGGTGGGAAATGAGAGTTAAATTTGCCCGTCCAGACACCTCCAGCTAGTCTGTCATTGGTTCTCCCTATTCCTGTTCATCTTCCGCAGAAATTGCAAACTGGGCCAAACAGGAGGTTAAAGGCACTGACTCTCCAAGTCGGGAGAGTGTTAGTAAAGCGTCTGGAATGTTGCACCCGAGTACCAGGGGACGAAAACTGAGACATATTGGAACACGTCTCCCGATCACACGGTTGATCATACTCTGGGTTCCACATGCATGTTTTAGCTGAAGGAAGAATACCTGAAACCTGGAGAGTTGAGACCCGTGGAATGGGTACCATGCAATATGACTTCAAAGGGTCTTCATTTGCTCACCGAACCTCTCCAATCCTATCACTGCTGCGTTTATGCCCCTGTACACACACTTGATTCTCTTTCAGAGACATAGCAATCCATAGGTTTTAAGATACTTCCTAGTCAGGTACACTCTTAGGCATTTAATATGGGGAGTTGAGTCCATTTCGTTGAGCAAGGAGTAGCTCTTGTCTATTCCATATTTGGCTTAAGGAACTTTATCTGTGCTCATTTCAATCTCTGGTTTTATGCAGCACCCCAACTCACCTTTCCCCTTAAGCAAGCATAAGTTGGTTTTCTAAATTTGAGACCCTGTTCTGTTTTGTAATTCAGTTCCTGTGTAGCCAAGGTTACATTCCGTGTATTAGTGATATCTTATGATGTTTCTTTTCCTGTGTGACTTATTTCAGTTAGAATCATCGTACCTGAATCCACTCATTATGCTGCTACGGGCCTGATGACATAGATTTCATTGCTGAGTGATACTGCATTGTACGTAAATACCACAACTTCTTTATCCATTTTTCACTTTCTGCGATATTGAACTTGTACCGTAAACCAGGTTCTTGTAAACAGAGACGTCCCAACCTTTGGGGTGGCTGTGTCTTTTTGATTTTAATTTCCCTAAGCTATAGGACCATAAGTGGAAGTGCCCTAGGCTCTGTTGCTTTGTTTTTTAGCTGTTTCAGGAAACACCATACACTTCTCCCGAGTGGCTGTTGGCAATTTACATCCCGCCCATCAGCATAACAAGGCTCCCAGTTCTCCATGGCCTGTCCTGCCTTTCTAGATTTTACACTTTTTTCAGATGGCCCTTTTGACCGGGGGGAAGTGAGACTTCATTGTAGTGCAGATTTCCTTTGCAAGCTTGCTTGGTTGGCCAAAAAGAGCGTATGCGTTTTTTCCTGAATATATTCAGGAAAAAACGCATACGCCCTTTTTGGCCAAGTGCATCATTGTGGACGTTCTGCCTCTTTTCCTATGGTTTAAATGCAATTCCAGTCTACCTCCTGAAATCGGTTTCCTGCAATTCTGCCCCGCTTTCAAGTCCTCTTGGCAGCCTTACTTCAGTATATTTTTGGACGATAGCTGTCATTTATAACTCTGCAGGTTTGTGAATTACAGTGCCCCTGAGCTCCTTTCTTCAACTCGCTTTCTCGTGAGCTGGCCGCAACACCGCAGGATTGCTTCAAGCCCTAATCTGGTTCCGGCACGGCACGCTGAGCCTTTTGTTAATTCCTCTTCCTGGTGCGAAATGAGAATTAAATTTGCCCATCCAGACACCTCCATCTAGTCTGTCATTGGTTCTCCCTATTCCTGTTCATCTTCCGCAGAAATTGCAAACTGGGCCAAACAGGAGGTTAAAGGCACTGACTCTCCAAGTCGGGAGAGTGTTAGTAAAGCGTCTGGAAGTTGCACCCGAGTACCAGGGGACGAAAACTGAGACATATTGGAACACATCTCCCGATCACATGGTTGATCATACTCTGGGTTCCACATGCATGTTTTAGCTGAAGGAAGAATACCTTCAACCTGGAGAGTTGAGACCCGTGGAATGGGTAACATGCAATATGATTTCAAAGGGTCTTCATTTGCTCACCGAACCTCTCCAGTCCTATCACTGCTGCGTTTATGCCCCTGCACACACGCTTGATTCTCTTTCAGAGACATAGCAATCCATAGGTTTTAAGATACTTCCTAGTCAGGTATATTCTTAGGTGTTTAATATGGGGTGTTGAATCCATTTCGTTGAGCAAGGAGTAGCTCTTGTCTATTCCATATTTGGCTTAAGGAACTTTATCTGTGCTCATTTCAATCTCTGGTTTTATGCAGCACCCCAACTCACCTTTCCCCTTAAGCAAGCATAAGTTGGGTTTCTAAATTTGAGACCCTGTTCTGTTTTGTAATTCAGTTCCTGTGTAGCCAAGTTTACATTCCGTGTATTAGTGATATCTTATGATGTTTCTTTTTCTGTGTGACTTATTTCAGTTAGAATCATCGTACCTGAATCCACTCATTATGCTGCTACGGGCCTGATGACATAGATTTCATTGCTGAGTGATACTGCATTGTACGTAAGTACCACAATTTCTTTATCCATTTTTCACTTTCTGCGATATTGAACTTGTACCGTAAACCAGGTTCTTGTAAACAGAGCCGTCCCAACCTTTGGGGTGGCTGTGTCTTTTGATTTTAATTTCCCTAAGCTATAGGACCATAAGTGGAAGTGCCCTAGGCTCTGTTGCTTTGTTTTTTAGATGTTTCAGGAAACACCATACACTTCTCCCGAGTGGCTGTTGGCAATTGACATCCCGCCCATCAGCATAACAAGGCTCCCAGTTCTCCATGGCCTGTCCTGCCTTTCTGGATTTTACACTTTTTTCAGATGGCCCTTTTGACCGTGGGGAAGTGAGACTTCATTGTAGTGCAGATTTCCTTTGCAACCTTGCTTGGTTGGCCAAAAAGGGCGTATGCGTTTTTTCCTGAATATATTCAGGAAAAAACGCATACGCCCTTTTTGGCCAAGTGCATCATTGTGGACGTTCTGTCTCTTTTCCTATGCTTTCAATGCAATTCCAGTCTACCTCCTGAAATCGGTTTCCTGCAATTCTGCCCCGCTTTCAAGTCCTCTTGGCAGCCTTACTTCAGTATATTTTTGGACGATAGCTGTCATTTATAACTCTGCAGGTTTGTGAATTACAGTGCCCCTGAGCTCCTTTCTTCAAGTCGCTTTCTCGTGAGCTGGCCGCAACCCCGCAGGATGGCTTCAGGCCCTAATCTGGTTCCGGCACGGCACGCTGAGCCTTTGGTTAATTCCTCTTCCTGGTGGGAAATGAGAGTTAAATTTGCCCGTCCAGACACCTCCAGCTAGTCTGTCATTGGTTCTGCCTATTCCTGTTCATCTTCCGCAGAAATTGCAAACTGGGCCAAACAGGAGGTTAAAGGCACTGACTCTCCAAGTCGGGAGAGTGTTAGTAAAGCGTCTGGAATGTTGCACCCGAGTACCAGGGGACGAAAACTGAGACATATTGGAACACGTCTCCCGATCACACGGTTGATCATACTCTGGGTTCCACATGCATGTTTTAGCTGAAGGAAGAATACCTTAAACCTGGAGAGTTGAGACCCGTGGAATGGGTACCATGCAATATGACTTCAAAGGGTCTTCATTTGCTCACCGAACCTCTCCAATCCTATCACTGCTGCGTTTATGCCCCTGTACACACACTTGATTCTCTTTCAGAGACATAGCAATCCATAGGTTTTAAGATACTTCCTAGTCAGGTACACTCTTAGGCATTTAATATGGGGTGTTGAGTCCATTTCGTTGAGCAAGGAGTAGCTCTTGTCTATTCCATATTTGGCTTAAGGAACTTTATCTGTGCTCATTTCAATCTCTGGTTTTATGCAGTACCCCAACTCACCTTTCCCCTTAAGCAAGCATAAGTTGGTTTTCTAAATTTGAGACCCTGTTCTGTTTTGTAATTCAGTTCCTGTGTAGCCAAGGTTACATTCCGTGTATTAGTGATATCTTATGATGTTTCTTTTTCTGTGTGACTTATTTCAGTTAGAATCATCTTACCTGAATCCACTCATTATGCTGCTACGGGCCTGATGACATAGATTTCATTGCTGAGTGATACTGCATTGTACGTAAGTACCACAACTTCTTTATCCATTTTTCACTTTCTGCGATATTGAACTTGTACCGTAAACCAGGTTCTTGTAAACAGAGCCGTCCCATCCTTTGGGGTGGCTGTGTCTTTTGATTTTAATTTCCCTAAGCTATAGGACCATAAATGGAAGTGCCCTAGGCTCTGTTGCTTTGTTTTTTAGATGTTTCAGGAAACACCATACACTTCTCCCGAGTGGCTGTTGGCAATTTACATCCCGCCCATCAGCATAACAAGGCTCCCAGTTCTCCATGGCCTGTCCTGCCTTTCTGGATTTTACACTTTTTTCAGATGGCCCTTTTGACCGGGGGGAAGTGAGACTTCATTGTAGTGCAGATTTCCTTTGCAAGCTTGCTTGGTTGGCCAAAAAGGGCGTATGCGTTTTTTCCTGAATATATTCAGGAAAAAACGCATACGCCCTTTTTGGCCAAGTGCATCATTGTGGACGTTCTGCCTCTTTTCCTATGCTTTAAATGCAATTCCAGTCTACCTCCTGAAATCGGTTTCCTGCAATTCTGCCCCGCTTTCAAGTCCTCTTGGCAGCCTTACTTCAGTATATTTTTGGATGATAGCTATCATTTATAACTCTGCAGGTTTGTGAATTACAGTACCCCTGAGCTCCTTTCTTCAACTCGCTTTCTCGTGAGCTGGCCGCAACACCGCAGGATTGCTTCAGGCCCTAATCTGGTTGCGGCACGGCACGCTGAGCCTTTGGTTAATTCCTCTTCCTGGTGGGAAATGAGAGTTAAATTTGCCCGTCCAGACACCTCCAGCTAGTCTCTCATTGGTTCTCCCTATCCCTGTTCATCTTCCGCAGAAATTGCAAACTGGGCCAAACAGGAGGTTAAAGGCACTGACTCTCCAAGTCGGGAGAGTGTTAGTAAAGCGTCTGGAATGTTGCACCCGAGTACCAGGGGACGAAAACTGAGACATATTGGAACACGTCTCCCGGTCACACGGTTGATCATACTCTGGGTTCCACATGCATGTTTTAGCTGAAGGAAGAATACCTTAAACCTGGAGAGTTGAGACCCGTGGAATGGGTACCATGCAATATGACTTCAAAGGGTCTTCATTTGCTCACCTAACCTCTCCAATCCTATCACTGCTGCGTTTATGCCCCTGTACACACGCTTGATTCTCTTTCGGAGACATAGCAATCCATAGGTTTTAAGATACTTCCTAGTCAGGTACACTCTTAGGCATTTAATATGGGGTGTTGAGTCCATTTCGTTGAGCAAGGAGTAGCTCTTGTCTATTCCATATTTGGCTTAAGGAACTTTATCTGTGCTCATTTCAATCTCTGGTTTTATGCAGCACCCCAACTCACCTTTCCCCTTAAGCAAGCATAAGTTGGGTTTCTAAATTTGAGACCCTGTTCTGTTTGGAATTCAGTTCCAGTGTAGCCAAGTTTACATTCCGTGTATTAGTGATATCTTATGATGTTTCTTTTTCTCTGTGACTTATTTCAGTTAGAATCATCATACCTGAATCCACTTATTATGCTGCTACGGGCCTGATGACAAAGATTTCATTGCTGAGTGATACTGCATTGTACGTAAGTACCACAACTTCTTTATCCATTTTTCACTTTCTGCGATATTGAACTTGTACCGTAAACCAGGTTCTTGTAAACAGAGCCGTCCCAACATTTGGGGTGGCTGTGTCTTTTTGATTTTAATTTCCCTAAGCTATAGGACCATAAGTGGAAGTGCATAGGCTCTGTTGCTTTGTTTTTTAGATGTTTCAGGAAACACCATACACTTCTCCCGAGTGGCTGTTGGCAATTTACATCCCGCCCATCAGCATAACAAGGCTCCCAGTTCTCCATGGCCTGTCCTGCCTTTCTGGATTTTACACTTTTTTCAGATGGCCCTTTTGACCGGGGGGAAGTGAGACTTCACTGTAGTGCAGATTTCCTTTGCAAGCTTGCTTGGTTGGCCAAAAAGGGCGTATGCGTTTTTTCCTGAATATATTCAGGAAAAAACGCATACGCCCTTTTTGGCCAAGTGCATCATTGTGGACGTTCTGCCTCTTTTCCTATGCTTTCAATGCAATTCCAGTCTACCTCCTGAAATCGGTTTCCTGCAATTCTGCCCCGCTTTCAAGTCCTCTTGGCAGCCTTACTTCAGTATATTTTTGGACGATAGCTGTCATTTATAACTCTGCAGGTTTGTGAATTACAGTGCCCCTGAGCTCCTTTCTTCAAGTCGCTTTCTCGTGAGCTGGCCGCAACACCGCAGGATGGCTTCAGGCCCTAATCTGGTTCCGGCACGGCACGCTGAGCCTTTGGTTAATTCCTCTTCCTGGTGGGAAATGAGAGTTAAATTTGCCCGTCCAGACACCTCCAGCTAGTCTGTCATTGGTTCTCCCTATTCCTGTTCATCTTCCGCAGAAATTGCAAACTGGGCCAAACAGGAGGTTAAAGGCACTGACTCTCCAAGTCGGGAGAGTGTTAGTAAAGCGTCTGGAATGTTGCACCCGAGTACCAGGGGACGAAAACTGAGACATATTGGAACACGTCTCCCGATCACACGGTTGATCATACTCTGGGTTCCACATGCATGTTTTAGCTGAAGGAAGAATACCTTAAACCTGGAGAGTTGAGACCCGTGGAATGGGTACCATGCAATATGACTTCAAAGGGTCTTCATTTGCTCACCGAACCTCTCCAATCCTATCACTGCTGCGTTTATGCCCCTGTACACACACTTGATTCTCTTTCAGAGACATAGCAATCCATAGGTTTTAAGATACTTCCTAGTCAGGTACACTCTTAGGCATTTAATATGGGGTGTTGAGTCCATTTCGTTGAGCAAGGAGTAGCTCTTGTCTATTCCATATTTGGCTTAAGGAACTTTATCTGTGCTCATTTCAATCTCTGGTTTTATGCAGCACCCCAACTCACCTTTCCCCTTAAGCAAGCATAAGTTGGGTTTCTAAATTTGAGACCCTGTTCTGTTTTGTAATTCAGTTCCTGTGTAGCCAAGTTTACATTCCGTGTATTAGTGATATCTTATGATGTTTCTTTTCCTGTGTGACTTATTTCAGTTAGAATCATCGTACCTGAATCCACTCATTATGCTGCTACGGGCCTGATGACATAGATTTCATTGCTGAGTGATACTGCATTGTACGTAAGTACCACAACTTCTTTATCCATTTTTCACTTTCTGCGATATTGAACTTGTACCGTAAACCAGGTTCTTGTAAACAGAGCCGTCCCAACCTTTGGGGTGGCTGTGTCTTTTGATTTTAATTTCCCTAAGCTATAGGACCATAAGTGGAAGTGCCCTAGGCTCTGTTGCTTTGTTTTTTAGATGTTTCAGGAAACACCATACACTTCTCCCGAGTGGCTGTTGGCAATTGACATCCCGCCCATCAGCATAACAAGGCTCCCAGTTCTCCATGGCCTGTCCTGCCTTTCTGGATTTTACACTTTTTTCAGATGGCCCTTTTGACCGGGGGGAAGTGAGACTTCATTGTAGTGCAGATTTCCTTTGCAAGCTTGCTTGGTTGGCCAAAAAGGGCGTATGCGTTTTTTCCTGAATATATTCAGGAAAAAACGCATACGCCCTTTTTGGCCAAGTGCATCATTGTGGACGTTCTGCCTCTTTTCCTATGCTTTCAATGCAATTCCAGTCTACCTCCTGAAATCGGTTTCCTGCAATTCTGCCCCGCTTTCAAGTCCTCTTGGCAGCCTTACTTCAGTATATTTTTGGACGATAGCTGTCATTTATAACTCTGCAGGTTTGTGAATTACAGTGCCCCTGAGCTCCTTTCTTCAACTCGCTTTCTCGTGAGCTGGCCGCAACCCCGCAGGATGGCTTCAGGCCCTAATCTGGTTCCGGCACGGCACGCTGAGCCTTTGGTTAATTCCTCTTCCTGGTGGGAAATGAGAGTTAAATTTGCCCGTCCAGACACCTCCAGCTAGTCTGTCATTGGTTCTCCCTATTCCTGTTCATCTTCCGCAGAAATTGCAAACTGGGCCAAACAGGAGGTTAAAGGCACTGACTCTCCAAGTCGGGAGAGTGTTAGTAAAGCGTCTGGAATGTTGCACCCGAGTACCAGGGGACGAAAACTGAGACATATTGGAACACGTCTCCCGATCACACGGTTGATCATACTCTGGGTTCCACATGCATGTTTTAGCTGAAGGAAGAATACCTTAAACCTGGAGAGTTGAGACCCGTGGAATGGGTACCATGCAATATGACTTCAAAGGGTCTTCATTTGCTCACCGAACCTCTCCAATCCTATCACTGCTGCGTTTATGCCCCTGTACACACACTTCATTCTCTTTCAGACACATAGCAATCCATAGGTTTTAAGATACTTCCTAGTCAGGTACACTCTTAGGCATTTAATATGGGGTGTTGAGTCCATTTCGTTGAGCAAGGAGTAGCTCTTGTCTATTCCATATTTGGCTTAAGGAACTTTATCTGTGCTCATTTCAATCTCTGGTTTTATGCAGCACCCCAACTCACCTTTCCCCTTAAGCAAGCATAAGTTGGTTTTCTAAATTTGAGACCCTGTTCTGTTTTGTAATTCAGTTCCTGTGTAGCCAAGGTTACATTCCGTGTATTAGTGATATCTTATGATGTTTCTTTTCCTGTGTGACTTATTTCAGTTAGAATCATCGTACCTGAATCCACTCATTATGCTGCTACGGGCCTGATGACATAGATTTCATTGCTGAGTGATACTGCATTGTACGTAAGTACCACAACTTCTTTATCCATTTTTCACTTTCTGCGATATTGAACTTGTACCGTAAACCAGGTTCTTGTAAACAGAGCCGTCCCAACCTTTGGGGTGGCTGTGTCTTTTTGATTTTAATTTCCCTAAGCTATAGGACCATAAGTGGAAGTGCCCTAGGCTCTGTTGCTTTGTTTTTTAGCTGTTTCAGGAAACACCATACACTTCTCCCGAGTGGCTGTTGGCAATTTACATCCCGCCCATCAGCATAACAAGGCTCCCAGTTCTCCATGGCCTGTCCTGCCTTTCTGGATTTTACACTTTTTTCAGATGGCCCTTTTGACCGGGGGGAAGTGAGACTTCATTGTAGTGCAGATTTCCTTTGCAAGCTTGCTTGGTTGGCCAAAAAGGGCGTATGCGTTTTTTCCTGAATATATTCAGGAAAAAACGCATACGCCCTTTTTGGCCAAGTGCATCATTGTGGACGTTCTGCCTCTTTTCCTATGCTTTAAATGCAATTCCAGTCTACCTCCTGAAATCGGTTTCCTGCAATTCTGCCCCGCTTTCAAGTCCTCTTGGCAGCCTTACTTCAGTATATTTTTGGATGATAGCTATCATTTATAACTCTGCAGGTTTGTGAATTACAGTGCCCCTGAGCTCCTTTCTTCAACTCGCTTTCTCGTGAGCTGGCCGCAACACCGCAGGATGGCTTCAGGCCCTAATCTGGTTCCGGCACGGCACGCTGAGCCTTTGGTTAATTCCTCTTCCTGGTGGGAAATGAGAGTTAAATTTGCCCGTCCAGACACCTCCCTCTAGTCTGTCATTGGTTCTGCCTATTCCTGTTCATCTTCCGCAGAAATTGCAAACTGGGCCAAACAGGAGGTTAAAGGCACTGACTCTCCAAGTCGGGAGAGTGTTAGTAAAGCGTCTGGAATGTTGCACCCGAGTACCAGGGGACGAAAACTGAGACGTATTGGAACACGTCTCCCGATCACACGGTTGATCATACTCTGGGTTCCACATGCATGTTTTAGCTGAAGGAAGAATACCTTAAACCTGGAGAGTTGAGACCCGTGGAATGGGTACCATGCAATATGACTTCAAAGGGTCTTCATTTGCTCACCGAACCTCTCCAATCCTATCACTGCTGCGTTTATGCCCCTGTACACACGCTTGATTCTCTTTCGGAGACATAGCAATCCATAGGTTTTAAGATACTTCCTAGTCAGGTACACTCTTAGGCATTTAATATGGGGTGTTGAGTCCATTTCATTGAGCAAGGAGTAGCTCTTGTCTATTCCATATTTGGCTTAAGGAACTTTATCTGTGCTCATTTCAATCTCTGGTTTTATGCAGCACCCCAACTCACCTTTCCCCTTAAGCAAGCATAAGTTGGGTTTCTAAATTTGAGATCCTGTTCTGTTTTGTAATTCAGTTCCTGTGTAGCCAAGGTTACATTCCGTGTATTAGTGATATCTTATGATGTTTCTTTTCCTGTGTGACTTATTTCAGTTAGAATCATCATACCTGAATCCACTCATTATGCTGCTACGGGCCTGATGACATAGATTTCATTGCTGAGTGATACTGCATTGTACGTAAGTACCACAACTTCTTTATCCATTTTTCACTTTCTGCGATATTGAACTTGTACCGTAAACCAGGTTCTTGTAAACAGAGCCATCCCAACCTTTGGTGTGGCTGTGTCTTTTTGATTTTAATTTCCCTAAGCTATAGGACCATAAGTGGAAGTGCCCTAGGCTCTGTTGCTTTGTTTTTTAGATGTTTCAGGAAACACCATACACTTCTCCCGAGTGGCTGTTGGCAATTTACATCCCGCCCATCAGCATAACAAGGCTCCCAGTTCTCCATGGCCTGTCCTGCCTTTCTGGATTTTACACATTTTTCAGATGGCCCTTTTGACCGGGGGGAAGTGAGACTTCATTGTAGTGCAGATTTCCTTTGCAAGCTTGCTTGGTTGGCCAAAAAGGGCGTATGCATTTTTTCCTGAATATATTCAGGAAAAAACGCATACGCCCTTTTTGGCCAAGTGCATCATTGTGGACGTTCTGCCTCTTTTCCTATGCTTTAAATGCAATTCCAGTCTACCTCCTGAAATGGGTTTCCTGCAATTCTGCCCCGCTTTCAAGTCCTCTTGGCAGCCTTACTTCAGTATATTTTTGGACGATAGCTGTCATTTATAACTCTGCAGGTTTGTGAATTACAGTGCCCCTGAGCTCCTTTCTTCAACTCGCTTTCTCGTGAGCTGGCCGCAACACCGCAGGATGGCTTCAGGCCCTAATCTGGTTCCGGCACGGCACGCTGAGCCTTTGGTTAATTCCTCTTCCTGGTGGGAAATGAGAGTTAAATTTGCCCGTCCAGACACCTCCAGCTAGTCTGTCATTGGTTCTCCCTATTCCTGTTCATCTTCCGCAGAAATTGCAAACTGGGCCAAACAGGAGGTTAAAGGCACTGACTCTCCAAGTCGGGAGAGTGTTAGTAAAGCGTCTGGAATGTTGCACCCGAGTACCAGGGGACGAAAACTGAGACATATTGGAACACGTCTCCCGATCACACAGTTGATCATACTCTGGGTTCCACATGCATGTTTTAGCTGAAGGAAGAATACCTTAAACCTGGAGAGTTGAGACCCGTGGAATGGGTACCATGCAATATGACTTCAAAGGGTCTTCATTTGCTCACCGAACCTCTCCAATCCTATCACTGCTGCGTTTATGCCCTTGTACACACACTTGATTCTCTTTCAGAGACATAGCAATCCATAGGTTTTAAGATACTTCCTAGTCAGGTACACTCTTAGGCATTTAATATGGGGTGTTGAGTCCATTTCGTTGAGCAAGGAGTAGCTCTTGTCTATTCCATATTTGGCTTAAGGAACTTTATCTGTGCTCATTTCAATCTCTGGTTTTATGCAGCACCCCAACTCACCTTTCCCCTTAAGCAAGCATAAGTTGGGTTTCTAAATTTGAGACCCTGTTCTGTTTTGTAATTCAGTTCCTGTGTAGCCAAGTTTACATTCCGTGTATTAGTGATATCTTATGATGTTTCTTTTTCTGTGTGACTTATTTCAGTTAGAATCATCGTACCTGAATCCACTCATTATGCTGCTACGGGCCTGATGACATAGATTTCATTGCTGAGTGATACTGCATTGTACGTAAGTACCACAACTTCTTTATCCATTTTTCACTTTCTGCGATATTGAACTTGTACCGTAAACCAGGTTCTTGTAAACAGAGCCGTCCCAACCTTTGGGGTGGCTGTGTCTTTTGATTTTAATTTCCCTAAGCTATAGGACCATAAGTGGAAGTGCCCTAGCCTCTGTTGCTTTGTTTTTTAGATGTTTCAGGAAACACCATACACTTCTTCCGAGTGGCTGTTGGCAATTTACATCCCGCCCATCAGCGTAACAAGGCTCCCAGTTCTCCATGGCCTGTCCTGCCTTTCTGGATTTTACACTTTTTTCAGATGGCCCTTTTGACCGGGGGGAAGTGAGACTTCATTGTAGTGCAGATTTCCTTTGCAAGCTTGCTTGGTTGGCCAAAAAGGGCGTATGCGTTTTTTCCTGAATATATTCAGGAAAAAACGCATACGCCCTTTTTGGCCAAGTGCATCATTGTGGACGTTCTGCCTCTTTTCCTATGCTTTAAATGCAATTCCAGTCTACCTCCTGAAATCGGTTTCCTGCAATTCTGTCCCGCTTTCAAGTCCGCTTGGCAGCCTTACTTCAGTATATTTTTGGACGATAGCTGTCATTTATAACTCTGCAGGTTTGTGAATTACAGTGCCCCTGAGCTCCTTTCTTCAACTCGCTTTCTCGTGAGCTGGACGCAACACCGCAGGATGGCTTCAGGCCCTAATCTGGTTCCGTCACGGCACGCTGAGCCTTTCCCATCCTCTTCCTGATGGGAAATGAGAGTTAAATTTGCCCGTCCAGACACCTCCATCTAGTCTGTCATTGGTTCTGCCTATTCCTGTTCATCTTCCACAGAAATTGCAAACTGGGCCAAACAGGAGGTTAAAGGCACTGACTCTCCAAGTCGGGAGAGTGTTAGTAAAGCGTCTGGAATGTTGCACCCGAGTACCAGGGGACGAAAACTGAGACATATTGGAACACGGCTCCCGATCACACGGTTGATCATACTCTTTGTTCCACATGCATGTTTTAGCTGAAGGAAGAATACCTTAAACCTGGAGAGTTGAGACCCGTGGAATGGGTACCATGCAATATGACTTCAAAGGGTCTTCATTTGCTCACCGAACCTCTCCAATCCTATCACTGCTGCGTTTATGCCCCTGTACACACACTTCATTCTCTTTCAGACACATAGCAATCCATAGGTTTTAAGATACTTCCTAGTCAGGTACACTCTTAGGCATTTAATATGGGGTGTTGAGTCCATTTCGTTGAGCAAGGAGTAGCTCTTGTCTATTCCATATTTGGCTTAAGGAACTTTATCTGTGCTCATTTCAATCTCTGGTTTTATGCAGCACCCCAACTCACCTTTCCCCTTAAGCAAGCATAAGTTGGGTTTCTAAATTTGAGACCCTGTTCTGTTTTGTAATTCAGTTCCTGTGTAGCCAAGGTTACATTCCGTGTATTAGTGATATCTTATGATGTTTCTTTTCCTGTGTGACTTATTTCAGTTAGAATCATCATACCTGAATCCACTCATTATGCTGTTACGGGGCTGATGACATAGATTTCATTGCTGAGTGATATTGCATTGTACGTAAGTACCACAACTTCTTTATCCATTTTTCACTTTCTGCGATATTGAACTTGTACCGTAAACCAGGTTCTTGTAAACAGAGCCGTCCCAACCTTTGGGGTGGCTGTGTCTTTTGATTTTAATTTCCCTAAGCTATAGGACCATAAGTGGAAGTGCCCTAGGCTCTGTTGCTTTGTTTTTTAGATGTTTCAGGAAACACCATACACTTCTTCCGAGTGGCTGTTGGCAATTTACATCCCGCCCATCAGCGTAACAAGGCTCCCAGTTCTCCATGGCCTGTCCTGCCTTTCTGGATTTTACACTTTTTTCAGATGGCCCTTTGGACCGGGGGGAAGTGAGACTTCATTGTAGTGCAGATTTCCTTTGCAAGCTTGCTTGGTTGGCCAAAAAGGGCGTATGCGTTTTTTCCTGAATATATTCAGGAAAAAACGCATACGCCCTTTTTGGCCAAGTGCATCATTGTGGACGTTCTGCCTCTTTTCCTATGCTTTAAATGCAATTCCAGTCTACCTCCTGAAATCGGTTTCCTGCAATTCTGCCCCGCTTTCAAGTCCTCTTGGCAGCCTTACTTCAGTATATTTTTGGATGATAGCTATCATTTATAACTCTGCAGGTTTGTGAATTACAGTGCCCCTGAGCTCCTTTCTTCAACTCGCTTTCTCGTGAGCTGGCCGCAACACCGCAGGATGGCTTCAGGCCCTAATCTGGTTCCGGCACGGCACGCTGAGCCTTTGGTTAATTCCTCTTCCTGGTGGGAAATGAGAGTTAAATTTGCCCGTCCAGACACCTTCCTCTAGTCTGTCATTGGTTCTGCCTATTCCTGTTCATCTTCCGCAGAAATTGCAAACTGGGCCAAACAGGAGGTTAAAGGCACTGACTCTCCAAGTCGGGAGAGTGTTAGTAAAGCGTCTGGAATGTTGCACCCGAGTACCAGGGGACGAAAACTGAGACGTATTGGAACACGTCTCCCGATCACACGG
This sequence comes from Lagenorhynchus albirostris, assembly GCF_949774975.1. Classification (NCBI taxonomy): domain Eukaryota; kingdom Metazoa; phylum Chordata; class Mammalia; order Artiodactyla; family Delphinidae; genus Lagenorhynchus; species Lagenorhynchus albirostris. The sequence continues at coordinate 487,075 of NW_026783322.1, read as the reverse complement.
TTGATCATACTCTGGGTTCCACATGCATGTTTTAGCTGAAGGAAGAATACCTTAAACCTGGAGAGTTGAGACCCGTGGAATGGGTACCATGCAATATGACTTCAAAGGGTCTTCATTTGCTCACCGAACCTCTCCAATCCTATCACTGCTGCGTTTATGCCCCTGTACACACGCTTGATTCTCTTTCGGAGACATAGCAATCCATAGGTTTTAAGATACTTCCTAGTCAGGTACACTCTTAGGCATTTAATATGGGGTGTTGAGTCCATTTCATTGAGCAAGGAGTAGCTCTTGTCTATTCCATATTTGGCTTAAGGAACTTTATCTGTGCTCATTTCAATCTCTGGTTTTATGCAGCACCCCAACTCACCTTTCCCCTTAAGCAAGCATAAGTTGGGTTTCTAAATTTGAGATCCTGTTCTGTTTTGTAATTCAGTTCCTGTGTAGCCAAGGTTACATTCCGTGTATTAGTGATATCTTATGATGTTTCTTTTCCTGTGTGACTTATTTCAGTTAGAATCATCATACCTGAATCCACTCATTATGCTGCTACGGGCCTGATGACATAGATTTCATTGCTGAGTGATACTGCATTGTACGTAAGTACCACAACTTCTTTATCCATTTTTCACTTTCTGCGATATTGAACTTGTACCGTAAACCAGGTTCTTGTAAACAGAGCCATCCCAACCTTTGGTGTGGCTGTGTCTTTTTGATTTTAATTTCCCTAAGCTATAGGACCATAAGTGGAAGTGCCCTAGGCTCTGTTGCTTTGTTTTTTAGATGTTTCAGGAAACACCATACACTTCTCCCGAGTGGCTGTTGGCAATTTACATCCCGCCCATCAGCATAACAAGGCTCCCAGTTCTCCATGGCCTGTCCTGCCTTTCTGGATTTTACACTTTTTTCAGATGGCCCTTTTGACCGGGGGGAAGTGAGACTTCATTGTAGTGCAGATTTCCTTTGCAAGCTTGCTTGGTTGGCCAAAAAGGGCGTATGCATTTTTTCCTGAATATATTCAGGAAAAAACGCATACGCCCTTTTTGGCCAAGTGCATCATTGTGGACGTTCTGCCTCTTTTCCTATGCTTTAAATGCAATTCCAGTCTACCTCCTGAAATGGGTTTCCTGCAATTCTGCCCCGCTTTCAAGTCCTCTTGGCAGCCTTACTTCAGTATATTTTTGGACGATAGCTGTCATTTATAACTCTGCAGGTTTGTGAATTACAGTGCCCCTGAGCTCCTTTCTTCAACTCGCTTTCTCGTGAGCTGGCCGCAACACCGCAGGATGGCTTCAGGCCCTAATCTGGTTCCGGCACGGCACGCTGAGCCTTTGGTTAATTCCTCTTCCTGGTGGGAAATGAGAGTTAAATTTGCCCGTCCAGACACCTCCAGCTAGTCTGTCATTGGTTCTCCCTATTCCTGTTCATCTTCCGCAGAAATTGCAAACTGGGCCAAACAGGAGGTTAAAGGCACTGACTCTCCAAGTCGGGAGAGTGTTAGTAAAGCGTCTGGAATGTTGCACCCGAGTACCAGGGGACGAAAACTGAGACATATTGGAACACGTCTCCCGATCACACAGTTGATCATACTCTGGGTTCCACATGCATGTTTTAGCTGAAGGAAGAATACCTTAAACCTGGAGAGTTGAGACCCGTGGAATGGGTACCATGCAATATGACTTCAAAGGGTCTTCATTTGCTCACCGAACCTCTCCAATCCTATCACTGCTGCGTTTATGCCCTTGTACACACACTTGATTCTCTTTCAGAGACATAGCAATCCATAGGTTTTAAGATACTTCCTAGTCAGGTACACTCTTAGGCATTTAATATGGGGTGTTGAGTCCATTTCGTTGAGCAAGGAGTAGCTCTTGTCTATTCCATATTTGGCTTAAGGAACTTTATCTGTGCTCATTTCAATCTCTGGTTTTATGCAGCACCCCAACTCACCTTTCCCCTTAAGCAAGCATAAGTTGGGTTTCTAAATTTGAGACCCTGTTCTGTTTTGTAATTCAGTTCCTGTGTAGCCAAGTTTACATTCCGTGTATTAGTGATATCTTATGATGTTTCTTTTTCTGTGTGACTTATTTCAGTTAGAATCATCGTACCTGAATCCACTCATTATGCTGCTACGGGCCTGATGACATAGATTTCATTGCTGAGTGATACTGCATTGTACGTAAGTACCACAACTTCTTTATCCATTTTTCACTTTCTGCGATATTGAACTTGTACCGTAAACCAGGTTCTTGTAAACAGAGCCGTCCCAACCTTTGGGGTGGCTGTGTCTTTTGATTTTAATTTCCCTAAGCTATAGGACCATAAGTGGAAGTGCCCTAGCCTCTGTTGCTTTGTTTTTTAGATGTTTCAGGAAACACCATACACTTCTTCCGAGTGGCTGTTGGCAATTTACATCCCGCCCATCAGCGTAACAAGGCTCCCAGTTCTCCATGGCCTGTCCTGCCTTTCTGGATTTTACACTTTTTTCAGATGGCCCTTTTGACCGGGGGGAAGTGAGACTTCATTGTAGTGCAGATTTCCTTTGCAAGCTTGCTTGGTTGGCCAAAAAGGGCGTATGCGTTTTTTCCTGAATATATTCAGGAAAAAACGCATACGCCCTTTTTGGCCAAGTGCATCATTGTGGACGTTCTGCCTCTTTTCCTATGCTTTAAATGCAATTCCAGTCTACCTCCTGAAATCGGTTTCCTGCAATTCTGTCCCGCTTTCAAGTCCGCTTGGCAGCCTTACTTCAGTATATTTTTGGACGATAGCTGTCATTTATAACTCTGCAGGTTTGTGAATTACAGTGCCCCTGAGCTCCTTTCTTCAACTCGCTTTCTCGTGAGCTGGACGCAACACCGCAGGATGGCTTCAGGCCCTAATCTGGTTCCGTCACGGCACGCTGAGCCTTTCCCATCCTCTTCCTGATGGGAAATGAGAGTTAAATTTGCCCGTCCAGACACCTCCATCTAGTCTGTCATTGGTTCTGCCTATTCCTGTTCATCTTCCGCAGAAATTGCAAACTGGGCCAAACAGGAGGTTAAAGGCACTGACTCTCCAAGTCGGGAGAGTGTTAGTAAAGCGTCTGGAATGTTGCACCCGAGTACCAGGGGACGAAAACTGAGACATATTGGAACACGGCTCCCGATCACACGGTTGATCATACTCTTTGTTCCACATGCATGTTTTAGCTGAAGGAAGAATACCTTAAACCTGGAGAGTTGAGACCCGTGGAATGGGTACCATGCAATATGACTTCAAAGGGTCTTCATTTGCTCACCGAACCTCTCCAATCCTATCACTGCTGCGTTTATGCCCCTGTACACACACTTCATTCTCTTTCAGACACATAGCAATCCATAGGTTTTAAGATACTTCCTAGTCAGGTACACTCTTAGGCATTTAATATGGGGTGTTGAGTCCATTTCGTTGAGCAAGGAGTAGCTCTTGTCTATTCCATATTTGGCTTAAGGAACTTTATCTGTGCTCATTTCAATCTCTGGTTTTATGCAGCACCCCAACTCACCTTTCCCCTTAAGCAAGCATAAGTTGGGTTTCTAAATTTGAGACCCTGTTCTGTTTTGTAATTCAGTTCCTGTGTAGCCAAGGTTACATTCCGTGTATTAGTGATATCTTATGATGTTTCTTTTCCTGTGTGACTTATTTCAGTTAGAATCATCATACCTGAATCCACTCATTATGCTGTTACGGGGCTGATGACATAGATTTCATTGCTGAGTGATATTGCATTGTACGTAAGTACCACAACTTCTTTATCCATTTTTCACTTTCTGCGATATTGAACTTGTACCGTAAACCAGGTTCTTGTAAACAGAGCCGTCCCAACCTTTGGGGTGGCTGTGTCTTTTGATTTTAATTTCCCTAAGCTATAGGACCATAAGTGGAAGTGCCCTAGGCTCTGTTGCTTTGTTTTTTAGATGTTTCAGGAAACACCATACACTTCTTCCGAGTGGCTGTTGGCAATTTACATCCCGCCCATCAGCGTAACAAGGCTCCCAGTTCTCCATGGCCTGTCCTGCCTTTCTGGATTTTACACTTTTTTCAGATGGCCCTTTGGACCGGGGGGAAGTGAGACTTCATTGTAGTGCAGATTTCCTTTGCAAGCTTGCTTGGTTGGCCAAAAAGGGCGTATGCGTTTTTTCCTGAATATATTCAGGAAAAAACGCATACGCCCTTTTTGGCCAAGTGCATCATTGTGGACGTTCTGCCTCTTTTCCTATGCTTTAAATGCAATTCCAGTCTACCTCCTGAAATCGGTTTCCTGCAATTCTGCCCTGCTTTCAAGTCCTCTTGGCAGCCTTACTTCAGTATATTTTTGGACGATAGCTGTCATTTATAACTCTGCAGGTTTGTGAATTACAGTGCCCCTGAGCTCCTTTCTTCAACTCGCTTTCTCGTGAGCTGGCCGCAACACCGCAGGATGGCTTCAGGCCCTAATCTGGTTCCGGCACGGCACGCTGAGCCTTTGGTTAATTCCTCTTCCTGGTGGGAAATGAGAGTTAAATTTGCCCGTCCAGACACCTCCAGCTAGTCTCTCATTGGTTCTCCCTATTCCTGTTCATCTTCCGCAGAAATTGCAAACTGGGCCAAACAGGAGGTTAAAGGCACTGACTCTCCAAGTCGGGAGAGTGTTAGTAAAGCGTCTGGAATGTTGCACCCGAGTACCAGGGGACGAAAACTGAGACATATTGGAACACGTCTCCCGATCACACGGTTGATCATACTCTGGGTTCCACATGCATGTTTTAGCTGAAGGAAGAATACCTTAAACCTGGAGAGTTGAGACCCGTGGAATGGGTACCATGCAATATGACTTCAAAGGGTCTTCATTTGCTCACCGAACCTCTCCAATCCTATCACTGCTGCGTTTATGCCCCTGTACACACACTTGATTCTCTTTCAGAGACATAGCAATCCATAGGTTTTAAGATACTTCCTAGTCAGGTACACTCTTAGGCATTTAATATGGGGTGTTGAGTCCATTTCGTTGAGTAAGGAGTAGCTCTTGTCTATTCCATATTTGGCTTAAGGAACTTTATCTGTGCTCATTTCAATCTCTGGTTTTATGCAGCACCCCAACTCACCTTTCCCCTTAAGAAAGCATAAGTTGGGTTTCTAAATTTGAGACCCTGTTCTGTTTTGTAATTCAGTTCCTGTGTAGCCAAGGTTACATTCCGTGTATTAGTGATATCTTATGATGTTTCTTTTCCTGTGTGACTTATTTCAGTTAGAATCATCATACCTGAATCCACTCATTATGCTGTTACGGGGCTGATGACATAGATTTCATTGCTGAGTGATATTGCATTGTACGTAAGTACCACAACTTCTTTATCCATTTTTCACTTTCTGCGATATTGAACTTGTACCGTAAACCAGGTTCTTGTAAACAGAGCCGTCCCAACCTTTGGGGTGGCTGTGTCTTTTGATTTTAATTTCCCTAAGCTATAGGACCATAAGTGGAAGTGCCCTAGGCTCTGTTGCTTTGTTTTTTAGATGTTTCAGGAAACACCATACACTTCTTCCGAGTGGCTGTTGGCAATTTACATCCCGCCCATCAGCGTAACAAGGCTCCCAGTTCTCCATGGCCTGTCCTGCCTTTCTGGATTTTACACTTTTTTCAGATGGCCCTTTGGACCGGGGGGAAGTGAGACTTCATTGTAGTGCAGATTTCCTTTGCAAGCTTGCTTGGTTGGCCAAAAAGGGCGTATGCGTTTTTTCCTGAATATATTCAGGAAAAAACGCATACGCCCTTTTTGGCCAAGTGCATCATTGTGGACGTTCTGCCTCTTTTCCTATGCTTTAAATGCAATTCCAGTCTACCTCCTGAAATCGGTTTCCTGCAATTCTGCCCTGCTTTCAAGTCCTCTTGGCAGCCTTACTTCAGTATATTTTTGGACGATAGCTGTCATTTATAACTCTGCAGGTTTGTGAATTACAGTGCCCCTGAGCTCCTTTCTTCAACTCGCTTTCTCGTGAGCTGGCCGCAACACCGCAGGATGGCTTCAGGCCCTAATCTTGTTCCGGCACGGCACGCTGAGCCTTTGGTTAATTCCTCTTCCTGGTGGGAAATGAGAGTTAAATTTGCCCGTCCAGACACCTCCAGCTAGTCTCTCATTGGTTCTCCCTATTCCTGTTCATCTTCCGCAGAAATTGCAAACTGGGCCAAACAGGAGGTTAAAGGCACTGACTCTCCAAGTCGGGAGAGTGTTAGTAAAGCGTCTGGAATGTTGCACCCGAGTACCAGGGGACGAAAACTGAGACATATTGGAACACGTCTCCCGATCACACGGTTGATCATACTCTGGGTTCCACATGCATGTTTTAGCTGAAGGAAGAATACCTTAAACCTGGAGAGTTGAGACCCGTGGAATGGGTACCATGCAATATGACTTCAAAGGGTCTTCATTTGCTCACCGAACCTCTCCAATCCTATCACTGCTGCGTTTATGCCCCTGTACACACACTTGATTCTCTTTCAGAGACATAGCAATCCATAGGTTTTAAGATACTTCCTAGTCAGGTACACTCTTAGGCATTTAATATGGGGTGTTGAGTCCATTTCGTTGAGTAAGGAGTAGCTCTTGTCTATTCCATATTTGGCTTAAGGAACTTTATCTGTGCTCATTTCAATCTCTGGTTTTATGCAGCACCCCAACTCACCTTTCCCCTTAAGAAAGCATAAGTTGGTTTTCTAAATTTGAGACCCTGTTCTGTTTTGTAATTCAGTTCCTGTGTAGCCAAGTTTACATTCCGTGTATTAGTGATATCTTATGATGTTTCTTTTTCTGTGTGACTTATTTCAGTTAGAATCATCGTACCTGAATCCACTCATTATGCTGCTACGGGCCTGATGACATAGATTTCATTGCTGAGTTATATTGCATTGTACGTAAGTACCACAACTTCTTTATCCATTTTTCACTTTCTGCGATATTGAACTTGTACCGTAAACCAGGTTCTTGTAAACAGAGCCGTCCCAACATTTGGGGTGGCTGTGTCTTTTGATTTTAATTTCCCTAAGCTATAGGACCATAAGTGGAAGTGCCCTAGGCTCTGTTGCTTTGTTTTTTAGATGTTTCAGGAAACACCATACACTTCTCCCGAGTGGCTGTTGGCAATTTACATCCCGCCCATCAGCATAACAAGGCTCCCAGTTCTCCATGGCCTGTCCTGCCTTTCTGGATTTTACACTTTTTTCAGATGGCCCTTTTGACCGGGGGGAAGTGAGACTTCATTGTAGTGCAGATTTCCTTTGCAAGCTTGCTTGGTTGGCCAAAAAGGGCGTATGCGTTTTTTCCTGAATATATTCAGGAAAAAACGCATACGCCCTTTTTGGCCAAGTGCATCATTGTGGACGTTCTGCCTCTTCCTATGCTTTAAATGCAATTCCAGTCTACCTCCTGAAATCGGTTTCCTGCAATACTGCCCCGCTTTCAAGTCCTCTTGGCAGCCTTACTTCAGTATATTTTTGGACGATAGCTGTCATTTATAACTCTGCAGGTTTGTGAATTACAGTGCCCCTGAGCTCCTTTCTTCAACTCGCTTTCTCGTGAGCTGGCCGCAACACCGCAGGATGGCTTCAGGCCCTAATCTGGTTCCGGCACGGCATGCTGAACCTTTGGTTAATTCCTCTTCCTGGTGGGAAATGAGAGTTAAATTTGCCCGTCCAGACACCTCCAGCTAGTCTGTCATTGGTTCTCCCTATTCCTGTTCATCTTCTGCAGAAATTGCAAACTGGGCCAAACAAGAGGTTAAAGGCACTGACTCTCCAAGTCGGGAGAGTGTTAGTAAAGCGTCTGGAATGATGCACCCGAGTACCAGGGGACGAAAACTGAGACATATTGGAACACGTCTCCCGATCACACGGTTGATCATACTCTGGGTTCCACATGCATGTTTTAGCTGAAGGAAGAATACCTTAAACCTGGAGAGTTGAGACCCGTGGAATGGGTACCATGCAATATGACTTCAAAGGGTCTTCATTTGCTCACCGAACCTCTCCAGTCCTATCACTGCTGCGTTTATGCCCCTGTACACACACTTGATTCTCTTTCAGAGACATAGCAATCCATAGGTTTTAAGATACTTCCTAGTCAGGTACACTCTTAGGCATTTAATATGGGGTGTTGAGTCCATTTCATTGAGCAAGGAGTAGCTCTTGTCTATTCCATATTTGGCTTAAGGAACTTTATCTGTGCTCATTTCAATCTCTGGTTTTATGCAGCACCCCAACTCACCTTTCCCCTTAAGCAAGCATAAGTTGGGTTTCTAAATTTGAGACCCTGTTCTGTTTTGGAATTCAGTTCCTGTGTAGCCAAGTTTACATTCCGTGTATTAGTGATATCTTATGATGTTTCTTTTTCTGTGTGACTCATTTCAGTTAGAATCATCATACCTGAATCCACTCATTATGCTGCTACGGGCCTGATGACATAGATTTCATTGCTGAGTGATACTGCATTGTACGTAAGTACCACAACTTCTTTATCCATTTTTCACTTTCTGCGATATTGAACTTGTACCGTAAACCAGGTTCTTGTAAACAGAGCCGTCCCAACCGTTGGGGTGGCTGTGTCTTTTGATTTTAATTTCCCTAAGCTATAGGACCATAAGTGGAAGTGCCCTAGGCTCTGTTGCTTTGTTTTTTAGATGTTTCAGGAAACACCATACACTTCTCCCGAGTGGCTGTTGGCAATTGACATCCCGCCCATCAGCATAACAAGGCTCCCAGTTCTCCATGGCCTGTCCTGCCTTTCTGGATTTTACACTTTTTTCAGATGGCCCTTTTGATCGGGGGGAAGTGAGACTTCACTGTAGTGCAGATTTCCTTTGCAAGCTTGCTTGGTTGGCCAAAAAGGGCGTATGCGTTTTTTCCTGAATATATTCAGGAAAAAACGCATACGCCCTTTTTGGCCAAGTGCATCATTGTGGACGTTCTGCCTCTTTTCCTATGCTTTAAATGCAATTCCAGTCTACCTCCTGAAATCGGTTTCCTGCAATTCTGCCCCGCTTTCAAGTCCTCTTGGCAGCCTTACTTCAGTATATTTTTGGACGATAGCTGTCATTTATAACTCTGCAGGTTTGTGAATTACAGTGCCCCTGAGCTCCTTTCTTCAACTCGCTTTCTCGTGAGCTGGCCGCAACACCGCAGGATGGCTTCAGGCCCTAATCTGGTTCCGGCACGGCATGCTGAGCCTTTGGTTAATTCCTCTTCCTGGTGGGAAATGAGAGTTAAATTTGCCCGTCCAGACACCTCCAGCTAGTCTGTCATTGGTTCTCCCTATTCCTGTTCATCTTCCGCAGAAATTGCAAACTGGGCCAAACAGGAGGTTAAAGGCACTGACTCTCCAAGTCGGGAGAGTGTTAGTAAAGCGTCTGGAATGTTGCACCCGAGTACCAGGGGACGAAAACTGACACATATTGGAACACGTCTCCCGATCACACGGTTGATCATACTCTGGGTTCCACATGCATGTTTTAGCTGAGGGAAGAATACCTTAAACCTGGAGAGTTGAGACCCGTGGAATGGGTACCATGCAATATGACTTCAAAGGTCTTCATTTGCTCACCGAACCTCTCCAATCCTATCACTGCTGCGTTTATGCCCCTGTACACACACTTGATTCTCTTTCAGAGACATAGCAATCCATAGGTTTTAAGATACTTCCTAGTCAGGTACACTCTTAGGCATTTAATATGGGGTGTTGAGTCCATTTCGTTGAGCAAGGAGTAGCTCTTGTCTATTCCATATTTGGCTTAAGGAACTTTATCTGTGCTCATTTCAATCTCTGGTTTTATGCAGCACCCCAACTCACCTTTCCCCTTAAGCAAGCATAAGTTGGGTTTCTAAATTTGAGACCCTGTTCTGTTTTGTAATTCAGTTCCTGTGTAGCCAAGTTTACATTCCGTGTATTAGTGATATCTTATGATGTTTCTTTTTCTGTGTGACTTATTTCAGTTAGAATCATCGTACCTGAATCCACTCATTATGCTGCTACGGGCCTGATGACATAGATTCCATTGCTGAGTGATACTGCATTGTACGTAAGTACCACAACTTCTTTATCCATTTTTCACTTTCTGCGATATTGAACTTGTACCGTAAACCAGGTTCTTGTAAACAGAGCCGTCCCAACCTTTGGGGTGGCTGTGTCTTTTGATTTTAATTTCCCTAAGCTATAGGACCATAAGTGGAAGTGCCCTAGGCTCTGTTGCTTTGTTTTTTAGATGTTTCAGGAAACACCATACACTTCTCCCGAGTGGCTGTTGGCAATTTACATCCCGCCCATCAGCATAACAAGGCTCCCAGTTCTCCATGGCCTGTCCTGCCTTTCTGGATTTTACACTTTTTTCAGATGGCCCTTTTGACCGGGGGGAAGTGAGACTTCACTGTAGTGCAGATTTCCTTTGCAAGCTTGCTTGGTTGGCCAAAAAGGGCGTATGCGTTTTTTCCTGAATATATTCAGGAAAAAACGCATACGCCCTTTTTGGCCAAGTGCATCATTGTGGACGTTCTGCCTCTTTTCCTATGCTTTAAATGCAATTCCAGTCTACCTCCTGAAATCGGTTTCCTGCAATTCTGCCCCGCTTTCAAGTCCTCTTGGCAGCCTTACTTCAGTATATTTTTGGACGATAGCTGTCATTTATAACTCTGCAGGTTTGTGAATTACAGTGCCCCTGAGCTCCTTTCTTCAACTCGCTTTCTCGTGAGCTGGCCGCATCACCGCAGGATGGCTTCAGGCCCTAATCTGGTTCCGGCACGGCACGCTGAGCCTTTGGTTAATTCCTCTTCCTGGTGGGAAATGAGAGTTAAATTTGCCCGTCCAGACACCTCCAGCTAGTCTGTCATTGGTTCTGCCTATTCCTGTTCATCTTCCGCAGAAATTGCAAACTGGGCCAAACAGGAGGTTAAAGGCACTGACTCTCCAAGTCGGGAGAATGTTAGTAAAGCGTCTGGAATGTTGCACCCGAGTACCAGGGGACGAAAACTGAGACATATTGGAACACGTCTCCCGATCACACGGTTGATCATACTCTGGGTTCCACATGCATGTTTTAGCTGAAGGAAGAATACCTTAAACCTGGAGAGTTGAGACCCGTGGAATGGGTACCATGCAATATGACTTCAAAGGGTCTTCATTTGCTCACCGAACCTCTCCAATCCTATCACTGCTGCGTTTATGCCCCTGTACACACACTTGATTCTCTTTCAGAGACATAGCAATCCATAGGTTTTAAGATACTTCCTAGTCAGGTACACTCTTAGGCATTTAATATGGGGTGTTGAGTCCATTTCGTTGAGCAAGGAGTAGCTCTTGTCTATTCCATATTTGGCTTAAGGAACTTTATCTGTGCTCATTTCAATTTCTGGTTTTATGCAGCACCCCAACTCACCTTTCCCCTTAAGCAAGCATAAGTTGGTTTTCTAAATTTGAGACCCTGTTCTGTTTTGTAATTCAGTTCCTGTGTAGCCAAGGTTACATTCCGTGTATTAGTGATATCTTATGATGTTTCTTTTCCTGTGTGACTTATTTCAGTTAGAATCATCGTACCTGAATCCACTCATTATGCTGCTACGGGCGTGATGACATAGATTTCATTGCTGAGTGATACTGCATTGTACGTAAGTACCACAACTTCTTTATCCATTTTTCACTTTCTGCGATATTGAACTTGTACCGTAAACCAGGTTCTTGTAAACAGAGCCGTCCCAACCTTTGGGGTGGCTGTGTCTTTTTGATTTTAATTTCCCTAAGCTATAAGACCATAAGTGGAAGTGCCCTAGGCTCTGTTGCTTTGTTTTTTAGATGTTTCAGGAAACACCATACACTTCTCCCGAGTGGCTGTTGGCAATTTACATCCCGCCCATCAGCATAACAAGGCTCCCAGTTCTCCATGGCCTGTCCTACCTTTCTGGATTTTACACTTTTTTCAGATGGCCCTTTTGACCGGGGGGAAGTGAGACTTCATTGTAGTGCAGATTTCCTTTGCAAGCTTGCTTGGTTGGCCAAAAAGGGCGTATGCGTTTTTTCCTGAATATATTCAGGAAAAAACGCATACGCCCTTTTTGGCCAAGTGCATCATTGTGGACGTTCTGCCTCTTTTCCTATGCTTTAAATGCAATTCCAGTCTACCTCCTGAAATCGGTTTCCTGCAATTCTGCCCCGCTTTCAAGTCCTCTTGGCAGCCTTACTTCAGTATATTTTTGGACAATAGCTGTCATTTATAACTCTGCAGGTTTGTGAATTACAGTGCCCCTGAGCTCCTTTCTTCAACTCGCTTTCTCGTGAGCTGGCCGCAACACCGCAGGATGGCTTCAGGCCCTAATCTGGTTCTGGCACGGCACGCTGAGCCTTTGGTTAATTCCTCTTCCTGGTGGGAAATGAGAGTTAAATTTGCCCGTCCTGAAACCTCCAGCTAGTCTGTCATTGGTTCTCCCTATTCCTGTTCATCTTCCGCAGAAATTGCAAACTGGGCCAAACAGGAGGTTAAAGGCACTGAATCTCCAAGTCGGGAGAGTGTTAGTAAAGCGTCTGGAATGTTGCACCTGAGTACCAGGGGACGAAAACTGAGACATATTGGAACACGTCTCCCGATCACACGGTTGATCATACTCTGGGTTCCACATGCATGTTTTAGCTGAAGGAAGAATACCTTAAACCTGGAGAGTTGAGACCCGTGGAATGGGTACCATGCAATATGACTTCAAAGGGTCTTCATTTGCTCACCGAACCTCTCCAATCCTATCACTGCTGCGTTTATGCCCCTGTACACACACTTGATTCTCTTTCAGAGACATAGCAATCCATAGGTTTTAAGATACTTCCTAGTCAGGTACACTCTTAGGCATTTAATATGGGGTGTTGAGTCCATTTCGTTGAGCAAGGAGTAGCTCTTGTCTATTCCATATTTGGCTTAAGGAACTTTATCTGTGCTCATTTCAATCTCTGGTTTTATGCAGCACCCCAACTCACCTTTCCCCTTAAGCAAGCATAAGTTGGTTTTCTAAATTTGAGACCCTGTTCTGTTTTGTAATTCAGTTCCTGTGTAGCCAAGTTTACATTCCGTGTATTAGTGATATCTTATGATGTTTCTTTTCCTGTGTGACTTATTTCAGTTAGAATCATCGTACCTGAATCCACTCATTATGCTGCTACGGGCCTGATGACATAGATTTCATTGCTGAGTGATATTGCATTGTACGTAAGTACCACAACTTCTTTATCCATTTTTCACTTTCTGCGATATTGAACTTGTACCGTAAACCAGGTTCTTGTAAACAGAGCCGTCCCAACCTTTGGGGTGGCTGTGTCTTTTGATTTTAATTTCCCTAAGCTATAGGACCATAAGTGGAAGTGCCCTAGGCTCTGTTGCTTTGTTTTTTAGATGTTTCAGGAAACACCATACACTTCTCCCGAGTGGCTGTTGGCAATTGACATCCCGCCCATCAGCATAACAAGGCTCCCAGTTCTCCATGGCCTGTCCTGCCTTTCTGGATTTTACACTTTTTTCAGATGGCCCTTTGGACCGGGGGGAAGTGAGACTTCATTGTAGTGCAGATTTCCTTTGCAAGCTTGCTTGGTTGGCCAAAAAGGGCGTATGCGTTTTTTCCTGAATATATTCAGGAAAAAACGCATACGCCCTTTTTGGCCAAGTGCATCATTGTGGACGTTCTGCCTCTTTTCCTATGCTTTAAATGCAATTCCAGTCTACCTCCTGAAATCGGTTTCCTGCAATTCTGCCCCGCTTTCAAGTCCTCTTGGCAGCCTTACTTCAGTATATTTTTGGACAATAGCTGTCATTTATAACTCTGCAGGTTTGTGAATTACAGTGCCCCTGAGCTCCTTTCTTCAACTCGCTTTCTCGTGAGCTGGCCGCAACACCGCAGGATGGCTTCAGGCCCTAATCTGGTTCTGGCACGGCACGCTGAGCCTTTGGTTAATTCCTCTTCCTGGTGGGAAATGAGAGTTAAATTTGCCCGTCCTGAAACCTCCAGCTAGTCTGTCATTGGTTCTCCCTATTCCTGTTCATCTTCCGCAGAAATTGCAAACTGGGCCAAACAGGAGGTTAAAGGCACTGAATCTCCAAGTCGGGAGAGTGTTAGTAAAGCGTCTGGAATGTTGCACCTGAGTACCAGGGGACGAAAACTGAGACATATTGGAACACGTCTCCCGATCACACGGTTGATCATACTCTGGGTTCCACATGCATGTTTTAGCTGAAGGAAGAATACCTTAAACCTGGAGAGTTGAGACCCGTGGAATGGGTACCATGCAATATGACTTCAAAGGGTCTTCATTTGCTCACCGAACCTCTCCAATCCTATCACTGCTGCGTTTATGCCCCTGTACACACACTTGATTCTCTTTCAGAGACATAGCAATCCATAGGTTTTAAGATACTTCCTAGTCAGGTACACTCTTAGGCATTTAATATGGGGTGTTGAGTCCATTTCGTTGAGCAAGGAGTAGCTCTTGTCTATTCCATATTTGGCTTAAGGAACTTTATCTGTGCTCATTTCAATCTCTGGTTTTATGCAGCACCCCAACTCACCTTTCCCCTTAAGCAAGCATAAGTTGGTTTTCTAAATTTGAGACCCTGTTCTGTTTTGTAATTCAGTTCCTGTGTAGCCAAGTTTACATTCCGTGTATTAGTGATATCTTATGATGTTTCTTTTCCTGTGTGACTTATTTCAGTTAGAATCATCGTACCTGAATCCACTCATTATGCTGCTACGGGCCTGATGACATAGATTTCATTGCTGAGTGATATTGCATTGTACGTAAGTACCACAACTTCTTTATCCATTTTTCACTTTCTGCGATATTGAACTTGTACCGTAAACCAGGTTCTTGTAAACAGAGCCGTCCCAACCTTTGGGGTGGCTGTGTCTTTTGATTTTAATTTCCCTAAGCTATAGGACCATAAGTGGAAGTGCCCTAGGCTCTGTTGCTTTGTTTTTTAGATGTTTCAGGAAACACCATACACTTCTCCCGAGTGGCTGTTGGCAATTGACATCCCGCCCATCAGCATAACAAGGCTCCCAGTTCTCCATGGCCTGTCCTGCCTTTCTGGATTTTACACTTTTTTCAGATGGCCCTTTGGACCGGGGGGAAGTGAGACTTCATTGTAGTGCAGATTTCCTTTGCAAGCTTGCTTGGTTGGCCAAAAAGGGCGTATGCGTTTTTTCCTGAATATATTCAGGAAAAAACGCATACGCCCTTTTTGGCCAAGTGCATCATTGTGGACGTTCTGCCTCTTTTCCTATGCTTTAAATGCAATTCCAGTCTACCTCCTGAAATCGGTTTCCTGCAATTCTGCCCCGCTTTCAAGTCCTCTTGGCAGCCTTACTTCAGTATATTTTTGGACGATAGCTGTCATTTATAACTCTGCAGGTTTGTGAATTACAGTGCCCCTAAGCTCCTTTCTTCAACTCGCTTTCTCGTGAGCTGGCCGCAACACCGCAGGATGGCTTCAGGCCCTAATCTGGTTCCGGCACGGCACGCTGAGCCTTTGGTTAATTCCTCTTCCTGGTGGGAAATGAGAGTTAAATTTGCCCGTCCTGAAACCTCCAGCTAGTCTGTCATTGGTTCTCCCTATTCCTGTTCATCTTCCGCAGAAATTGCAAACTGGGCCAAACAGGAGGTTAAAGGCACTGAATCTCCAAGTCGGGAGAGTGTTAGTAAAGCGTCTGGAATGTTGCACCTGAGTACCAGGGGACGAAAACTGAGACATATTGGAACACGTCTCCCGATCACACGGTTGATCATACTCTGGGTTCCACATGCATGTTTTAGCTGAAGGAAGAATACCTTAAACCTGGAGAGTTGAGACCCGTGGAATGGGTACCATGCAATATGACTTCAAAGGGTCTTCATTTGCTCACCGAACCTCTCCAATCCTATCACTGCTGCGTTTATGCCCCTGTACACACACTTGATTCTCTTTCAGAGACATAGCAATCCATAGGTTTTAAGATACTTCCTAGTCAGGTACAATCTTAGGCATTTAATATGGGGTGTTGAGTCCATTTCGTTGAGCAAGGAGTAGCTCTTGTCTATTCCATATTTGGCTTAAGGAACTTTATCTGTGCTCATTTCAATCTCTGGTTTTATGCAGCACCCCAACTCACCTTTCCCCTTAAACAAGCATAAGTTGGTTTTCTAAATTTGAGACCCTGTTCTGTTTTGTAATTCAGTTCCTGTGTAGCCAAGGTTACATTCCGTGTATTAGTGATATCTTATGATGTTTCTTTTCCTGTGTGACTTATTTCAGTTAGAATCATCGTACCTGAATCCACTCATTATGCTGCTACGGGCCTGATGACATAGATTTCATTGCTGAGTGATACTGCATTGTACGTAAGTACCACAACTTCTTTATCCATTTTTCACTTTCTGCGATATTGAACTTGTACCGTAAACCAGGTTCTTGTAAACAGAGCCGTCCCAACCTTTGGGGTGGCTGTGTCTTTTGATTTTAATTTCCCTAAGCTATAGGACCATAAGTGGAAGTGCCCTAGGCTCTGTTGCTTTGTTTTTTAGATGTTTCAGGAAACACCATACACTTCTCCCGAGTGGCTGTTGGCAATTGACATCCCGCCCATCAGCATAACAAGGCTCCCAGTTCTCCATGGCCTGTCCTGCCTTTCTGGATTTTACACTTTTTTCAGATGGCCCTTTTGACCGGGGGGAAGTGAGACTTCATTGTAGTGCAGATTTCCTTTGCAAGCTTGCTTGGTTGGCCAAAAAGGGCGTATGCGTTTTTTCCTGAATATATTCAGGAAAAAACGCATACGCCCTTTTTGGCCAAGTGCATCATTGTGGACGTTCTGCCTCTTTTCCTATGCTTTAAATGCAATTCCAGTCTACCTCCTGTAATCGGTTTCCTGCAATTCTGCCCCGCTTTCAAGTCCTCTTGGCAGCCTTACTTCAGTATATTTTTGGACGATAGCTGTCATTTATAACTCTGCAGGTTTGTGAATTACAGTGCCCCTGAGCTCCTTTCTTCAACTCGCTTTCTCGTGAGCTGGCCGCAACACCGCAGGATGGCTTCAGGTCCTAATCTGGTTCCGGCACGGCACGCTGAGCCTTTGGTTAATTCCTCTTCCTGGTGGGAAATGAGAGTTAAATTTGCCCGTCCAGACACCTCCAGCTAGTCTGTCATTGGTTCTGCCTATTCCTGTTCATCTTCCGCAGAAATTGCAAACTGGGCCAAACAGGAGGTTAAAGGCACTGACTCTCCAAGTCGGGAGAGTGTTAGTAAAGCGTCTGGAATGTTGCACCCGAGTACCAGGGGATGAAAACTGACACATATTGGAACACGTCTCCCGATCACACGGTTGATCATACTCTGGGTTCCACATGCATGTTTTAGCTGAAGGAAGAATACCTTAAACCTGGAGAGTTGAGACCCGTGGAATGGGTACCATGCAATATGACTTCAAAGGGTCTTCATTTGCTCACCGAACCTCTCCAATCCTATCACTGCTGCGTTTATGCCCCTGTACACACACTTGATTCTCTTTCAGAGACATAGCAATCCATAGGTTTTAAGATACTTCCTAGTCAGGTACACTCTTAGGCATTTAATATGGGGTGTTGAGTCCATTTCGTTGAGCAAGGAGTAGCTCTTGTCTATTCCATATTTGGCTTAAGGAACTTTATCTGTGCTCATTTCAATCTCTGGTTTTATGCAGCACCCCAACTCACCTTTCCCCTTAAGCAAGCATAAGTTGGTTTTCTAAATTTGAGACCCTGTTCTGTTTTGTAATTCAGTTCCTGTGTAGCCAAGTTTACATTCCGTGTATTAGTGATATCTTATGATGTTTCTTTTCCTGTGTGACTTATTTCAGTTAGAATCATCGTACCTGAATCCACTCATTATGCTGCTACGGGCCTGATGACATAGATTTCATTGCTGAGTGATATTGCATTGTACGTAAGTAACACAACTTCTTTATCCATTTTTCACTTTCTGCGATATTGAACTTGTACCGTAAACCAGGTTCTTGTAAACAGAGCCGTCCCAACCTTTGGGGTGGCTGTGTCTTTTGATTTTAATTTCCCTAAGCTATAGGACCATAAGTGGAAGTGCCCTAGGCTCTGTTGCTTTGTTTTTTAGATGTTTCAGGAAACACCATACACTTCTCCCGAGTGGCTGTTGGCAATTGACATCCCGCCCATCAGCATAACAAGGCTCCCAGTTCTCCATGGCCTGTCCTGCCTTTCTGGATTTTACACTTTTTTCAGATGGCCCTTTGGACCGGGGGGAAGTGAGACTTCATTGTAGTGCAGATTTCCTTTGCAAGCTTGCTTGGTTGGCCAAAAAGGGCGTATGCGTTTTTTCCTGAATATATTCAGGAAAAAACGCATACGCCCTTTTTGGCCAAGTGCATCATTGTGGACGTTCTGCCTCTTTTCCTATGCTTTAAATGCAATTCCAGTCTACCTCCTGAAATCGGTTTCCTGCAATTCTGCCCCGCTTTCAAGTCCTCTTGGCAGCCTTACTTCAGTATATTTTTGGACGATAGCTGTCATTTATAACTCTGCAGGTTTGTGAATTACAGTGCCCCTAAGCTCCTTTCTTCAACTCGCTTTCTCGTGAGCTGGCCGCAACACCGCAGGATGGCTTCAGGCCCTAATCTGGTTCCGGCACGGCACGCTGAGCCTTTGGTTAATTCCTCTTCCTGGTGGGAAATGAGAGTTAAATTTGCCCGTCCAGACACCTCCAGCTAGTCTGTCATTGGTTCTCCCTATTCCTGTTCATCTTCCGCAGAAATTGCAAACTGGGCCAAACAGGAGGTTAAAGGCACTGACTCTCCAAGTCGGGAGAGTGTTAGTAAAGCGTCTGGAATGTTGCACCCGAGTACCAGGGGACGAAAACTGAGACATATTGGAACACGTCTCCCGATCACACGGTTGATCATACTCTGGGTTCCACATGCATGTTTTAGCTGAAGGAAGAATACCTTAAACCTGGAGAGTTGAGACCCGTGGAATGGGTACCATGCAATATGACTTCAAAGGGTCTTCATTTGCTCACCGAACCTCTCCAATCCTATCACTGCTGCGTTTATGCCCCTGTACACACACTTGATTCTCTTTCAGAGACATAGCAATCCATAGGTTTTAAGATACTTCCTAGTCAGGTACACTCTTAGGCATTTAATATGGGGTGTTGAGTCCATTTCGTTGAGCAAGGAGTAGCTCTTGTCTATTCCATATTTGGCTTAAGGAACTTTATCTGTGCTCATTTCAATCTCTGGTTTTATGCAGCACCCCAACTCACCTTTCCCCTTAAGCAAGCATAAGTTGGTTTTCTAAATTTGAGACCCTGTTCTGTTTTGTAATTCAGTTCCTGTGTAGCCAAGGTTACATTCCGTGTATTAGTGATATCTTATGATGTTTCTTTTTCTGTGTGACTTATTTCAGTTAGAATCATCGTACCTGAATCCACTCATTATGCTGCTACGGGCCTGATGACATAGATTTCATTGCTGAGTGATACTGCATTGTACGTAAGTACCACAACTTCTTTATCCATTTTTCACTTTCTGCGATATTGAACTTGTACCGTAAACCAGGTTCTTGTAAACAGAGCCGTCCCAACTTTTGGGGTGGCTGTGTCTTTTTGATTTTAATTTCCCTAAGCTATAGGACCATAAGTGGAAGTGCCCTAGGCTCTGTTGCTTTGTTTTTTAGATGTTTCAGGAAACACCATACACTTCTCCCGAGTGGCTGTTGGCAATTTACATCCCGCCTATCAGCATAACAAGGCTCCCAGTTCTCCATGGCCTGTCCTGCCTTTCTGGATTTTACACTTTTTTCAGATGGCCCTTTTGACCGGGGGGAAGTGAGACTTCATTGTAGTGCAGATTTCCTTTGCAAGCTTGCTTGGTTGGCCAAAAAGGGCGTATGCGTTTTTTCCTGAATATATTCAGGAAAAAACGCATACGCCCTTTTTGGCCAAGTGCATCATTGTGGACGTTCTGCCTCTTTTCCTATGCTTTAAATGCAATTCCCGTCTACCTCCTGAAATCGGTTTCCTGCAATTCTGCCCCGCTTTCAAGTCCTCTTGGCAGCCTTACTTCAGTATATTTTTGGACGATAGCTGTCATTTATAACTCTGCAGGTTTGTGAATTACAGTGCCCCTGAGCTCCTTTCTTCAACTCGCTTTCTCGTGAGCTGGCCGCAACACCGCAGGATGGCTTCAGGCCCAAATCTGGTTCCGGCACGGCACGCTGAGCCTTTGGTTAATTCCTCTTCCTGGTGGGAAATGAGAGTTAAATTTGCCCGTCCAGACACCTCCAGCTAGTCTCTCATTGGTTCTCCCTATTCCTGTTCATCTTCCGCAGAAATTGCAAACTGGGCCAAACAGGAGGTTAAAGGCACTGACTGTCCAAGTCGGGAGAGTGTTAGTAAAGCGTCTGGAATGTTGCACCCGAGTACCAGGGGACGAAAACTGAGACATATTGGAACACGTCTCCCGATCACACGGTTGATCATACTCTGGGTTCCACATGCATGTTTTAGCTGAAGGAAGAATACCTTAAACCTGGAGAGTTGAGACCCGTGGAATGGGTACCATGCAATATGACTTCAAAGGGTCTTCATTTGCTCACCGAACCTCTCCAATCCTATCACTGCTGCGTTTATGCCCCTGTACACACACTTGATTCTCTTTCAGAGACATAGCAATCCATAGGTTTTAAGATACTTCCTAGTCAGGTACACTCTTAGGCATTTAATATGGGGTGTTGAGTCCATTTCGTTGAGCAAGGAGTAGCTCTTGTCTATTCCATATTTGGCTTAAGGAACTTTATCTGTGCTCATTTCAATCTCTGGTTTTATGCAGCACCCCAACTCACCTTTCCCCTTAAGCAAGCATAAGTTGGTTTTCTAAATTTGAGACCCTGTTCTGTTTTGTAATTCAGTTCCTGTGTAGCCAAGGTTACATTCCGTGTATTAGTGATATCTTATGATGTTTCTTTTCCTGTGTGACTTATTTCAGTTAGAATCATCATACCTGAATCCACTCATTATGCTGCTACGGGCCTGATGACATAGATTTCATTGCTGAGTGATACTGCATTGTACGTAAGTACCACAACTTCTTTATCCATTTTTCACTTTCTGCGATATTGAACTTGTACCGTAAACCAGGTTCTTGTAAACAGAGCCGTCCCAACTTTTGGGGTGGCTGTGTCTTTTTGATTTTAATTTCCCTAAGCTATAGGACCATAAGTGGAAGTGCCCTAGGCTCTGTTGCTTTGTTTTTTAGATGTTTCAGGAAACACCATACACTTCTCCCGAGTGGCTGTTGGCAATTTACATCCCGCCCATCAGCATAACAAGGCTCCCAGTTCTCCATGGCCTGTCCTGCCTTTCTGGATTTTACACTATTTTCAGATGGCCCTTTTGACCGGGGGGAAGTGAGACTTCATTGTAGTGCAGATTTCCTTTGCAAGCTTGCTTGGTTGGCCAAAAAGGGCGTATGCGTTTTTTCCTGAATATATTCAGGAAAAAACGCATACGCCCTTTTTGGCCAAGTGCATCATTGTGGACGTTCTGCCTCTTTTCCTATGCTTTAAATGCAATTCCAGTCTACCTCCTGAAATCGGTTTCCTGCAATTCTGCCCCGCTTTCAAGTCCTCTTGGCAGCCTTACTTCAGTATATTTTTGGACGATAGCTGTCATTTATAACTCTGCAGGTTTGTGAATTACAGTGCCCCTGAGCTCCTTTCTTCAACTCGCTTTCTCGTGAGCTGGCCGCAACACCGCAGGATGGCTTCAGGCCCTAATCTGGTTCCGGCACGGCACGCTGAGCCTTTGGTTAATTCCTCTTCCTGGTGGGAAATGAGAGTTAAATTTGCCCGTCCAGACACCTCCAGCTAGTCTGTCATTGGTTCTCCCTATTCCTGTTCATCTTCCGCAGAAATTGCAAACTGGGCCAAACAGGAGGTTAAAGGCACTGACTCTCCAAGTCGGGAGAGTGTTAGTAAAGCGTCTGGAATGTTGCACCCGAGTACCAGGGGACGAAAACTGAGACATATTGGAACACGTCTCCCGATCACACGGTTGATCATACTCTGGGTTCCACATGCATGTTTTAGCTGAAGGAAGAATACCTTAAACCTGGAGAGTTGAGACCCGTGGAATGGGTACCATGCAATATGACTTCAAAGGGTCTTCATTTGCTCACCGAACCTCTCCAATCCTATCACTGCTGCGTTTATGCCCCTGTACACACACTTGATTCTCTTTCAGAGACATAGCAATCCATAGGTTTTAAGATACTTCCTAGACAGGTACACTCTTAGGCATTTAATATGGGGTGTTGAGTCCATTTCGTTGAGCAAGGAGTAGCTCTTGTCTATTCCATATTTGGCTTAAGGAACTTTATCTGTGCGCATTTCAATCTCTGGTTTTATGCAGCACCCCAACTCACCTTTCCCCTTAAGCAAGCATAAGTTGGTTTTCTAAATTTGAGACCCTGTTCTGTTTTGTAATTCAGTTCCTGTGTAGCCAAGGTTACATTCCGTGTATTAGTGATATCTTATGATGTTTCTTTTTCTGTGTGACTTATTTCAGTTAGAATCATCGTACCTGAATCCACTCATTATGCTGCTACGGGCCTGATGACATAGATTTCATTGCTGAGTGATACTGCATTGTACGTAAGTACCACAACTTCTTTATCCATTTTTCACTTTCTGCAATATTGAACTTGTACCGTAAACCAGGTTCTTGTAAACAGAGCCTTCCCAACCTTTGAGGTGGCTGTGTCTTTTTGATTTTAATTTCCCTAAGCTATAGGACCATAAGTGGAAGTGCCCTAGGCTCTGTTGCTTTGTTTTTTAGATGTTTCAGGAAACACCATACACTTCTCCCGAGTGGCTGTTGGCAATTTACATCCCGCCCATCAGCATAACAAGGCTCCCAGTTCTCCATGGCCTGTCCTGCCTTTCTGGATTTTACACTATTTTCAGATGGCCCTTTTGACCGGGGGGAAGTGAGACTTCATTGTAGTGCAGATTTCCTTTGCAAGCTTGCTTGGTTGGCCAAAAAGGGCGTATGCGTTTTTTCCTGAATATATTCAGGAAAAAACGCATACGCCCTTTTTGGCCAAGTGCATCATTGTGGACGTTCTGCCTCTTTTCCTATGCTTTAAATGCAATTCCAGTCTACCTCCTGAAATCGGTTTCCTGCAATTCTGCCCCGCTTTCAAGTCCTCTTGGCAGCCTTACTTCAGTATATTTTTGGACGATAGCTGTCATTTATAACTCTGCAGGTTTGTGAATTACAGTGCCCCTGAGCTCCTTTCTTCAACTCGCTTTCTCGTGAGCTGGCCGCAACACCGCAGGATGGCTTCAGGCCCTAATCTGGTTCCGGCACGGCACGCTGAGCCTTTGGTTAATTCCTCTTCCTGGTGGGAAATGAGAGTTAAATTTGCCCGTCCACACACCTCCAGCTAGTCTGTCATTGGTTCTCCCTATTCCTGTTCATCTTCCGCAGAAATTGCAAACTGGGCCAAACAGGAGGTTAAAGGCACTGACTCTCCAAGTCGGGAGAGTGTTAGTAAAGCGTCTGGAATGTTGCACCCGAGTACCAGGGGACGAAAACTGACACATATTGGAACACGTCTCCCGATCACACGGTTGATCATACTCTGGGTTCCACATGCATGTTTTAGCTGAAGGAAGAATACCTTAAACCTGGAGAGTTGAGACCCGTGGAATGGGTACCATGCAATATGACTTCAAAGGGTCTTCATTTGCTCACCGAACCTCTCCAATCCTATCACTGCTGCGTTTATGCCCCTGTACACACACTTGATTCTCTTTCAGAGACATAGCAATCCATAGGTTTTAAGATACTTCCTAGTCAGGTACACTCTTAGGCATTTAATATGGGGTGTTGAGTCCATTTCGTTGAGCAAGGAGTAGCTCTTGTCTATTCCATATTTTGCTTAAGGAACTTTATCTGTGCTCATTTCAATCTCTGGTTTTATGCAGCACCCCAACTCACCTTTCCCCTTAAGCAAGCATAAGTTGGGTTTCTAAATTTGAGACCCTGTTCTGTTTTGTAATTCAGTTCCTGTGTAGCCAAGGTTACATTCCGTGTATTAGTGATATCTTATGATATTTCTTTTCCTGTGTGACTTATTTCAGTTAGAATCATCATACCTGAATCCACTCATTATGCTGCTACGGGCCTGATGACATAGATTTCATTGCTGAGTGATACTGCATTGTACGTAAGTACCACAACTTCTTTATCCATTTTTCACTTTCTGCGATATTGAACTTGTACCGTAAACCAGGTTCTTGTAAACAGAGCCGTCCCAACCTTTGGGGTGGCTGTGTCTTTTTGATTTTAATTTCCCTAAGCTATAGGACCATAAGTGAAAGTGCCCTAGGCTCTGTTGCTTTGTTTTTTAGATGTTTCAGGAAACACCATACACTTCTCCCGAGTGGCTGTTGGCAATTGACATCCCGCCCATCAGCATAACAAGGCTCCCAGTTCTCCATGGCCTGTCCTGCCTTTCTGGATTTTACACTTTTTTCAGATGGCCCTTTTGACCGGGGGGAAGTGAGACTTCATTGTAGTGCAGATTTCCTTTGCAAGCTTGCTTGGTTGGCAAAAAGGGCGTATGCGTTTTTTCCTGAATATATTCAGGAAAAAACGCATACGCCCTTTTTGGCCAAGTGCATCATTGTGGACGTTCTGCCTCTTTTCCTATGCTTTAAATGCAATTCCAGTCTACCTCCTGAAATCGGTTTCCTGCAATTCTGCCCCGCTTTCAAGTCCTCTTGGCAGCCTTACTTCAGTATATTTTTGGACGATAGCTGTCATTTATAACTCTGCAGGTTTGTGAATTACAGTGCCCCTGAGCTCCTTTCTTCAACTCGCTTTCTCGTGAGCTGGCCGCAACACCGCAGGATGGCTTCAGGCCCTAATCTGGTTCCGGCACGGCACGCTGAGCCTTTGGTTAATTCCTCTTCCTGGTGGGAAATGAGAGTTAAATTTGCCCGTCCAGACACCTCCAGCTAGTCTGTCATTGGTTCTCCCTATTCCTGTTCATCTTCCGCAGAAATTGCAAACTGGGCCAAACAGGAGGTTAAAGGCACTGACTCTCCAAGTCGGGAGAGTGTTAGTAAAGCGTCTGGAATGTTGCACCCGAGTACCAGGGGACGAAAACTGAGACATATTGGAACACGTCTCCCGATCACACGGTTGATCATACTCTGGGTTCCACATGCATGTTTTAGCTGAAGGAAGAATACCTTAAACCTGGAGAGTTGAGACCCGTGGAATGGGTACCATGCAATATGACTTCAAAGGGTCTTCATTTGCTCACCGAACCTCTCCAATCCTATCACTGCTGCGTTTATGCCCCTGTACACACACTTGATTCTCTTTCAGAGACATAGCAATCCATAGGTTTTAAGATACTTCCTAGTCAGGTACACTCTTAGGCATTTAATATGGGGTGTTGAGTCCATTTCGTTGAGCAAGGAGTAGCTCTTGTCTATTCCATATTTGGCTTAAGGAACTTTATCTGTGCGCATTTCAATCTCTGGTTTTATGCAGCACCCCAACTCACCTTTCGCCTTAAGCAAGCATAAGTTGGTTTTCTAAATTTGAGACCCTGTTCTGTTTTGTAATTCAGTTCCTGTGTAGCCAAGGTTACATTCCGTGTATTAGTGATATCTTATGTTGTTTCTTTTTCTGTGTGACTTATTTCAGTTAGAATCATCTTACCTGAATCCACTCATTATGCTGCTACGGGCCTGATGACATAGATTTCATTGCTGAGTGATACTGCATTGTACGTAAGTACCACAACTTCTTTATCCATTTTTCACTTTCTGCGATATTGAACTTGTACCGTAAACCAGGTTCTTGTAAACAGAGCCGCCCCAACCTTTAGGGTGGCTGTGTCTTTTTGATTTTAATTTCCCTAAGCTATAGGACCATAAGTGGAAGTGCCCTAGGCTCTGTTGCTTTGTTTTTTAGATGTTTCAGGAAACACCATACACTTCTCCCGAGTGGCTGTTGGCAATTTACATCCCGCCCATCAGCATAACAAGGCTCCCAGTTCTCCATGGCCTGTCCTGCCTTTCTGGATTTTACACTTTTTTCAGATGGCCCTTTTGACCGGGGGGAAGTGAGACTTCATTGTAGTGCAGATTTCCTTTGCAAGCTTGCTTGGTTGGCCAAAAAGGGCGTATGCGTTTTTTCCTGAATATATTCAGGAAAAAACGCATACGCCCTTTTTGGCCAAGTGCATCATTGTGGACGTTCTGCCTCTTTTCCTATGCTTTAAATGCAATTCCAGTCTACCTCCTGAAATCGGTTTCCTGCAATTCTGCCCCACTTTCAAGTCCTCTTGGCAGCCTTACTTCAATATATTTTTGGACGATAGCTGTCATTTATAACTCTGCAGGTTTGTGAATTACAGTGCCCCTGAGCTCCTTTCTTCAAGTCGCTTTCTCGTGAGCTGGCCGCAACACCGCAGGATTGCTTCAGGCCCTAATCTGGTTCCGGCACGGCACGCTGAGCCTTTGGTTAATTCCTCTTCCTGGTGGGAAATGAGAGTTAAATTTTCCCGTCTAGACACCTCCAGCTAGTCTCTCATTGGTTCTGCCTATTCCTGTTCATCTTCCGCAGAAATTGCAAACTGGGCCAAACAGGAGGTTAAAGGCACTGACTGTGCAAGTCGGGAGAGTGTTAGTAAAGCGTCTGGAATGTTGCACCCGAGTACCAGGGGACGAAAACTGAGACATATTTGAACACGTCTCCCGATCACACGGTTGATCATACTCTGGGTTCCACATGCATGTTTTAGCTTAAAGAAGAATACCTTAAACCTGGAGAGTTGAGACCCGTGGAATGGGTACCATGCAATATGACTTCAAAGGGTCTTCATTTGCTCACCGAACTTCTCCAATCCTATCACTGCTGCGTTTATGCCCCTGTACACACGCTTGATTCTCTTTCGGAGACATAGCAATCCATAGGTTTTAAGATACTTCCTAGTCAGGTACACTCTTAGGCGTTTAATATGGGGTGTTGAGTCCATTTCGTTGAGCAAGGAGTAGCTCTTGTCTATTCCATATTTGGCTTAAGGAACTTTATCTGTGCTCATTTCAATCTCTGGTTTTATGCAGCACCCCAACTCACCTTTCCCCTTAAGCAAGCATAAGTTGGGTTTCTAAATTTGAGACCCTGTTCTGTTTTGTAATTCAGTTCCTGTGTAGCCAAGGTTACATTCCGTGTATTAGTGATATCTTATGATGTTTCTTTTTCTGTGTGACTTATTTCAGTTAGAATCATCATACCTGAATCCACTCATTATGCTGCTACGGGCCTGATGACATAGATTTCATTGCTGAGTGATACTGCATTGTACGTAAGTACCACAACTTCTTTATCCATTTTTCACTTTCTGCGATATTGAACTTGTACCGTAAACCAGGTTCTTGTAAACAGAGCTGTCCCAACCTTTGGGGTGGCTGTGTCTTTTTGATTTTAATTTCCCTAAGCAATAGACCATAAGTGGAAGTGCCCTAGGCTCTGTTGCTTTGTTTTTTAGATGTTTCAGGAAACACCATACACTTCTCCCGAGTGGCTGTTGGCAATTGACATCCCGCCCATCAGCATAACAAGGCTCCCAGTTCTCCATGGCCTGTCCTGCCTTTCTGGATTTTACACTTTTTTCAGATGGCCCTTTTGACCGGGGGGAAGTGAGACTTCACTGTAGTGCAGATTTCCTTTGCAAGCTTGCTTGGTTGGCCAAAAAGGGCGTATGCGTTTTTTCCTGAATATATTCAGGAAAAAATGCATACGCCCTTTTTGGCCAAGTGCATCATTGTGGACGTTCTGCCTCTTTTCCTATGCTTTAAATGCAATTCCAGTCTACCTCCTGAAATCGGTTTCCTGCAATTCTGCCCCGCTTTCAAGTCCTCTTGGCAGCCTTACTTCAGTATATTTTTGGACGATAGCTGTCATTTATAACTCTGCAGGTTTGTGAATTACAGTGCCCCTGAGCTCCTTTCTTCAACTCGCTTTCTCGTGAGCTGGCCGCAACACCGCAGGATGGCTTCAGGCCCTAATCTGGTTCCGGCACGGCACGCTGAGCCTTTGGTTAATTCCTCTTCCTGGTGGGAAATGAGAGTTAAATTTGCCCGTCCAGACACCTCCAGCTAGTCTCTCATTGGTTCTCCCTATTCCTGTTCATCTTCCGCAGAAATTGCAAACTGGGCCAAACAGGAGGTTAAAGGCACTGACTCTCCAAGTCGGGAGAGTGTTAGTAAAGCGTCTGGAATGTTGCACCCGAGTACCAGGGGACGAAAACTGACACATATTGGAACACGTCTCCCGATCACACGGTTGATCATACTCTGGGTTCCACATGCATGTTTTAGCTGAAGGAAGAATACCTTAAACCTGGAGAGTTGAGACCCGTGGAATGGGTACCATGCAATATGACTTCAAAGGGTCTTCATTTGCTCACCGAACCTCTCCAATCCTATCACTGCTGCGTTTATGCCCCTGTACACACACTTGATTCTCTTTCAGAGACATAGCAATCCATAGGTTTTAAGATACTTCCTAGTCAGGTACACTCTTAGGCATTTAATATGGGGTGTTGAGTCCATTTCGTTGAGCAAGGAGTAGCTCTTGTCTATTCCATATTTGGCTTAAGGAACTTTATCTGTGCTCATTTCAATCTCTGGTTTTATGCAGCACCCCAACTCACCTTTCCCCTTAAGCAAGCATAAGTTGGGTTTCTAAATTTGAGACCCTGTTCTGTTTTGTAATTCAGTTCCTGTGTAGCCAAGGTTACATTCCGTGTATTAGTGATATCTTATGATGTTTCTTTTCCTGTGTGACTTATTTCAGTTAGAATCATCATACCTGAATCCACTCATTATGCTGCTACGGGCCTGATGACATAGATTTCATTGCTGAGTGATACTGCATTGTACGTAAGTACCACAACTTCTTTATCCATTTTTCACTTTCTGCGATATTGAACTTGTACCGTAAACCAGGTTCTTGTAAACAGAGCCATCCCAACCTTTGGGGTGGCTGTGTCTTTTTGATTTTAATTTCCCTAAGCTATAGGACCATAAGTGGAAGTGCCCTAGGCTCTGTTGCTTTGTTTTTTAGATGTTGCAGGAAACACCATACACTTCTCCCGAGTGGCTGTTGGCAATTTACATCCCGCCTATCAGCATAACAAGGCTCCCAGTTCTCCATGGCCTGTCCTGCCTTTCTGGATTTTACACTTTTTTCAGATGGCCCTTTTGACCGGGGGGAAGTGAGACTTCATTGTAGTGCAGATTTCCTTTGCAAGCTTGCTTGGTTGGCCAAAAAGGGCGTATGCGTTTTTTCCTGAATATATTCAGGAAAAAACGCATACGCCCTTTTTGGCCAAGTGCATCATTGTGGACGTTCTGCCTCTTTTCCTATGCTTTAAATGCAATTCCCGTCTACCTCCTGAAATCGGTTTCCTGCAATTCTGCCCCGCTTTCAAGTCCTCTTGGCAGCCTTACTTCAGTATATTTTTGGACGATAGCTGTCATTTATAACTCTGCAGGTTTGTGAATTACAGTGCCCCTGAGCTCCTTTCTTCAACTCGCTTTCTCGTGAGCTGGCCGCAACACCGCAGGATGGCTTCAGGCCCTAATCTGGTTCCGGCACGGCACGCTGAGCCTTTGGTTAATTCCTCTTCCTGGTGGGAAATGAGAGTTAAATTTGCCCGTCCAGACACCTCCAGCTAGTCTGTCATTGGTTCTCCCTATTCCTGTTCATCTTCCGCAGAAATTGCAAACTGGGCCAAACAGGAGGTTAAAGGCACTGACTGTCCAAGTCGGGAGAGTGTTAGTAAAGCGTCTGGAATGTTGCACCCGAGTACCAGGGGACGAAAACTGAGACATATTGGAACACGTCTCCCGATCACACGGTTGATCATACTCTGGGTTCCACATGCATGTTTTAGCTGAAGGAAGAATACCTTAAACCTGGAGAGTTGAGACCCGTGGAATGGGTACCATGCAATATGACTTCAAAGGGTCTGCATTTGCTCACCGAACCTCTCCAATCCTATCGCTGCTGCGTTTATGCCCCTGTACACACACTTGATTCTCTTTCAGAGACATAGCAATCCATAGGTTTTAAGATACTTCCTAGTCAGGTACACTCTTAGGCATTTAATATGGGGTGTTGAGTCCATTTCGTTGAGCAAGGAGTAGCTCTTGTCTATTCCATATTTGGCTTAAGGAACTTTATCTGTGCTCATTTCAATCTCTGGTTTTATGCAGCACCCCAACTCACCTTTCCCCTTAAGCAAGCATAAGTTTTTTTTCTAAATTTGAGACCCTGTTCTGTTTTGTAATTCAGTTCCTGTGTAGCCAAGGTTACATTCCGTGTATTAGTGATATCTTATGATGTTTCTTTTTCTGTGTGACTTATTTCAGTTAGAATCATCGTACCTGAATCCACTCATTATGCTGCTACGGGCCTGATGACATAGATTTCATTGCTGAGTGATATTGCATTGTACGTAAGTACCACAACTTCTTTATCCATTTTTCACTTTCTGCGATATTGAACTTGTACCGTAAACCAGGTTCTTGTAAACAGAGCCTTCCCAACCTTTGAGGTGGCTGTGTCTTTTTGATTTTAATTTCCCTAAGCTATAGGACCATAAGTGGAAGTGCCCTAGGCTCTGTTGCTTTGTTTTTTAGATGTTTCAGGAAACACCATACACTTCTCCCGAGTGGCTGTTGGCAATTTACATCCCGCCCATCAGCATAACAAGGCTCCCAGTTCTCCATGGCCTGTCCTGCCTTTCTGGATTTTACACTTTTTTCAGATGGCCCTTTTGACCGGGGGGAAGTGAGACTTCATTGTAGTGCAGATTTCCTTTGCAAACTTGCTTGGTTGGCCAAAAAGGGCGTATGCGTTTTTTCCTGAATATATTCAGGAAAAAACGCATACGCCCTTTTTGGCCAAGTGCATCATTGTGGACGTTCTGCCTCTTTTCCTATGCTTTCAATGCAATTCCAGTCTACCTCCTGAAATCGGTTTCCTGCAATTCTGCCCCGCTTTCAAGTCCTCTTGGCAGCCTTACTTCAGTATATTTTTGGACGATAGCTGTCATTTATAACTCTGCAGGTTTGTGAATTACAGTGCCCCTGAGCTCCTTTCTTCAACTCGCTTTCTCGTGAGCTGGCCGCAACACCGCAGGATGGCTTCAGGCCCTAATCTGGTTCCGGCACGGCACGCTGAGCCTTTGGTTAATTCCTCTTCCTGGTGGGAAATGAGAGTTAAGTTTGCCCGTCCAGACACCTCCAGCTAGTCTGTCATTGGTTCTCCCTATTCCTGTTCATCTTCCGCAGAAATTGCAAACTGGGTCAAACAGGAGGTTAAAGGCACTGACTCTCCAAGTCGGGAGAGTGTTAGTAAAGCGTTTGGAATGTTGCACCCGAGTACCAGGGGACGAAAACTGAGACATATTGGAACACGTCTCCCGATCACACGGTTGATCATACTCTAGGTTCCACATGCATGTTTTAGCTGAAGGAAGAATACCTTAAACCTGGAGAGTTGAGACCCGTGGAATGGGTACCATGCAATATGACTTCAAAGGGTCTTCATTTGCTCACCGAACCTCTCCAATCCTATCACTGCTGCGTTTATGCCCCTGTACACACGCTTGATTCTCTTTCAGAGACATAGCAATCCATAGGTTTTAAGATACTTCCTAGTCAGTTACACTCTTAGGCATTTAATATGGGGTGTTGAGTCCATTTCGTTGAGCAAGGAGTAGCTCTTGTCTATTCCATATTTGGCTTAAGGAACTTTATCTGTGCTCATTTCAATCTCTGGTTTTATGCAGCACCCCAACTCACCTTTCCCCTTAAGCAAGCATAAGTTGGTTTTCTAAATTTGAGACCCTGTTCTGTTTTGTAATTCAGTTCCTGTGTAGCCAAGGTTACATTCCGTGTATTAGTGATATCTTATGATGTTTCTTTTTCTGTGTGACTTATTTCAGTTAGAATCATCGTACCTGAATCCACTCATTATGCTGCTACGGGCCTGATGACATAGATTTCATTGCTGAGTGATACTGCATTGTACGTAAGTACCACAACTTCTTTATCCATTTTTCACTTTCTGCAATATTGAACTTGTACCGTAAACCAGGTTCTTGTAAACAGAGCCGTCCCAACCTTTGGGGTGGCTGTGTCTTTTTGATTTTAATTTCCCTAAGCTATAGGACCATAAGTGGAAGTGCCCTAGGCTCTGTTGCTTTGTTTTTTAGATGTTTCAGGAAACACCATACACTTCTCCCGAGTGGCTGTTGGCAATTGACATCCCGCCCATCAGCATAACAAGGCTCCCAGTTCTCCATGGCCTGTCCTGCCTTTCTGGATTTTACACTTTTTTCAGATGGCCCTTTTGACCGGGGGGAAGTGAGACTTCATTGTAGTGCAGATTTCCTTTGCAAGCTTGCTTGGTTGGCCAAAGAGGGCGTATGCGTTTTTTCCTGAATCAGGAAAAAACGCATACGCCCTTTTTGGCCAAGTGCATCATTGTGGACGTTCTGCCTCTTTTCCTATGCTTTAAATGCAATTCCAGTCTACCTCCTGAAATCGGTTTCCTGCAATTCTGCCCCGCTTTCAAGTCCTCTTGGCAGCCTTACTTCAGTATATTTTTGGACGATAGCTGTCATTTATAACTCTGCAGGTTTGTGAATTACAGTGCCCCTGAGCTCCTTTCTTCAACTCGCTTTCTCGTGAGCTGGCCGCAACACCGCAGGATGGCTTCAGGCCCTAATCTGGTTCCGGCACGGCACGCTGAGCCTTTGGTTAATTCCTCTTCCTGGTGGGAAATGAGAGTTAAATTTGCCCGTCCACACACCTCCAGCTAGTCTGTCATTGGTTCTCCCTATTCCTGTTCATCTTCCGCAGAAATTGCAAACTGGGCCAAACAGGAGGTTAAAGGCACTGACTCTCCAAGTCGGGAGAGTGTTAGTAAAGCGTCTGGAATGTTGCACCCGAGTACCAGGGGACGAAAACTGACACATATTGGAACACGTCTCCCGATCACACGGTTGATCATACTCTGGGTTCCACATGCATGTTTTAGCTGAAGGAAGAATACCTTAAACCTGGAGAGTTGAGACCCGTGGAATGGGTACCATGCAATATGACTTCAAAGGGTCTTCATTTGCTCACCGAACCTCTCCAGTCCTATCACTGCTGCGTTTATGCCCCTGTACACACACTTGATTCTCTTTCAGAGACATAGCAATCCATAGGTTTTAAGATACTTCCTAGTCAGGTACACTCTTAGGCATTTAATATGGGGTGTTGAGTCCATTTCGTTGAGCAAGGAGTAGCTCTTGTCTATTCCATATTTGGCTTAAGGAACTTTATCTGTGCTCATTTCAATCTCTGGTTTTATGCAGCACCCCAACTCACCTTTCCCCTTAAGCAAGCATAAGTTGGTTTTCTAAATTTGAGACCCTGTTCTGTTTTGTAATTCAGTTCCTGTGTAGCCAAGTTTACATTCCGTGTATTAGTGATATCTTATGATGTTTCTTTTTCTGTGTGACTTATTTCAGTTAGAATCATCGTACCTGAATCCACTCATTATGCTGCTACGGGCCTGATGACATAGATTTCATTGCTGAGTGATACTGCATTGTACGTAAGTACCACAACTTCTTTATCCATTTTTCACTTTCTGCGATATTGAACTTGTACCGTAAACCAGGTTCTTGTAAACAGAGCCGTCCCAACCTTTGGGGTGGCTGTGTCTTTTTGATTTTAATTTCCCTAAGCTATAGGACCATAAGTGGAAGTGCCCTAGGCTCTGTTGCTTTGTTTTTTAGATGTTTCAGGAAACACCATACACTTCTCCCGAGTGGCTGTTGGCAATTTACATCCCGCCCATCAGCATAACAAGGCTCCCAGTTCTCCATGGCCTGTCCTGCCTTTCTGGATTTTACACTTTATTCAGATGGCCCTTTTGACCGGGGGGAAGTGAGACTTCATTGTAGTGCAGATTTCCTTTGCAAGCTTGCTTGGTTGGCCAAAAAGGGCGTATGCGTTTTTTCCTGAATATATTCAGGAAAAAACGCATACGCCCTTTTTGGCCAAGTGCATCATTGTGGACGTTCTGCCTCTTTTCCTATGCTTTAAATGCAATTCCAGTCTACCTCCTGAAATCGGTTTCCTGCAATTCTGCCCCGCTTTCAAGTCCTCTTGGCAGCCTTACTTCAGTATATTTTTGGACGATAGCTGTCATTTATAACTCTGCAGGTTTGTGAATTACAGTGCCCCTGAGCTCCTTTCTTCAACTCGCTTTCTCGTGAGCTGGCCGCAACACCGCAGGATGGCTTCAGGCCCTAATCTGGTTCCGGCACGGCACGCTGAGCCTTTGGTTAATTCCTCTTCCTGGTGGGAAATGAGAGTTAAATTTGCCCGTCCAGACACCTCCAGCTAGTCTGTCATTGGTTCTCCCTATTCCTGTTCATCTTCCGCAGAAATTGCAAACTGGGCCAAACAGGAGGTTAAAGGCACTGACTCTCCAAGTCGGGAGAGTGTTAGTAAAGCGTCTGGAATGTTGCACCCGAGTACCAGGGGACGAAAACTGAGACATATTGGAACACGTCTCCCGATCACACGGTTGATCATACTCTGGGTTCCACATGCATGTTTTAGCTGAAGGAAGAATACCTTAAACCTGGAGAGTTGAGACCCGTGGAATGGGTACCATGCAATATGACTTCAAAGGGTCTTCATTTGCTCACCGAACCTCTCCAGTCCTATCACTGCTGCGTTTATGCCCCTGTACACACACTTGATTCTCTTTCAGAGACATAGCAATCCATAGGTTTTAAGATACTTCCTAGTCAGGTACACTCTTAGGCATTTAATATGGGGTGTTGAGTCCATTTCGTTGAGCAAGGAGTAGCTCTTGTCTATTCCATATTTGGCTTAAGGAACTTTATCTGTGCTCATTTCAATCTCTGGTTTTATGCAGCACCCCAACTCACCTTTCCCCTTAAGCAAGCATAAGTTGGGTTTCTAAATTTGAGACCCTGTTCTGTTTTGTAATTCAGTTCCTGTGTAGCCAAGGTTACATTCCGTGTATTAGTGATATCTTATGATGTTTCTTTTTCTGTGTGACTTATTTCAGTTAGAATCATCGTACCTGAATCCACTCATTATGCTGCTACGGGCCTGATGACATAGATTTCATTGCTGAGTGATATTGCATTGTACGTAAGTACCACAACTTCTTTATCCATTTTTCACTTTCTGCGATATTGAACTTGTACCGTAAACCAGGTTCTTGTAAACAGAGCCGTCCCAACCTTTGGGGTGGCTGTGTCTTTTTGATTTTAATTTCCCTAAGCTATAGGACCATAAGTGGAAGTGCCCTAGGCTCTGTTGCTTTGTTTTTTAGATGTTTCAGGAAACACCATACACTTCTCCCGAGTGGCTGTTGGCAATTTACATCCCGCCCATCAGCATAACAAGGCTCCCAGTTCTCCATGGCCTGTCCTGCCTTTCTGGATTTTACACTTTTTTCAGATGGCCCTTTTGACCGGGGGGAAGTGAGACTTCATTGTAGTGCAGATTTCCTTTGCAAGCTTGCTTGGTTGGCCAAAAAGGGCGTATGCGTTTTTTCCTGAATCAGGAAAAAACGCATACGCCCTTTTTGGCCAAGTGCATCATTGTGGACGTTCTGCCTCTTTTCCTATGCTTTAAATGCAATTCCAGTCTACCTCCTGAAATCGGTTTCCTGCAATTCTGCCCCGCTTTCAAGTCCTCTTGGCAGCCTTACTTCAGTATATTTTTGGACGATAGCTGTCATTTATAACTCTGCAGGTTTGTGAATTACAGTGCCCCTGAGCTCCTTTCTTCAACTCGCTTTCTCGTGAGCTGGCCGCAACACCGCAGGATTGCTTCAGGCCCTAATCTGGTTCCGGCACGGCACGCTGAGCCTTTGGTTAATTCCTCTTCCTGGTGGGAAATGAGAGTTAAATTTGCCCGTCCAGACACCTCCAGCTAGTCTGTCATTGGTTCTCCCTATTCCTGTTCATCTTCCGCAGAAATTGCAAACTGGGCCAAACAGGAGGTTAAAGGCACTGACTCTCCAAGTCGGGAGAGTGTTAGTAAAGCGTCTGGAATGTTGCACCCGAGTACCAGGGGACGAAAACTGACACATATTGGAACACGTCTCCAGATCACACGGTTGATCATACTCTGGGTTCCACATGCATGTTTTAGCTGAAGGAAGAATACCTTAAACCTGGAGAGTTGAGACCCGTGGAATGGGTACCATGCAATATGACTTCAAAGGGTCTTCATTTGCTCACCGAATCTCTCCAGTCCTATCACTGCTGCGTTTATGCCCCTGTACACACGCTTGATTCTCTTTCGGAGACATAGCAATCCATAGGTTTTAAGATACTTCCTAGTCAGGTATATTCTTAGGTGTTTAATACGGGGTGTTGAATCCATTTCGTTGAGCAAGGAGTAGCTCTTGTCTATTCCATATTTGGCTTAAGGAACTTTATCTGTGCTCATTTCAATCTCTGGTTTTATGCAGCACCCCAACTCACCTTTCCCCTTAAGCAAGCAGAAGTTGGTTTTCTAAATTTGAGACCCTGTTCTGTTTTGTAATTCAGTTCCTGTGTAGCCAAGTTTACATTCCGTGTATTAGTGATATCTTATGATGTTTCTTTTTCTGTGTGACTTATTTCAGTTAGAATCATCGTACCTGAATCCACTCATTATGCTGCTACGGGCCTGATGACATAGATTTCATTGCTGAGTGATACTGCATTGTACGTAAGTACCACAACTTCTTTATCCATTTTTCACTTTCTGCGATATTGAACTTGTACCGTAAACCAGGTTCTTGTAAACAGAGCCGTCCCAACCTTTGGGGTGGCTGTGTCTTTTTGATTTTAATTTCCCTAAGCTATAGGACCATAAGTGGAAGTGCCCTAGGCTCTGTTGCTTTGTTTTTTAGATGTTTCAGGAAACACCATACACTTCTCCCGAGTGGCTGTTGGCAATTTACATCCCGCCCATCAGCATAACAAGGCTCCCAGTTCTCCATGGCCTGTCCTGCCTTTCTGGATTTTACACTTTATTCAGATGGCCCTTTTGACCGGGGGGAAGTGAGACTTCATTGTAGTGCAGATTTCCTTTGCAAGCTTGCTTGGTTGGCCAAAAAGGGCGTATGCGTTTTTTCCTGAATATATTCAGGAAAAAACGCATACGCCCTTTTTGGCCAAGTGCATCATTGTGGACGTTCTGCCTCTTTTCCTATGCTTTAAATGCAATTCCAGTCTACCTCCTGAAATCGGTTTCCTGCAATTCTGCCCCGCTTTCAAGTCCTCTTGGCAGCCTTACTTCAGTATATTTTTGGACGATAGCTGTCATTTATAACTCTGCAGGTTTGTGAATTACAGTGCCCCTGAGCTCCTTTCTTCAACTCGCTTTCTCGTGAGCTGGCCGCAACACCGCAGGATGGCTTCAGGCCCTAATCTGGTTCCGGCACGGCACGCTGAGCCTTTGGTTAATTCCTCTTCCTGGTGGGAAATGAGAGTTAAATTTGCCCGTCCAGACACCTCCAGCTAGTCTGTCATTGGTTCTCCCTATTCCTGTTCATCTTCCGCAGAAATTGCAAACTGGGCCAAACAGGAGGTTAAAGGCACTGACTCTCCAAGTCGGGAGAGTGTTAGTAAAGCGTCTGGAATGTTGCACCCGAGTACCAGGGGACGAAAACTGAGACATATTGGAACACGTCTCCCGATCACACGGTTGATCATACTCTGGGTTCCACATGCATGTTTTAGCTGAAGGAAGAATACCTTAAACCTGGAGAGTTGAGACCCGTGGAATGGGTACCATGCAATATGACTTCAAAGGGTCTTCATTTGCTCACCGAACCTCTCCAATCCTATCACTGCTGCGTTTATGCCCCTGTACACACACTTGATTCTCTTTCAGAGACATAGCAATCCATAGGTTTTAAGATACTTCCTAGTCAGGTACACTCTTAGGCATTTAATATGGGGTGTTGAGTCCATTTCGTTGAGCAAGGAGTAGCTCTTGTCTATTCCATATTTGGCTTAAGGAACTTTATCTGTGCTCATTTCAATCTCTGGTTTTATGCAGCACCCCAACTCACCTTTCCTCTTAAGCAAGCATAAGTTGGGTTTCTAAATTTGAGACCCTGTTCTGTTTTGTAATTCAGTTCCTGTGTAGCCAAGGTTACATTCCGTGTATTAGTGATATCTTATGATGTTTCTTTTTCTGTGTGACTTATTTCAGTTAGAATCATCGTACCTGAATCCACTCATTATGCTGCTACGGGCCTGATGACATAGATTTCATTGCTGAGTGATATTGCATTGTACGTAAGTACCACAACTTCTTTATCCATTTTTCACTTTCTGCGATATTGAACTTGTACCGTAAACCAGGTTCTTGTAAACAGAGCCGTCCCAACCTTTGGGGTGGCTGTGTCTTTTTGATTTTAATTTCCCTAAGCTATAGGACCATAAGTGGAAGTGCCCTAGGCTCTGTTGCTTTGTTTTTTAGATGTTTCAGGAAACACCATACACTTCTCCCGAGTGGCTGTTGGCAATTTACATCCCGCCCATCAGCATAACAAGGCTCCCAGTTCTCCA
This sequence comes from Lagenorhynchus albirostris, assembly GCF_949774975.1. Taxonomy (NCBI): domain Eukaryota; kingdom Metazoa; phylum Chordata; class Mammalia; order Artiodactyla; family Delphinidae; genus Lagenorhynchus; species Lagenorhynchus albirostris. The sequence continues at coordinate 448,311 of NW_026783322.1, read as the reverse complement.
TGGCCTGTCCTGCCTTTCTGGATTTTACACTTTTTTCAGATGGCCCTTTTGACCGGGGGGAAGTGAGACTTCATTGTAGTGCAGATTTCCTTTGCAAGCTTGCTTGGTTGGCCAAAAAGGGCGTATGCGTTTTTTCCTGAATCAGGAAAAAACGCATACGCCCTTTTTGGCCAAGTGCATCATTGTGGACGTTCTGCCTCTTTTCCTATGCTTTAAATGCAATTCCAGTCTACCTCCTGAAATCGGTTTCCTGCAATTCTGCCCCACTTTCAAGTCCTCTTGGCAGCCTTACTTCAGTATATTTTTGGACGATAGCTGTCATTTATAACTCTGCAGGTTTGTGAATTACAGTGCCCCTGAGCTCCTTTCTTCAACTCGCTTTCTCGTGAGCTGGCCGCAACACCGCAGGATTGCTTCAGGCCCTAATCTGGTTCCGGCACGGCACGCTGAGCCTTTGGTTAATTCCTCTTCCTGGTGGGAAATGAGAGTTAAATTTGCCCGTCCAGACACCTCCAGCTAGTCTGTCATTGGTTCTCCCTATTCCTGTTCATCTTCCGCAGAAATTGCAAACTGGGCCAAACAGGAGGTTAAAGGCACTGACTCTCCAAGTCGGGAGAGTGTTAGTAAAGCGTCTGGAATGTTGCACCCGAGTACCAGGGGACGAAAACTGACACATATTGGAACACGTCTCCCGATCACACGGTTGATCATACTCTGGGTTCCACATGCATGTTTTAGCTGAAGGAAGAATACCTTAAACCTGGAGAGTTGAGACCCGTGGAATGGGTACCATGCAATATGACTTCAAAGGGTCTTCATTTGCTCACCGAACCTCTCCAGTCCTATCACTGCTGCGTTTATGCCCCTGTACACACGCTTGATTCTCTTTCGGAGACATAGCAATCCATAGGTTTTAAGATACTTCCTAGTCAGGTATATTCTTAGGTGTTTAATACGGGGTGTTGAATCCATTTCGTTGAGCAAGGAGTAGCTCTTGTCTATTCCATATTTGGCTTAAGGAACTTTATCTGTGCTCATTTCAATCTCTGGTTTTATGCAGCACCCCAACTCACCTTTCCCCTTAAGCAAGCATAAGTTGGTTTTCTAAATTTGAGACCCTGTTCTGTTTTGTAATTCAGTTCCTGTGTAGCCAAGTTTACATTCCGTGTATTAGTGATATCTTATGATGTTTCTTTTTCTGTGTGACTTATTTCAGTTAGAATCATCATACCTGAATCCACTCATTATGCTGCTACGGGCCTGATGACATAGATTTCATTGCTGAGTGATACTGCATTGTACGTAAGTACCACAACTTCTTTATCCATTTTTCACTTTCTGCGATATTGAACTTGTACCGTAAACCAGGTTCTTGTAAACAGAGCCGTCCCAACCGTTGGGGTGGCTGTGTCTTTTTGATTTTAATTTCCCTAAGCTATAGGACCATAAGTGGAAGCGCCCTAGGCTCTGTTGCTTTGTTTTTTAGATGTTTCAGGAAACACCATACACTTCTCCTGAGTGGCTGTTGGCAATTTACATCCCGCCCATCAGCATAACAAGGCTCCCAGTTCTCCATGGCCTGTCCTGCCTTTCTGGATTTTACACTTTTTTCAGATGGCCCTTTTGACCGGGGGGAAGTGAGACTTCATTGTAGTGCAGATTTCCTTTGCAAGCTTGCTTGGTTGGCCAAAAAGGGCGTATGCGTTTTTTCCTGAATATATTCAGGAAAAAACGCATACTCCCTTTTTGGCCAAGTGCATCATTGTGGACGTTCTGCCTCTTTTCCTATGCTTTAAATGCAATTCCAGTCTACCTCCTGAAATCGGTTTCCTGCAATTCTGCCCCGCTTTCAAGTCCTCTTGGCAGCCTTACTTCAGTATATTTTTGGACGATAGCTGTCATTTATAACTCTGCAGGTTTGTGAATTACAGTGCCCCTGAGCTCCTTTCTTCAACTCGCTTTCTCGTGAGCTGGCCGCAACACCGCAGGAGTGCTTCAGGCCCTAATCTGGTTCCGGCACGGCATGCTGAGCCTTTGGTTAATTCCTCTTCCTGGTGCGAAATTAGAGTTAAATTTGCCCGTCCAGACACCTCCAGCTAGTCTGTCATTGGTCCTCCCTATTCCTGTTCATCTTCCGCAGAAATTGCAAACTGGGCCAAACAGGAGGTTAAAGGCACTGACTCTCCAAGTCGGGAGAGTGTTAGTAAAGCGTCTGGAATGTTGCACCCGAGTACCAGGGGACGAAAACTGAGACATATTGGAACACGTCTCCCGATCACACGGTTGATCATACTCTGGGTTCCACATGCATGTTTTAGCTGAAGGAAGAATCCCTTAAACCTGGAGAGTTGAGACCCGTGGAATGGGTACCATGCAATATGACTTCAAAGGGTCTTCATTTGCTCACCGAACCTCTCCAATCCTATCACTGCTGCGTTTATGCCCCTGCACACACGCTTGATTCTCTTTCGGAGACATAGCAATCCATAGGTTTTAAGATACTTCCTAGTCAGGTATATTCTTAGGTGTTTAATACGGGGTGTTGAGTCCATTTCGTTGAGCAAGGAGTAGCTCTTGTCTATTCCATATTTGGCTTAAGGAACTTTATCTGTGCTCATTTCAATCTCTGGTTTTATGCAGCACCCCAACTCACCTTTCCCCTTAAGCAAGCATAAGTTGGTTTTCTAAATTTGAGACCCTGTTCTGTTTTGTAATTCAGTTCCTGTGTAGCCAAGTTTACATTCCGTGTATTAGTGATATCTTATGATGTTTCTTTTTCTGTGTGACTTATTTCAGTTAGAATCATCATACCTGAATCCACTCATTATGCTGCTACGGGCCTGATGACATAGATTTCATTGCTGAGTGATACTGCATTGTACGTAAGTACCACAACTTCTTTATCCATTTTTCACTTTCTGCGATATTGAACTTGTACCGTAAACCAGGTTCTTGTAAACAGAGCCGTCCCAACCGTTGGGGTGGCTGTGTCTTTTTGATTTTAATTTCCCTAAGCTATAGGACCATAAGTGGAAGCGCCCTAGGCTCTGTTGCTTTGTTTTTTAGATGTTTCAGGAAACACCATACACTTCTCCTGAGTGGCTGTTGGCAATTTACATCCCGCCCATCAGCATAACAAGGCTCCCAGTTCTCCATGGCCTGTCCTGCCTTTCTGGATTTTACACTTTTTTCAGATGGCCCTTTTGACCGGGGGGAAGTGAGACTTCATTGTAGTGCAGATTTCCTTTGCAAGCTTGCTTGGTTGGCCAAAAAGGGCGTATGCGTTTTTTCCTGAATATATTCAGGAAAAAACGCATACGCCCTTTTTGGCCAAGTGCATCATTGTGGACGTTCTGCCTCTTTTCCTATGCTTTAAATGCAATTCCAGTCTACCTCCTGAAATCGGTTTCCTGCAATTCTGCCCCGCTTTCAAGTCCTCTTGGCAGCCTTACTTCAGTATATTTTTGGACGATAGCTGTCATTTATAACTCTGCAGGTTTGTGAATTACAGTGCCCCTGAGCTCCTTTCTTCAACTCGCTTTCTCGTGAGCTGGCCGCAACACCGCAGGATGGCTTCAGGCCCTAATGTGGTTCCGGCACGGCACGCTGAGCCTTTGGTTAATTCCTCTTCCTGGTGGGAAATGAGAGTTAAATTTGCCCGTCCAGACACCTCCAGCTAGTCTGTCATTGGTTCTCCCTATTCCTGTTCATCTTCCGCAGAAATTGCAAACTGGGCCAAACAGGAGGTTAAAGGCACTGACTCTCCAAGTCGGGAGAGTGTTAGTAAAGCGTCTGCAATGTTGCACCCGAGTACCAGGGGATGAAAACTGAGACATATTGGAACACGTCTCCCGATCACACGGTTGATCATACTCTGGGTTCCACATGCATGTTTTAGCTGAAGGAAGAATAACTTAAACCTGGAGAGTTGAGACCCGTGGAATGGGTACCATGCAATATGACTTCAAAGGGTCTTCATTTGCTCACCGAACCTCTCCAGTCCTATCACTGCTGCGTTTATGCCCCTGTACACACACTTGATTCTCTTTCAGAGACATAGCAATCCATAGGTTTTAAGATACTTCCTAGTCAGGTACACTCTTAGGCATTTAATATGGGGTGTTGAGTCCATTTCGTTGAGCAAGGAGTAGCTCTTGTCTATTCCATATTTGGCTTAAGGAACTTTATCTGTGCTCATTTCAATCTCTGGTTTTATGCAGCACCCCAACTCACCTTTCCCCTTAAGCAAGCATAAGTTGGTTTTCTAAATTTGAGACCCTGTTCTGTTTTGTAATTCAGTTCCTGTGTAGCCAAGGTTACATTCCGTGTATTAGTGATATCTTATGATGTTTCTTTTCCTGTGTGACTTATTTCAGTTAGAATCATCATACCTGAATCCACTCATTATGCTGCTACGGGCCTGATGACATAGATTTCATTGCTGAGTGATACTGCATTGTACGTAAGTACCACAACTTCTTTATCCATTTTTCACTTTCTGCGATATTGAACTTGTACCGTAAACCAGGTTCTTGTAAACAGAGCCGTCCCAACTTTTGGGGTGGCTGTGTCTTTTTGATTTTAATTTCCCTAAGCTATAGGACCATAAGTGGAAGTGCCCTAGGCTCTGTTGCTTTGTTTTTTAGATGTTTCAGGAAACACCATACACTTCTCCCGAGTGGCTGTTGGCAATTTACATCCCGCCCATCAGCATAACAAGGCTCCCAGTTCTCCATGGCCTGTCCTGCCTTTCTGGATTTTACACTATTTTCAGATGGCCCTTTTGACCGGGGGGAAGTGAGACTTCATTGTAGTGCAGATTTCCTTTGCAAGCTTGCTTGGTTGGCCAAAAAGGGCGTATGCGTTTTTTCCTGAATATATTCAGGAAAAAACGCATACGCCCTTTTTGGCCAAGTGCATCATTGTGGACGTTCTGCCTCTTTTCCTATGCTTTAAATGCAATTCCAGTCTACCTCCTGAAATCGGTTTCCTGCAATTCTGCCCCGCTTTCAAGTCCTCTTGGCAGCCTTACTTCAGTATATTTTTGGACGATAGCTGTCATTTATAACTCTGCAGGTTTGTGAATTACAGTGCCCCTGAGCTCCTTTCTTCAACTCGCTTTCTCGTGAGCTGGCCGCAACACCGCAGGATGGCTTCAGGCCCTAATCTGGTTCCGGCACGGCACGCTGAGCCTTTGGTTAATTCCTCTTCCTGGTGGGAAATGAGAGTTAAATTTGCCCGTCCAGACACCTCCAGCTAGTCTGTCATTGGTTCTCCCTATTCCTGTTCATCTTCCGCAGAAATTGCAAACTGGGCCAAACAGGAGGTTAAAGGCACTGACTCTCCAAGTCGGGAGAGTGTTAGTAAAGCGTCTGGAATGTTGCACCCGAGTACCAGGGGACGAAAACTGAGACATATTGGAACACGTCTCCCGATCACACGGTTGATCATACTCTGGGTTCCACATGCATGTTTTAGCTGAAGGAAGAATACCTTAAACCTGGAGAGTTGAGACCCGTGGAATGGGTACCATGCAATATGACTTCAAAGGGTCTTCATTTGCTCACCGAACCTCTCCAATCCTATCACTGCTGCGTTTATGCCCCTGTACACACACTTGATTCTCTTTCAGAGACATAGCAATCCATAGGTTTTAAGATACTTCCTAGACAGGTACACTCTTAGGCATTTAATATGGGGTGTTGAGTCCATTTCGTTGAGCAAGGAGTAGCTCTTGTCTATTCCATATTTGGCTTAAGGAACTTTATCTGTGCGCATTTCAATCTCTGGTTTTATGCAGCACCCCAACTCACCTTTCCCCTTAAGCAAGCATAAGTTGGTTTTCTAAATTTGAGACCCTGTTCTGTTTTGTAATTCAGTTCCTGTGTAGCCAAGGTTACATTCCGTGTATTAGTGATATCTTATGATGTTTCTTTTTCTGTGTGACTTATTTCAGTTAGAATCATCGTACCTGAATCCACTCATTATGCTGCTACGGGCCTGATGACATAGATTTCATTGCTGAGTGATACTGCATTGTACGTAAGTACCACAACTTCTTTATCCATTTTTCACTTTCTGCAATATTGAACTTGTACCGTAAACCAGGTTCTTGTAAACAGAGCCTTCCCAACCTTTGAGGTGGCTGTGTCTTTTTGATTTTAATTTCCCTAAGCTATAGGACCATAAGTGGAAGTGCCCTAGGCTCTGTTGCTTTGTTTTTTAGATGTTTCAGGAAACACCATACACTTCTCCCGAGTGGCTGTTGGCAATTTACATCCCGCCCATCAGCATAACAAGGCTCCCAGTTCTCCATGGCCTGTCCTGCCTTTCTGGATTTTACACTATTTTCAGATGGCCCTTTTGACCGGGGGGAAGTGAGACTTCATTGTAGTGCAGATTTCCTTTGCAAGCTTGCTTGGTTGGCCAAAAAGGGCGTATGCGTTTTTTCCTGAATATATTCAGGAAAAAACGCATACGCCCTTTTTGGCCAAGTGCATCATTGTGGACGTTCTGCCTCTTTTCCTATGCTTTAAATGCAATTCCAGTCTACCTCCTGAAATCGGTTTCCTGCAATTCTGCCCCGCTTTCAAGTCCTCTTGGCAGCCTTACTTCAGTATATTTTTGGACGATAGCTGTCATTTATAACTCTGCAGGTTTGTGAATTACAGTGCCCCTGAGCTCCTTTCTTCAACTCGCTTTCTCGTGAGCTGGCCGCAACACCGCAGGATGGCTTCAGGCCCTAATCTGGTTCCGGCACGGCACGCTGAGCCTTTGGTTAATTCCTCTTCCTGGTGGGAAATGAGAGTTAAATTTGCCCGTCCAGACACCTCCAGCTAGTCTGTCATTGGTTCTCCCTATTCCTGTTCATCTTCCGCAGAAATTGCAAACTGGGCCAAACAGGAGGTTAAAGGCACTGACTCTCCAAGTCGGGAGAGTGTTAGTAAAGCGTCTGGAATGTTGCACCCGAGTACCAGGGGACGAAAACTGACACATATTGGAACACGTCTCCCGATCACACGGTTGATCATACTCTGGGTTCCACATGCATGTTTTAGCTGAAGGAAGAATACCTTAAACCTGGAGAGTTGAGACCCGTGGAATGGGTACCATGCAATATGACTTCAAAGGGTCTTCATTTGCTCACCGAACCTCTCCAATCCTATCACTGCTGCGTTTATGCCCCTGTACACACACTTGATTCTCTTTCAGAGACATAGCAATCCATAGGTTTTAAGATACTTCCTAGTCAGGTACACTCTTAGGCATTTAATATGGGGTGTTGAGTCCATTTCGTTGAGCAAGGAGTAGCTCTTGTCTATTCCATATTTTGCTTAAGGAACTTTATCTGTGCTCATTTCAATCTCTGGTTTTATGCAGCACCCCAACTCACCTTTCCCCTTAAGCAAGCATAAGTTGGGTTTCTAAATTTGAGACCCTGTTCTGTTTTGTAATTCAGTTCCTGTGTAGCCAAGGTTACATTCCGTGTATTAGTGATATCTTATGATATTTCTTTTCCTGTGTGACTTATTTCAGTTAGAATCATCATACCTGAATCCACTCATTATGCTGCTACGGGCCTGATGACATAGATTTCATTGCTGAGTGATACTGCATTGTACGTAAGTACCACAACTTCTTTATCCATTTTTCACTTTCTGCGATATTGAACTTGTACCGTAAACCAGGTTCTTGTAAACAGAGCCGTCCCAACCTTTGGGGTGGCTGTGTCTTTTTGATTTTAATTTCCCTAAGCTATAGGACCATAAGTGAAAGTGCCCTAGGCTCTGTTGCTTTGTTTTTTAGATGTTTCAGGAAACACCATACACTTCTCCCGAGTGGCTGTTGGCAATTGACATCCCGCCCATCAGCATAACAAGGCTCCCAGTTCTCCATGGCCTGTCCTGCCTTTCTGGATTTTACACTTTTTTCAGATGGCCCTTTTGACCGGGGGGAAGTGAGACTTCATTGTAGTGCAGATTTCCTTTGCAAGCTTGCTTGGTTGGCAAAAAGGGCGTATGCGTTTTTTCCTGAATATATTCAGGAAAAAACGCATACGCCCTTTTTGGCCAAGTGCATCATTGTGGACGTTCTGCCTCTTTTCCTATGCTTTAAATGCAATTCCAGTCTACCTCCTGAAATCGGTTTCCTGCAATTCTGCCCCGCTTTCAAGTCCTCTTGGCAGCCTTACTTCAGTATATTTTTGGACGATAGCTGTCATTTATAACTCTGCAGGTTTGTGAATTACAGTGCCCCTGAGCTCCTTTCTTCAACTCGCTTTCTCGTGAGCTGGCCGCAACACCGCAGGATGGCTTCAGGCCCTAATCTGGTTCCGGCACGGCACGCTGAGCCTTTGGTTAATTCCTCTTCCTGGTGGGAAATGAGAGTTAAATTTGCCCGTCCAGACACCTCCAGCTAGTCTGTCATTGGTTCTCCCTATTCCTGTTCATCTTCCGCAGAAATTGCAAACTGGGCCAAACAGGAGGTTAAAGGCACTGACTCTCCAAGTCGGGAGAGTGTTAGTAAAGCGTCTGGAATGTTGCACCCGAGTACCAGGGGACGAAAACTGAGACATATTGGAACACGTCTCCCGATCACACGGTTGATCATACTCTGGGTTCCACATGCATGTTTTAGCTGAAGGAAGAATACCTTAAACCTGGAGAGTTGAGACCCGTGGAATGGGTACCATGCAATATGACTTCAAAGGGTCTTCATTTGCTCACCGAACCTCTCCAATCCTATCACTGCTGCGTTTATGCCCCTGTACACACACTTGATTCTCTTTCAGAGACATAGCAATCCATAGGTTTTAAGATACTTCCTAGTCAGGTACACTCTTAGGCATTTAATATGGGGTGTTGAGTCCATTTCGTTGAGCAAGGAGTAGCTCTTGTCTATTCCATATTTGGCTTAAGGAACTTTATCTGTGCGCATTTCAATCTCTGGTTTTATGCAGCACCCCAACTCACCTTTCCCCTTAAGCAAGCATAAGTTGGTTTTCTAAATTTGAGACCCTGTTCTGTTTTGTAATTCAGTTCCTGTGTAGCCAAGGTTACATTCCGTGTATTAGTGATATCTTATGTTGTTTCTTTTTCTGTGTGACTTATTTCAGTTAGAATCATCTTACCTGAATCCACTCATTATGCTGCTACGGGCCTGATGACATAGATTTCATTGCTGAGTGATACTGCATTGTACGTAAGTACCACAACTTCTTTATCCATTTTTCACTTTCTGCGATATTGAACTTGTACCGTAAACCAGGTTCTTGTAAACAGAGCCGCCCCAACCTTTAGGGTGGCTGTGTCTTTTTGATTTTAATTTCCCTAATTATAGGACCATAAGTGGAAGTGCCCTAGGCTCTGTTGCTTTGTTTTTTAGATGTTTCAGGAAACACCATACACTTCTCCCGAGTGGCTGTTGGCAATTTACATCCCGCCCATCAGCATAACAAGGCTCCCAGTTCTCCATGGCCTGTCCTGCCTTTCTGGATTTTACACTTTTTTCAGATGGCCCTTTTGACCGGGGGGAAGTGAGACTTCATTGTAGTGCAGATTTCCTTTGCAAGCTTGCTTGGTTGGCCAAAAAGGGCGTATGCGTTTTTTCCTGAATATATTCAGGAAAAAACGCATACGCCCTTTTTGGCCAAGTGCATCATTGTGGACGTTCTGCCTCTTTTCCTATGCTTTAAATGCAATTCCAGTCTACCTCCTGAAATCGGTTTCCTGCAATTCTGCCCCACTTTCAAGTCCTCTTGGCAGCCTTACTTCAATATATTTTTGGACGATAGCTGTCATTTATAACTCTGCAGGTTTGTGAATTACAGTGCCCCTGAGCTCCTTTCTTCAAGTCGCTTTCTCGTGAGCTGGCCGCAACACCGCAGGATTGCTTCAGGCCCTAATCTGGTTCCGGCACGGCACGCTGAGCCTTTGGTTAATTCCTCTTCCTGGTGGAAATGAGAGTTAAATTTTCCCGTCCAGACACCTCCAGCTAGTCTCTCATTGGTTCTGCCTATTCCTGTTCATCTTCCGCAGAAATTGCAAACTGGGCCAAACAGGAGGTTAAAGGCACTGACTGTGCAAGTCGGGAGAGTGTTAGTAAAGCGTCTGGAATGTTGCACCCGAGTACCAGGGGACGAAAACTGAGACATATTTGAACACGTCTCCCGATCACACGGTTGATCATACTCTGGGTTCCACATGCATGTTTTAGCTTAAAGAAGAATACCTTAAACCTGGAGAGTTGAGACCCGTGGAATGGGTACCATGCAATATGACTTCAAAGGGTCTTCATTTGCTCACCGAACTTCTCCAATCCTATCACTGCTGCGTTTATGCCCCTGTACACACGCTTGATTCTCTTTCGGAGACATAGCAATCCATAGGTTTTAAGATACTTCCTAGTCAGGTACACTCTTAGGCGTTTAATATGGGGTGTTGAGTCCATTTCGTTGAGCAAGGAGTAGCTCTTGTCTATTCCATATTTGGCTTAAGGAACTTTATCTGTGCTCATTTCAATCTCTGGTTTTATGCAGCACCCCAACTCACCTTTCCCCTTAAGCAAGCATAAGTTGGGTTTCTAAATTTGAGACCCTGTTCTGTTTTGTAATTCAGTTCCTGTGTAGCCAAGGTTACATTCCGTGTATTAGTGATATCTTATGATGTTTCTTTTTCTGTGTGACTTATTTCAGTTAGAATCATCATACCTGAATCCACTCATTATGCTGCTACGGGCCTGATGACATAGATTTCATTGCTGAGTGATACTGCATTGTACGTAAGTACCACAACTTCTTTATCCATTTTTCACTTTCTGCGATATTGAACTTGTACCGTAAACCAGGTTCTTGTAAACAGAGCTGTCCCAACCTTTGGGGTGGCTGTGTCTTTTTGATTTTAATTTCCCTAAGCAATAGACCATAAGTGGAAGTGCCCTAGGCTCTGTTGCTTTGTTTTTTAGATGTTTCAGGAAACACCATACACTTCTCCCGAGTGGCTGTTGGCAATTGACATCCCGCCCATCAGCATAACAAGGCTCCCAGTTCTCCATGGCCTGTCCTGCCTTTCTGGATTTTACACTTTTTTCAGATGGCCCTTTTGACCGGGGGGAAGTGAGACTTCACTGTAGTGCAGATTTCCTTTGCAAGCTTGCTTGGTTGGCCAAAAAGGGCGTATGCGTTTTTTCCTGAATATATTCAGGAAAAAATGCATACGCCCTTTTTGGCCAAGTGCATCATTGTGGACGTTCTGCCTCTTTTCCTATGCTTTAAATGCAATTCCAGTCTACCTCCTGAAATCGGTTTCCTGCAATTCTGCCCCGCTTTCAAGTCCTCTTGGCAGCCTTACTTCAGTATATTTTTGGACGATAGCTGTCATTTATAACTCTGCAGGTTTGTGAATTACAGTGCCCCTGAGCTCCTTTCTTCAACTCGCTTTCTCGTGAGCTGGCCGCAACACCGCAGGATGGCTTCAGGCCCTAATCTGGTTCCGGCACGGCACGCTGAGCCTTTGGTTAATTCCTCTTCCTGGTGGGAAATGAGAGTTAAATTTGCCCGTCCACACACCTCCAGCTAGTCTGTCATTGGTTCTCCCTATTCCTGTTCATCTTCCGCAGAAATTGCAAACTGGGCCAAACAGGAGGTTAAAGGCACTGACTCTCCAAGTCGGGAGAGTGTTAGTAAAGCGTCTGGAATGTTGCACCCGAGTACCAGGGGACGAAAACTGACACATATTGGAACACGTCTCCCGATCACACGGTTGATCATACTCTGGGTTCCACATGCATGTTTTAGCTGAAGGAAGAATACCTTAAACCTGGAGAGTTGAGACCCGTGGAATGGGTACCATGCAATATGACTTCAAAGGGTCTTCATTTGCTCACCGAACCTCTCCAATCCTATCACTGCTGCGTTTATGCCCCTGTACACACACTTGATTCTCTTTCAGAGACATAGCAATCCATAGGTTTTAAGATACTTCCTAGTCAGGTACACTCTTAGGCATTTAATATGGGGTGTTGAGTCCATTTCGTTGAGCAAGGAGTAGCTCTTGTCTATTCCATATTTGGCTTAAGGAACTTTATCTGTGCTCATTTCAATCTCTGGTTTTATGCAGCACCCCAACTCACCTTTCCCCTTAAGCAAGCATAAGTTGGGTTTCTAAATTTGAGACCCTGTTCTGTTTTGTAATTCAGTTCCTGTGTAGCCAAGGTTACATTCCGTGTATTAGTGATATCTTATGATGTTTCTTTTCCTGTGTGACTTATTTCAGTTAGAATCATCATACCTGAATCCACTCATTATGCTGCTACGGGCCTGATGACATAGATTTCATTGCTGAGTGATACTGCATTGTACGTAAGTACCACAACTTCTTTATCCATTTTTCACTTTCTGCGATATTGAACTTGTACCGTAAACCAGGTTCTTGTAAACAGAGCCATCCCAACCTTTGGGGTGGCTGTGTCTTTTTGATTTTAATTTCCCTAAGCTATAGGACCATAAGTGGAAGTGCCCTAGGCTCTGTTGCTTTGTTTTTTAGATGTTGCAGGAAACACCATACACTTCTCCCGAGTGGCTGTTGGCAATTTACATCCCGCCTATCAGCATAACAAGGCTCCCAGTTCTCCATGGCCTGTCCTGCCTTTCTGGATTTTACACTTTTTTCAGATGGCCCTTTTGACCGGGGGGAAGTGAGACTTCATTGTAGTGCAGATTTCCTTTGCAAGCTTGCTTGGTTGGCCAAAAAGGGCGTATGCGTTTTTTCCTGAATATATTCAGGAAAAAACGCATACGCCCTTTTTGGCCAAGTGCATCATTGTGGACGTTCTGCCTCTTTTCCTATGCTTTAAATGCAATTCCCGTCTACCTCCTGAAATCGGTTTCCTGCAATTCTGCCCCGCTTTCAAGTCCTCTTGGCAGCCTTACTTCAGTATATTTTTGGACGATAGCTGTCATTTATAACTCTGCAGGTTTGTGAATTACAGTGCCCCTGAGCTCCTTTCTTCAACTCGCTTTCTCGTGAGCTGGCCGCAACACCGCAGGATGGCTTCAGGCCCTAATCTGGTTCCGGCACGGCACGCTGAGCCTTTGGTTAATTCCTCTTCCTGGTGGGAAATGAGAGTTAAATTTGCCCGTCCAGACACCTCCAGCTAGTCTGTCATTGGTTCTCCCTATTCCTGTTCATCTTCCGCAGAAATTGCAAACTGGGCCAAACAGGAGGTTAAAGGCACTGACTGTCCAAGTCGGGAGAGTGTTAGTAAAGCGTCTGGAATGTTGCACCCGAGTACCAGGGGACGAAAACTGAGACATATTGGAACACGTCTCCCGATCACACGGTTGATCATACTCTGGGTTCCACATGCATGTTTTAGCTGAAGGAAGAATACCTTAAACCTGGAGAGTTGAGACCCGTGGAATGGGTACCATGCAATATGACTTCAAAGGGTCTGCATTTGCTCACCGAACCTCTCCAATCCTATCGCTGCTGCGTTTATGCCCCTGTACACACACTTGATTCTCTTTCAGAGACATAGCAATCCATAGGTTTTAAGATACTTCCTAGTCAGGTACACTCTTAGGCATTTAATATGGGGTGTTGAGTCCATTTCGTTGAGCAAGGAGTAGCTCTTGTCTATTCCATATTTGGCTTAAGGAACTTTATCTGTGCTCATTTCAATCTCTGGTTTTATGCAGCACCCCAACTCACCTTTCCCCTTAAGCAAGCATAAGTTTTTTTTCTAAATTTGAGACCCTGTTCTGTTTTGTAATTCAGTTCCTGTGTAGCCAAGGTTACATTCCGTGTATTAGTGATATCTTATGATGTTTCTTTTTCTGTGTGACTTATTTCAGTTAGAATCATCGTACCTGAATCCACTCATTATGCTGCTACGGGCCTGATGACATAGATTTCATTGCTGAGTGATATTGCATTGTACGTAAGTACCACAACTTCTTTATCCATTTTTCACTTTCTGCGATATTGAACTTGTACCGTAAACCAGGTTCTTGTAAACAGAGCCTTCCCAACCTTTGAGGTGGCTGTGTCTTTTTGATTTTAATTTCCCTAAGCTATAGGACCATAAGTGGAAGTGCCCTAGGCTCTGTTGCTTTGTTTTTTAGATGTTTCAGGAAACACCATACACTTCTCCCGAGTGGCTGTTGGCAATTTACATCCCGCCCATCAGCATAACAAGGCTCCCAGTTCTCCATGGCCTGTCCTGCCTTTCTGGATTTTACACTTTTTTCAGATGGCCCTTTTGACCGGGGGGAAGTGAGACTTCATTGTAGTGCAGATTTCCTTTGCAAACTTGCTTGGTTGGCCAAAAAGGGCGTATGCGTTTTTTCCTGAATATATTCAGGAAAAAACGCATACGCCCTTTTTGGCCAAGTGCATCATTGTGGACGTTCTGCCTCTTTTCCTATGCTTTAAATGCAATTCCAGTCTACCTCCTGAAATCGGTTTCCTGCAATTCTGCCCCGCTTTCAAGTCCTCTTGGCAGCCTTACTTCAGTATATTTTTGGACGATAGCTGTCATTTATAACTCTGCAGGTTTGTGAATTACAGTGCCCCTGAGCTCCTTTCTTCAACTCGCTTTCTCGTGAGCTGGCCGCAACACCGCAGGATGGCTTCAGGCCCTAATCTGGTTCCGGCACGGCACGCTGAGCCTTTGGTTAATTCCTCTTCCTGGTGGGAAATGAGAGTTAAGTTTGCCCGTCCAGACACCTCCAGCTAGTCTGTCATTGGTTCTCCCTATTCCTGTTCATCTTCCGCAGAAATTGCAAACTGGGTCAAACAGGAGGTTAAAGGCACTGACTCTCCAAGTCGGGAGAGTGTTAGTAAAGCGTTTGGAATGTTGCACCCGAGTACCAGGGGACGAAAACTGAGACATATTGGAACACGTCTCCCGATCACACGGTTGATCATACTCTAGGTTCCACATGCATGTTTTAGCTGAAGGAAGAATACCTTAAACCTGGAGAGTTGAGACCCGTGGAATGGGTACCATGCAATATGACTTCAAAGGGTCTTCATTTGCTCACCGAACCTCTCCAATCCTATCACTGCTGCGTTTATGCCCCTGTACACACGCTTGATTCTCTTTCAGAGACATAGCAATCCATAGGTTTTAAGATACTTCCTAGTCAGGTACACTCTTAGGCATTTAATATGGGGTGTTGAGTCCATTTCGTTGAGCAAGGAGTAGCTCTTGTCTATTCCATATTTGGCTTAAGGAACTTTATCTGTGCTCATTTCAATCTCTGGTTTTATGCAGCACCCCAACTCACCTTTCCCCTTAAGCAAGCATAAGTTGGTTTTCTAAATTTGAGACCCTGTTCTGTTTTGTAATTCAGTTCCTGTGTAGCCAAGGTTACATTCCGTGTATTAGTGATATCTTATGATGTTTCTTTTTCTGTGTGACTTATTTCAGTTAGAATCATCGTACCTGAATCCACTCATTATGCTGCTACGGGCCTGATGACATAGATTTCATTGCTGAGTGATACTGCATTGTACGTAAGTACCACAACTTCTTTATCCATTTTTCACTTTCTGCAATATTGAACTTGTACCGTAAACCAGGTTCTTGTAAACAGAGCCGTCCCAACCTTTGGGGTGGCTGTGTCTTTTTGATTTTAATTTCCCTAAGCTATAGGACCATAAGTGGAAGTGCCCTAGGCTCTGTTGCTTTGTTTTTTAGATGTTTCAGGAAACACCATACACTTCTCCGGAGTGGCTGTTGGCAATTGACATCCCGCCCATCAGCATAACAAGGCTCCCAGTTCTCCATGGCCTGTCCTGCCTTTCTGGATTTTACACTTTTTTCAGATGGCCCTTTTGACCGGGGGGAAGTGAGACTTCATTGTAGTGCAGATTTCCTTTGCAAGCTTGCTTGGTTGGCCAAAAAGGGCGTATGCGTTTTTTCCTGAATCAGGAAAAAACGCATACGCCCTTTTTGGCCAAGTGCATCATTGTGGACGTTCTGCCTCTTTTCCTATGCTTTAAATGCAATTCCAGTCTACCTCCTGAAATCGGTTTCCTGCAATTCTGCCCCGCTTTCAAGTCCTCTTGGCAGCCTTACTTCAGTATATTTTTGGACGATAGCTGTCATTTATAACTCTGCAGGTTTGTGAATTACAGTGCCCCTGAGCTCCTTTCTTCAACTCGCTTTCTCGTGAGCTGGCCGCAACACCGCAGGATGGCTTCAGGCCCTAATCTGGTTCCGGCACGGCACGCTGAGCCTTTGGTTAATTCCTCTTCCTGGTGGGAAATGAGAGTTAAATTTGCCCGTCCACACACCTCCAGCTAGTCTGTCATTGGTTCTCCCTATTCCTGTTCATCTTCCGCAGAAATTGCAAACTGGGCCAAACAGGAGGTTAAAGGCACTGACTCTCCAAGTCGGGAGAGTGTTAGTAAAGCGTCTGGAATGTTGCACCCGAGTACCAGGGGACGAAAACTGACACATATTGGAACACGTCTCCCGATCACACGGTTGATCATACTCTGGGTTCCACATGCATGTTTTAGCTGAAGGAAGAATACCTTAAACCTGGAGAGTTGAGACCCGTGGAATGGGTACCATGCAATATGACTTCAAAGGGTCTTCATTTGCTCACCGAACCTCTCCAGTCCTATCACTGCTGCGTTTATGCCCCTGTACACACACTTGATTCTCTTTCAGAGACATAGCAATCCATAGGTTTTAAGATACTTCCTAGTCAGGTACACTCTTAGGCATTTAATATGGGGTGTTGAGTCCATTTCGTTGAGCAAGGAGTAGCTCTTGTCTATTCCATATTTGGCTTAAGGAACTTTATCTGTGCTCATTTCAATCTCTGGTTTTATGCAGCACCCCAACTCACCTTTCCCCTTAAGCAAGCATAAGTTGGGTTTCTAAATTTGAGACCCTGTTCTGTTTTGTAATTCAGTTCCTGTGTAGCCAAGTTTACATTCCGTGTATTAGTGATATCTTATGATGTTTCTTTTTCTGTGTGACTTATTTCAGTTAGAATCATCGTACCTGAATCCACTCATTATGCTGCTACGGGCCTGATGACATAGATTTCATTGCTGAGTGATACTGCATTGTACGTAAGTACCACAACTTCTTTATCCATTTTTCACTTTCTGCGATATTGAACTTGTACCGTAAACCAGGTTCTTGTAAACAGAGCCGTCCCAACCTTTGGGGTGGCTGTGTCTTTTTGATTTTAATTTCCCTAAGCTATAGGACCATAAGTGGAAGTGCCCTAGGCTCTGTTGCTTTGTTTTTTAGATGTTTCAGGAAACACCATACACTTCTCTCGAGTGGCTGTTGGCAATTTATATCCCACCCATCAGCATAACAAGGCTCCCAGTTCTCCATGGCCTGTCCTGCCTTTCTGGATTTTACACTTTATTCAGATGGCCCTTTTGACCGGGGGGAAGTGAGACTTCATTGTAGTGCAGATTTCCTTTGCAAGCTTGCTTGGTTGGCCAAAAAGGGCGTATGCGTTTTTTCCTGAATATATTCAGGAAAAAACGCATACGCCCTTTTTGGCCAAGTGCATCATTGTGGACGTTCTGCCTCTTTTCCTATGCTTTAAATGCAATTCCAGTCTACCTCCTGAAATCGGTTTCCTGCAATTCTGCCCCGCTTTCAAGTCCTCTTGGCAGCCTTACTTCAGTATATTTTTGGACGATAGCTGTCATTTATAACTCTGCAGGTTTGTGAATTACAGTGCCCCTGAGCTCCTTTCTTCAACTCGCTTTCTCGTGAGCTGGCCGCAACACCGCAGGATGGCTTCAGGCCCTAATCTGGTTCCGGCACGGCACGCTGAGCCTTTGGTTAATTCCTCTTCCTGGTGGGAAATGAGAGTTAAATTTGCCCGTCCACACACCTCCAGCTAGTCTGTCATTGGTTCTCCCTATTCCTGTTCATCTTCCGCAGAAATTGCAAACTGGGCCAAACAGGAGGTTAAAGGCACTGACTCTCCAAGTCGGGAGAGTGTTAGTAAAGCGTCTGGAATGTTGCACCCGAGTACCAGGGGACGAAAACTGACACATATTGGAACACGTCTCCCGATCACACGGTTGATCATACTCTGGGTTCCACATGCATGTTTTAGCTGAAGGAAGAATACCTTAAACCTGGAGAGTTGAGACCCGTGGAATGGGTACCATGCAATATGACTTCAAAGGGTCTTCATTTGCTCACCGAACCTCTCCAATCCTATCACTGCTGCGTTTATGCCCCTGTACACACACTTGATTCTCTTTCAGAGACATAGCAATCCATAGGTTTTAAGATACTTCCTAGTCAGGTACACTCTTAGGCATTTAATATGGGGTGTTGAGTCCATTTCGTTGAGCAAGGAGTAGCTCTTGTCTATTCCATATTTGGCTTAAGGAACTTTATCTGTGCTCATTTCAATCTCTGGTTTTATGCAGCACCCCAACTCACCTTTCCCCTTAAGCAAGCATAAGTTGGTTTTCTAAATTTGAGACCCTGTTCTGTTTTGTAATTCAGTTCCTGTGTAGCCAAGTTTACATTCCGTGTATTAGTGATATCTTATGATGTTTCTTTTTCTGTGTGACTTATTTCAGTTAGAATCATCGTACCTGAATCCACTCATTATGCTGCTACGGGCCTGATGACATAGATTTCATTGCTGAGTGATACTGCATTGTACGTAAGTACCACAACTTCTTTATCCATTTTTCACTTTCTGCGATATTGAACTTGTACCGTAAACCAGGTTCTTGTAAACAGAGCCGTCCCAACCTTTGGGGTGGCTGTGTCTTTTTGATTTTAATTTCCCTAAGCTATAGGACCATAAGTGGAAGTGCCCTAGGCTCTGTTGCTTTGTTTTTTAGATGTTTCAGGAAACACCATACACTTCTCCCGAGTGGCTGTTGGCAATTTACATCCCGCCCATCAGCATAACAAGGCTCCCAGTTCTCCATGGCCTGTCCTGCCTTTCTGGATTTTACACTTTATTCAGATGGCCCTTTTGACCGGGGGGAAGTGAGACTTCATTGTAGTGCAGATTTCCTTTGCAAGCTTGCTTGGTTGGCCAAAAAGGGCGTATGCGTTTTTTCCTGAATATATTCAGGAAAAAACGCATACGCCCTTTTTGGCCAAGTGCATCATTGTGGACGTTCTGCCTCTTTTCCTATGCTTTAAATGCAATTCCAGTCTACCTCCTGAAATCGGTTTCCTGCAATTCTGCCCCGCTTTCAAGTCCTCTTGGCAGCCTTACTTCAGTATATTTTTGGACGATAGCTGTCATTTATAACTCTGCAGGTTTGTGAATTACAGTGCCCCTGAGCTCCTTTCTTCAACTCGCTTTCTCGTGAGCTGGCCGCAACACCGCAGGATGGCTTCAGGCCCTAATCTGGTTCCGGCACGGCACGCTGAGCCTTTGGTTAATTCCTCTTCCTGGTGGGAAATGAGAGTTAAATTTGCCCGTCCAGACACCTCCAGCTAGTCTGTCATTGGTTCTCCCTATTCCTGTTCATCTTCCGCAGAAATTGCAAACTGGGCCAAACAGGAGGTTAAAGGCACTGACTCTCCAAGTCGGGAGAGTGTTAGTAAAGCGTCTGGAATGTTGCACCCGAGTACCAGGGGACGAAAACTGAGACATATTGGAACACGTCTCCCGATCACACGGTTGATCATACTCTGGGTTCCACATGCATGTTTTAGCTGAAGGAAGAATACCTTAAACCTGGAGAGTTGAGACCCGTGGAATGGGTACCATGCAATATGACTTCAAAGGGTCTTCATTTGCTCACCGAACCTCTCCAATCCTATCACTGCTGCGTTTATGCCCCTGTACACACACTTGATTCTCTTTCAGAGACATAGCAATCCATAGGTTTTAAGATACTTCCTAGTCAGGTACACTCTTAGGCATTTAATATGGGGTGTTGAGTCCATTTCGTTGAGCAAGGAGTAGCTCTTGTCTATTCCATATTTGGCTTAAGGAACTTTATCTGTGCTCATTTCAATCTCTGGTTTTATGCAGCACCCCAACTCACCTTTCCCCTTAAGCAAGCATAAGTTGGGTTTCTAAATTTGAGACCCTGTTCTGTTTTGTAATTCAGTTCCTGTGTAGCCAAGGTTACATTCCGTGTATTAGTGATATCTTATGATGTTTCTTTTTCTGTGTGACTTATTTCAGTTAGAATCATCGTACCTGAATCCACTCATTATGCTGCTACGGGCCTGATGACATAGATTTCATTGCTGAGTGATATTGCATTGTACGTAAGTACCACAACTTCTTTATCCATTTTTCACTTTCTGCGATATTGAACTTGTACCGTAAACCAGGTTCTTGTAAACAGAGCCGTCCCAACCTTTGGGGTGGCTGTGTCTTTTTGATTTTAATTTCCCTAAGCTATAGGACCATAAGTGGAAGTGCCCTAGGCTCTGTTGCTTTGTTTTTTAGATGTTTCAGGAAACACCATACACTTCTCCCGAGTGGCTGTTGGCAATTTACATCCCGCCCATCAGCATAACAAGGCTCCCAGTTCTCCATGGCCTGTCCTGCCTTTCTGGATTTTACACTTTTTTCAGATGGCCCTTTTGACCGGGGGGAAGTGAGACTTCATTGTAGTGCAGATTTCCTTTGCAAGCTTGCTTGGTTGGCCAAAAAGGGCGTATGCGTTTTTTCCTGAATCAGGAAAAAACGCATACGCCCTTTTTGGCCAAGTGCATCATTGTGGACGTTCTGCCTCTTTTCCTATGCTTTAAATGCAATTCCAGTCTACCTCCTGAAATCGGTTTCCTGCAATTCTGCCCCGCTTTCAAGTCCTCTTGGCAGCCTTACTTCAGTATATTTTTGGACGATAGCTGTCATTTATAACTCTGCAGGTTTGTGAATTACAGTGCCCCTGAGCTCCTTTCTTCAACTCGCTTTCTCGTGAGCTGGCCGCAACACCGCAGGATTGCTTCAGGCCCTAATCTGGTTCCGGCACGGCACGCTGAGCCTTTGGTTAATTCCTCTTCCTGGTGGGAAATGAGAGTTAAATTTGCCCGTCCAGACACCTCCAGCTAGTCTCTCATTGGTTCTCCCTATTCCTGTTCATCTTCCGCAGAAATTGCAAACTGGGCCAAACAGGAGGTTAAAGGCACTGACTCTCCAAGTCGGGAGAGTGTTAGTAAAGCGTCTGGAATGTTGCACCCGAGTACCAGGGGACGAAAACTGACACATATTGGAACACGTCTCCAGATCACACGGTTGATCATACTCTGGGTTCCACATGCATGTTTTAGCTGAAGGAAGAATACCTTAAACCTGGAGAGTTGAGACCCGTGGAATGGGTACCATGCAATATGACTTCAAAGGGTCTTCATTTGCTCACCGAATCTCTCCAGTCCTATCACTGCTGCGTTTATGCCCCTGTACACACGCTTGATTCTCTTTCGGAGACATAGCAATCCATAGGTTTTAAGATACTTCCTAGTCAGGTATATTCTTAGGTGTTTAATACGGGGTGTTGAATCCATTTCGTTGAGCAAGGAGTAGCTCTTGTCTATTCCATATTTGGCTTAAGGAACTTTATCTGTGCTCATTTCAATCTCTGGTTTTATGCAGCACCCCAACTCACCTTTCCCCTTAAGCAAGCATAAGTTGGTTTTCTAAATTTGAGACCCTGTTCTGTTTTGTAATTCAGTTCCTGTGTAGCCAAGTTTACATTCCGTGTATTAGTGATATCTTATGATGTTTCTTTTTCTGTGTGACTTATTTCAGTTAGAATCATCGTACCTGAATCCACTCATTATGCTGCTACGGGCCTGATGACATAGATTTCATTGCTGAGTGATACTGCATTGTACGTAAGTACCACAACTTCTTTATCCATTTTTCACTTTCTGCGATATTGAACTTGTACCGTAAACCAGGTTCTTGTAAACAGAGCCGTCCCAACCTTTGGGGTGGCTGTGTCTTTTTGATTTTAATTTCCCTAAGCTATAGGACCATAAGTGGAAGTGCCCTAGGCTCTGTTGCTTTGTTTTTTAGATGTTTCAGGAAACACCATACACTTCTCCCGAGTGGCTGTTGGCAATTTACATCCCGCCCATCAGCATAACAAGGCTCCCAGTTCTCCATGGCCTGTCCTGCCTTTCTGGATTTTACACTTTATTCAGATGGCCCTTTTGACCGGGGGGAAGTGAGACTTCATTGTAGTGCAGATTTCCTTTGCAAGCTTGCTTGGTTGGCCAAAAAGGGCGTATGCGTTTTTTCCTGAATATATTCAGGAAAAAACGCATACGCCCTTTTTGGCCAAGTGCATCATTGTGGACGTTCTGCCTCTTTTCCTATGCTTTAAATGCAATTCCAGTCTACCTCCTGAAATCGGTTTCCTGCAATTCTGCCCCGCTTTCAAGTCCTCTTGGCAGCCTTACTTCAGTATATTTTTGGACGATAGCTGTCATTTATAACTCTGCAGGTTTGTGAATTACAGTGCCCCTGAGCTCCTTTCTTCAACTCGCTTTCTCGTGAGCTGGCCGCAACACCGCAGGATGGCTTCAGGCCCTAATCTGGTTCCGGCACGGCACGCTGAGCCTTTGGTTAATTCCTCTTCCTGGTGGGAAATGAGAGTTAAATTTGCCCGTCCAGACACCTCCAGCTAGTCTGTCATTGGTTCTCCCTATTCCTGTTCATCTTCCGCAGAAATTGCAAACTGGGCCAAACAGGAGGTTAAAGGCACTGACTCTCCAAGTCGGGAGAGTGTTAGTAAAGCGTCTGGAATGTTGCACCCGAGTACCAGGGGACGAAAACTGAGACATATTGGAACACGTCTCCCGATCACACGGTTGATCATACTCTGGGTTCCACATGCATGTTTTAGCTGAAGGAAGAATACCTTAAACCTGGAGAGTTGAGACCCGTGGAATGGGTACCATGCAATATGACTTCAAAGGGTCTTCATTTGCTCACCGAACCTCTCCAATCCTATCACTGCTGCGTTTATGCCCCTGTACACACACTTGATTCTCTTTCAGAGACATAGCAATCCATAGGTTTTAAGATACTTCCTAGTCAGGTACACTCTTAGGCATTTAATATGGGGTGTTGAGTCCATTTCGTTGAGCAAGGAGTAGCTCTTGTCTATTCCATATTTGGCTTAAGGAACTTTATCTGTGCTCATTTCAATCTCTGGTTTTATGCAGCACCCCAACTCACCTTTCCTCTTAAGCAAGCATAAGTTGGGTTTCTAAATTTGAGACCCTGTTCTGTTTTGTAATTCAGTTCCTGTGTAGCCAAGGTTACATTCCGTGTATTAGTGATATCTTATGATGTTTCTTTTTCTGTGTGACTTATTTCAGTTAGAATCATCGTACCTGAATCCACTCATTATGCTGCTACGGGCCTGATGACATAGATTTCATTGCTGAGTGATATTGCATTGTACGTAAGTACCACAACTTCTTTATCCATTTTTCACTTTCTGCGATATTGAACTTGTACCGTAAACCAGGTTCTTGTAAACAGAGCCGTCCCAACCTTTGGGGTGGCTGTGTCTTTTTGATTTTAATTTCCCTAAGCTATAGGACCATAAGTGGAAGTGCCCTAGGCTCTGTTGCTTTGTTTTTTAGATGTTTCAGGAAACACCATACACTTCTCCCGAGTGGCTGTTGGCAATTTACATCCCGCCCATCAGCATAACAAGGCTCCCAGTTCTCCATGGCCTGTCCTGCCTTTCTGGATTTTACACTTTTTTCAGATGGCCCTTTTGACCGGGGGGAAGTGAGACTTCATTGTAGTGCAGATTTCCTTTGCAAGCTTGCTTGGTTGGCCAAAAAGGGCGTATGCGTTTTTTCCTGAATCAGGAAAAAACGCATACGCCCTTTTTGGCCAAGTGCATCATTGTGGACGTTCTGCCTCTTTTCCTATGCTTTAAATGCAATTCCAGTCTACCTCCTGAAATCGGTTTCCTGCAATTCTGCCCCACTTTCAAGTCCTCTTGGCAGCCTTACTTCAGTATATTTTTGGACGATAGCTGTCATTTATAACTCTGCAGGTTTGTGAATTACAGTGCCCCTGAGCTCCTTTCTTCAACTCGCTTTCTCGTGAGCTGGCCGCAACACCGCAGGATTGCTTCAGGCCCTAATCTGGTTCCGGCACGGCACGCTGAGCCTTTGGTTAATTCCTCTTCCTGGTGGGAAATGAGAGTTAAATTTGCCCGTCCAGACACCTCCAGCTAGTCTGTCATTGGTTCTCCCTATTCCTGTTCATCTTCCGCAGAAATTGCAAACTGGGCCAAACAGGAGGTTAAAGGCACTGACTCTCCAAGTCGGGAGAGTGTTAGTAAAGCGTCTGGAATGTTGCACCCGAGTACCAGGGGACGAAAACTGACACATATTGGAACACGTCTCCCGATCACACGGTTGATCATACTCTGGGTTCCACATGCATGTTTTAGCTGAAGGAAGAATACCTTAAACCTGGAGAGTTGAGACCCGTGGAATGGGTACCATGCAATATGACTTCAAAGGGTCTTCATTTGCTCACCGAACCTCTCCAGTCCTATCACTGCTGCGTTTATGCCTCTGTACACACGCTTGATTCTCTTTCGGAGACATAGCAATCCATAGGTTTTAAGATACTTCCTAGTCAGGTATATTCTTAGGTGTTTAATACGGGGTGTTGAATCCATTTCGTTGAGCAAGGAGTAGCTCTTGTCTATTCCATATTTGGCTTAAGGAACTTTATCTGTGCTCATTTCAATCTCTGGTTTTATGCAGCACCCCAACTCACCTTTCCCCTTAAGCAAGCATAAGTTGGTTTTCTAAATTTGAGACCCTGTTCTGTTTTGTAATTCAGTTCCTGTGTAGCCAAGTTTACATTCCGTGTATTAGTGATATCTTATGATGTTTCTTTTTCTGTGTGACTTATTTCAGTTAGAATCATCATACCTGAATCCACTCATTATGCTGCTACGGGCCTGATGACATAGATTTCATTGCTGAGTGATACTGCATTGTACGTAAGTACCACAACTTCTTTATCCATTTTTCACTTTCTGCGATATTGAACTTGTACCGTAAACCAGGTTCTTGTAAACAGAGCCGTCCCAACCGTTGGGGTGGCTGTGTCTTTTTGATTTTAATTTCCCTAAGCTATAGGACCATAAGTGGAAGCGCCCTAGGCTCTGTTGCTTTGTTTTTTAGATGTTTCAGGAAACACCATACACTTCTCCTGAGTGGCTGTTGGCAATTTACATCCCGCCCATCAGCATAACAAGGCTCCCAGTTCTCCATGGCCTGTCCTGCCTTTCTGGATTTTACACTTTTTTCAGATGGCCCTTTTGACCGGGGGGAAGTGAGACTTCATTGTAGTGCAGATTTCCTTTGCAAGCTTGCTTGGTTGGCCAAAAAGGGCGTATGCGTTTTTTCCTGAATATATTCAGGAAAAAACGCATACGCCCTTTTTGGCCAAGTGCATCATTGTGGACGTTCTGCCTCTTTTCCTATGCTTTAAATGCAATTCCAGTCTACCTCCTGAAATTGGTTTCCTGCAATTCTGCCCCGCTTTCAAGTCCTCTTGGCAGCCTTACTTCAGTATATTTTTGGACGATAGCTGTCATTTATAACTCTGCAGGTTTGTGAATTACAGTGCCCCTGAGCTCCTTTCTTCAACTCGCTTTCTCGTGAGCTGGCCGCAACACCGCAGGATTGCTTCAGGCCCTAATCTGGTTCCGGCACGGCATGCTGAGCCTTTGGTTAATTCTCTTCCTGGTGCGAAATGAGAGTTAAATTTGCCCGTCCAGACACCTCCAGCTAGTCTGTCATTGGTTCTCCCTATTCCTGTTCATCTTCCGCAGAAATTGCAAACTGGGCCAAACAGGAGGTTAAAGGCACTGACTCTCCAAGTCGGGAGAGTGTTAGTAAAGCGTCTGGAATGTTGCACCCGAGTACCAGGGGACGAAAACTGACACATATTGGAACACGTCTCCCGATCACACGGTTGATCATACTCTGGGTTCCACATGCATGTTTTAGCTGAAGGAAGAATACCTTAAACCTGGAGAGTTGAGACCCGTGGAATGGGTACCATGCAATATGACTTCAAAGGGTCTTCATTTGCTCACCGAACCTCTCCAATCCTATCACTGCTGCGTTTATGCCCCTGCACACACGCTTGATTCTCTTTCAGAGACATAGCAATCCATAGGTTTTAAGATACTTCCTAGTCAGGTATATTCTTAGGTGTTTAATACGGGGTGTTGAATCCATTTCGTTGAGCAAGGAGTAGCTCTTGTCTATTCCATATTTGGCTTAAGGAACTTTATCTGTGCTCATTTCAATCTCTGGTTTTATGCAGCACCCCAACTCACCTTTCCCCTTAAGCAAGCATAAGTTGGGTTTCTAAATTTGAGACCCTGTTCTGTTTTGGAATTCAGTTCCTGTGTAGCCAAGTTTACATTCCGTGTATTAGTGATATCTTATGATGTTTCTTTTTCTGTGTGACTTATTTCAGTTAGAATCATCATACCTGAATCCACTCATTATGCTGCTACGGGCCTGATGACATAGATTTCATTGCTGAGTGATACTGCATTGTACGTAAGTACCACAACTTCTTTATCCATTTTTCACTTTCTGCGATATTGAACTTGTACCGTAAACCAGGTTCTTGTAAACAGAGCCGTCCCAACCGTTGGGGTGGCTGTGTCTTTTTGATTTTAATTTCCCTAAGCTATAGGACCATAAGTGGAAGCGCCCTAGGCTCTGTTGCTTTGTTTTTTAGATGTTTCAGGAAACACCATACACTTCTCCTGAGTGGCTGTTGGCAATTTACATCCCGCCCATCAGCATAACAAGGCTCCCAGTTCTCCATGGCCTGTCCTGCCTTTCTGGATTTTACACTTTTTTCAGATGGCCCTTTTGACGGGGGGGAAGTGAGACTTCATTGTAGTGCAGATTTCCTTTGCAAGCTTGCTTGGTTGGCCAAAAAGGGCGTATGCGTTTTTTCCTGAATATATTCAGGAAAAAACGCATACGCCCTTTTTGGCCAAGTGCATCATTGTGGACGTTCTGCCTCTTTTCCTATGCTTTAAATGCAATTCCAGTCTACCTCCTGAAATTGGTTTCCTGCAATTCTGCCCCGCTTTCAAGTCCTCTTGGCAGCCTTACTTCAGTATATTTTTGGACGATAGCTGTCATTTATACCTCTGCAGGTTTGTGAATTACAGTGCCCCTGAGCTCCTTTCTTCAACTCGCTTTCTCGTGAGCTGGCCGCAACACCGCAGGATTGCTTCAGGCCCTAATCTGGTTCCGGCACGGCATGCTGAGCCTTTGGTTAATTCCTCTTCCTGGTGCGAAATGAGAGTTAAATTTGCCCGTCCAGACACCTCCAGCTAGTCTGTCATTGGTTCTCCCTATTCCTGTTCATCTTCCGCAGAAATTGCAAACTGGGCCAAACAGGAGGTTAAAGGCACTGACTCTCCAAGTCGGGAGAGTGTTAGTAAAGCGTCTGGAATGTTGCACCCGAGTACCAGGGGACGAAAACTGACACATATTGGAACACGTCTCCCGATCACACGGTTGATCATACTCTGGGTTCCACATGCATGTTTTAGCTGAAGGAAGAATACCTTAAACCTGGAGAGTTGAGACCCGTGGAATGGGTACCATGCAATATGACTTCAAAGGGTCTTCATTTGCTCACCGAACCTCTCCAATCCTATCACTGCTGCGTTTATGCCCCTGCACACACGCTTGATTCTCTTTCGGAGACATAGCAATCCATAGGTTTTAAGATACTTCCTAGTCAGGTATATTCTTAGGTGTTTAATATGGGGTGTTGAATCCATTTCGTTGAGCAAGGAGTAGCTCTTGTCTATTCCATATTTGGCTTAAGGAACTTTATCTGTGCTCATTTCAATCTCTGGTTTTATGCAGCACCCCAACTCACCTTTCCCCTTAAGCAAGCATAAGTTGGGTTTCTAAATTTGAGACCCTATTCTGTTTTGTAATTCAGTTCCTGTGTAGCCAAGTTTACATTCCGTGTATTAGTGATATCTTATGATGTTTCTTTTCCTGTGTGACTTATTTCAGTTAGAATCATCATACCTGAATCCACTCATTATGCTGCTACGGGCCTGATGACATAGATTTCATTGCTGAGTGATACTGCATTGTACGTAAGTACCACAACTTCTTTATCCATTTTTCACTTTCTGCGATATTGAACTTGTACCGTAAACCAGGTTCTTGTAAACAGAGCCGTCCCAACCGTTGGGGTGGCTGTGTCTTTTTGATTTTAATTTCCCTAAGCTATAGGACCATAAGTGGAAGCGCCCTAGGCTCTGTTGCTTTGTTTTTTAGATGTTTCAGGAAACACCATACACTTCTCCCGAGTGGCTGTTGGCAATTGACATCCCGCCCATCAGCATAACAAGGCTCCCAGTTCTCCATGGCCTGTCCTGCCTTTCTGGATTTTACACTTTTTTCAGATGGCCCTTTTGACCGGGGGGAAGTGAGACTTCATTGTAGTGCAGATTTCCTTTGCAAGCTTGCTTGGTTGGCCAAAAAGGGCGTATGCGTTTTTTCCTGAATATATTCAGGAAAAAACGCATACGCCCTTTTTGGCCAAGTGCATCATTGTGGATGTTCTGCCTCTTTTCCTATGCTTTAAATGCAATTCCAGTCTACCTCCTGAAATCGGTTTCCTGCAATTCTGCCCCGCTTTCAAGTCCTCTTGGCAGCCTTACTTCAGTATATTTTTGGACGATAGCTGTCATTTATACCTCTGCAGGTTTGTGAATTACAGTGCCCCTGAGCTCCTTTCTTCAACTCGCTTTCTCGTGAGCTGGCCGCAACACCGCAGGATTGCTTCAGGCCCTAATCTGGTTCCGGCACGGCATGCTGAGCCTTTGGTTAATTCCTCTTCCTGGTGCGAAATGAGAGTTAAATTTGCCCGTCCAGACACCTCCAGCTAGTCTGTCATTGGTTCTCCCTATTCCTGTTCATCTTCCGCAGAAATTGCAAACTGGGCCAAACAGGAGGTTAAAGGCACTGACTCTCCAAGTCGGGAGAGTGTTAGTAAAGCGTCTGGAATGTTGCACCCGAGTACCAGGGGACGAAAACTGACACATATTGGAACACGTCTCCCGATCACACGGTTGATCATACTCTGGGTTCCACATGCATGTTTTAGCTGAAGGAAGAATACCTTAAACCTGGAGAGTTGAGACCCGTGGAATGGGTACCATGCAATATGACTTCAAAGGGTCTTCATTTGCTCACCGAACCTCTCCAATCCTATCACTGCTGCGTTTATGCCCCTGAACACACGCTTGATTCTCTTTCGGAGACATAGCAATCCATAGGTTTTAAGATACTTCCTAGTCAGGTATATTCTTAGGTGTTTAATATGGGGTGTTGAATCCATTTCGTTGAGCAAGGAGTAGCTCTTGTCTATTCCATATTTGGCTTAAGGAACTTTATCTGTGCTCATTTCAATCTCTGGTTTTATGCAGCACCCCAACTCACCTTTCCCCTTAAGCAAGCATAAGTTGGGTTTCTAAATTTGAGACCCTATTCTGTTTTGTAATTCAGTTCCTGTGTAGCCAAGTTTACATTCCGTGTATTAGTGATATCTTATGATGTTTCTTTTCCTGTGTGACTTATTTCAGTTAGAATCATCATACCTGAATCCACTCATTATGCTGCTACGGGCCTGATGACATAGATTTCATTGCTGAGTGATACTGCATTGTACGTAAGTACCACAACTTCTTTATCCATTTTTCACTTTCTGCGATATTGAACTTGTACCGTAAACCAGGTTCTTGTAAACAGAGCTGTCCCAACCGTTGGGGTGGCTGTGTCTTTTTGATTTTAATTTCCCTAAGCTATAGGACCATAAGTGGAAGCGCCCTAGGCTCTGTTGCTTTGTTTTTTAGATGTTTCAGGAAACACCATACACTTCTCCCGAGTGGCTGTTGGCAATTGACATCCCGCCCATCAGCATAACAAGGCTCCCAGTTCTCCATGGCCTGTCCTGCCTTTCTGGATTTTACACTTTTTTCAGATGGCCCTTTTGACCGGGGGGAAGTGAGACTTCATTGTAGTGCAGATTTCCTTTGCAAGCTTGCTTGGTTGGCCAAAAAGGGCGTATGCGTTTTTTCCTGAATATATTCAGGAAAAAACGCATACGCCCTTTTTGGCCAAGTGCATCATTGTGGACGTTCTGCCTCTTTTCCTATGCTTTAAATGCAATTCCAGTCTACCTCCTGAAATCGGTTTCCTGCAATTCTGCCCCGCTTTCAAGTCCTCTTGGCAGCCTTACTTCAGTATATTTTTGGACGATAGCTGTCATTTATAACTCTGCAGGTTTGTGAATTACAGTGCCCCTGAGCTCCTTTCTTCAACTCGCTTTCTCGTGAGCTGGCCGCAACACCGCAGGATGGCTTCAGGCCCTAATCTGGTTCCGGCACGGCACTCTGAGCCTTTGGTTAATTCCTCTTCCTGGTGGGAAATGAGAGTTAAATTTGCCCGTCCAGACACCTCCAGCTAGTCTGTCATTGGTTCTCCCTATTCCTGTTCATCTTCCGCAGAAATTGCAAACTGGGCCAAACAGGAGGTTAAAGGCACTGACTCTCCAAGTCGGGAGAGTGTTAGTAAAGCGTCTGGAATGTTGCACCCGAGTACCAGGGCACGAAAACTGACACATATTGGAACACGTCTCCCGATCACACGGTTGATCATACTCTGGGTTCCACATGCATGTTTTAGATGAAGGAAGAATACCTTAAACCTGGAGAGTTGAGACCCGTGGAATGGGTACCATGCAATATGACTTCAAAGGGTCTTCATTTGCTCACCGAACCTCTCCAATCCTATCACTGCTGCGTTTATGCCCCTGTACACACACTTGATTCTCTTTCAGAGACATAGCAATCCATAGGTTTTAAGATACTTCCTAGTCAGGTACACTCTTAGGCATTTAATATGGGGTGTTGAGTCCATTTCGTTGAGCAAGGAGTACCTCTTGTCTATTCCATATTTGGCTTAAGGAACTTTATCTGTGCTCATTTCAATCTCTGGTTTTATGCAGCACCCCAACTCACCTTTCCCCTTAAGGAAGCATAAGTTGGTTTTCTAAATTTGAGACCCTGTTATGTTTTGTAATTCAGTTCCTGTGTAGCCAAGGTTACATTCCGTGTATTAGTGATATCTTATGACGTTTCTTTTTCTGTGTGACTTATTTCAGTTAGAATCATCGTACCTGAATCCACTCATTATGCTGCTACGGGCCTGATGACATAGATTTCATTGCTGAGTGATATTGCATTGTACGTAAGTACCACAACTTCTTTATCCATTTTTCACTTTCTGCGATATTGAACTTGTACCGTAAACCAGGTTCTTGTAAACAGAGCCGTCCCCACCTTTGGGGTGGCTGTGTCTTTTGATTTTAATTTCCCTAAGCTATAGGACCATAAGTGGAAGTGCCCTAGGCTCTGTTGCTTTGTTTTTTAGATGTTTCAGGAAACACCATACACATCTCCCTAGTGGCTATTGGCAATTTACATCGCGCCCATCAGCATAACAAGGCTCCCAGTTCTCCATGGCCTGTCCTGCCTTTCTGGATTTTACACTTTTTTCAGATGGCCCTTTTGACCGGGGGGAAGTGAGACTTCATTGTAGTGCAGATTTCCTTTGCAAGCTTGCTTGGTTGGCCAAAAAGGGCGTATGCGTTTTTTCCTGAATATATTCAGGAAAAAACGCATACGCCCTTTTTGGCCAAGTGCATCATTGTGGACGTTCTGCCTCTTTTCCTATGCTTTAAATGCAATTCCAGTCTACCTCCTGAAATCGGTTTCCTGCAATTCTGCCCCGCTTTCAAGTCCTCTTGGCAGCCTTACTTCAGTATATTTTTGGACGATAGCTGTCATTTATAACTCTGCAGGTTTGTGAATTACAGTGCCCCTGAGCTCTTTTCTTCAACTCGCTTTCTAGTGAGCTGGCCGCAACACCGCAGTATTGCTTCAGGCCCTAATCTGGTTCCGGCATGGAACGCTGAGCCTTAGGTTAATTCCTCTTCCTGGTGGGAAATGAGAGTTAAATTTGCCCGTCCAGACACCTCCAGCTAGTCTCTCATTGGTTCTCCCTATTCCTGTTTATCTTCTGCAGAAATTGCAAACTGGGCCAAACAGGAGGTAAAGGCACTGACTCTCCAAGTCAGGAGAGTGATAGTAAAGTGTCTGGAATGTTGCACCCGAGTACCTGGGGACGAAAACTGAGACATATTGGAACACGTCTCCCGATCACACGGTTGATCATACTCTGGGTTCCACATGCATGTTTTAGCTGAAGGAAGAATACCTTAAACCTGGAGAGTTGAGACCCGTGGAATGGGTACCATGCAATATGACTTCAAAGGGTCTTCATTTGCTCACCGAACCTCTCCAATCCTATCACTGCTGCGTTTATGCCCCTGCACACACGCTTGATTCTCTTTTGTAGACATAGCCATCAATAGGTTTTAAGATACTTCCTAGTCAGGTATATTCTTAGGTGTTTATTATGGGGTGTTGAATCTATATCGTTGAGCAAGGGGTAGCTCTTGTCTATTCCATATTTGGCTTAAGGAACTTTATCTGTGCTCATTTCAATCTCTGGTTTTATGCAGCACCCCAACTCACCTTTCCCCTTAAGCCAGCATAAGTTGGGTTTCTAAATTTGAGACCCTGTTCTGTTTTGTAATTCAGTTCCTGTGTAGCCAAGTTTACATTCCGTGTATTAGTGATATCTTATGATGTTTCTTTTTCTGTGTGACTTATTTCAGTTAGAATCATCATACCTGAATCCACTCAGTATGCTGCTACGGGCCTGATGACATAGATTTCATTGCTGAGTGATATTGCATTGTACGTAAGTACCACAACTTCGTTATCCATTTTTCACTTTCTGCGATATTGAACTTGTACCGTAAACCAGGTTCTTGTAAACAGAGCCGTCACAACCGTTGGGGTGGCTGTGTCTTTTTGATTTTAATTTCCCTAAGCTATAGGACCATAAGTGTAAGCGCCCTAGGCTCTGTTGCTTTGTTTTTAGATGTTTCAGGAAACACCATACACTTCTCCCGAGTGGCTGTTGGCAATTGACATCCCGCCCATCAGCATAACAAGGCTCCCAGTTCTCCATGGCCTGTCCTGCCTTTCTGGATTTTACACTTTTTTCAGATGGCCCTTTTGACCGGGGGGAAGTGAGACTTCATTGTAGTGCAGATTTCCTTTGCAAGCTTGCTTGGTTGGCCAAAAAGGGCGTATGCGTTTTTTCCTGAATATATTCAGGAAAAAACGCATACGCCCTTTTTGGCCAAGTGCATCATTGTGGACGTTCTGCCTCTTTTCCTATGCTTTAAATGCAATTCCAGTCTACCTCCTGAAATCGGTTTCCTGCAATTCTGCCCCACTTTCAAGTCCTCTTGGCAGCCTTACTTCAGTATATTTTTGGACGATAGCTGTCATTTATAACTCTGCAGGTTTGTGAATTACAGTGCCCCTGAGCTCCTTTCTTCAACTCGCTTTCTCGTGAGCTGGCCGCAACACCGCAGGATTGCTTCAGGCCCTAATCTGGTTCCGGCACGGCATGCTGAGCCTTTGGTGAATTCCTCTTCCTGGTGCGAAATGAGAGTTAAATTTGCCCGTCCAGACACCTCCAGCTAGTCTGTCATTGGTTCTCCCTATTCCTGTTCATCTTCCGCAGAAATTGCAAACTGGGCCAAACAGGAGGTTAAAGGCACTGACTCTCCAAGTCGGGAGAGTGTTAGTAAAGCGTCTGGAATGTTGCACCCGAGTACCAGGGGACGAAAACTGAGACATATTGGAACACGTCTCCCGATCACACGGTTGATCATACTCTGGGTTCCACATGCATGTTTTAGCTGAAGGAAGAATACCTTAAACCTGGAGAGTTGAGACCCGTGGAATGGGTACCATGCAATATGACTTCAAAGGGTCTTCATTTGCTCACCGAACCTCTCCAATCCTATCACTGCTGCATTTATGCCCCTGTACACACACTTGATTCTCTTTCAGAGACATAGCAATCCATAGGTTTTAAGATACTTCCTAGTCAGGTACACTCTTAGGCATTTAATATGGGGTGTTGAGTCCATTTCGTTGAGCAAGGAGTAGCTCTTGTCTATTCCATATTTGGCTTAAGGAACTTTATCTGTGCTCATTTCAATCTCTGGTTTTATGCAGCACCCCAACTCACCTTTCCCCTTAAGCAAGCATAAGTTGGGTTTCTAAATTTGAGACCCTGTTCTGTTTTGGAATTCAGTTCCTGTGTAGCCAAGTTTACATTCCGTGTATTAGTGATATCTTATGATGTTTCTTTTTCTGTGTGACTTATTTCAGTTAGAATCATCATACCTGAATCCACTCATTATGCTGCTACGGGCCTGATGACATAGATTTCATTGCTGAGTGATACTGCATTGTACGTAAGTACCACAACTTCTTTATCCATTTTTCACTTTCTGCGATATTGAACTTGTACCGTAAACCAGGTTCTTGTAAACAGAGCCGTCCCAACCTTTGGGGTGGCTGTGTCTTTTTGATTTTAATTTCCCTAAGCTATAGGACCATAAGTGGAAGCGCCCTAGGCTCTGTTGCTTTGTTTTTTAGATGTTTCAGGAAACACCATACACTTCTCCCGAGTGGCTGTTGGCAATTTACATCCCGCCCATCAGCATAACAAGGCTCCCAGTTCTCCATGGCCTGTCCTGCCTTTCTGGATTTTACACTTTTTTCAGATGGCCCTTTTGACCGGGGGGAAGTGAGACTTCATTGTAGTGCAGATTTCCTTTGCAAGCTTGCTTGGTTGGCCAAAAAGGGCGTATGCGTTTTTTCCTGAATATATTCAGGAAAAAACGCATACGCCCTTTTTGGCCAAGTGCATCATTGTGGACGTTCTGCCTCTTTTCCTATGCTTTAAATGCAAATCCAGTCTACCTCCTGAAATCGGTTTCCTGCAATTCTGCCCCGCTTTCAAGTCCTCTTGGCAGCCTTACTTCAGTATATTTTTGGACGATAGCTGTCATTTATAACTCTGCAGGTTTGTGAATTACAGTGCCCCTGAGCTCCTTTCTTCAACTCGCTTTCTCGTGAGCTCGCCGCAACACCGGAAGATTGCTTCAGGCCCTAATCTGGTTCCGGCACGGCACGCTGAGCCTTTGGTTAATTCCCCTTCCTGGTGGGAAATGAGAGTTAAATTTGCCCGTCCAGACACCTCCAGCTAGTCTGTCATTGGTTCTCCCTATTCCTGTTCATCTTCCGCAGAAATTGCAAACTGGGCCAAACAGGAGGTTAAAGGCACTGACTCTCCAAGTCGGGAGAGTGTTAGTAAAGCGTCTGGAATGTTGCACCCGAGTACCAGGGGATGAAAACTGAGACATATTGGAACACGTCTCCCGATCACACGGTTGATCATACTCTGGGTTCCACATGCATGTTTTAGCTGAAGGAAGAATACCTTAAACCTGGAGAGTTGAGACCCGTGGAATGGGTACCATGCAATATGACTTCAAAGGGTCTTCATTTGCTCACCGAACCTCTCCAGTCCTATCACTGCTGCGTTTATGCCCCTGTACACACGCTTGATTCTCTTTCGGAGACATAGCAATCCATAGGTTTTAAGATACTTCCTAGTCAGTTACATTCGTAGGCGTTTAATATGGGGTGTTGAGTCCATTTCGTTGAGCAAGGAGTAGCTCTTGTCTATTCCATATTTGGCTTAAGGAACTTTATCTGTGCTCATTTCAATCTCTGGTTTTATGCAGCACCCCAACTCACCTTTCCCCTTAAGCAAGCATAAGTTGGGTTTCTAAATTTGAGACCCTGTTCTGTTTTGTAATTCAGTTCCTGTGTAGCCAAGTTTACATTCCGTTTATTAGTGATATCTTATGATGTTTCTTTTTCTGTGTGACTTATTTCAGTTAGAATCATCATACCTGAATCCACTCATTATGCTGCTACGGGCCTGATGACATAGATTTCATTGCTGAGTGATATTGCATTGTACGTAAGTACCACAACTTCTTTATCCATTTTTCACTTTCTGCGATATTGAACTTGTACCGTAAACCAGGTTCTTGTAAACAGAGCCGTCACAACCGTTGGGGTGGCTGTGTCTTTTTGATTTTAATTTCCCTAAGCTATAGGACCATAAGTGGAAGCGCCCTAGGCTCTGTTGCTTTGTTTTTAGATGTTTCAGGAAACACCATACACTTCTCCCGAGTGGCTGTTGGCAATTTACATCCCGCCCATCAGCATAACAAGGCTCCCAGTTCTCCATGGCCTGTCCTGCCTTTCTGGATTTTACACTTTTTTCAGATGGCCCTTTTGACCGGGGGGAAGTGAGACTTCATTGTAGTGCAGATTTCCTTTGCAAGCTTGCTTGGTTGGCCAAAAAGGGCGTATGCGTTTTTTCCTGAATATATTCAGGAAAAAACGCATACGCCCTTTTTGGCCAAGTGCATCATTGTGGACGTTCTGCCTCTTTTCCTATGCTTTAAATGCAATTCCAGTCTACCTCCTGAAATCGGTTTCCTGCAATTCTGCCCCGCTTTCAAGTCCTCTTGGCAGCCTTACTTCAGTATATTTTTGGACGATAGCTGTCATTTATAACTCTGCAGGTTTGTGAATTACAGTGCCCCTGAGCTCCTTTCTTCAACTCGCTTTCTCGTGAGCTGGCCGCAACACCGCAGGATTGCTTCAGGCCCTAATCTGGTTCCGGCACGGCATGCTGAGCCTTTGGTTAATTCCTCTTCCTGGTGGGAAATGAGAGTTAAATTTGCCCGTCCAGACACCTCCAGCTAGTCTGTCATTGGTTCTCCCTATTCCTGTTCATCTTCCGCAGAAATTGCAAACTGGGCCAAACAGGAGGTTAAAGGCACTGACTCTCCAAGTCGGGAGAGTGTTAGTAAAGCGTCTGGAATGTTGCACCCGAGTACCAGGGGACGAAAACTGACACATATTGGAACACGTCTCCCGATCACACGGTTGATCATACTCTGGGTTCCACATGCATGTTTTAGCTGAAGGAAGAATACCTTAAACCTGGAGAGTTGAGACCCGTGGAATGGGTACCATGCAATATGACTTCAAAGGGTCTTCATTTGCTCACCGAACCTCTCCAATCCTATCACTGCTGCGTTTATGCCCCTGCACACACGCTTGATTCTCTTTCAGAGACATAGCAATCCATAGGTTTTAAGATACTTCCTAGTCAGGTATATTCTTAGGTGTTTAATACGGGGTGTTGAATCCATTTCGTTGAGCAAGGAGTAGCTCTTGTCTATTCCATATTTGGCTTAAGGAACTTTATCTGTGCTCATTTCAATCTCTGGTTTTATGCAGCACCCCAACTCACCTTTCCCCTTAAGCAAGCATAAGTTGGGTTTCTAAATTTGAGACCCTGTTCTGTTTTGGAATTCAGTTCCTGTGTAGCCAAGTTTACATTCCGTGTATTAGTGATATCTTATGATGTTTCTTTTTCTGTGTGACTTATTTCAGTTAGAATCATCATACCTGAATCCACTCATTATGCTGCTACGGGCCTGATGACATAGATTTCATTGCTGAGTGATACTGCATTGTACGTAAGTACGACAAATTCTTTATCCATTTTTCACTTTCTGCGATATTGAACTTGTACCGTAAACCAGGTTCTTGTAAACAGAGCCGTCCCAACCTTTGGGGTGTCTGTGTCATTTTGATTTTAATTTCCCTAAGCTATAGGACCATAAGTGGAAGTGCCCTAGGCTCTGTTGCTTTGTTTTTTAGATGTTTCAGGAAACACCATACACTTCTCCCGAGTGGCTGTTGGCAATTTACATCCCGCCCATCAGCATAACAAGGCTCCCAGTTCTCCATGGCCTGTCCTGCCTTTCTGGATTTTACACTTTTTTCAGATGGCCCTTTTGACCGGGGGGAAGTGAGACTTCATTGTAGTGCAGATTTCCTTTGCAAGCTTGCTTGGTTGGCCAAAAAGGGCGTATGCGTTTTTTCCTGAATATATTCAGGAAAAAACGCATACGCCCTTTTTGGCCAAGTGCATCATTGTGGACGTTCTGCCTCTTTTCCTATGCTTTAAATGCAATTCCAGTCTACCTCCTGAAATCGGTTTCCTGCAATTCTGCCCCGCTTTCAAGTCCTCTTGGCAGCCTTACTTCAGTATATTTTTGGACGATAGCTGTCATTTATAACTCTGCAGGTTTGTGAATTACAGTGCCCCTGAGCTCCTTTCTTCAACTCGCTTTCTCGTGAGCTGGTCGCAACACCGCAGGATGGCTTCAGGCCCTAATCTGGTTCCAGCACGGCACGCTGAGCCTTTGGTTAATTCCTCTTCCTGGTGCGAAATGAGAGTTAAATTTGCCCGTCCAGACACCTCCCTCTAGTCTGTCATTGGTTCTGCCTATTCCTGTTCATCTTCCACAGAAATTGCAAACTGGGCCAAACAGGAGGTTAAAGGCACTGACTCTCCAAGTCGGGAGAGTGTTAGTAAAGCGTCTGGAATGTTGCACCCGAGTACCAGGGGACGAAAACTGAGACGTATTGGAACACGTCTCCCGATCACACAGTTGATCATACTCTGGGTTCCACATGCATGTTTTAGCTGAAGGAAGAATACCTTAAACCTGGAGAGTTGAGACCCGTGGAATGGGTACCATGCAATATGACTTCAAAGGGTCTTCATTTGCTCACCGAACCTCTCCAATCCTATCACTGCTGCGTTTATGCCCCTGTACACACACTTGATTCTCTTTCAGAGACATAGCAATCCATAGGTTTTAAGATACTTCCTAGTCAGGTACACTCTTAGGCATTTAATATGGGGTGTTGAGTCCATTTCATTGAGCAAGGAGTAGCTCTTGTCTATTCCATATTTGGCTTAAGGAACTTTATCTGTGCTCATTTCAATCTCTGGTTTTATGCAGCACCCCAACTCACCTTTCCCCTTAAGCAAGCATAAGTTGGGTTTCTAAATTTGAGACCCTGTTCTGTTTTGTAATTCAGTTCCTGTGTAGCCAAGTTTACATTCCGTGTATTAGTGATATCTTATGATGTTTCTTTTCCTGTGTGACTTATTTCAGTTAGAATCATCATACCTGAATCCACTCATTATGCTGCTACGGGCCTGATGACATAGATTTCATTGCTGAGTGATACTGCATTGTACGTAAGTACCACAACTTCTTTATCCATTTTTCACTTTCTGCGATATTGAACTTGTACCGTAAACCAGGTTCTTGTAAACAGAGCTGTCCCAACCGTTGGGGTGGCTGTGTCTTTTTGATTTTAATTTCCCTAAGCTATAGGACCATAAGTGGAAGCGCCCTAGGCTCTGTTGCTTTGTTTTTTAGATGTTTCAGGAAACACCATACACTTCTCCCGAGTGGCTGTTGGCAATTGACATCCCGCCCATCAGCATAACAAGGCTCCCAGTTCTCCATGGCCTGTCCTGCCTTTCTGGATTTTACACTTTTTTCAGATGGCCCTTTTGACCGGGGGGAAGTGAGACTTCATTGTAGTGCAGATTTCCTTTGCAAGCTTGCTTGGTTGGCCAAAAAGGGCGTATGCGTTTTTTCCTGAATATATTCAGGAAAAAACGCATACGCCCTTTTTGGCCAAGTGCATCATTGTGGACGTTCTGCCTCTTTTCCTATGCTTTAAATGCAATTCCAGTCTACCTCCTGAAATCGGTTTCCTGCAATTCTGCCCCGCTTTCAAGTCCTCTTGGCAGCCTTACTTCAGTATATTTTTGGACGATAGCTGTCATTTATAACTCTGCAGGTTTGTGAATTACAGTGCCCCTGAGCTCCTTTCTTCAACTCGCTTTCTCGTGAGCTGGCCGCAACACCGCAGGATTGCTTCAGGCCCTAATCTGGTTCCGGCACGGCACGCGGAGCCTTTGGTTAATTCCTCTTCCTGGTGGGAAATGAGAGTTAAATTTGCCCGTCCAGACACCTCCAGCTAGTCTGTCATTGGTTCTGCCTATTCCTGTTCATCTTCCGCAGAAATTGCAAACTGGGCCAAACAGGAGGTTAAAGGCACTGACTCTCCAAGTCGGGAGAGTGTTAGTAAAGCGTCTGGAATGTTGCACCCGAGTACCAGGGGACGAAAACTGACACATATTGGAACACGTCTCCCGATCACACAGTTGATCATACTCTGGGTTCCACATGCATGTTTTAGCTGAAGGAAGAATACCTTAAACCTGGAGAGTTGAGACCCGTGGAATGGGTACCATGCAATATGACTTCAAAGGGTCTTCATTTGCTCACCGAACCTCTCCAATCCTATCACTGCTGCGTTTATGCCCCTGCACACACGCTTGATTCTCTTTCGGAGACATAGCAATCCATAGGTTTTAAGATACTTCCTAGTCAGGTATATTCTTAGGTGTTTAATACGGGGTGTTGAATCCATTTCGTTGAGCAAGGAGTAGCTCTTGTCTATTCCATATTTGGCTTAAGGAACTTTATCTGTGCTCATTTCAATCTCTGGTTTTATGCAGCACCCCAACTCACCTTTCCCCTTAAGCAAGCATAAGTTGGGTTTCTAAATTTGAGACCCTGTTCTGTTTTGTAATTCAGTTCCTGTGTAGCCAAGTTTACATTCCGTGTATTAGTGATATCTTATGATGTTTCTTTTTCTGTGTGACTTATTTCAGTTAGAATCATCATACCTGAATCCACTCATTATGCTGCTACGGGTCTGATGACATAGATTTCATTGCTGAGTGATACTGCATTGTACGTAAGTACCACAACTTCTTTATCCATTTTTCACTTTCTGCGATATTGAACTTGTACCGTAAACCAGGTTCTTGTAAACAGAGCCGTCCCAACCGTTGGGGTGGCTGTGTCTTTTTGATTTTAATTTCCCTAAGCTATAGGACCATAAGTGGAAGCGCCCTAGGCTCTGTTGCTTTGTTTTTAGATGTTTCAGGAAACACCATACACTTCTCCCGAGTGGCTGTTGGCAATTTACATCCCGCCCATCAGCATAACAAGGCTCCCAGTTCTCCATGGCCTGTCCTGCCTTTCTGGATTTTACACTTTTTTCAGATGGCCCTTTTGACCGGGGGGAAGTGAGACTTCATTGTAGTGCAGATTTCCTTTGCAAGCTTGCTTGGTTGGCCAAAAAGGGCGTATGCGTTTTTTCCTGAATATATTCAGGAAAAAACGCATACGCCCTTTTTGGCCAAGTGCATCATTGTGGACGTTCTGCCTCTTTTCCTATGCTTTAAATGCAATTCCAGTCTACCTCCTGAAATCGGTTTCCTGCAATTCTGCCCCGCTTTCAAGTCCTCTTGGCAGCCTTACTTCAGTATATTTTTGGACGATAGCTGTCATTTATAACTCTGCAGGTTTGTGAATTACAGTGCCCCTGAGCTCCTTTCTTCAACTCGCTTTCTCGTGAGCTGGCCGCAACACCGCAGGATTGCTTCAGGCCCTAATCTGGTTCCGGCACGGCACTCTGAGCCTTTGGTTAATTCCTCTTCCTGGTGGGAAATGAGAGTTAAATTTGCCCGTCCAGACACCTCCAGCTAGTCTGTCATTGGTTCTCCCTATTCCTGTTCATCTTCCGCAGAAATTGCAAACTGGGCCAAACAGGAGGTTAAAGGCACTGACTCTCCAAGTCGGGAGAGTGTTAGTAAAGCGTCTGGAATGTTGCACCCGAGTACCAGGGCACGAAAACTGACACATATTGGAACACGTCTCCCGATCACACGGTTGATCATACTCTGGGTTCCACATGCATGTTTTAGATGAAGGAAGAATACCTTAAACCTGGAGAGTTGAGACCCGTGGAATGGGTACCATGCAATATGACTTCAAAGGGTCTTCATTTGCTCACCGAACCTCTCCAATCCTATCACTGCTGCGTTTATGCCCCTGCACACACGCTTGATTCTCTTTTGTAGACATAGCCATCAATAGGTTTTAAGATACTTCCTAGTCAGGTATATTCTTAGGTGTTTATTATGGGGTGTTGAATCCATATCGTTGAGCAAGGGGTAGCTCTTGTCTATTCCATATTTGGCTTAAGGAACTTTATCTGTGCTCATTTCAATCTCTGGTTTTATGCAGCACCCCAACTCACCTTTCCCCTTAAGCCAGCATAAGTTGGGTTTCTAAATTTGAGACCCTGTTCTGTTTTGTAATTCAGTTCCTGTGTAGCCAAGTTTACATTCCGTGTATTAGTGATATCTTATGATGTTTCTTTTTCTGTGTGACTTATTTCAGTTAGAATCATCATACCTGAATCCACTCAGTATGCTGCTACGGGCCTGATGACATAGATTTCATTGCTGAGTGATATTGCATTGTACGTAAGTACCACAACTTCGTTATCCATTTTTCACTTTCTGCGATATTGAACTTGTACCGTAAACCAGGTTCTTGTAAACAGAGCCGTCACAACCGTTGGGGTGGCTGTGTCTTTTTGATTTTAATTTCCCTAAGCTATAGGACCATAAGTGTAAGCGCCCTAGGCTCTGTTGCTTTGTTTTTAGATGTTTCAGGAAACACCATACACTTCTCCCGAGTGGCTGTTGGCAATTGACATCCCGCCCATCAGCATAACAAGGCTCCCAGTTCTCCATGGCCTGTCCTGCCTTTCTGGATTTTACACTTTTTTCAGATGGCCCTTTTGACCGGGGGGAAGTGAGACTTCATTGTAGTGCAGATTTCCTTTGCAAGCTTGCTTGGTTGGCCAAAAAGGGCGTATGCGTTTTTTCCTGAATATATTCAGGAAAAAACGCATACGCCCTTTTTGGCCAAGTGCATCATTGTGGACGTTCTGCCTCTTTTCCTATGCTTTAAATGCAATTCCAGTCTACCTCCTGAAATCGGTTTCCTGCAATTCTGCCCCACTTTCAAGTCCTCTTGGCAGCCTTACTTCAGTATATTTTTGGACGATAGCTGTCATTTATAACTCTGCAGGTTTGTGAATTACAGTGCCCCTGAGCTCCTTTCTTCAACTCGCTTTCTCGTGAGCTGGCCGCAACACCGCAGGATTGCTTCAGGCCCTAATCTGGTTCCGGCACGGCATGCTGAGCCTTTGGTGAATTCCTCTTCCTGGTGCGAAATGAGAGTTAAATTTGCCCGTCCAGACACCTCCAGCTAGTCTGTCATTGGTTCTCCCTATTCCTGTTCATCTTCCGCAGAAATTGCAAACTGGGCCAAACAGGAGGTTAAAGGCACTGACTCTCCAAGTCGGGAGAGTGTTAGTAAAGCGTCTGGAATGTTGCACCCGAGTACCAGGGGACGAAAACTGACACATATTGGAACACGTCTCCCGATCACACGGTTGATCATACTCTGGGTTCCACATGCATGTTTTAGCTGAAGGAAGAATACCTTAAACCTGGAGAGTTGAGACCCGTGGAATGGGTACCATGCAATATGACTTCAAAGGGTCTTCATTTGCTCACCGAACCTCTCCAATCCTATCACTGCTGCGTTTATGCCCCTGCACACACGCTTGATTCTCTTTCAGAGACATAGCAATCCATAGGTTTTAAGATACTTCCTAGTCAGGTATATTCTTAGGTGTTTAATACGGGGTGTTGAATCCATTTCGTTGAGCAAGGAGTAGCTCTTGTCTATTCCATATTTGGCTTAAGGAACTTTATCTGTGCTCATTTCAATCTCTGGTTTTATGCAGCACCCCAACTCACCTTTCCCCTTAAGCAAGCATAAGTTGGGTTTCTAAATTTGAGACCCTGTTCTGTTTTGGAATTCAGTTCCTGTGTAGCCAAGTTTACATTCCGTGTATTAGTGATATCTTATGATGTTTCTTTTTCTGTGTGACTTATTTCAGTTAGAATCATCATACCTGAATCCACTCATTATGCTGCTACGGGCCTGATGACATAGATTTCATTGCTGAGTGATACTGCATTGTACGTAAGTACCACAACTTCTTTATCCATTTTTCACTTTCTGCGATATTGAACTTGTACCGTAAACCAGGTTCTTGTAAACAGAGCCGTCCCAACCTTTGGGGTGGCTGTGTCTTTTTGATTTTAATTTCCCTAAGCTATAGGACCATAAGTGGAAGCGCCCTAGGCTCTGTTGCTTTGTTTTTTAGATGTTTCAGGAAACACCATACACTTCTCCCGAGTGGCTGTTGGCAATTTACATCCCGCCCATCAGCATAACAAGGCTCCCAGTTCTCCATGGCCTGTCCTGCCTTTCTGGATTTTACACTTTTTTCAGATGGCCCTTTTGACCGGGGGGAAGTGAGACTTCATTGTAGTGCAGATTTCCTTTGCAAGCTTGCTTGGTTGGCCAAAAAGGGCGTATGCGTTTTTTCCTGAATATATTCAGGAAAAAACGCATACGCCCTTTTTGGCCAAGTGCATCATTGTGGACGTTCTGCCTCTTTTCCTATGCTTTAAATGCAAATCCAGTCTACCTCCTGAAATCGGTTTCCTGCAATTCTGCCCCGCTTTCAAGTCCTCTTGGCAGCCTTACTTCAGTATATTTTTGGACGATAGCTGTCATTTATAACTCTGCAGGTTTGTGAATTACAGTGCCCCTGAGCTCCTTTCTTCAACTCGCTTTCTCGTGAGCTCGCCGCAACACCGGAAGATTGCTTCAGGCCCTAATCTGGTT
The DNA here is from genome assembly GCF_949774975.1 of Lagenorhynchus albirostris. Taxonomy (NCBI): domain Eukaryota; kingdom Metazoa; phylum Chordata; class Mammalia; order Artiodactyla; family Delphinidae; genus Lagenorhynchus; species Lagenorhynchus albirostris. The sequence continues at coordinate 403,664 of NW_026783322.1, read as the reverse complement.
CCGGCACGGCACGCTGAGCCTTTGGTTAATTCCCCTTCCTGGTGGGAAATGAGAGTTAAATTTGCCCGTCCAGACACCTCCAGCTAGTCTGTCATTGGTTCTCCCTATTCCTGTTCATCTTCCGCAGAAATTGCAAACTGGGCCAAACAGGAGGTTAAAGGCACTGACTCTCCAAGTCGGGAGAGTGTTAGTAAAGCGTCTGGAATGTTGCACCCGAGTACCAGGGGATGAAAACTGAGACATATTGGAACACGTCTCCCGATCACACGGTTGATCATACTCTGGGTTCCACATGCATGTTTTAGCTGAAGGAAGAATACCTTAAACCTGGAGAGTTGAGACCCGTGGAATGGGTACCATGCAATATGACTTCAAAGGGTCTTCATTTGCTCACCGAACCTCTCCAGTCCTATCACTGCTGCGTTTATGCCCCTGTACACACGCTTGATTCTCTTTCGGAGACATAGCAATCCATAGGTTTTAAGATACTTCCTAGTCAGTTACATTCGTAGGCGTTTAATATGGGGTGTTGAGTCCATTTCGTTGAGCAAGGAGTAGCTCTTGTCTATTCCATATTTGGCTTAAGGAACTTTATCTGTGCTCATTTCAATCTCTGGTTTTATGCAGCACCCCAACTCACCTTTCCCCTTAAGCAAGCATAAGTTGGGTTTCTAAATTTGAGACCCTGTTCTGTTTTGTAATTCAGTTCCTGTGTAGCCAAGTTTACATTCCGTTTATTAGTGATATCTTATGATGTTTCTTTTTCTGTGTGACTTATTTCAGTTAGAATCATCATACCTGAATCCACTCATTATGCTGCTACGGGCCTGATGACATAGATTTCATTGCTGAGTGATATTGCATTGTACGTAAGTACCACAACTTCTTTATCCATTTTTCACTTTCTGCGATATTGAACTTGTACCGTAAACCAGGTTCTTGTAAACAGAGCCGTCACAACCGTTGGGGTGGCTGTGTCTTTTTGATTTTAATTTCCCTAAGCTATAGGACCATAAGTGGAAGCGCCCTAGGCTCTGTTGCTTTGTTTTTAGATGTTTCAGGAAACACCATACACTTCTCCCGAGTGGCTGTTGGCAATTTACATCCCGCCCATCAGCATAACAAGGCTCCCAGTTCTCCATGGCCTGTCCTGCCTTTCTGGATTTTACACTTTTTTCAGATGGCCCTTTTGACCGGGGGGAAGTGAGACTTCATTGTAGTGCAGATTTCCTTTGCAAGCTTGCTTGGTTGGCCAAAAAGGGCGTATGCGTTTTTTCCTGAATATATTCAGGAAAAAACGCATACGCCCTTTTTGGCCAAGTGCATCATTGTGGACGTTCTGCCTCTTTTCCTATGCTTTAAATGCAATTCCAGTCTACCTCCTGAAATCGGTTTCCTGCAATTCTGCCCCGCTTTCAAGTCCTCTTGGCAGCCTTACTTCAGTATATTTTTGGACGATAGCTGTCATTTATAACTCTGCAGGTTTGTGAATTACAGTGCCCCTGAGCTCCTTTCTTCAACTCGCTTTCTCGTGAGCTGGCCGCAACACCGCAGGATTGCTTCAGGCCCTAATCTGGTTCCGGCACGGCATGCTGAGCCTTTGGTTAATTCCTCTTCCTGGTGGGAAATGAGAGTTAAATTTGCCCGTCCAGACACCTCCAGCTAGTCTGTCATTGGTTCTCCCTATTCCTGTTCATCTTCCGCAGAAATTGCAAACTGGGCCAAACAGGAGGTTAAAGGCACTGACTCTCCAAGTCGGGAGAGTGTTAGTAAAGCGTCTGGAATGTTGCACCCGAGTACCAGGGGACGAAAACTGACACATATTGGAACACGTCTCCCGATCACACGGTTGATCATACTCTGGGTTCCACATGCATGTTTTAGCTGAAGGAAGAATACCTTAAACCTGGAGAGTTGAGACCCGTGGAATGGGTACCATGCAATATGACTTCAAAGGGTCTTCATTTGCTCACCGAACCTCTCCAATCCTATCACTGCTGCGTTTATGCCCCTGCACACACGCTTGATTCTCTTTCAGAGACATAGCAATCCATAGGTTTTAAGATACTTCCTAGTCAGGTATATTCTTAGGTGTTTAATACGGGGTGTTGAATCCATTTCGTTGAGCAAGGAGTAGCTCTTGTCTATTCCATATTTGGCTTAAGGAACTTTATCTGTGCTCATTTCAATCTCTGGTTTTATGCAGCACCCCAACTCACCTTTCCCCTTAAGCAAGCATAAGTTGGGTTTCTAAATTTGAGACCCTGTTCTGTTTTGGAATTCAGTTCCTGTGTAGCCAAGTTTACATTCCGTGTATTAGTGATATCTTATGATGTTTCTTTTTCTGTGTGACTTATTTCAGTTAGAATCATCATACCTGAATCCACTCATTATGCTGCTACGGGCCTGATGACATAGATTTTATTGCTGAGTGATACTGCATTGTACGTAAGTACGACAAATTCTTTATCCATTTTTCACTTTCTGCGATATTGAACTTGTACCGTAAACCAGGTTCTTGTAAACAGAGCCGTCCCAACCTTTGGGGTGTCTGTGTCATTTTGATTTTAATTTCCCTAAGCTATAGGACCATAAGTGGAAGTGCCCTAGGCTCTGTTGCTTTGTTTTTTAGATGTTTCAGGAAACACCATACACTTCTCCCAAGTGGCTGTTGGCAATTTACATCCCGCCCATCAGCATAACAAGGCTCCCAGTTCTCCATGGCCTGTCCTGCCTTTCTGGATTTTACACTTTTTTCAGATGGCCCTTTTGACCGGGGGGAAGTGAGACTTCATTGTAGTGCAGATTTCCTTTGCAAGCTTGCTTGGTTGGCCAAAAAGGGCGTATGCGTTTTTTCCTGAATATATTCAGGAAAAAACGCATACGCCCTTTTTGGCCAAGTGCATCATTGTGGACGTTCTGCCTCTTTTCCTATGCTTTAAATGCAATTCCAGTCTACCTCCTGAAATCGGTTTCCTGCAATTCTGCCCCGCTTTCAAGTCCTCTTGGCAGCCTTACTTCAGTATATTTTTGGACGATAGCTGTCATTTATACCTCTGCAGGTTTGTGAATTACAGTGCCCCTGAGCTCCTTTCTTCAACTCGCTTTCTCGTGAGCTGGTCGCAACACCGCAGGATGGCTTCAGGCCCTAATCTGGTTCCAGCACGGCACGCTGAGCCTTTGGTTAATTCCTCTTCCTGGTGCGAAATGAGAGTTAAATTTGCCCGTCCAGACACCTCCCTCTAGTCTGTCATTGGTTCTGCCTATTCCTGTTCATCTTCCACAGAAATTGCAAACTGGGCCAAACAGGAGGTTAAAGGCACTGACTCTCCAAGTCGGGAGAGTGTTAGTAAAGCGTCTGGAATGTTGCACCCGAGTACCAGGGGACGAAAACTGAGACGTATTGGAACACGTCTCCCGATCACACAGTTGATCATACTCTGGGTTCCACATGCATGTTTTAGCTGAAGGAAGAATACCTTAAACCTGGAGAGTTGAGACCCGTGGAATGGGTACCATGCAATATGACTTCAAAGGGTCTTCATTTGCTCACCGAACCTCTCCAATCCTATCACTGCTGCGTTTATGCCCCTGTACACACACTTGATTCTCTTTCAGAGACATAGCAATCCATAGGTTTTAAGATACTTCCTAGTCAGGTACACTCTTAGGCATTTAATATGGGGTGTTGAGTCCATTTCATTGAGCAAGGAGTAGCTCTTGTCTATTCCATATTTGGCTTAAGGAACTTTATCTGTGCTCATTTCAATCTCTGGTTTTATGCAGCACCCCAACTCACCTTTCCCCTTAAGCAAGCATAAGTTGGGTTTCTAAATTTGAGACCCTGTTCTGTTTTGTAATTCAGTTCCTGTGTAGCCAAGGTTACATTCCGTGTATTAGTGATATCTTATGATGTTTCTTTTCCTGTGTGACTTATTTCAGTTAGAATCATCATACCTGAATCCACTCATTATGCTGCTACGGGCCTGATGACATAGATTTCATTGCTGAGTGATACTGCATTGTACGTAAGTACCACAACTTCTTTATCCATTTTTCACTTTCTGCGATATTGAACTTGTACCGTAAACCAGGTTCTTGTAAACAGAGCCATCCCAACCTTTGGTGTGGCTGTGTCTTTTTGATTTTAATTTCCCTAAGCTATAGGACCATAAGTGGAAGTGCCCTAGGCTCTGTTGCTTTGTTTTTTAGATGTTTCAGGAAACACCATACACTTCTCCCGAGTGGCTGTTGGCAATTTACATCCCGCCCATCAGCATAACAAGGCTCCCAGTTCTCCATGGCCTGTCCTGCCTTTCTGGATTTTACACTTTTTTCAGATGGCCCTTTTGACCGGGGGGAAGTGAGACTTCATTGTAGTGCAGATTTCCTTTGCAAGCTTGCTTGGTTGGCCAAAAAGGGCGTATGCATTTTTTCCTGAATATATTCAGGAAAAAACGCATACGCCCTTTTTGGCCAAGTGCATCATTGTGGACGTTCTGCCTCTTTTCCTATGCTTTAAATGCAATTCCAGTCTACCTCCTGAAATGGGTTTCCTGCAATTCTGCCCCGCTTTCAAGTCCTCTTGGCAGCCTTACTTCAGTATATTTTTGGACGATAGCTGTCATTTATAACTCTGCAGGTTTGTGAATTACAGTGCCCCTGAGCTCCTTTCTTCAACTCGCTTTCTCGTGAGCTGGCCGCAACACCGCAGGATGGCTTCAGGCCCTAATCTGGTTCCGGCACGGCACGCTGAGCCTTTGGTTAATTCCTCTTCCTGGTGGGAAATGAGAGTTAAATTTGCCCATCCAGACACCTCCCTCTAGTCTGTCATTGGTTCTGCCTATTCCTGTTCATCTTCCACAGAAATTGCAAACTGGGCCAAACAGGAGGTTAAAGGCACTGACTCTCCAAGTCGGGAGAGTGTTAGTAAAGCGTCTGGAATGTTGCACCCGAGTACCAGGGGACGAAAACTGACACATATTGGAACACGTCTCCCGATCACACAGTTGATCATACTCTGGGTTCCACATGCATGTTTTAGCTGAAGGAAGAATACCTTAAACCTGGAGAGTTGAGACCCGTGGAATAGGTACCATGCAATATGACTTCAAAGGGTCTTCATTTGCTCACCGAACCTCTCCAGTCCTATCACTGCTGCGTTTATGCCCCTGTACACACGCTTGATTCTCTTTCGGAGACATAGCAATCCATAGGTTTTAAGATACTTCCTAGTCAGGTACATTCTTAGGCGTTTAATATGGGGTGTTGAGTCCATTTCGTTGAGCAAGGAGTAGCTCTTGTCTATTCCATATTTGGCTTAAGGAACTTTATCTGTGCTCATTTCAATCTCTGGTTTTATGCAGCACCCCAACTCACCTTTCCCCTTAAGCAAGCATAAGTTGGGTTTCTAAATTTGAGACCCTGTTCTGTTTTGTAATTCAGTTCCTGTGTAGCCAAGTTTACATTCCGTATATTAGTGATATCTTATGATGTTTCTTTTTCTGTGTGACTTATTTCAGTTAGAATCATCATACCTGAATCCACTCATTATGCTGCTACGGGCCTGATGACATAGATTTCATTGCTGAGTGATATTGCATTGTACGTAAGTACGACAACTTCTTTATCCATTTTTCACTTTCTGCGATATTGAACTTGTACCGTAAACCAGGTTCTTGTAAACAGAGCCGTCACAACCGTTGGGGTGGCTGTGTCATTTTGATTTTAATTTCCCTAAGCTATAGGACCATAAGTGGAAGTGCCCTAGGCTCTGTTGCTTTGTTTTTTAGATGTTTCAGGAAACACCATACACTTCTCCCGAGTGGCTGTTGGCAATTTACATCCCGCCCATCAGCATAACAAGGCTCCCAGTTCTCCATGGCCTGTCCTGCCTTTCTGGATTTTACACTTTTTTCAGATGGCCCTTTTGACCGGGGGGAAGTGAGACTTCATTGTAGTGCAGATTTCCTTTGCAAGCTTGCTTGGTTGGCGAAGGGCGTATGCGTTTTTTCCTGAATATATTCAGGAAAAAACGCATACGCCCTTTTTGGCCAAGTGCATCATTGTGGACGTTCTGCCTCTTTTCCTATGCTTTAAATGCAATTCCAGTCTACCTCCTGAAATCGGTTTCCTGCAATTCTGCCCCGCTTTCAAGTCCTCTTGGCAGCCTTACTTCAGTATATTTTTGGACGATAGCTGTCATTTATAACTCTGCAGGTTTGTGAATTACAGTGCCCCTGAGCTCCTTTCTTCAACTCGCTTTCTCGTGAGCTGGCCGCAACACCGCAGGATTGCTTCAGGCCCTAATCTGGTTCTGGCACGGCACGCTGAGCCTTTGGTTAATTCCCCTTCCTGGTGGGAAATGAGAGTTAAATTTGCCCGTCCAGACACCTCCAGCTAGTCTGTCATTGGTTCTCCCTATTCCTGTTCATCTTCCGCAGAAATTGCAAACTGGGCCAAACAGGAGGTTAAAGGCACTGACTCTCCAAGTCGGGAGAGTGTTAGTAAAGCGTCTGGAATTTTGCACCCGAGTACCAGGGGACGAAAACTGACACATATTGGAACACGTCTCCCGATCACACGGTTGATCATACTCTGGGTTCCACATGCATGTTTTAGCTGAAGGAAGAATACCTTAAACCTGGAGAGTTGAGACCCGTGGAATAGGTACCATGCAATATGACTTCAAAGGGTCTTCATTTGCTCACCGAACCTCTCCAGTCCTATCACTGCTGCGTTTATGCCCCTGTACACACGCTTGATTCTCTTTCGGAGACATAGCAATCCATAGGTTTTAAGATACTTCCTAGTCAGGTACATTCTTAGGCGTTTAATATGGGGTGTTGAGTCCATTTCGTTGAGCAAGGAGTAGCTCTTGTCTATTCCATATTTGGCTTAAGGAACTTTATCTGTGCTCATTTCAATCTCTGGTTTTATGCAGCACCCCAACTCACCTTTCCCCTTAAGCAAGCATAAGTTGGGTTTCTAAATTTGAGACCCTGTTCTGTTTTGGAATTCAGTTCCTGTGTAGCCAAGTTTACATTCCGTGTATTAGTGATATCTTATGATGTTTCTTTTTCTGTGTGACTTATTTCAGTTAGAATCATCATACCTGAATCCACTCATTATGCTGCTACGGGCCTGATGACATAGATTTCATTGCTGAGTGATATTGCATTGTACGTAAGTACCACAACTTCTTTATCCATTTTTCACTTTCTGCGATATTGAACTTGTACCGTAAACCAGGTTCTTGTAAACAGAGCCGTCCCAACCTTTGGGGTGTCTGTGTCATTTTGATTTTAATTTCCCTAAGCTATAGGACCATAAGTGGAAGTGCCCTAGGCTCTGTTGCTTTGTTTTTTAGATGTTTCAGGAAACACCATACACTTCTCCCGAGTGGCTGTTGGCAATTTATATCCCGCCCATCAGCATAACAAGGCTCCCAGTTCTCCATGGCCTGTCCTGCCTTTCTGGATTTTACACTTTTTTCAGATGGCCCTTTTGACCGGGGGGAAGTGAGACTTCATTGTAGTGCAGATTTCCTTTGCAAGCTTGCTTGGTTGGCCAAAAAGGGCGTATGCGTTTTTTCCTGAATATATTCAGGAAAAAACGCATACGCCCTTTTTGGTCAAGTGCATCATTGTGGACGTTCTGCCTCTTTTCCTATGCTTTAAATGCAATTCCAGTCTACCTCCTGAAATCGGTTTCCTGCAATTCTGCCCCGCTTTCAAGTCCTCTTGGCAGCCTTACTTCAGTATATTTTTGGACGATAGCTGTCATTTATACCTCTGCAGGTTTGTGAATTACAGTGCCCCTGAGCTCCTTTCTTCAACTCGCTTTCTCGTGAGCTGGCCGCAACACCGCAGGATGGCTTCAGGCCATAATCTGGTTCCGGCACGGCACGCTGAGCCTTTGGTTAATTCCTCTTCCTGGTGGGAAATGAGAGTTAAATTTGCCCGTCCAGACACCTCCAGCTAGTCTGTCATTGGTTCTCCCTATTCCTGTTCATCTTCCGCAGAAATTGCAAACTGGGCCAAACAGGAGGTTAAAGGCACTGACTCTCCAAGTCGGGAGAGTGTTAGTAAAGCGTCTGGAATGTTGCACCCGAGTACCAGGGGACGAAAACTGACACATATTGGAACACGTCTCCCGATCACACGGTTGATCATACTCTGGGTTCCACATGCATGTTTTAGCTGAAGGAAGAATACCTTAAACCTGGAGAGTTGAGACCCGTGGAATGGGTACCATGCAATATGACTTCAAAGGGTCTTCATTTGCTCACCGAACCTCTCCAGTCCTATCACTGCTGCGTTTATGCCCCTGTACACACGCTTGATTCTCTTTCGGAGACATAGCAATCCATAGGTTTTAAGATACTTCCTAGTCAGGTACATTCTTAGGCGTTTAATATGGGGTGTTGAGTCCATTTCGTTGAGCAAGGAGTAGCTCTTGTCTATTCCATATTTGGCTTAAGGAACTTTATCTGTGCTCATTTCAATCTCTGGTTTTATGCAGCACCCCAACTCACCTTTCCCCTTAAGCAAGCATAAGTTGGGTTTCTAAATTTGAGACCCTGTTCTGTTTTGTAATTCAGTTCCTGTGTAGCCAAGTTTACATTCCGTGTATTAGTGATATCTTATGATGTTTCTTTTTCTGTGTGACTTATTTCAGTTAGAATCATCATACCTGAATCCACTCATTATGCTGCTACGGGCCTGATGACATAGATTTCATTGCTGAGTGATATTGCATTGTACGTAAGTACGACAACTTCTTTATCCATTTTTCACTTTCTGCGATATTGAACTTGTACCGTAAACCAGGTTCTTGTAAACAGAGCCGTCCCAACCTTTGGGGTGTCTGTGTCATTTTGATTTTAATTTCCCTAAGCTATAGGACCATAAGTGGAAGTGCCCTAGGCTCTGTTGCTTTGTTTTTTAGATGTTTCAGGAAACACCATACACTTCTCCCGAGTGGCTGTTGGCAATTTATATCCCGCCCATCAGCATAACAAGGCTCCCAGTTCTCCATGGCCTGTCCTGCCTTTCTGGATTTTACACTTTTTTCAGATGGCCCTTTTGACCGGGGGGAAGTGAGACTTCATTGTAGTGCAGATTTCCTTTGCAAGCTTGCTTGGTTGGCCAAAAAGGGCGTATGCGTTTTTTCCTGAATATATTCAGGAAAAAACGCATACGCCCTTTTTGGTCAAGTGCATCATTGTGGACGTTCTGCCTCTTTTCCTATGCTTTAAATGCAATTCCAGTCTACCTCCTGAAATCGGTTTCCTGCAATTCTGCCCCGCTTTCAAGTCCTCTTGGCAGCCTTACTTCAGTATATTTTTGGACGATAGCTGTCATTTATAACTCTGCAGGTTTGTGAATTACAGTGCCCCTGAGCTCCTTTCTTCAACTCGCTTTCTCGTGAGCTGGCCGCAACACCGCAGGATGGCTTCAGGCCATAATCTGGTTCCGGCACGGCACGCTGAGCCTTTGGTTAATTCCTCTTCCTGGTGGGAAATGAGAGTTAAATTTGCCCGTCCAGACACCTCCAGCTAGTCTGTCATTGGTTCTCCCTATTCCTGTTCATCTTCCGCAGAAATTGCAAACTGGGCCAAACAGGAGGTTAAAGGCACTGACTCTCCAAGTCGGGAGAGTGTTAGTAAAGCGTCTGGAATGTTGCACCCGAGTACCAGGGGACGAAAACTGAGACATATTGGAACACGTCTCCCGATCACACGATTGATCATCCTCTGGGTTCCACATGCATGTTTTAGCTGAAGGAAGAATACCTTAAACCTGGAGAGTTGAGACCCGTGGAATGGGTACCATGCAATATGACTTCAAAGGGTCTTCATTTGCTCACCGAACCTCTCCAGTCCTATCACTGCTGCGTTTATGCCCCTGTACACACGCTTGATTCTCTTTCGGAGACATAGCAATCCATAGGTTTTAAGATACTTCCTAGTCAGGTACATTCTTAGGCGTTTAATATGGGGTGTTGAGTCCATTTCGTTGAGCAAGGAGTAGCTCTTGTCTATTCCATATTTGGCTTAAGGAACTTTATCTGTGCTCATTTCAATCTCTGGTTTTATGCAGCACCCCAACTCACCTTTCCCCTTAAGCAAGCATAAGTTGGGTTTCTAAATTTGAGACCCTGTTCTGTTTTGGAATTCAGTTCCTGTGTAGCCAAGTTTACATTCCGTGTATTAGTGATATCTTATGATGTTTCTTTTTCTGTGTGACTTATTTCAGTTAGAATCATCATACCTGAATCCACTCATTATGCTGCTACGGGCCTGATGACATAGATTTCATTGCTGAGTGATATTGCATTGTACGTAAGTACCACAACTTCTTTATCCATTTTTCACTTTCTGCGATATTGAACTTGTACCGTAAACCAGGTTCTTGTAAACAGAGCCGTCCCAACCTTTGGGGTGTCTGTGTCATTTTGATTTTAATTTCCCTAAGCTATAGGACCATAAGTGGAAGTGCCCTAGGCTCTGTTGCTTTGTTTTTTAGATGTTTCAGGAAACACCATACACTTCTCCCGAGTGGCTGTTGGCAATTTATATCCCGCCCATCAGCATAACAAGGCTCCCAGTTCTCCATGGCCTGTCCTGCCTTTCTGGATTTTACACTTTTTTCAGATGGCCCTTTTGACCGGGGGGAAGTGAGACTTCATTGTAGTGCAGATTTCCTTTGCAAGCTTGCTTGGTTGGCCAAAAAGGGCGTATGCGTTTTTTCCTGAATATATTCAGGAAAAAACGCATACGCCCTTTTTGGTCAAGTGCATCATTGTGGACGTTCTGCCTCTTTTCCTATGCTTTAAATGCAATTCCAGTCTACCTCCTGAAATCGGTTTCCTGCAATTCTGCCCCGCTTTCAAGTCCTCTTGGCAGCCTTACTTCAGTATATTTTTGGACGATAGCTGTCATTTATACCTCTGCAGGTTTGTGAATTACAGTGCCCCTGAGCTCCTTTCTTCAACTCGCTTTCTCGTGAGCTGGCCGCAACACCGCAGGATGGCTTCAGGCCATAATCTGGTTCCGGCACGGCACGCTGAGCCTTTGGTTAATTCCTCTTCCTGGTGGGAAATGAGAGTTAAATTTGCCCGTCCAGACACCTCCAGCTAGTCTGTCATTGGTTCTCCCTATTCCTGTTCATCTTCCGCAGAAATTGCAAACTGGGCCAAACAGGAGGTTAAAGGCACTGACTCTCCAAGTCGGGAGAGTGTTAGTAAAGCGTCTGGAATGTTGCACCCGAGTACCAGGGGACGAAAACTGACACATATTGGAACACGTCTCCCGATCACACGGTTGATCATACTCTGGGTTCCACATGCATGTTTTAGCTGAAGGAAGAATACCTTAAACCTGGAGAGTTGAGACCCGTGGAATGGGTACCATGCAATATGACTTCAAAGGGTCTTCATTTGCTCACCGAACCTCTCCAGTCCTATCACTGCTGCGTTTATGCCCCTGTACACACGCTTGATTCTCTTTCGGAGACATAGCAATCCATAGGTTTTAAGATACTTCCTAGTCAGGTACATTCTTAGGCGTTTAATATGGGGTGTTGAGTCCATTTCGTTGAGCAAGGAGTAGCTCTTGTCTATTCCATATTTGGCTTAAGGAACTTTATCTGTGCTCATTTCAATCTCTGGTTTTATGCAGCACCCCAACTCACCTTTCCCCTTAAGCAAGCATAAGTTGGGTTTCTAAATTTGAGACCCTGTTCTGTTTTGTAATTCAGTTCCTGTGTAGCCAAGTTTACATTCCGTGTATTAGTGATATCTTATGATGTTTCTTTTTCTGTGTGACTTATTTCAGTTAGAATCATCATACCTGAATCCACTCATTATGCTGCTACGGGCCTGATGACATAGATTTCATTGCTGAGTGATATTGCATTGTACGTAAGTACGACAACTTCTTTATCCATTTTTCACTTTCTGCGATATTGAACTTGTACCGTAAACCAGGTTCTTGTAAACAGAGCCGTCCCAACCTTTGGGGTGTCTGTGTCATTTTGATTTTAATTTCCCTAAGCTATAGGACCATAAGTGGAAGTGCCCTAGGCTCTGTTGCTTTGTTTTTTAGATGTTTCAGGAAACACCATACACTTCTCCCGAGTGGCTGTTGGCAATTTATATCCCGCCCATCAGCATAACAAGGCTCCCAGTTCTCCATGGCCTGTCCTGCCTTTCTGGATTTTACACTTTTTTCAGATGGCCCTTTTGACCGGGGGGAAGTGAGACTTCATTGTAGTGCAGATTTCCTTTGCAAGCTTGCTTGGTTGGCCAAAAAGGGCGTATGCGTTTTTTCCTGAATATATTCAGGAAAAAACGCATACGCCCTTTTTGGTCAAGTGCATCATTGTGGACGTTCTGCCTCTTTTCCTATGCTTTAAATGCAATTCCAGTCTACCTCCTGAAATCGGTTTCCTGCAATTCTGCCCCGCTTTCAAGTCCTCTTGGCAGCCTTACTTCAGTATATTTTTGGACGATAGCTGTCATTTATAACTCTGCAGGTTTGTGAATTACAGTGCCCCTGAGCTCCTTTCTTCAACTCGCTTTCTCGTGAGCTGGCCGCAACACCGCAGGATGGCTTCAGGCCATAATCTGGTTCCGGCACGGCACGCTGAGCCTTTGGTTAATTCCTCTTCCTGGTGGGAAATGAGAGTTAAATTTGCCCGTCCAGACACCTCCAGCTAGTCTGTCATTGGTTCTCCCTATTCCTGTTCATCTTCCGCAGAAATTGCAAACTGGGCCAAACAGGAGGTTAAAGGCACTGACTCTCCAAGTCGGGAGAGTGTTAGTAAAGCGTCTGGAATGTTGCACCCGAGTACCAGGGGACGAAAACTGAGACATATTGGAACACGTCTCCCGATCACACGATTGATCATCCTCTGGGTTCCACATGCATGTTTTAGCTGAAGGAAGAATACCTTAAACCTGGAGAGTTGAGACCCGTGGAATGGGTACCATGCAATATGACTTCAAAGGGTCTTCATTTGCTCACCGAACCTCTCCAGTCCTATCACTGCTGCGTTTATGCCCCTGTACACACGCTTGATTCTCTTTCGGAGACATAGCAATCCATAGGTTTTAAGATACTTCCTAGTCAGGTACATTCTTAGGCGTTTAATATGGGGTGTTGAGTCCATTTCGTTGAGCAAGGAGTAGCTCTTGTCTATTCCATATTTGGCTTAAGGAACTTTATCTGTGCTCATTTCAATCTCTGGTTTTATGCAGCACCCCAACTCACCTTTCCCCTTAAGCAAGCATAAGTTGGGTTTCTAAATTTGAGACCCTGTTCTGTTTTGGAATTCAGTTCCTGTGTAGCCAAGGTTACATTCCGTGTATTAGTGATATCTTATGATGTTTCTTTTTCTGTGTGACTTATTTCAGTTAGAATCATCATACCTGAATCCACTCATTATGCTGCTACGGGCCTGATGACATAGATTTCATTGCTGTGTGATATTGCATTGTACATAAGTACCACAACTTCTTTATCCATTTTTCACTTTCTGCGATATTGAACTTGTACCGTAAACGTGGTTCTTGTAAACAGAGCCGTCCCAACCTTTGGGGTGTCTGTGTCTTTTTGATTTTAATTTCCCTAAGCTATAGGACCATAAGTGGAAGTGCCCTAGGCTCTGTTGCTTTGTTTTTTAGATGTTTCAGGAAACACCATACACTTCTCCCGAGTGGCTGTTGGCAATTTACATCCCGCCCATCAGCATAACAAGGCTCCCAGTTCTCCATGGCCTGTCCTGCCTTTCTGGATTTTACACTTTTTTCAGATGGCCCTTTTGACCGGGGGGAAGTGAGACTTCATTGTAGTGCAGATTTCCTTTGCAAGCTTGCTTGGTTGGCAAAAAGGGCGTATGCGTTTTTTCCTGAATATATTCAGGAAAAAACGCATACGCCCTTTTTGGCCAAGTGCATCATTGTGGACGTTCTGCCTCTTTTCCTATGCTTTAAATGCAATTCCAGTCTACCTCCTGAAATCGGTTTCCTGCAATTCTGCCCCGCTTTCAAGTCCTCTTGGCAGCCTTACTTCAGTATATTTTTGGACGATAGCTGTCATTTATAACTCTGCAGGTTTGTGAATTACAGTGCCCCTGAGCTCCTTTCTTCAACTCGCTTTCTCGTGAGCTGGCCGCAACACCGCAGGATGGCTTCAGGCCCTAATCTGGTTCCGGCACGGCACGCTGAGCCTTTGGTTAATTCCTCTTCCTGGTGGGAAATGAGAGTTAAATTTGCCCGTCCAGACACCTCCAGCTAGTCTGTCATTGGTTCTCCATATTCCTGTTCATCTTCCGCAGAAATTGCAAACTGGGCCAAACAGGAGGTTAAAGGCACTGACTCTCCAAGTCGGGAGAGTGTTAGTAAAGCGTCTGGAATGTTGCACCCGAGTACCAGGGGACGAAAACTGACACATATTGGAACACGTCTCCCGATCACATGATTGATCATACTCTGGGTTCCACATGCATGTTTTAGCTGAAGGAAGAATACCTTAAACCTGGAGAGTTGAGACCCGTGGAATGGGTACCATGCAATAAGACTTCAAAGGGTCTTCATTTGCTCACCGAACCTCTCCAATCCTATCACTGCTGCGTTTATGCCCCTGCACACACGCTTGATTCACTTTCGGAGACATAGCAATCCATAGGTTTTAAGATACTTCCTAGTCAGGTATATTCTTAGGTGTTTAATATGGGGTGTTGAATCCATTTCGTTGAGCAAGGAGTAGCTCTTGTCTATTCCATATTTGGCTTAAGGAACTTTATCTGTGCTCATTTCAATCTCTGGTTTTATGCAGCACCCCAACTCACCTTTCTCCTTAAGCAAGCATAAGTTGGGTTTCTAAATTTGAGACTCTGTTCTGTTTTGGAATTCAGTTCCTGTGTAGCCAAGTTTACATTCTGTGTATTAGTGATATCTTATGATGTTTCTTTTTCTGTGTGACTTATTTCAGTTAGAATCATCATACCTGAATCCACTCATTATGCTGCTACGGACCTGATGACATAGATTTCATTGCTGTGTGATCTTGCATTGTACATAAGTACCACAACTTCTTTATCCATTTTTCACTTTCTGTGATATTGAACTTGTACCGTAAACGTGGTTCTTGTAAACAGAGCCGTCCCAACCTTTGGGGTGGCTGTGTCTTTTTGATTTTAATTTCCCTAAGCTATAGGACCATAAGTGGAAGTGCCCTAGGCTCTGTTGCTTTGTTTTTTAGATGTTTCAGGAAACACCATACACTTCTCCCGAGTGGCTGTTGGCAATTTACATCCCGCCCATCAGCATAACAAGGCTCCCAGTTCTCCATGGCCTGTCCTGCCTTTCTGGATTTTACACTTTTTTCAGATGGCCCTTTTGACCGGGGGGAAGTGAGACTTCATTGTAGTGCAGATTTCCTTTGCAAGCTTGCTTGGTTGGCCAAAAAGGGCGTATGCGTTTTTTCCTGGATATATTCAGGAAAAAACGCATACGCCCTTTTTGGCCAAGTGCATCATTGTGGACGTTCTGCCTCTTTTCCTATGCTTTAAATGCAATTCCAGTCTACCTTCTGAAATCGGTTTCCTGCAATTCTGCCCCGCTTTCAAGTCCTCTTGGCAGCCTTACTTCAGTATATTTTTGGACGATAGCTGTCATTTATAACTCTGCAGGTTTGTGAATTACAGTGCCCCTGAGCTCCTTTCTTCAACTCGCTTTCTCGTGAGCTGGCCGCAACACCGCAGGATGGCTTCAGGCCCTAATCTGGTTCCGGCACGGCACGCTGAGCCTTTGGTTAATTCCTCTTCCTGGTGGGAAATGAGAGTTAAATTTGCCCGTCCCGACACCTCCAGCTAGTCTGTCATTGGTTCTCCCTATTCCTGTTCATCTTCCGCAGAAATTGCAAACTGGGCCAAACAGGAGGTTAAAGGCACTGACTCTCCAAGTCAGGAGAGTGTTAGTAAAGCGTCTGGAATGTTGCACCCGAGTACCAGGGGATGAAAACTGAGACATATTGGAACACGTCTCCCGATCACACGATTGATCATCCTCTGGGTTCCACATGCATGTTTTAGCTGAAGGAAGAATACCTTAAACCTGGAGAGTTGAGACCCGTGGAATGGGTACCATGCAATATGACTTCAAAGGGTCTTCATTTGCTCACCGAACCTCTCCAATCCTATCACTGCTGCGTTTATGCCCCTGTACACACGCTTGATTCTCTTTTGGAGACATAGCCATCAATAGGTTTTAAGATACTTCCTAGTCAGGTATATTCTTAGGTGTTTAATATGGGGTGTTGAATCCATTTCGTTGAGCAAGGAGTAGCTCTTGTCTATTCCATATTTGGCTTAAGGAACTTTATCTGTGCTCATTTCAATCTCTGGGTTTATGCAGCACCCCAACTCACCTTTCCCCTTAAGCCAGCATAAGTTGATTTTCTAAATTTGAGACCCTGTTCTGTTTTGTAATTCAGTTCCTATGTAGCCAAGTTTACATTCCGTGTATTAGTGATATCTTATGATATTTCTTTTTCTGTGTGACTTATTTCAGTTAGAATCATCATACCTGAATCCACTCATTATGCTGCTACGGGCCTGATGACATAGATTTCATTGCTGAGTGATATTGCATTGTACGTAAGTACCACAACTTCTTTATCCATTTTTCACTTTCTGCGATATTGAACTTGTACCGTAAACCAGGTTCTTGTAAACAGAGCCGTCCCAACCTTTGGGGTGTCTGTGTCATTTTGATTTTAATTTCCCTAAGCTATAGGACCATAAGTGGAAGTGCCCTAGGCTCTGTTGCTTTGTTTTTTAGATGTTTCAGGAAACACCATACACTTCTCCCGAGTGGCTGTTGGCAATTTATATCCCGCCCATCAGCATAACAAGGCTCCCAGTTCTCCATGGCCTGTCCTGCCTTTCTGGATTTTACACTTTTTTCAGATGGCCCTTTTGACCGGGGGGAAGTGAGACTTCATTGTAGTGCAGATTTCCTTTGCAAGCTTGCTTGGTTGGCCAAAAAGGGCGTATGCGTTTTTTCCTGAATATATTCAGGAAAAAACGCATACGCCCTTTTTGGTCAAGTGCATCATTGTGGACGTTCTGCCTCTTTTCCTATGCTTTAAATGCAATTCCAGTCTACCTCCTGAAATCGGTTTCCTGCAATTCTGCCCCGCTTTCAAGTCCTCTTGGCAGCCTTACTTCAGTATATTTTTGGACGATAGCTGTCATTTATACCTCTGCAGGTTTGTGAATTACAGTGCCCCTGAGCTCCTTTCTTCAACTCGCTTTCTCGTGAGCTGGCCGCAACACCGCAGGATGGCTTCAGGCCATAATCTGGTTCCGGCACGGCACGCTGAGCCTTTGGTTAATTCCTCTTCCTGGTGGGAAATGAGAGTTAAATTTGCCCGTCCAGACACCTCCAGCTAGTCTGTCATTGGTTCTCCCTATTCCTGTTCATCTTCCGCAGAAATTGCAAACTGGGCCAAACAGGAGGTTAAAGGCACTGACTCTCCAAGTCGGGAGAGTGTTAGTAAAGCGTCTGGAATGTTGCACCCGAGTACCAGGGGACGAAAACTGACACATATTGGAACACGTCTCCCGATCACACGGTTGATCATACTCTGGGTTCCACATGCATGTTTTAGCTGAAGGAAGAATACCTTAAACCTGGAGAGTTGAGACCCGTGGAATGGGTACCATGCAATATGACTTCAAAGGGTCTTCATTTGCTCACCGAACCTCTCCAGTCCTATCACTGCTGCGTTTATGCCCCTGTACACACGCTTGATTCTCTTTCGGAGACATAGCAATCCATAGGTTTTAAGATACTTCCTAGTCAGGTACATTCTTAGGCGTTTAATATGGGGTGTTGAGTCCATTTCGTTGAGCAAGGAGTAGCTCTTGTCTATTCCATATTTGGCTTAAGGAACTTTATCTGTGCTCATTTCAATCTCTGGTTTTATGCAGCACCCCAACTCACCTTTCCCCTTAAGCAAGCATAAGTTGGGTTTCTAAATTTGAGACCCTGTTCTGTTTTGTAATTCAGTTCCTGTGTAGCCAAGTTTACATTCCGTGTATTAGTGATATCTTATGATGTTTCTTTTTCTGTGTGACTTATTTCAGTTAGAATCATCATACCTGAATCCACTCATTATGCTGCTACGGGCCTGATGACATAGATTTCATTGCTGAGTGATATTGCATTGTACGTAAGTACGACAACTTCTTTATCCATTTTTCACTTTCTGCGATATTGAACTTGTACCGTAAACCAGGTTCTTGTAAACAGAGCCGTCCCAACCTTTGGGGTGTCTGTGTCATTTTGATTTTAATTTCCCTAAGCTATAGGACCATAAGTGGAAGTGCCCTAGGCTCTGTTGCTTTGTTTTTTAGATGTTTCAGGAAACACCATACACTTCTCCCGAGTGGCTGTTGGCAATTTATATCCCGCCCATCAGCATAACAAGGCTCCCAGTTCTCCATGGCCTGTCCTGCCTTTCTGGATTTTACACTTTTTTCAGATGGCCCTTTTGACCGGGGGGAAGTGAGACTTCATTGTAGTGCAGATTTCCTTTGCAAGCTTGCTTGGTTGGCCAAAAAGGGCGTATGCGTTTTTTCCTGAATATATTCAGGAAAAAACGCATACGCCCTTTTTGGTCAAGTGCATCATTGTGGACGTTCTGCCTCTTTTCCTATGCTTTAAATGCAATTCCAGTCTACCTCCTGAAATCGGTTTCCTGCAATTCTGCCCCGCTTTCAAGTCCTCTTGGCAGCCTTACTTCAGTATATTTTTGGACGATAGCTGTCATTTATAACTCTGCAGGTTTGTGAATTACAGTGCCCCTGAGCTCCTTTCTTCAACTCGCTTTCTCGTGAGCTGGCCGCAACACCGCAGGATGGCTTCAGGCCATAATCTGGTTCCGGCACGGCACGCTGAGCCTTTGGTTAATTCCTCTTCCTGGTGGGAAATGAGAGTTAAATTTGCCCGTCCAGACACCTCCAGCTAGTCTGTCATTGGTTCTCCCTATTCCTGTTCATCTTCCGCAGAAATTGCAAACTGGGCCAAACAGGAGGTTAAAGGCACTGACTCTCCAAGTCGGGAGAGTGTTAGTAAAGCGTCTGGAATGTTGCACCCGAGTACCAGGGGACGAAAACTGAGACATATTGGAACACGTCTCCCGATCACACGATTGATCATCCTCTGGGTTCCACATGCATGTTTTAGCTGAAGGAAGAATACCTTAAACCTGGAGAGTTGAGACCCGTGGAATGGGTACCATGCAATATGACTTCAAAGGGTCTTCATTTGCTCACCGAACCTCTCCAGTCCTATCACTGCTGCGTTTATGCCCCTGTACACACGCTTGATTCTCTTTCGGAGACATAGCAATCCATAGGTTTTAAGATACTTCCTAGTCAGGTACATTCTTAGGCGTTTAATATGGGGTGTTGAGTCCATTTCGTTGAGCAAGGAGTAGCTCTTGTCTATTCCATATTTGGCTTAAGGAACTTTATCTGTGCTCATTTCAATCTCTGGTTTTATGCAGCACCCCAACTCACCTTTCCCCTTAAGCAAGCATAAGTTGGGTTTCTAAATTTGAGACCCTGTTCTGTTTTGGAATTCAGTTCCTGTGTAGCCAAGGTTACATTCCGTGTATTAGTGATATCTTATGATGTTTCTTTTTCTGTGTGACTTATTTCAGTTAGAATCATCATACCTGAATCCACTCATTATGCTGCTACGGGCCTGATGACATAGATTTCATTGCTGTGTGATATTGCATTGTACATAAGTACCACAACTTCTTTATCCATTTTTCACTTTCTGCGATATTGAACTTGTACCGTAAACGTGGTTCTTGTAAACAGAGCCGTCCCAACCTTTGGGGTGTCTGTGTCTTTTTGATTTTAATTTCCCTAAGCTATAGGACCATAAGTGGAAGTGCCCTAGGCTCTGTTGCTTTGTTTTTTAGATGTTTCAGGAAACACCATACACTTCTCCCGAGTGGCTGTTGGCAATTTACATCCCGCCCATCAGCATAACAAGGCTCCCAGTTCTCCATGGCCTGTCCTGCCTTTCTGGATTTTACACTTTTTTCAGATGGCCCTTTTGACCGGGGGGAAGTGAGACTTCATTGTAGTGCAGATTTCCTTTGCAAGCTTGCTTGGTTGGCAAAAAGGGCGTATGCGTTTTTTCCTGAATATATTCAGGAAAAAACGCATACGCCCTTTTTGGCCAAGTGCATCATTGTGGACGTTCTGCCTCTTTTCCTATGCTTTAAATGCAATTCCAGTCTACCTCCTGAAATCGGTTTCCTGCAATTCTGCCCCGCTTTCAAGTCCTCTTGGCAGCCTTACTTCAGTATATTTTTGGACGATAGCTGTCATTTATAACTCTGCAGGTTTGTGAATTACAGTGCCCCTGAGCTCCTTTCTTCAACTCGCTTTCTCGTGAGCTGGCCGCAACACCGCAGGATGGCTTCAGGCCCTAATCTGGTTCCGGCACGGCACGCTGAGCCTTTGGTTAATTCCTCTTCCTGGTGGGAAATGAGAGTTAAATTTGCCCGTCCAGACACCTCCAGCTAGTCTGTCATTGGTTCTCCATATTCCTGTTCATCTTCCGCAGAAATTGCAAACTGGGCCAAACAGGAGGTTAAAGGCACTGACTCTCCAAGTCGGGAGAGTGTTAGTAAAGCGTCTGGAATGTTGCACCCGAGTACCAGGGGACGAAAACTGACACATATTGGAACACGTCTCCCGATCACATGATTGATCATACTCTGGGTTCCACATGCATGTTTTAGCTGAAGGAAGAATACCTTAAACCTGGAGAGTTGAGACCCGTGGAATGGGTACCATGCAATAAGACTTCAAAGGGTCTTCATTTGCTCACCGAACCTCTCCAATCCTATCACTGCTGCGTTTATGCCCCTGCACACACGCTTGATTCACTTTCGGAGACATAGCAATCCATAGGTTTTAAGATACTTCCTAGTCAGGTATATTCTTAGGTGTTTAATATGGGGTGTTGAATCCATTTCGTTGAGCAAGGAGTAGCTCTTGTCTATTCCATATTTGGCTTAAGGAACTTTATCTGTGCTCATTTCAATCTCTGGTTTTATGCAGCACCCCAACTCACCTTTCTCCTTAAGCAAGCATAAGTTGGGTTTCTAAATTTGAGACTCTGTTCTGTTTAGGAATTCAGTTCCTGTGTAGCCAAGTCTACATTCTGTGTATTAGTGATATCTTATGATGTTTCTTTTTCTGTGTGACTTATTTCAGTTAGAATCATCATACCTGAATCCACTCATTATGCTGCTACGGACCTGATGACATAGATTTCATTGCTGTGTGATCTTGCATTGTACATAAGTACCACAACTTCTTTATCCATTTTTCACTTTCTGTGATATTGAACTTGTACCGTAAACGTGGTTCTTGTAAACAGAGCCGTCCCAACCTTTGGGGTGGCTGTGTCTTTTTGATTTTAATTTCCCTAAGCTATAGGACCATAAGTGGAAGTGCCCTAGGCTCTGTTGCTTTGTTTTTTAGATGTTTCAGGAAACACCATACACTTCTCCCGAGTGGCTGTTGGCAATTTACATCCCGCCCATCAGCATAACAAGGCTCCCAGTTCTCCATGGCCTGTCCTGCCTTTCTGGATTTTACACTTTTTTCAGATGGCCCTTTTGACCGGGGGGAAGTGAGACTTCATTGTAGTGCAGATTTCCTTTGCAAGCTTGCTTGGTTGGCCAAAAAGGGCGTATGCGTTTTTTCCTGGATATATTCAGGAAAAAACGCATACGCCCTTTTTGGCCAAGTGCATCATTGTGGACGTTCTGCCTCTTTTCCTATGCTTTAAATGCAATTCCAGTCTACCTTCTGAAATCGGTTTCCTGCAATTCTGCCCCGCTTTCAAGTCCTCTTGGCAGCCTTACTTCAGTATATTTTTGGACGATAGCTGTCATTTATACCTCTGCAGGTTTGTGAATTACAGTGCCCCTGAGCTCCTTTCTTCAACTCGCTTTCTCGTGAGCTGGCCGCAACACCGCAGGATGGCTTCAGGCCCTAATCTGGTTCCGGCACGGCACGCTGAGCCTTTGGTTAATTCCTCTTCCTGGTGGGAAATGAGAGTTAAATTTGCCCGTCCCGACACCTCCAGCTAGTCTGTCATTGGTTCTCCCTATTCCTGTTCATCTTCCGCAGAAATTGCAAACTGGGCCAAACAGGAGGTTAAAGGCACTGACTCTCCAAGTCAGGAGAGTGTTAGTAAAGCGTCTGGAATGTTGCACCCGAGTACCAGGGGATGAAAACTGAGACATATTGGAACACGTCTCCCGATCACACGATTGATCATCCTCTGGGTTCCACATGCATGTTTTAGCTGAAGGAAGAATACCTTAAACCTGGAGAGTTGAGACCCGTGGAATGGGTACCATGCAATATGACTTCAAAGGGTCTTCATTTGCTCACCGAACCTCTCCAATCCTATCACTGCTGCGTTTATGCCCCTGTACACACGCTTGATTCTCTTTTGGAGACATAGCCATCAATAGGTTTTAAGATACTTCCTAGTCAGGTATATTCTTAGGTGTTTAATATGGGGTGTTGAATCCATTTCGTTGAGCAAGGAGTAGCTCTTGTCTATTCCATATTTGGCTTAAGGAACTTTATCTGTGCTCATTTCAATCTCTGGGTTTATGCAGCACCCCAACTCACCTTTCCCCTTAAGCCAGCATAAGTTGATTTTCTAAATTTGAGACCCTGTTCTGTTTTGTAATTCAGTTCCTATGTAGCCAAGTTTACATTCCGTGTATTAGTGATATCTTATGATATTTCTTTTTCTGTGTGACTTATTTCAGTTAGAATCATCATACCTGAATCCACTCAGTATGCTGCTACGGGCCTGATGACATAGATTTTATTGCTGAGTGATATTGCATTGTACGTAAGTACCACAACTTCGTTATCCATTTTTCACTTTCTGCGATATTGAACTTGTACTGTAAACCAGGTTCTTGTAAACAGAGCCGTCCCAACTTTTGGGGTGGCTGTGTCTTTTTGATTTTAATTTCCCTAAGCTATAGGACCATAAGTGGAAGTGCCCTAGGCTCTGTTGCTTTGTTTTTTAGATGTTTCAGGAAACACCATACACTTCTCCCGAGTGGCTGTTGGCAATTTACATCCCGCCCATCAGCATAACAAGGCTCCCAGTTCTCCATGGCCTGTCCTGCCTTTCTGGATTTTACACTTTTTTCAGATGGCCCTTTTGACCGGGGGGAAGTGAGACTTCATTGTAGTGCAGATTTCCTTTGCAAGCTTGCTTGGTTGGCCAAAAAGGGCGTATGCGTTTTTTCCTGAATATATTCAGGAAAAAAAGCATATGCACTTTTTGGCCAAGTGCATCATTGTGGACGTTCTGCCTCTTTTCCTATGCTTTAAATGCAAATCCAGTCTACCTCCTGAATTCGGTTTCCTGCAATTCTTCCCCGCTTTCAAGTCCTCTTGGCAGCCTTACTTCAGTATATTTTTGGACGATAGCTGTCATTTATAACTCTGCAGGTTTGTGAATTACAGTGCCCCTGAGCTCCTTTCTTCAACTCGCTTTCTCGTGAGCTGGCCGCAACACCGGAAGATTGCTTCAGGCCCTAATCTGGTTCCGGCACGGCACGCTGAGCCTTTGGTTAATTCCTCTTCCTGGTGGGAAATGAGAGTTAAATTTGCCCGTCCAGACACCTCCAGCTAGTCTGTCATTGGTTCTCCCTATTCCTGTTCATCTTCCGCAGAAATTGCAAACTGGGCCAAACAGGAGGTTAAAGGCACTGACTCTCCAAGTCGGGAGAGTGTTAGTAAAGCGTCTGGAATGTTGCACCCGAGTACCAGGGGACGAAAACTGACACATATTGGAACACGTCTCCCGATCACACGATTGATCATACTCTGGGTTCCACATGCATGTTTTAGCTGAAGGAAGAATACCTTAAACCTGGAGAGTTGAGACCCGTGGAATGGGTACCATGCAATATGACTTCAAAGGGTCTTCATTTGCTCACCGAACCTCTCCAGTCCTATCACTGCTGCGTTTATGCCCCTGTACACACGCTTGATTCTCTTTTGGAGACATAGCCATCAATAGGTTTTAAGATACTTCCTAGTCAGGTATATTCTTAGGTGGTTAATATGGGGTGTTGAATCCATTTCGTTGAGCAAGGAGTAGCTCTTGTCTATTCCATATTTGGCTTAAGGAACTTTATCTGTGCTCATTTCAATCTCTGGTTTTATGCAGCACCCCAACTCACCTTTCCCCTTAAGCAAGCATAAGTTGGGTTTCTAAATTTGAGACCCTGTTCTGTTTTGGAATTCAGTTCCTGTGTAGCCAAGTTTACATTCCGTGTATTAGTGATATCTTATGATGTTTCTTTTTCTGTGTGACTTATTTCAGTTAGAATCATCATACCTGAATCCACTCATTATGCTGCTACGGGCCTGATGACATAGATTTCATTGCTGAGTGATATTGCATTGTACGTAAGTACGACAACTTCTTTATCCATTTTTCACTTTCTGAAATATTGAACTTGTACCGTAAACCAGGTTCTTGTAAACAGAGCCGTCCCAACCTTTGGGGTGTCTGTGTCATTTTGATTTTAATTTCCCTAAGCTATAGGACCATAAGTGGAAGTGCCCTAGGCTCTGTTGCTTTGTTTTTTAGATGTTTCAGGAAACACCATACACTTCTCCCGAGTGGCTGTTGGCAATTTACATCCCGCCCATCAGCATAACAAGGCTCCCAGTTCTCCATGGCCTGTCCTGCCTTTCTGGATTTTACACTTTTTTCAGATGGCCCTTTTGACCGGGGGGAAGTGAGACTTCATTGTAGTGCAGATTTCCTTTGCAAGCTTGCTTGGTTGGCCAAAAAGGGCGTATGCGTTTTTTCCTGAATATATTCAGGAAAAAACGCATACGCCCTTTTTGGCCAAGTGCATCATTGTGGACGTTCTGCCTCTTTTCCTATGCTTTAAATGCAATTCCAGTCTACCTCCTGAAATCGGTTTCCTGCAATTCTGCCCCGCTTTCAAGTCCTCTTGGCAGCCTTACTTCAGTATATTTTTGGACGATAGCTGTCATTTATAACTCTGCAGGTTTGTGAATTACAGTGCCCCTGAGCTCCTTTCTTCAACTCGCTTTCTCGTGAGCTGGCCGCAACACCGCAGGATGGCTTCAGGCCATAATCTGGTTCCGGCACGGCACGCTGAGCCTTTGGTTAATTCCTCTTCCTGGTGGGAAATGAGAGTTAAATTTGCCCGTCCAGACACCTCCAGCTAGTCTGTCATTGGTTCTCCCTATTCCTGTTCATCTTCCGCAGAAATTGCAAACTGGGCCAAACAGGAGGTTAAAGGCACTGACTCTCCAAGTCGGGAGAGTGTTAGTAAAGCGTCTGGAATGTTGCACCCGAGTACCAGGGGACGAAAACTGAGACATATTGGAACACGTCTCCCGATCACACGATTGATCATACTCTGGGTTCCACATGCATGTTTTAGCTGAAGGAAGAATACCTTAAACCTGGAGAGTTGAGACCCGTGGAATGGGTACCATTCAATATGACTTCAAAGGGTCTTCATTTGCTCACCGAACCTCTCCAATCCTATCACTGCTGCGTTTATGCCCCTGCACACACGCTTGATTCTCTTTTGGAGACATAGCCATCAATAGGTTTTAAGATACTTCCTAGTCAGGTATATTCTTAGGTGTTTAATATGGGGTGTTGAGTCCATTTCGTTGAGCAAGGAGTAGCTCTTGTCTATTCCATATTTGGCTTAAGGAACTTTATCTGTGCTCATTTCAATCTCTGGTTTTATGCAGCACCCCAACTCACCTTTCCCCTTAAGCCAGCATAAGTTGATTTTCTAAATTTGAGACCCTATTCTGTTTTGTAATTCAGTTCCTATGTAGCCAAGTTTACATTCCGTGTATTAGTGATATCTTATGATGTTTCTTTTTCTGTGTGACTTATTTCAGTTAGAATCATCATACCTGAGTCCACTCAGTATGCTGCTACGGGCCTGATGACATAGATTTCATTGCTGAGTGATATTGCATTGTACGTAAGTACCACAACTTCGTTATCCATTTTTCACTTTCTGCGATATTGAACTTGTACTGTAAACCAGGTTCTTGTAAACAGAGCCGTCCCAACTTTTGGGGTGGCTGTGTCTTTTTGATTTTAATTTCCCTAAGCTATAGGACCATAAGTGGAAGTGCCCTAGGCTCTGTTGCTTTGTTTTTTAGATGTTTCAGGAAACACCATACACTTCTCCCGAGTGGCTGTTGGCAATTTACATCCCGCCCATCAGCATAACAAGGCTCCCAGTTCTCCATGGCCTGTCCTGCCTTTCTGGATTTTACACTTTTTTCAGATGGCCCTTTTGACCGGGGGGAAGTGAGACTTCATTGTAGTGCAGATTTCCTTTGCAAGCTTGCTTGGTTGGCCAAAAAGGGCGTATGCGTTTTTTCCTGAATATATTCAGGAAAAAAAGCATATGCACTTTTTGGCCAAGTGCATCATTGTGGACGTTCTGCCTCTTTTCCTATGCTTTAAATGCAATTCCAGTCTACCTCCTGAAATCGGTTTCCTGCAATTCTGCCCCGCTTTCAAGTCCTCTTGGCAGCCTTACTTCAGTATATTTTTGGACGATAGCTGTCATTTATAACTCTGCAGGTTTGTGAATTACAGTGCCCCTGAGCTCCTTTCTTCAACTCGCTTTCTCGTGAGCTGGCCGCAACATCGGAAGATTGCTTCAGGCCCTAATCTGGTTCCGGCACGGCACGCTGAGCCTTTGGTTAATTCCCCTTCCTGGTGGGAAATGAGAGTTAAATTTGCCCGTCCAGACACCTCCAGCTAGTCTGTCATTGGTTCTCCCTATTCCTGTTCATCTTCCGCAGAAATTGCAAACTGGGCCAAACAGGAGGTTAAAGGCACTGACTCTCCAAGTCGGGAGAGTGTTAGTAAAGCGTCTGGAATGTTGCACCCGAGTACCAGGGGACGAAAACTGACACATATTGGAACACGTCTCCCGATCACACGGTTGATCATACTCTGGGTTCCACATGCATGTTTTAGCTGAAGGAAGAATACCTTAAACCTGGAGAGTTGAGACCCGTGGAATGGGTACCATGCAATATGACTTCAAAGGGTCTTCATTTGCTCACCGAACCTCTCCAGTCCTATCACTGCTGCGTTTATGCCCCTGTACACACGCTTGATTCTCTTTCGGAGACATAGCAATCCATAGGTTTTAAGATACTTCCTAGTCAGGTACATTCTTAGGCGTTTAATATGGGGTGTTGAGTCCATTTCGTTGAGCAAGGAGTAGCTCTTGTCTATTCCATATTTGGCTTAAGGAACTTTATCTGTGCTCATTTCAATCTCTGGTTTTATGCAGCACCCCAACTCACCTTTCCCCTTAAGCAAGCATAAGTTGGGTTTCTAAATTTGAGACCCTGTTCTGTTTTGGAATTCAGTTCCTGTGTAGCCAAGGTTACATTCCGTGTATTAGTGATATCTTATGATGTTTCTTTTTCTGTGTGACTTATTTCAGTTAGAATCATCATACCTGAATCCACTCATTATGCTGCTACGGGCCTGATGACATAGATTTCATTGCTGTGTGATATTGCATTGTACATAAGTACCACAACTTCTTTATCCATTTTTCACTTTCTGCGATATTGAACTTGTACCGTAAACGTGGTTCTTGTAAACAGAGCCCTCCCAACCTTTGGGGTGTCTGTGTCTTTTTGATTTTAATTTCCCTAAGCTATAGGACCATAAGTGGAAGTGCCCTAGGCTCTGTTGCTTTGTTTTTTAGATGTTTCAGGAAACACCATACACTTCTCCCGAGTGGCTGTTGGCAATTTACATCCCGCCCATCAGCATAACAAGGCTCCCAGTTCTCCATGGCCTGTCCTGCCTTTCTGGATTTTACACTTTTTTCAGATGGCCCTTTTGACCGGGGGGAAGTGAGACTTCATTGTAGTGCAGATTTCCTTTGCAAGCTTGCTTGGTTGGCAAAAAGGGCGTATGCGTTTTTTCCTGAATATATTCAGGAAAAAACGCATACGCCCTTTTTGGCCAAGTGCATCATTGTGGACGTTCTGCCTCTTTTCCTATGCTTTAAATGCAATTCCAGTCTACCTCCTGAAATCGGTTTCCTGCAATTCTGCCCCGCTTTCAAGTCCTCTTGGCAGCCTTACTTCAGTATATTTTTGGACGATAGCTGTCATTTATACCTCTGCAGGTTTGTGAATTACAGTGCCCCTGAGCTCCTTTCTTCAACTCGCTTTCTCGTGAGCTGGCCGCAACATCGGAAGATTGCTTCAGGCCCTAATCTGGTTCCGGCACGGCACGCTGAGCCTTTGGTTAATTCCCCTTCCTGGTGGGAAATGAGAGTTAAATTTGCCCGTCCAGACACCTCCAGCTAGTCTGTCATTGGTTCTCCCTATTCCTGTTCATCTTCCGCAGAAATTGCAAACTGGGCCAAACAGGAGGTTAAAGGCACTGACTCTCCAAGTCGGGAGAGTGTTAGTAAAGCGTCTGGAATGTTGCACCCGAGTACCAGGGGACGAAAACTGACACATATTGGAACACGTCTCCCGATCACACGGTTGATCATACTCTGGGTTCCACATGCATGTTTTAGCTGAAGGAAGAATACCTTAAACCTGGAGAGTTGAGACCCGTGGAATGGGTACCATGCAATATGACTTCAAAGGGTCTTCATTTGCTCACCGAACCTCTCCAGTCCTATCACTGCTGCATTTATGCCCCTGTACACACGCTTGATTCTCTTTCGGAGACATAGCAATCCATAGGTTTTAAGATACTTCCTAGTCAGGTACATTCTTAGGCGTTTAATATGGGGTGTTGAGTCCATTTCGTTGAGCAAGGAGTAGCTCTTGTCTATACCATATTTGGCTTAAGGAACTTTATCTGTGCTCATTTCAATCTCTGGTTTTATGCAGCACCCCAACTCACCTTTCCCCTTAAGCAAGCATAAGTTGGGTTTCTAAATTTGAGACCCTGTTCTGTTTTGTAATTCAGTTCCTGTGTAGCCAAGGTTACATTCCGTGTATTAGTGATATCTTATGATGTTTCTTTTTCTGTGTGACTTATTTCAGTTAGAATCATCATACCTGAATCCACTCATTATGCTGCTACGGGCCTGATGACATAGATTTCATTGCTGTGTGATATTGCATTGTACATAAGTACCACAACTTCTTTATCCATTTTTCACTTTCTGTGATATTGAACTTGTACCGTAAACGTGGTTCTTGTAAACAGAGCCGTCCCAACCTTTGGGGTGGCTGTGTCTTTTTGATTTTAATTTCCCTAAGCTATAGGACCATAAGTGGAAGTGCCCTAGGCTCTGTTGCTTTGTTTTTTAGATGTTTCAGGAAACACCATACACTTCTCCCGAGTGGCTGTTGGCAATTGACATCCCGCCCATCAGCATAACAAGGCTCCCAGTTCTCCATGGCCTGTCCTGCCTTTCTGGATTTTACACTTTTTTCAGATGGCCCTTTTGACCGGGGGGAAGTGAGACTTCATTGTAGTGCAGATTTCCTTTGCAAGCTTGCTTGGTTGGCCAAAAAGGGCGTATGCGTTTTTTCCTGGATATATTCAGGAAAAAACGCATACGCCCTTTTTGGCCAAGTGCATCATTGTGGACGTTCTGCCTCTTTTCCTATGCTTTAAATGCAATTCCAGTCTACCTTCTGAAATCGGTTTCCTGCAATTCTGCCCCGCTTTCAAGTCCTCTTGGCAGCCTTACTTCAGTATATTTTTGGACGATAGCTGTCATTTATAACTCTGCAGGTTTGTGAATTACAGTGCCCCTGAGCTCCTTTCTTCAACTCGCTTTCTCGTGAGCTGGCCGCAACACCGCAGGATGGCTTCAGGCCCTAATCTGGTTCCGGCACGGCACGCTGAGCCTTTGGTTAATTCCTCTTCCTGGTGGGAAATGAGAGTTAAATTTGCCCGTCCCGACACCTCCAGCTAGTCTGTCATTGGTTCTCCCTATTCCTGTTCATCTTCCGCAGAAATTGCAAACTGGGCCAAACAGGAGGTTAAAGGCACTGACTCTCCAAGTCGGGAGAGTGTTAGTAAAGCGTCTGGAATGTTGCACCCGAGTACCAGGGGATGAAAACTGAGACATATTGGAACACGTCTCCCGATCACACGATTGATCATCCTCTGGGTTCCACATGCATGTTTTAGCTGAAGGAAGAATACCTTAAACCTGGAGAGTTGAGACCCGTGGAATGGGTACCATGCAATATGACTTCAAAGGGTCTTCATTTGCTCACCGAACCTCTCCAATCCTATCACTGCTGCGTTTATGCCCCTGTACACACGCTTGATTCTCTTTTGGAGACATAGCCATCAATAGGTTTTAAGATACTTCCTAGTCAGGTATATTCTTAGGTGTTTAATATGGGGTGTTGAATCCATTTCGTTGAGCAAGGAGTAGCTCTTGTCTATTCCATATTTGGCTTAAGGAACTTTATCTGTGCTCATTTCAATCTCTGGGTTTATGCAGCACCCCAACTCACCTTTCCCCTTAAGCCAGCATAAGTTGATTTTCTAAATTTGAGACCCTGTTCTGTTTTGTAATTCAGTTCCTATGTAGCCAAGTTTACATTCCGTGTATTAGTGATATCTTATGATATTTCTTTTTCTGTGTGACTTATTTCAGTTAGAATCATCATACCTGAATCCACTCAGTATGCTGCTACGGGCCTGATGACATAGATTTTATTGCTGTGTGATATTGCATTGTACGTAAGTACCACAACTTCGTTATCCATTTTTCACTTTCTGCGATATTGAACTTGTACTGTAAACCAGGTTCTTGTAAACAGAGCCGTCCAAACTTTTGGGGTGGCTGTGTCTTTTTGATTTTAATTTCCCTAAGCTATAGGACCATAAGTGGAAGTGCCCTAGGCTCTGTTGCTTTGTTTTTTAGATGTTTCAGGAAACACCATACACTTCTCCCGAGTGGCTGTTGGCAATTTACATCCCGCCCATCAGCATAACAAGGCTCCCAGTTCTCCATGGCCTGTCCTGCCTTTCTGGATTTTACACTTTTTTCAGATGGCCCTTTTGACCGGGGGGAAGTGAGACTTCATTGTAGTGCAGATTTCCTTTGCAAGCTTGCTTGGTTGGCCAAAAAGGGCGTATGCGTTTTTTCCTGAATATATTCAGGAAAAAAAGCATATGCACTTTTTGGCCAAGTGCATCATTGTGGACGTTCTGCCTCTTTTCCTATGCTTTAAATGCAATTCCAGTCTACCTCCTGAAATCGGTTTCCTGCAATTCTGCCCCGCTTTCAAGTCCTCTTGGCAGCCTTACTTCAGTATATTTTTGGACGATAGCTGTCATTTATAACTCTGCAGGTTTGTGAATTACAGTGCCCCTGAGCTCCTTTCTTCAACTCGCTTTCTCGTGAGCTGGCCGCAACACCGGAAGATTGCTTCAGGCCCTAATCTGGTTCCGGCACGGCACGCTGAGCCTTTGGTTAATTCCTCTTCCTGGTGGGAAATGAGAGTTAAATTTGCCCGTCCAGACACCTCCAGCTAGTCTGTCATTGGTTCTCCCTATTCCTGTTCATCTTCCGCAGAAATTGCAAACTGGGCCAAACAGGAGGTTAAAGGCACTGACTCTCCAAGTCGGGAGAGTGTTAGTAAAGCGTCTGGAATGTTGCACCCGAGTACCAGGGGACGAAAACTGACACATATTGGAACACGTCTCCCGATCACACGATTGATCATACTCTGGGTTCCACATGCATGTTTTAGCTGAAGGAAGAATACCTTAAACCTGGAGAGTTGAGACCCGTGGAATGGGTACCATGCAATATGACTTCAAAGGGTCTTCATTTGCTCACCGAACCTCTCCAATCCTATCACTGCTGCGTTTATGCCCCTGTACACACGCTTGATTCTCTTTTGGAGACAGCCATCAATAGGTTTTAAGATACTTCCTAGTCAGGTATATTCTTAGGTGTTTAATATGGGGTGTTGAATCCATTTCGTTGAGCAAGGAGTAGCTCTTGTCTATTCCATATTTGGCTTAAGGAACTTTATCTGTGCTCATTTCAATCTCTGGGTTTATGCAGCACCCCAACTCACCTTTCCCGTTAAGCCAGCATAAGTT
Source organism: Lagenorhynchus albirostris (assembly GCF_949774975.1). NCBI lineage: Eukaryota > Metazoa > Chordata > Mammalia > Artiodactyla > Delphinidae > Lagenorhynchus > Lagenorhynchus albirostris. Next base: position 371,408 of record NW_026783322.1, on the reverse strand, counting down.
GATTTTCTAAATTTGAGACCCTGTTCTGTTTTGTAATTCAGTTCCTATGTAGCCAAGTTTACATTCCGTGTATTAGTGATATCTTATGATGTTTCTTTTTCTGTGTGACTTATTTCAGTTAGAATCATCATACCTGAATCCACTCATTATGGTGCTACGGGCCTGATGACATAGATTTTATTGCTGAGTGATATTGCATTGTACGTAAGTACCACAACTTCGTTATCCATTTTTCACTTTCTGCGATATTGAACTTGTACTGTAAACCAGGTTCTTGTAAACAGAGCCGTCCCAACTTTTGGGGTGGCTGTGTCTTTTTGATTTTAATTTCCCTAAGCTATAGGACCATAAGTGGAAGTGCCCTAGGCTCTGTTGCTTTGTTTTTTAGATGTTTCAGGAAACACCATACACTTCTCCAGAGTGGCTGTTGGCAATTTACATCCCGCCCATCAGCATAACAAGGCTCCCAGTTCTCCATGGCCTGTCCTGCCTTTCTGGATTTTACACTTTTTTCAGATGGCCCTTTTGACCGGGGGGAAGTGAGACTTCATTGTAGTGCAGATTTCCTTTGCAAGCTTGCTTGGTTGGCCAAAAAGGGCGTATGCGTTTTTTCCTGAATATATTCAGGAAAAAAAGCATATGCACTTTTTGGCCAAGTGCATCATTGTGGACGTTCTGCCTCTTTTCCTATGCTTTAAATGCAATTCCAGTCTACCTCCTGAAATCGGTTTCCTGCAATTCTGCCCCGCTTTCAAGTCCTCTTGGCAGCCTTACTTCAGTATATTTTTGGACGATAGCTGTCATTTATAACTCTGCAGGTTTGTGAATTACAGTGCCCCTGAGCTCCTTTCTTCAACTCGCTTTCTCGTGAGCTGGCCGCAACATCGGAAGATTGCTTCAGGCCCTAAACTGGTTCCGGCACGGCACACTGAGCCTTTGGTTAATTCCCCTTCCTGGTGGGAAATGAGAGTTAAATTTGCCCGTCCAGACACCTCCAGCTAGTCTGTCATTGGTTCTCCCTCTTCCTGTTCATCTTCCGCAGAAATTGCAAACTGGGCCAAACAGGAGGTTAAAGGCACTGACTCTCCAAGTCGGGAGAGTGTTAGTAAAGCGTCTGGAATGTTGCACCCGAGTACCAGGGGACGAAAACTGACACATATTGGAACACGTCTCCCAATCACACGGTTGATCATACTCTGGGTTCCACATGCATGTTTTAGCTGAAGGAAGAATACCTTAAACCTGGAGAGTTGAGACCCGTGGAATGGGTACCATGCAATATGACTTCAAAGGGTCTTCATTTGCTCACCGAACCTCTCCAATCCTATCACTGCTGCGTTTATGCCCCTGCACACACGCTTGATTCACTTTCGGAGACATAGCAATCCATCGGTTTTAAGATACTTCCTAGTCAGGTACATTTTAGGTGTTTAATATGGGGTGTTGAATCCATTTCGTTGAGCAAGGAGTAGCTCTTGTCTATTCCATATTTGGCTTAAGGAACTTTATCTGTGCTCATTTCAATCTCTGGTTTTATGCAGCACCCCAACTCACCTTTCCCCTTAAGCAAGAATAAGTTGATTTTCTAAATTTGAGACCCTGTTCTGTTTTGTAATTCAGTTCCTATGTAGCCAAGTTTACATTCCGTGTATTAGTGATATCTTATGATGTTTCTTTTTCTGTGTGACTTATTTCAGTTAGAATCATCATACCTGAATCCACTCATTATGCTGCTACGGGCCTGATGACATAGATTTCATTGCTGTGTGATATTGCATTGTACATAAGTACCACAACTTCTTTATCCATTTTTCACTTTCTGCGATATTGAACTTGTACCGTAAACGTGGTTCTTGTAAACAGAGCCGTCCCAACCTTTGGCGTGTCTGTGTCTTTTTGATTTTAATTTCCCTAAGCTATAGGACTATAAGTGGAAGTGCCCTAGGCTCTGTTGCTTTGTTTTTTAGATGTTTCAGGAAACACCTTACACTTCTCCCGAGTGGCTGTTGGCAATTTACATCCCGCCCATCAGCATAACAAGGCTCCCAGTTCTCCATGGCCTGTCCTGCCTTTCTGGATTTTACACTTTTTTCAGATGGCCCTTTTGACCGGGGGGAAGTGAGACTTCATTGTAGTGCAGATTTCCTTTGCAAGCTTGCTTGGTTGGCCAAAAAGGGCGTATGCGTTTTTTCCTGAATATATTCAGGAAAAAACGCATACGCCCTTTTTGTCCAAGTGCATCATTGTGGACGTTCTGCCTCTTTTCCTATGCTTTAAATGCAATTCCAGTCTACCTTCTGAAATCGGTTTCCTGCAATTCTGCCCCGCTTTCAAGTCCTCTTGGCAGCCTTACTTCAGTATATTTTTGGACGATAGCTGTCATTTATACCTCTGCAGGTTTGTGAATTACAGTGCCCCTGAGCTCCTTTCTTCAACTCGCTTTCTCGTGAGCTGGCCGCAACACCGCAGGATGGCTTCAGGCCATAATCTGGTTCCGGCACGGCACGCTGAGCCTTTGGTTAATTCCTCTTCCTGGTGGGAAATGAGAGTTAAATTTGCCCGTCCAGACACCTCCAGCTAGTCTGTCATTGGTTCTCCCTATTCCTGTTCATCTTCCGCAGAAATTGCAAACTGGGCCAAACAGGAGGTTAAAGGCACTGACTGTCCAAGTCGGGAGAGTGTTAGTAAAGCGTCTGGAATGTTGCACCCGAGTACCAGGGGACGAAAACTGACACATATTGGAACACGTCTCCCGATCACACGATTGATCATACTCTGGGTTCCACATGCATGTTTTAGCTGAAGGAAGAATACCTTAAACCTGGAGAGTTGAGACCCGTGGAATGGGTACCATGCAATATGACTTCAAAGGGTCTTCATTTGCTCACCGAACCTCTCCAATCCTATCACTGCTGCGTTTATGCCCCTGCACACACGCTTGATTCTCTTTTGGAGACATAGCCATCAATAGGTTTTAAGATACTTCCTAGTCAGGTATATTCTTAGGTGTTTAATATGGGGTGTTGAATCCATTTCGTTGAGCAAGGAGTAGCTCTTGTCTATTCCATATTTGGCTTAAGGAACTTTATCTGTGCTCATTTCAATCTCTGGTTTTATGCAGCACCCCAACTCACCTTTCCCCTTAAGCCAGCATAAGTTGATTTTCTAAATTTGTGACCCTGTTCTGTTTTGTAATTCAGTTCCTATGTAGCCAAGTTTACATTCCGTGTATTAGTGATATCTTATGATGTTTCTTTTTCTGTGTGACTTATTTCAGTTAGAATCATCATACCTGAATCCACTCAGTATGCTGCTACGGGCCTGATGACATAGATTTTATTGCTGAGTGATATTGTATTGTACGTAAGTACCACAACTTCGTTATCCATTTTTCACTTTCTGCGATATTGAACTTGTACTGTAAACCAGGTTCTTGTAAACAGAGCCTTCCCAACTTTTGGGGTGGCTGTGTCTTTTTGATTTTAATTTCCCTAAGCTATAGGACCATAAGTGGAAGTGCCCTAGGCTCTGTTGCTTTGTTTTTTAGATGTTTCAGGAAACACCATACACTTCTCCAGAGTGGCTGTTGGCAATTTACATCCCGCCCATCAGCATAACAAGGCTCCCAGTTCTCCATGGCCTGTCCTGCCTTTCTGGATTTTACACTTTTTTCAGATGGCCCTTTTGACCGGGGGGAAGTGAGACTTCATTGTAGTGCAGATTTCCTTTGCAAGCTTGCTTGGTTGGCCAAAAAGGGCGTATGCGTTTTTTCCTGAATATATTCAGGAAAAAAAGCATATGCACTTTTTGGCCAAGTGCATCATTGTGGACGTTCTGCCTCTTTTCCTATGCTTTAAATGCAATTCCAGTCTACCTCCTGAAATCGGTTTCCTGCAATTCTGCCCCGCTTTCAAGTCCTCTTGGCAGCCTTACTTCAGTATATTTTTGGACGATAGCTGTCATTTATAACTCTGCAGGTTTGTGAATTACAGTGCCCCTGAGCTCCTTTCTTCAACTCGCTTTCTCGTGAGCTGGCCGCAACATCGGAAGATTGCTTCAGGCCCTAATCTGGTTCCGGCACGGCACGCTGAGCCTTTGGTTAATTCCCCTTCCTGGTGGGAAATGAGAGGTAAATTTGCCCGTCCACACACCTCCAGCTAGTCTCTCATTGGTTCTCCCTATTCCTGTTCATCTTCCGCAGAAATTGCAAACTGGGCCAAACAGGAGGTTAAAGGCACTGACTCTCCAAGTCGGGAGAGTGTTAGTAAAGCGTCTGGAATGTTGCACCCGAGTACCAGGGGACGAAAACTGACACATATTGGAACACGTCTCCCGATCACACGGTTGATCATACTCTGGGTTCCACATGCATGTTTTAGCTGAAGGAAGAATACCTTAAACCTGGAGAGTTGAGACCCGTGGAATGGGTACCATGCAATATGACTTCAAAGGGTCTTCATTTGCTCACCGAACCTCTCCAGTCCTATCACTGCTGCGTTTATGCCCCTGTACACACGCTTGATTCTCTTTCGGAGACATAGCAATCCATAGGTTTTAAGATACTTCCTAGTCAGGTACATTCTTAGGCGTTTAATATGGGGTGTTGAGTCCATTTCGTTGAGCAAGGAGTAGCTCTTGTCTATACCATATTTGGCTTAAGGAACTTTATCTGTGCTCATTTCAATCTCTGGTTTTATGCAGCACCCCAACTCACCTTTCCCCTTAAGCAAGCATAAGTTGGGTTTCTAAATTTGAGACCCTGTTCTGTTTTGGAATTCAGTTCCTGTGTAGCCAAGGTTACATTCCGTGTATTAGTGATATCTTATGATGTTTCTTTTTCTGTGTGACTTATTTCAGTTAGAATCATCATACCTGAATCCACTCATTATGCTGCTACGGGCCTGATGACATAGATTTCATTGCTGTGTGATATTGCATTGTACATAAGTACCACAACTTCTTTATCCATTTTTCACTTTGTGCGATATTGAACTTGTACCGTAAACGTGGTTCTTGTAAACAGAGCCCTCCCAACCTTTGGGGTGTCTGTGTCTTTTTGATTTTAATTTCCCTAAGCTATAGGACCATAAGTGGAAGTGCCCTAGGCTCTGTTGCTTTGTTTTTTAGATGTTTCAGGAAACACCATACACTTCTCCCGAGTGGCTGTTGGCAATTTACATCCCGCCCATCAGCATAACAAGGCTCCCAGTTCTCCATGGCCTGTCCTGCCTTTCTGGATTTTACACTTTTTTCAGATGGCCCTTTTGACCGGGGGGAAGTGAGACTTCATTGTAGTGCAGATTTCCTTTGCAAGCTTGCTTGGTTGGCAAAAAGGGCGTATGCGTTTTTTCCTGAATATATTCAGGAAAAAACGCATACGCCCTTTTTGGCCAAGTGCATCATTGTGGACGTTCTGCCTCTTTTCCTATGCTTTAAATGCAATTCCAGTCTACCTCCTGAAATCGGTTTCCAGCAATTCTGCCCCGCTTTCAAGTCCTCTTGGCAGCCTTACTTCAGTATATTTTTGGACGATAGCTGTCATTTATATCTCTGCAGGTTTGTGAATTACAGTGCCCCTGAGCTCCTTTCTTCAACTCGCTTTCTCGTGAGCTGGCCGCAACACCGCAGGATGGCTTCAGGCCCTAATCTGGTTCCGGCACGGCACGCTGAGCCTTTGGTTAATTCCTCTTCCTGGTGGGAAATGAGAGTTAAATTTGCCCGTCCAGACACCTCCAGCTAGTCTGTCATTGGTTCTCCCTATTCCTGTTCATCTTCCGCAGAAATTGCAAACTGGGCCAAACAGGAGGTTAAAGGCACTGACTCTCCAAGTCGGGAGAGTGTTAGTAAAGCGTCTGGAATGTTGCACCCGAGTACCAGGGGACGAAAACTGACACATATTGGAACACGTCTCCCGATCACACGGTTGATCATACTCTGGGTTCCACATGCATGTTTTAGCTGAAGGAAGAATACCTTAAACCTGGAGAGTTGAGACCCGTGGAATGGGTACCATGCAATATGACTTCAAAGGGTCTTCATTTGCTCACCGAACCTCTCCAATCCTATCACTGCTGCGTTTATGCCCCTTTACACACGCTTGATTCTCTTTCGGAGACATAGCAATCCATAGGTTTTAAGATACTTCCTAGTCAGGTACATTCTTAGGTGTTTAATATGGGGTGTTGAATCCATTTCGTTGAGCAAGGAGTAGCTCTTGTCTATTCCATATTTGGCTTAAGGAACTTTATCTGTGCTCATTTCAATCTCTGGTTTTATGCAGCACCCCAACTCACCTTTCCCCTTAAGCAAGAATAAGTCGATTTTCTAAATTTGAGACCCTGTTCTGTTTTGTAATTCAGTTCCTATGTAGCCAAGTTTACATTCCGTGTATTAGTGATATCTTATGATGTTTCTTTTTCTGTGTGACTTATTTCAGTTAGAATCATCATACCTGAATCCACTCATTATGCTGCTACGGGCCTGATGACATAGATTTCATTGCTGAGTCATATTTCATTGTACGTAAGTACCACAACTTCTTTATCCATTTTTCACTTTCTGCGATATTGAACTTGTACCGTAAACGTGGTTCTTGTAAACAGAGCCGTCCCAAACTTTGGGGTGTCTGTGTCTTTTTGATTTTAATTTCCCTATGCTATAGGATCATAAGTGGAAGTGCCCTAGGCTCTGTTGCTTTGTTTTTTAGATGTTTCAGGAAACACCATACACTTCTCCCGAGTGGCTGTTGGCAATTTACATCCCGCCCATCAGCATAACAAGGCTCCCAGTTCTCCATGGCCTGTCCTGCCTTTCTGGATTTTACACTTTTTTCAGATGGCCCTTTTGACCGGGGGGAAGTGAGACTTCATTGTAGTGCAGATTTCCTTTGCAAGCTTGCTTGGTTGGCCAAAAAGGGCGTATGCGTTTTTTCCTGAATATATTCAGGAAAAAAAGCATATGCACTTTTTGGCCAAGTGCATCATTGTGGACGTTCTGCCTCTTTTCCTATGCTTTAAATGCAATTCCAGTCTACCTCCTGAAATCGGTTTCCTGCAATTCTGCCCCGCTTTCAAGTCCTCTTGGCAGCCTTACTTCAGTATATTTTTGGACGATAGCTGTCATTTATAACTCTGCAGGTTTGTGAATTACAGTGCCCCTGAGCTCCTTTCTTCAACTCGCTTTCTCGTGAGCTGGCCGCAACATCGGAAGATTGCTTCAGGCCCTAATCTGGTTCCGGCACGGCACGCTGAGCCTTTGGTTAATTCCCCTTCCTGGTGGGAAATGAGAGTTAAATTTGCCCGTCCAGACACCTCCAGCTAGTCTGTCATTGGTTCTCCCTATTCCTGTTCATCTTCCGCAGAAATTGCAAACTGGGCCAAACAGGAGGTTAAAGGCACTGACTCTCCAAGTCGGGAGAGTGTTAGTAAAGCGTCTGGAATGTTGCACCCGAGTACCAGGGGACGAAAACTGACACATATTGGAACACGTCTCCCGATCACACGGTTGATCATACTCTGGGTTCCACATGCATGTTTTAGCTGAAGGAAGAATACCTTAAACCTGGAGAGTTGAGACCCGTGGAATGGGTACCATGCAATATGACTTCAAAGGGTCTTCATTTGCTCACCGAACCTGTCCAGTCCTATCACTGCTGCGTTTATGCCCCTGTACACACGCTTGATTCTCTTTCGGAGACATAGCAATCCATAGGTTTTAAGATACTTCCTAGTCAGGTACATTCTTAGGCGTTTAATATGGGGTGTTGAGTCCATTTCGTTGAGCAAGGAGTAGCTCTTGTCTATACCATATTTGGCTTAAGGAACTTTATCTGTGCTCATTTCAATCTCTGGTTTTATGCAGCACCCCAACTCACCTTTCCCCTTAAGCAAGCATAAGTTGGGTTTCTAAATTTGAGACCCTGTTCTGTTTTGGAATTCAGTTCCTGTGTAGCCAAGGTTACATTCCGTGTATTAGTGATATCTTATGATGTTTCTTTTTCTGTGTGACTTATTTCAGTTAGAATCATCATACCTGAATCCACTCATTATGCTGCTACGGGCCTGATGACATAGATTTCATTGCTGTGTGATATTGCATTGTACATAAGTACCACAACTTCTTTATCCATTTTTCACTTTGTGCGATATTGAACTTGTACCGTAAACGTGGTTCTTGTAAACAGAGCCCTCCCAACCTTTGGGGTGTCTGTGTCTTTTTGATTTTAATTTCCCTAAGCTATAGGACCATAAGTGGAAGTGCCCTAGGCTCTGTTGCTTTGTTTTTTAGATGTTTCAGGAAACACCATACACTTCTCCCGAGTGGCTGTTGGCAATTTACATCCCGCCCATCAGCATAACAAGGCTCCCAGTTCTCCATGGCCTGTCCTGCCTTTCTGGATTTTACACTTTTTTCAGATGGCCCTTTTGACCGGGGGGAAGTGAGACTTCATTGTAGTGCAGATTTCCTTTGCAAGCTTGCTTGGTTGGCAAAAAGGGCGTATGCGTTTTTTCCTGAATATATTCAGGAAAAAACGCATACGCCCTTTTTGGCCAAGTGCATCATTGTGGACGTTCTGCCTCTTTTCCTATGCTTTAAATGCAATTCCAGTCTACCTCCTGAAATCGGTTTCCAGCAATTCTGCCCCGCTTTCAAGTCCTCTTGGCAGCCTTACTTCAGTATATTTTTGGACGATAGCTGTCATTTATATCTCTGCAGGTTTGTGAATTACAGTGCCCCTGAGCTCCTTTCTTCAACTCGCTTTCTCGTGAGCTGGCCGCAACACCGCAGGATGGCTTCAGGCCCTAATCTGGTTCCGGCACGGCACGCTGAGCCTTTGGTTAATTCCTCTTCCTGGTGGGAAATGAGAGTTAAATTTGCCCGTCCAGACACCTCCAGCTAGTCTGTCATTGGTTCTCCCTATTCCTGTTCATCTTCCGCAGAAATTGCAAACTGGGCCAAACAGGAGGTTAAAGGCACTGACTCTCCAAGTCGGGAGAGTGTTAGTAAAGCGTCTGGAATGTTGCACCCGAGTACCAGGGGACGAAAACTGACACATATTGGAACACGTCTCCCGATCACACGGTTGATCATACTCTGGGTTCCACATGCATGTTTTAGCTGAAGGAAGAATACCTTAAACCTGGAGAGTTGAGACCCGTGGAATGGGTACCATGCAATATGACTTCAAAGGGTCTTCATTTGCTCACCGAACCTCTCCAATCCTATCACTGCTGCGTTTATGCCCCTTTACACACGCTTGATTCTCTTTCGGAGACATAGCAATCCATAGGTTTTAAGATACTTCCTAGTCAGGTACATTCTTAGGTGTTTAATATGGGGTGTTGAATCCATTTCGTTGAGCAAGGAGTAGCTCTTGTCTATTCCATATTTGGCTTAAGGAACTTTATCTGTGCTCATTTCAATCTCTGGTTTTATGCAGCACCCCAACTCACCTTTCCCCTTAAGCAAGAATAAGTCGATTTTCTAAATTTGAGACCCTGTTCTGTTTTGTAATTCAGTTCCTATGTAGCCAAGTTTACATTCCGTGTATTAGTGATATCTTATGATGTTTCTTTTTCTGTGTGACTTATTTCAGTTAGAATCATCATACCTGAATCCACTCATTATGCTGCTACGGGCCTGATGACATAGATTTCATTGCTGAGTCATATTTCATTGTACGTAAGTACCACAACTTCTTTATCCATTTTTCACTTTCTGCGATATTGAACTTGTACCGTAAACGTGGTTCTTGTAAACAGAGCCGTCCCAAACTTTGGGGTGTCTGTGTCTTTTTGATTTTAATTTCCCTATGCTATAGGATCATAAGTGGAAGTGCCCTAGGCTCTGTTGCTTTGTTTTTTAGATGTTTCAGGAAACACCATACACTTCTCCCGAGTGGCTGTTGGCAATTTACATCCCGCCCATCAGCATAACAAGGCTCCCAGTTCTCCATGGCCTGTCCTGCCTTTCTGGATTTTACACTTTTTTCAGATGGCCCTTTTGACCGGGGGGAAGTGAGACTTCATTGTAGTGCAGATTTCCTTTGCAAGCTTGCTTGGTTGGCCAAAAAGGGCGTATGCGTTTTTTCCTGAATATATTCAGGAAAAAAAGCATATGCACTTTTTGGCCAAGTGCATCATTGTGGACGTTCTGCCTCTTTTCCTATGCTTTAAATGCAATTCCAGTCTACCTCCTGAAATCGGTTTCCTGCAATTCTGCCCCGCTTTCAAGTCCTCTTGGCAGCCTTACTTCAGTATATTTTTGGACGATAGCTGTCATTTATAACTCTGCAGGTTTGTGAATTACAGTGCCCCTGAGCTCCTTTCTTCAACTCGCTTTCTCGTGAGCTGGCCGCAACATCGGAAGATTGCTTCAGGCCCTAATCTGGTTCCGGCACGGCACGCTGAGCCTTTGGTTAATTCCCCTTCCTGGTGGGAAATGAGAGTTAAATTTGCCCGTCCAGACACCTCCAGCTAGTCTGTCATTGGTTCTCCCTATTCCTGTTCATCTTCCGCAGAAATTGCAAACTGGGCCAAACAGGAGGTTAAAGGCACTGACTCTCCAAGTCGGGAGAGTGTTAGTAAAGCGTCTGGAATGTTGCACCCGAGTACCAGGGGACGAAAACTGACACATATTGGAACACGTCTCCCGATCACACGGTTGATCATACTCTGGGTTCCACATGCATGTTTTAGCTGAAGGAAGAATGCCTTAAACCTGGAGAGTGGAGACCCGTGGAATGGGTACCATGCAATATGACTTCAAAGGGTCTTCATTTGCTCACCGAACCTCTCCAGTCCTATCACTGGTGCGTTTATGCCCCTGTACACACGCTTGATTCTCTTTCGGAGACATAGCAATCCATAGGTTTTAAGATACTTCCTAGTCAGGTACATTCTTAGGCGTTTAATATGGGGTGTTGAGTCCATTTCGTTGAGCAAGGAGTAGCTCTTGTCTATTCCATATTTGGCTTAAGGAACTTTATCTGTGCTCATTTCAATCTCTGGTTTTATGCAGCACCCCAACTCACCTTTCCCCTTAAGCAAGCATAAGTTGGGTTTCTAAATTTGAGACCCTGTTCTGTTTTGGAATTCAGTTCCTGTGTAGCCAAGGTTACATTCCGTGTATTAGTGATATCTTATGATGTTTCTTTTTCTGTGTGACTTATTTCAGTTAGAATCATCATACCTGAATCCACTCATTATGCTGCTACGGGCCTGATGACATAGATTTCATTGCTGTGTGATATTGCATTGTACATAAGTACCACAACTTCTTTATCCATTTTTCACTTTCTGCGATATTGAACTTGTACCGTAAACGTGGTTCTTGTAAACAGAGCCGTCCCAACCATTGGGGTGTCTGTGTCTTTTTGATTTTAATTTCCCTAAGCTATAGGACCATAAGTGGAAGTGCCCTAGGCTCTGTTGCTTTGTTTTTTAGATGTTTCAGGAAACACCATACACTTCTCCCGAGTGGCTGTTGGCAATTTACATCCCGCCCATCAGCATAACAAGGCTCCCAGTTCTCCATGGCCTATCCTGCCTTTCTGGATTTTACACTTTTTTCAGATGGCCCTTTTGACCGGGGGGAAGTGAGACTTCATTGTAGTGCAGATTTCCTTTGCAAGCTTGCTTGGTTGGCAAAAAGGGCGTATGCGTTTTTTCCTGAATATATTCAGGAAAAAACGCATACGCCCTTTTTGGCCAAGTGCATCATTGTGGACGTTCTGCCTCTTTTCCTATGCTTTAAATGCAATTCCAGTCTACCTCCTGAAATCGGTTTCCTGCAATTCTGCCCCGCTTTCAAGTCCTCTTGGCAGCCTTACTTCAGTATATTTTTGGACGATAGCTGTCATTTATAACTCTGCAGGTTTGTGAATTACAGTGCCCCTGAGCTCCTTTCTTCAACTCGCTTTCTCGTGAGCTGGCCGCAACATCGGAAGATTGCTTCAGGCCCTAATCTGGTTCCGGCACGGCACACTGAGCCTTTGGTTAATTCCCCTTCCTGGTGGGAAATGAGAGTTAAATTTGCCCGTCCAGACACCTCCAGCTAGTCTGTCATTGGTTCTCCCTATTCCTGTTCATGTTCCGCAGAAATTGCAAACTGGGCCAAACAGGAGGTTAAAGGCACTGACTCTCCAAGTCGGGAGAGTGTTAGTAAAGCGTCTGGAATGTTACACGAGTACCAGGGGACGAAAACGGACACATATTGGAACACGTCTCCCAATCACACGGTTGATCATACTCTGGGTTCCACATGCATGTTTTAGCTGAAGGAAGAATACCTTAAACCTGGAGAGTTGAGACCCGTGGAATGGGTACCATGCAATATGACTTCAAAGGGTCTTCATTTGCTCACCGAACCTCTCCAGTCCTATCACTGCTGCGTTTATGCCCCTGTACACACGCTTGATTCTCTTTCGGAGACATAGCAATCCATAGGTTTTAAGATACTTCCTAGTCAGGTACATTCTTAGGCGTTTAATATGGGGTGTTGAGTCCATTTCGTTGAGCAAGGAGTAGCTCTTGTCTATTCCATGTTTGGCTTAAGGAACTTTATCTGTGCTCATTTCAATCTCTGGTTTTATGCAGCACCCCAACTCACCTTTCCCCTTAAGCAAGCATAAGTTGGGTTTCTAAATTTGAGACCCTGTTCTGTTTTGGAATTCAGTTCCTGTGTAGCCAAGTTTACATTCCGTGTATTAGTGATATCTTATGATGTTTCTTTTTCTGTGTGACTTATTTCAGTTAGAATCATCATACCTGAATCCACTCATTATGCTGCTACGGGCCTGATGACATAGATTTCATTGCTGTGTGATATTGCATTGTACATAAGTACCACAACTTCTTTATCCATTTTTCACTTTCTGTGATATTGAACTTGTACTGTAAACGTGGTTCTTGTAAACAGAGCCGTCCCAACCTTTGGGGTGGCTGTGTCTTTTTGATTTTAATTTCCCTAAGCTATAGGACCATAAGTGGAAGTGCCCTAGGCTCTGTTGCTTTGTGTTTTAGATGTTTCAGGAAACACCATACACTTCTCCCGAGTGGCTGTTGGCAATTTACATCCCGCCCATCAGCATAACAAGGCTCCCAGTTCTCCATGGCCTGTCCTGCCTTTCTGGATTTTACACTTTTTTCAGATGGCCCTTTTGACCGGGGGGAAGTGAGACTTCATTGTAGTGCAGATTTCCTTTGCAAGCTTGCTTGGTTGGCCAAAAAGGGCGTATGCGTTTTTTCCTGGATATATTCAGGAAAAAACGCATACGCCCTTTTTGTCCAAGTGCATCATTGTGGACGTTCTGCCTCTTTTCCTATGCTTTAAATGCAATTCCAGTCTACCTCCTGAAATCGGTTTCCTGCAATTCTGCCCCGCTTTCAAGTCCTCTTGGCAGCCTTACTTCAGTATATTTTTGGACGATAGCTGTCATTTATAACTCTGCAGGTTTGTGAATTACAGTGCCACTGAGCTCCTTTCTTCAACTCGCTTTCTCGTGAGCTGGCCGCAACACCGGAAGATTGCTTCAGGCCCTAATCTGGTTCCGGCACGGCACGCTGAGCCTTTGGTTAATTCCCCTTCCTGGTGGGAAATGAGAGTTAAATTTGCCCGTCCAGACACCTCCAGCTAGTCTGTCATTGGTTCTCCCTATTCCTGTTCATCTTTCGCAGAAATTGCAAACTGGGCCAAACAGGAGGTTAAAGGCACTGACTCTCCAAGTCGGGAGAGTGTTAGTAAAGCGTCTGGAATGTTGCACCCGAGTACCAGGGGACGAAAACTGACACATATTGGAACACGTCTCCCAATCACACGGTTGATCATACTCTGGGTTCCACATGCATGTTTTAGCTGAAGGAAGAATACCTTAAACCTGGAGAGTTGAGACCCGTGGAATGGGTACCATGCAATATGACTTCAAAGGGTCTTCATTTGCTCACCGAACCTCTCCAGTCCTATCACTGCTGCGTTTATGCCCCTGTACACACACTTGATTCTCTTTCGGAGACATAGCAATCCATAGGTTTTAAAATACTTCCTAGTCAGGTACATTCTTAGGCGTTTAATATGGGGTGTTGAGTCCATTTCGTTGAGCAAGGAGTAGCTCTTGTCTATTCCATATTTGGCTTAAGGAACTTTATCTGTGCTCATTTCAATCTCTGGTTTTATGCAGCACCCCAACTCACCTTTCCCCTTAAGCAAGCATAAGTTGGGTTTCTAAATTTGAGACCCTGTTCTGTTTTCGAATTCAGTTCCTGTGTAGCCAAGTTTACATTCCGTGTATTAGTGATATCTTATGATGTTTCTTTTTCTGTGTGACTTATTTCAGTTAGAATCATCATACCTGAATCCACTCAGTATGCTGCTACGGGCCTGATGACATAGATTTCATTGCTGAGTGATATTGCATTGTACGGAAGAACCACAACTTCTTTATCCATTTTTCACTTTCTGCGATATTGAACTTGTACCGTAAACGTGGTTCTTGTAAACAGAGCCGTCCCAACCTTTGGGGTGGCTGTGTCTTTTTGATTTTAATTTCCCTAAGCTATAGGACCATAAGTGGAAGTGCCCTAGGCTCTGTTGCTTTGTTTTTTAGATGTTTCAGGAAACACCATACACTTCTCCCAAGTGGCTGTTGGCAATTTACATCCCGCCCATCAGCATAACAAGGCTCCCAGTTCTCCATGGCCTGTCCTGCCTTTCTGGATTTTACACTTTTTTCAGATGGCCCTTTTGACCGGGGGGAAGTGAGACTTCATTGTAGTGCAGATTTCCTTTGCAAGCTTGCTTGGTTGGCCAAAAAGGGCGTATGCGTTTTTTCCTGAATATATTCAGGAAAAAAAGCATATGCACTTTTTGGCCAAGTGCATCATTGTGGACGTTCTGCCTCTTTTCCTATGCTTTAAATGCAAATCCAGTCTACCTCCTGAATTCGGTTTCCTGCAATTCTTACCCGCTTTCAAGTCCTCTTGGCAGCCTTACTTCAGTATATTTTTGGACGATAGCTGTCATTTATAACTCTGCAGGTTTGTGAATTACAGTGCCCCTGAGCTCCTTTCTTCAACTCGCTTTCTCGTGAGCTGGCCGCAACACCGCAGGATGGCTTCAGGCCCTAATCTGGTTCCGGCACGGCACGCTGAGCCTTTGGTTAATTCCTCTTCCTGGTGGGAAATGAGAGTTAAATTTGCCTGTCCAGACACCTCCAGCTAGTCTCTCATTGGTTCTCCCTATTTCTGTTCATCTTCCGCAGAAATTGCAAACTGGGCCAAACAGGAGGTTAAAGGCACTGACTCTCCAAGTCGGGAGAGTGTTAGTAAAGCGTCTGGCATGTTGCACCTGAGTACCAGGGAACGAAAAGTGAGACACATTTGAACTTGTTTCTCGATCACATGGTGGATCATACTCTGGGTTCCACATGCATGTTTTAGCTGAAGGAAGTATCCCTTAAACCTGTAGAGTTGAGACCCATGGAATGGGTACCATGCAATATGACTTCAAAGGTCTTCATTTGCTCACCGAACCTCACCAATTTTATGAGCCCCAAGTGTCCAGCCTTATGTGTCACCCAGCTCTGGGTGTAGATGTGGTAAATGCAGGTTGCATCAGAAGCCTTGAATGAATTACTTAAGTATTTCTCTCTATTTCACTGTCATTGTGTTTTGTTTAAGAAATTTATTTTTATTATGGGATTTACCTGATTTTCACTGCTTTAATGCCGCTGTACACACTCTTGATTCTCTTACAGAGATATATAAATCCATAGGTTTTATGATTCTTACTAGTCAGGTATATTCCTAGGCGTTGAATATGGGGTGTTGAGTCCATTTCGTTGAGCAAGGAGTAGCTCTTGTCTATTCCATATTTGGCTTAAGGAACTTTATCTGTGCTCATTTCAATCTCTGGTTTTATGCAGCACCCCAACTCACCTTTCCCCTTAAGCAAGCATAAGTTGGTTTTCTAAATTTGAGACCCTGTTCTGTTTTGCAATTCAGTTCCTGTGTAGCCAAGTTTACATTCCGTGTATTAGTGATACCTTATGATGTTTCTTTTTCTGTGTGACTTATTTCAGTTAGATTCATCGTACTTAGTCCACTCATTATGCTGCTACGGGCCTGATGACATAGATTTCATTGCTGAGTGATATTGCATTGTACGTAAGTACCACAACTTCTTTATCCATTTTTCACTTTCTGCGATATTGAACTTGTACCGTATATGAGGTTCTTGTAAACAGAGCCATCCCAAACTTTGGGGTGGCTGTGTCTTTTTGATTTTAATTGTCCTAAACTATAGTACCATAAGTGGAAGTGCCCTAGGCTCTGTTGCTTTGTTTTTTAGATGTTTCAGTAAACACCAAACACTTCTCCAGAGTGGCTGTTGGCAATTGACATCCCGCCCATCAGCATAACAAGGCTCCCAGTTCTCCATGGCCTGTCCTGCCTTTCTGGATTTTACACTTTTTTCAGATGGCCCTTTTGACCGGGGGGAAGTGAGACTTCATTGTAGTGCAGATTTCCTTTGCAAGCTTGCTTGGTTGGCCAAAAAGTGTGTATGCGTTTTTTCCTGAATATATTCAGGAAAAAACGCATACGCCCTTTTTGGCCAAGTGCATCATTGTGGACGTTCTGCCTCTTTTCCTATGCTTTAAATGCAATTCCAGTCTACCTCCTGAAATCGGTTTCCTGCAATTCTGCCCCGCTTTCAAGTCCTCTTGGCAGCCTTACTTCAGTATATTTTTGGACGATAGCTGTCATTTATAACTCTGCAGGTTTGTGAATTACAGTGCCCCTGAGCTCCTTTCTTCAACTCGCTTTCTCGTGAGCTGGCCGCAACACCGCAGGATGGCTTCAGGCCCTAATCTGGTTCCGGCACGGCACGCTGAGCCTTTGGTTAATTCCTCTTCCTGGTGGGAAATGAGAGTTAAATTTGCCCGTCCAGACACCTCCAGCTAGTCTGTCATTGGTTCTCCCTATTCCTGTTCATCTTCCGCAGAAATTGCAAACTGGGCCAAACAGGAGGTTAAAGGCACTGACTCTCCAAGTCGGGAGAGTGTTAGTAAAGCGTCTGGAATGTTGCACCCGAGTACCAGGGAAAGAAAAGTGAGACACATTTGAACTTGTTTCTCGATCACATGGTGGATCATACTCTGGGTTCCACATGCATGTTTTAGCTGAAGGAAGTATCCCTTAAACCTGGAGAGTTGAGACCCATGGAATGGGTACCATGTAATATGACTTCAAAGGTCTTCATTTGTTCACCGAACCTGACCAATCTTATGAGCCCCAAGTGTCCAGCCTTATGTGTCACACAGCTCTGGGTGTAGATGTGGTAAATGCAGGTTGCATCAGAAGCCTTGAATGAATTACTTAAGTATTTCTCTCTATTTCACTGTCATTGTGTTTTGTTTAAGAAATTTATTTTTATTATGGGATTTACCTGATTTTCACTGCTTTAATGCCGCTGTACACACTCTTGATTCTCTTACAGAGATATATAAATCCATAGGTTTTATGATTCTTACTAGTCAGGTATATTCCTAGGCGTTGAATATGGGGTGTTGAGTCCATTTCGTTGAGCAAGGAGTAGCTCTTGTCTATTCCATATTTGGCTTAAGGAACTTTATCTGTGCTCATTTCAATCTCTGGTTTTATGCAGCACCCCAACTCACCTTTCCCCTTAAGCAAGCATAAGTTGGTTTTCTAAATTTGAGACCCTGTTCTGTTTTGGAATTCAGTTCCTGTGTAGCCAAGTTTACATTCCGTGTATTAGTGATACCTTATGATGTTTCTTTTTCTGTGTGACTTATTTCAGTTAGATTCATCGTACTTAGTCCACTCATTATGCTGCTACGGGCCTGATGACATAGATTTCATTGCTGAGTGATATTGCATTGTACGTAAGTACCACAACTTCTTTATCCATTTTTCACTTTCTGCGATATTGAACTTGTACCGTATATGAGGTTCTTGTAAACAGAGCCATCCCAAACTTTGGGGTGGCTGTGTCTTTTTGATTTTAATTGTCCTAAACTATAGTACCATAAGTGGAAGTGCCCTAGGCTCTGTTGCTTTGTTTTTTAGATGTTTCAGTAAACACCAAACACTTCTCCAGAGTGGCTGTTGGCAATTTACATCCTGCCCATCAGCATAAGATGGCTCCCAGTTCTCCATGGCCTGTCATGCCTTTATGGATTTTACACTTTTTTCAGATGGCCCTTTTGACCAGGGGGAATTGAGACTTCATTGTAGTGCAGATTTCCTTTGCAAGCTTGCTTGGTTGGCCAAAAAGGGCATATGCGTTTTTTCCTGAATATATTCAGGAAAAAACACATACGCCCTTTTTGGGCAAGTCAGGTTTTTGAATTGCAGTAGCCCTTAGCTCCATTTTTCAGCTCTTAGTTTTGTGATCTTGCCCCATATCCACAGGATTCCTTGAAGCCCTATTCTTCTTCTGGGGCACCTTGCTGTGCCTTTGGTTCATTCTTCTTACTGATGTGAAATTAGAGTGACATGTGCCCATTGAAACCGCTACAGCTAGTTTCTCACTGGTTCCCCCTATTCCCATTCATCCTCTGCACTAACTGAAGACTGTGCGATACCAGAACTTAAAGGCATTGACTCTCCATGTGGGGATGTTGTTAGTAAAGTGGCTGGAATGTCGATCCGGAGCCCCAGGAGAGGAAAAATGTGGTGCGTTTTAGAAACCTTTCCCGATCATATGGTATACCAGTCGCTGGGTTTCCCAAGCATGGTTTAGCTGTAGGAAGATTCCCTTCAACCTGGAGTGTTGGGACCCTTGGAATGAGTAGCATGAAGTATTGCATTAAACTTTCGGCAGTTGCTCACCGAAGCTCACCAATCCTCTCAGCCCCAAGTGTCCAGCCTTATGTCTTATCCAGCTGTGGGTTTATATGTGGTCAATCCAGGTTGCATCACAGCCCCTGAGCGAATTTTGTAAGAATTTTTCTCTCTTTCATTGTTTCTGCGTTTTGTTTTTAAAATTTATTTCTATAATGGGGTTTAGCTCATTTTCACTGCTGTGTTTGTGCCGCTCTGCACACACTTGATTCCCTTATGGAGATATATCAATACATGGGTTTTAAGATTCTTATTACTCAGATATATTTCTCTGCGGTGTATAGGGTGTGTTGAGGCCAGTTCATTGAGCAAGGTGTAGATCTTGTCTAATACCTATTTGGTTTCTTGAACGGTATCTGTGCTAATTTCAAACTCTGGTTTTATGCATCACCCCACCTCTCCTTTCCCCTTAAGCTGACATGAGTGTGTTTTCTAAATGTGAGACACTGTTCTGTTCTGTAATTCATTTCTTGTGCAGGCATATTTACCCTCCCTCTATAAGTGATATCTTATGATATGTTTCTTTTTCTGTTTGACTTATTTCAAGTAGTATTATCGGACCTAAATCCACTCTTTATCCTTCTACTAGCCTTATTACATTGATTTCATGGTGAAGAGATATTCCATTGTACATAAGTACCACATCTTCTTTATCCATTGTTCTCTTTCCTGGGATATTTAAGGTGTACTGAAGTTGAGGTTCTTGTAAACAGAGTAGCCCTAAACTGTGGTGTGCTTGTGTCTTGTTGATTTTTAGACTTCCCTAGATATACTCCCATGATTGGAAGTGTCCTATGCTCTGTAGCTCTGTTTTTAGATGATTTAGGAACCACCATACACTTCTCCAGAGTGGCTCTCGGCAGTTCACACACTGCCCATCAGCGTATAAAGGCTCCCTGTTCTCCATGGCCTGTCCTGCATTTCTGGTTTTTACAATTTTTTAGGATGGCCCTTTTGACTGGTGGGAAATGAGACTTCTTTGTTGTGCACATTTGCATTGCTTGCTTGCTTCGTTGCCCATAAAGTGCGTATGCGTTTTTTCCTGGATATAATCAGGAAAACTCGCATACGCCCTTTTGGGCCAACTGCATCATTGTCGAAATTCTGCCGCTTTTCATGTGCGTTAAAGACGAGTCCAATCTATCTCTTGAAATCTGTTTCTTGCAATTCTGTCTTGCATTCAGATCCTCTTCTTTGCCTTACCTCAACATATTTTTGGACGTTAGTTTTCATTTATAACTCTGCAGGTTTGTGAATTGCAGTGACCCTGAGCTCCATGTTTTAAGTTGCTCTTTTGTGAGCTGGCCTCAAACGCGCAGGATTGCTTCAGGCCCTATTTTGGCTCCGGCGAGGCAGGCTGAGCCTTTTTTTAATTCCTATTCTTAATGGGAAATTAGAGTGATATGTGCCCGTCCAAACCCCTACAACTCTTCTCTCATTGGTTCCCCCTCTTCCCGTTCATCCTCCTCACAATTTGCAAAATGTGTGAAACAGAAGTTTAAATGTGCTGATTCTCCAAGTGGGGAGCTTCTAAGTAACGTGGCTGGAATGGTGAACAGGAGCACCAGGAGAGGATAAATGAGGTGCATTTTAGACACATCTCCCGATCACATGGTGTACAGTCCTCTGGGTTTTCCATGCATGTTTTAGCTGTAGGAAGATCCCTTGAACCTGCAGATTTGGGACCCATTGAATGGGTACCAGGTAGTATTACTTTAAAGGGTGTGCATTTCCTCACCCAACCTCACATTTCTCTTAGCGCAAAGTTTCCAGCCTTATGTCTCATCCTGCTGTGGGTCTAGATGTGTTCAATCCATGTTGCATCACCGTCCCTGAGGAAAAGTTGTAAGAGGTTTTCTCTGTCTCTCTGTCGTTTATTTTTTTCAATTTATTACTATATTGGTTACAGCTGATTTTCAAAGCTCTGTTTCTTGCTGCTGTACATCCACTTGATTCACGTACAGAGAGACATCAATAAATTCTTTTTCAGATTCTTACCAGTCGTATATATTCTTTTCCGGTGACTTGAGTGTGCTGAGTGCAGTTCTTTTAGCTACCGTGTAGGCCTTGTTGATTATCAGTTTGGTATTTGGAATGGTATCTTTGCTAATTTCAACCTCCTGGATGATGCCTCACCCCTCCCCACCTTTCCCGTTTAGCAGCCTTATGCGTGTTTTCTACATATTTGACTATGTTTTTGTTTTGTAATTTATTTCATGTGTAGCCATTTTGGATTCCACCTTTAAGTGATATCTTATGATATGTGTCTTTTTCTTTTTGAATTCTGTCACTTAGAATGATCATACGTAACTCCTCCGGAGTTGTTACAGCTGGCCATATTTCATTGATTTCCAGGCTGAATAATATTCCACTCTACCTAAGTACCACATCTCTATCCATTTTTTCCCTCCAGAGACATTTAAGTTATATCCTAGTCGAGGATCTTTTAAACAGAGAGGGGGTAAACATTGGGGTGCCTGTGTCCTCTCGATTTTTGTTTTTCCCAAGATATACGCCCATGAGTGCAAGTGCCCTATGCTCTGTAGCTCATTGTTTAGATGCTTTAGTAAACACAATACACTTCTCCAGAATGGCCGTTGGCAATATACATTTCCACTATAAGTCTCACAGGGCTCCCTCTTCTCCTTGCCCTGTCCTGCATTTCTGTTGTTTACGCTTTATGAGGATGGCTCTTCTGACTGATGCGAAGTGATGTCTTTTGTAGTATTGACTTCCAGTGCCCACCTGTTTGGTTGGCTAAAAAGGTGTACGCTCTTTTCTTGAATATATACACAAAAAAACGCATACACCCTTTTTGGCCAACTGCAATGTTGGCAATGTTCAGCTCCTTTTCTTGTGCTTAATGGCGAGTCCTTTCTACCTCCTCAAATCCCTTTCCTGCCATTCTCCCTTGCTTACAAGTCCTTTTCTCTGACTTTCCTCAAGACATTTTTCAGTGATGGATATTTTCAACTCTGCAGTTTTGTGAATTTTACTGCCCCTGAGTTCTATTGTTCAACTTGTGTTTATGGGAACTGGCCACAAAGCAGCGGGATTTCCTCAAGCCCTATACTGTTTCCATGGGCAACCCTAGCCTTTGGTCAATTCGTCTTCCTGATTGGAAATTAGAGTGACATGTGC
The DNA here is from genome assembly GCF_949774975.1 of Lagenorhynchus albirostris. NCBI lineage: Eukaryota > Metazoa > Chordata > Mammalia > Artiodactyla > Delphinidae > Lagenorhynchus > Lagenorhynchus albirostris. The sequence goes on along the minus strand of NW_026783322.1, from coordinate 349,404 downwards.
CTGTCTGAACACGTAGGACTTGTCTCTCATTGTTCCTCATCCTTCCGCTTCATCCTCTGGACAAATTCCAAACTGTACGCAACAGGATGTTGACAGTGCTGACATCTCCAAGTGGGGAGACTGTTAGTAAAGACGCTGGAGGGGTGAACCCGAGCACCAGGAGATGAGGAGATGAGATGCCTTTTCCAAACTCTTCCCGATCAGACGGTATACCATCCTCTGGGTGTGACAGACATGTTTTAGCAGTAGGAAGAGTCCCATTCATGTAAGGAGAACACCAGGGCTTTTTCAAAATCAGTGTCTCCCCGAAACCCAAACTGGGGAATTTTTTAAGCTACGGCTACACATATGTTCATTAAGGGCCTTGGGAAGTAGGCAGAGTCCAAACTTTAGATGATTGAAGTCTTCAGGGTCAGAAGCACTCACCACCAGCTTCCCTTAGGTTACACCTTAACTGTCATTGATAGATGATGTCAATAAAAATATCTATTCTTTTTCAGATTATTTCCCCTTATAGGTTATTGCAAAATGTTGAGTGTAGTTCCCTGTGCTATACAGTAGTTCCTTGTTGATGATCTATTTTATACATAGCAGTGTGTATGTGTTAATCCCAAACTGTTAATTTATCCCTCCTCCCACCTTTCCCCTTTGGTAATAATAAATTATAAGATTTTATACTTCTCAGAAATGGGGGAGCTGAAAGAGAGGTATCATTTTCAATGGAAAAGCATTTAAAACAAGATTGAAGGTTTAACCAAGATTATTAGATGTACATCCTTGGAAAGAAATCACTTCATTTCTCTAATATTGAGCTGACAAATAAGACAAACCTTTTCACTGAACTTGCTTATAATAAAGTGATGGAAATATCCAATGGAAGTGTTAGAAACATCTTATTTTACCCGAGCCTTATACACTGTTCTATGTTAACTACACTTTGGCTCACACATCTGTTCATTGAGGTTACAATAGTCTCAATTTCTGTTACTGATCCTCCAGAGTGGACCCCAACAAGTGTCCCCCTGCCCAGTGTCATTGGGGCCAACAGATCGAGACTGAGTTTGGTTCACAAGCAAAGGAAACTTTATATTTTGATCAGAGAATGGAGAGGTGAGAGCATGTACTACCCCGTGGGCTGTGGGCTGGGCTGCTGTGTAGAGATCCTGTCAGAGTCAGTGGGAGGGAGGGGGCGGAGCTCTCGAGGGCCGGGTTGGCTGTAGCTCAGGCTCTATATCGCGGAGTCTGCACTGGGCCCCAGGAGCTGAGGTGTCGACCCAGCCATTCTGCACTAGGAAATCTGGTCTGAAGTGCCGGGTGTGGAACCTCTGCATGCGGGACCCTAGGAGCACGTGAAATTAGACAAAGCACAAAGGATAAAAAAGGTTAGACTTGACTTTATTGCCCAGATTCTATTTTTATCTCCCAGGGATTTTTAATGGGCTTTGCTGGGGACAAACCCCCCCTCTGCCTTTTGTCCCGTTCCTCATTCTTGGAGTGCTGAGGGTGCAGGCCCTTCTTCTGTAACTGCTGAGTGCTGAGTTGGGAGCCCTCATACCCTGGGGCGAGGGTCAGAGCTTCTCCCCAGCAGCCTCCAGGTGACGTTGATTGTCCCCAGGTCCCCTGCCTCCCTGCTCGTCCACCTGAGCAGCAGCATTGGAAGTGTTATAGATTCTAATGACCTTTAAGGGTCCAGGAAAGAGATGTGCAGAGACGCTGTGGGGGCCGGTTTCACCCCGCCCCACATTTGTTCGGCCACCTTAGGCCGACCGTTTCTGCCAGCCTAGATGCTCTGACCAGTAGTCTGCGCTTTCTTCAATTAGGCCCCTGAATTAACGTACAAACAGCACCAGGTGTCAGAGCCCTGCCCGCTCAACTCCCAGACAGTCCAGGGTCAGTGGTGATCAAGGACCATGATGGCCACTGAGCCAACAGCCTTTTGAAGTAAACAAGAGTCCAGCCGGTCTTACTGGCCACCATCATCACGGTGTCTGTAGGCTTTTCTATGGTGACAGTGTGATATACGGTTCCCCCGCCAAGATTATTAGCTCCCCTCTGGGTGCAGTAAGTCCGGCAAGCAGTAGTCTACTCTTTTGGGACACACTCTTGTTGTTTTATGAGAGAAACTCCAGGTCAAGTGATGTTCACACGAGTCGTCATGGTGCCCTGTTGCCCCCGGTTATCTCTCTGGATGTTGGAGTTGGAGGGCCTCCTCACTCGAGGTCGGTGTGCCCACGGAGCGAACCCTGCAACTTCAGGGCATGGTTGGTGGTTAGGATCACCACGTGGGGTCCTTTTCCCTTAGGAGGGAGGTGGCCTTTTGGGCTGCTGATTTCCAGGTTTTTAGATACCGCCAGTATCTTGGCCAGATGTGGCAGTGGGCCAAGCCCCTTGGTGACCATAGTTTATCCTACCTGGATGGCATTCTTGCATTGTTCCATTTCAAGTGGTCCCAGGTTTTGCACTAATTCTCCAATGGCGATTCACCTTTCACCGGGAATGTAAAGGTCAAAGGGTTTAGCTAAATTAGGGAGTTCCAGGGCAAGGGTCTGAATTGACTGCTCTTTCCATTCTTGAAAGGCCACTTCTGGATTCTATTCAAAAGGATCATCATCTTTTCCTTTCAGTGTTTCATATAGAGGCCCAGCTAGTAGACTGTAGTTAGGGATCCAGAAGCAGCAAACCCTGGCCTCCCCAGGAACCCCTAAGCTGTCTTCTAGTTTTAGAAAGGGGTAAGGCTGAAAATGGTTTCTTCCCTTTCCTGGGATGGACTTCTCCAACCTTCTGTGAGAATGAAGCCCAGGCAGGTCACGGCAGTCTGTGATATTTGAGCTTTTTCTTGGACAACTTCTATCCTTTATTGGCTTGGTAGTTCAGAGGCCTCCTTAGTAGGGCTGGCGATCAGAATGTCGTCTGCATATTGAAGGAGGGTTTCCTTTTCCAGAGGTAGAACTTTTAGGTCTTTAGCTAAGCTTTCCCCAAAGATGGTGTGGGAATTTTTGCACCCTTGGGGCCAGACGGCCCGGAAGTATTGTTTTAGTTGTATGTTGAGTCCTGCCACTCACAAGCCAAAATTTCTTGTGACTCTGGGACTAATGGAATACAAAAGAAGGCATCATTGAAGACTAATACAGAATACCATGTCCTGGTGGTTGGTAGAATGACCAGCAGGGTGTAGGAATTAGGAGCAACTGGAGGTATATCCTCGGTGGCTTCACTGACTGTCCTGACATCCTTTACCAGGTCCCCAGCAGCCCATGGGGCTCTCGTGGTCAGACCAATCCCAGAATATGGAGCTCACCTGGGCAGGTACCCCACCCCCACCCCAGCCCACAGGGCTCTCGTGGTCAGGCCCCTCCCAGGATACAGAGCTACCCTTGCAGGTACCGTGGCAGGGCTGGGCACACAGGAACCGTGCACATAGCCCTCATTGCAGAGCACCCCCAGCTCACCTGTCGCTCAGAGCTGACACAGAGCACCTCAGAGCAGGACTTGAACTAACAAACAGCAGCTGCGACAGGTCTGTGACCCTGGGCATCACTCCGTGAGGCCTCCCTCCACCTGGTCTTCCAGAGACTTCCACTGCACCCGGGGCACCAGGCCTCTGTCTCCAACCACCACCCACCCCTCCTCTCCCTGACTCCTGGGTTCCTCTCATTAGGAGAGGGTTTTCTTGAAGTTGTCTCCCACTCATGGGCCAGATAAAATGATTAGAAAACAAGCCAAAGCTGCAGCCCCTTGTCTATCCTGACTCTCAGGAGCCCACACCTGTTCCTTGGACCTGGCCGGTTCAGCAAGTTCCATTTTCTGCAACTGTGAGCCCCTGAGGGGTGATGATTGGCTGACCTGGGCAGCCTTACCGTGCCGGCCAGCCCTCCCCAGGTGTGCCTGGGCTGAGATCACTATAAATACCACTCCAGGCAGCAAGAGCCCCTGCAGCCGTGCCTGACGCCATTTTCTCTGCCCTGTCAGCAGTCTCGGGGCTGGGCTGGTGGGAGGGAGTGAGAGGCCACGGCTTTGTGGGTGGCCCAGTGTGAGTGGGGCTCTGCTGGACTTTCTGCAGCAGTTGCCAGGCTGCCACCTGCTAAAGAAGAAGATGTGTCACCCATACCTGCTGCTGGAATTTCTCCCTGGGCAGAGGTGAGGAAGGAAAAAAGCAGTGGGGGCAGGGACAGGACGGGTATCTCAGGCAGGGAAATGGAAATCTTCCAGAAGAGCACCCAGGGCCAGGACCATCCTGGCTGGCCTGCAGGCACCAAGTCGGCCGGCATGCTGTCACTCGTGTGGCTCTATGGCCCTCCCTCTAGGCTTTCAAGTCCTTGTATATATTCAGGTGTTTTACCTGGGATGCGTGGGAATAGTTCAGCAGCAACTGGCCTGGGGCTCAGCTCACGTTTACTCACAGATGCCTCGGCACGGTGCCCCAGCTTTGCAATGAGGACGCTTGTTGCGTGGGGGCTGCTGGCTGAATGGGAGACGATTCCCCACCACTGACCAACTTCAGAATTGTTTACAACTGGAGCAAGTGCCCTGATACGGTTTTCCTCTGTGGAACTGGTGGGTTCTGTGTTTTTTTTCTCTTTTTCGTTTTGGGTTCAAGGTAGATTTTATTCCTCTTTTTTGTATTTACAGATATAAGCATGGAAATAATTTATTCATATAAATACATGTATGTGAAGGGAATAATTGTTTTTTCTATTGTTTAAATTTTATTTCTTTTTAATTTTGAATTTTATTTTATATTTTTATACAGCAGGTTCTTATTGGTTATCTATTTTATACATATAAATGTATACATGCTAATCCCAGTCTCTCAACTCCTCCCACCACCCCCCCCAACAGCTTTCCCCCCTTGTTGTCCATACGTTTGTTGTCTACATCTGTTGCTCTATTTATGCCTTGCAAAATGGTTAATCTGTACAGGTTTTCTAGGTTCCACATATATGCATGAATATACAAGATTTGTTTTTCTCTTTCTGACTTACTTCACTCTGTATGACAGTCTCTAGATGCATCGACGTCTCTACAAATGACCCAATTTCATTCCTTTTCATGGCTTAGTAATATTCCATTTTATATATGTACCACGGCTTTATGCATTCGTCTGTCTGTGGGCATTTAGGTTGCTTCCATTACCTCGATATTGTAAATAGTGATGCAATGAACATTGCGGTGAATGTCTCTTTTTGATTTATGGTTTTGTCTGGGTATATGTCCAGTACTGGGATTGCTGTATCATATGGTAATTCTATTGTTAGTTTCTTAAGAAATTCCATATTGTTCTCCATAGTGACTGTATCAATTTATATTCCCAACAATAGTGGAAGAGGGTTCCTTTTCTCCACACCCTTTCCAGCATTTTTTGCTTGTAGATTTTCTATGATGCCTATTCTACCAGGTGTGAGGTGATACCTCATTGTTGAATCCATTTCGTTGAGCAAGGGGTAGGTCTTGTCTATTCCATATTTGGCTTATGGAACGGTATCTGTGCTAATTTCAAACTCTGGTTTAATGCAGCACCCCAACTCACCTTCCCCCTTAAGCAAGCATAAGTTAGTTTTCTAAACTTGAGACCCTGTTCTGTTTTGTAATTCAGTTCATGTGTAGCCAAGTTCCATTCCGTGTATTAGTGATACCTTATGATGTTTCTTTTTCTGTGTGACTTATTTCAGTTAGAATCATCGTGCCTCAATCCACTCATTATGCTGGTACGGGCCTGGTGACATAGATTTCATTGCTGAGTGGTATTCTGTTGTACATAAGTACCGCAACTTCTTTATCCATTATTTGCTCTCTAGGATATTTAACTTGTGCCGTAGAAGAGACTCTAGTAAAAAGAACCGTCCCAACCTTTGGGGTGGCTGTGTCTTTTTTATTTTAATTTCCCAAGCTATAGGACCATAAGTGGAAGTGCCCTAGGCTCTGTTGCTTTGTTTTTTAGATGTTTCAGGAAACACCATACACTTCTCCCGAGTGGCTGTTGGCAATTTACATCCCGCCCATCAGCATAACAAGGCTCCCAGTTCTCCATGGCCTGTCCTGCCTTTCTGGATTTTACACTTTTTTCAGATGGCCCTTTTGACCCGGGGGAAGTGAGACTTCATTGTAGTGCAGATTTCCTTTGCAAGCTTGCTTGGTTGGCCAAAAAGGGCGTATGCGTTTTTTCCTGAATATATTCAGGAAACAACGCATACGCCCTTTTTGGCCAAGTGCATCATTGTGGACGTTCTGCCTCTTTTCCTATGCTTTAAATGCAATTCCAGTCTACCTCCTGAAATCGGTTTCCTGCAATTCTGCCCCGCTTTCAAGTCCTTGGCAGCCTTACTTCAGTATATTTTTGGACGATAGCTGTCATTTATAACTCTGCAGGTTTGTGAATTACAGTGCCCCTGAGCTCCTTTCTTCAACTCGCTTTCTTGTGAGCTGGCCGCAACACCGCAGGATGGCTTCAGGCCCTAATCTGGTTCCGGCACGGCACGCTGAGCATTTGGTTAATTCCTCTTCCTGGTGGGAAATGGGAGTTAAATTTGCCCGTCCAGACACCTCCAGCTAGTCTCTCATTGGTTCTCCCTATTCCTGTTCATCTTCCGCAGAAATTGCAAACTGGGCCAAACAGGAGGTTAAAGGCACTGACTCTCCAAGTCGGGAGAGTGTTAGTAAAGCGTCTGGAATGTTGCACCCGAGTACCAGGGGACGAAAACTGACACATATTGGAACACGTCTCCCGATCACACGGTTGATCATACTCTGGGTTCCACGTGCATATTTTAGCTGAAGGAAGAATACCTTAAACCTGGAGAGTTGAGACCCGTGGAATGGGTACCATGCAATATGACTTCAAAGGGTCTTCATTTGCTCACCGAACGTCTCCAATCCTATCACTGCTGCGTTTATGCCCCTGTACACACGCTTGATTCTCTTTCAGAGACATAGCAATCCATAGGTTTTAATATACTTCCTAGTCAGGTACACTCTTAGGCATTTAATATGGGGTGTTGAGTCCATTTCGTTGAGCAAGGAGTAGCTCTTGTCTATTCCATATTTGGCTTAAGGAACTTTATCTGTGCTCATTTCAATCTCTGGTTTTATGCAGCACCCCAACTCACCTTTCCCCTTAAGCAAGCATAAGTTGGGTTTCTAAATTTGAGACCCTGTTCTGTTTTGGAATTCAGTTCCTGTGTAGCCAAGGTTACATTCCGTGTATTAGTGATATCTTATGATGTTTCTTTTTCTGTGTGACTTATTTCAGTTAGAATCATCGTACCTGAATCCACTCATTATGCTGCTACGGGCCTGATGACATAGATTTCCTTGCTGAGTGATATTGCATTGTACGTAAGTACCACAACTTCTTTATCCATTTTTCACTTTCTGCGATATTGAACTTGTACCGTAAACCGGGTTCTTGTAAACAGAGCCGTCCCAACCTTTGGGGTGGCTGTGTCTTTTTGATTTTAATTTCCCTAAGCTATAGGACCATAAGTGGAAGTGCCCTAGGCTCTGTTGCTTTGTTTTTTAGATGTTTCAGGAAACACCATACACTTCTCCCGAGTGGCTGTTGGCAATTTACATCCCGCCCATCAGCATAACAAGGCTCCCAGTTCTCCATGGCCTGTCCTGCCTTTCTGGATTTTACACTTTTTTCAGATGGCCCTTTTGACCGGGGGGAAGTGAGACTTCATTGTAGTGCAGATTTCCTTTGCAAGCTTGCTTGGTTGGCCAAAAAGGGCGTATGCGTTTTTTCCTGAATATATTCAGGAAAAAACGCATACGCCCTTTTTGGCCAAGTGCATCATTGTGGACGTTCTGCCTCTTTTCCTATGCTTTAAATGCAATTCCAGTCTACCTCCTGAAATCGGTTTCCTGCAATTCTGCCCCGCTTTCAAGTCCTCTTGGCAGCCTTACTTCAGTATATTTTTGGACGATAGCTGTCATTTATAACTCTGCAGGTTTGTGAATTACAGTGCCCCTGAGCTCCTTTCTTCAACTCGCTTTCTCGTGAGCTGGCCGCAACACCGCAGGATTGCTTCAGGCCCTAATCTGGTTCCGGCACGGCACGCTGAGCCTTTGGTTAATTCCTCTTCCTGGTGGGAAATGAGAGTTAAATTTGCCCGTCCAGACACCTCCAGCTAGTCTGTCATTGGTTCTCCCTATTCCTGTTCATCTTCCGCAGAAATTGCAAACTGGGCCAAACAGGAGGTTAAAGGCACTGACTCTCCAAGTCGGGAGAGTGTTAGTAAAGCGTCTGGAATGTTGCACCCGAGTACCAGGGGACGAAAACTGACACATATTGGAACACGTCTCCCGATCACACGGTTGATCATACTCTGGGTTCCACATGCATGTTTTAGCTGAAGGAAGAATACCTTAAACCTGGAGAGTTGATACCCGTGGAATGGGTACCATGCAATATGACTTCAAAGGGTCTTCATTTGCTCACCGAACCTCTCCAGTCCTATCACTGCTGCGTTTATGCCCCTGTACACACGCTTGATTCTCTTTCGGAGACATAGCAATCCATAGGTTTTAAGATACTTCCTAGTCAGGTACATTCTTAGGCGTCTAATATGGGGTGTTGAGTCCATTTCATTGAGCAAGGAGTAGCTCTTGTCTATTCCATATTTGGCTTAAGGAAGTTTATCTGTGCTCATTTCAATCTCTGGTTTTATGCAGCACCCCAACTCACCTTTCCCCTTAAGCAAGCATAAGTTGGGTTTCTAAATTTGAGACCCTGTTCTGTTTTGGAATTCAGTTCCTGTGTAGCCAAGGTTACATTCCGTGTATTAGTGATATCTTATGATGTTTCTTTTTCTGTGTGACTTATTTCAGTTAGAATCATCATACCTGAATCCACTCATTATGCTGCTACGGGCCTGATGACATAGATTTCATTGCTGAGTGATACTGCATTGTATGTAAGTACCACAACTTCTTTATCTATTTTTCACTTTCTGCGATATTGAACTTGTACCGTAAACCAGGTTCTTGTAAACAGAGCCGTCCCAACCTTTGGGGTGGCTGTGTCTTCTTGATTTTAATTTCCCTAAGCTATAGGACCATAAGTGGAAGTGCCCTAGGCTCTGTTGCTTTGTTTTTTAGATGTTTCAGGAAACACCATACACTTCTCCCGAGTGGCTGTTGGCAATTGACATCCCGCCCATCAGCATAACAAGGCTCCCAGTTCTCCATGGCCTGTCCTGCCTTTCTGGATTTTACACTTTTTTCAGATGGCCCTTTTGACCGGGGGGAAGTGAGACTTCATTGTAGTGCAGATTTCCTTTGCAAGCTTGCTTGGTTGGCCAAAAAGGGCGTATGCGTTTTTTCCTGAATATATTCAGGAAAAAACGCATACGCCCTTTTTGGCCAAGTGCATCATTGTGGACGTTCTGCCTCTTTTCCTATGCTTTAAATGCAATTCCAGTCTACCTCCTGAAATCGGTTTCCTGCAATTCTGCCCCGCTTTCAAGTCCTCTTGGCAGGCTTACTTCAGTATATTTTTGGACGATAGCTGTCATTTATAACTCTGCAGGTTTGTGAATTACAGTGCCCCTGAGCTCCTTTCTTCAACTCGCTTTCTCGTGAGCTGGCCGCAACACCGCAGGATGGCTTCAGGCCCTAATCTGGTTCCGGCACGGCACGCTGAGTCTTTAGTTAATTCCTCTTCCTGGTGCGAAATGAGAGTGAAATTTGCCCGTCCAGACACCTCCAGCTAGTCTCTCATTGGTTCTCCCTATTCCTGTTCATCTTCTGCAGAAATTGCAAACTGGGCCAAACAGGAGGTAAAGGCACTGACTCTCCAAGTCAGGAGAGTGATAGTAAAGTGTCTGGAATGTTGCACCCGAGTACCTGGGGACGAAAACTGAGACATATTGGAACACGTCTCCCGATCACACGGTTGATCATACTCTGGGTTCCACATGCATGTTTTAGCTGAAGGAAGAATACCTTAAACCTGGAGAGTTGAGACCCGTGGAATGGGTACCATGCAATATGACTTCAAAGGGTCTTCATTTGCTCACCGAACCTCTCCAATCCTATCACTGCTGCATTTATGCCCCTGTACACACGCTTGATTCTCTTTCGGAGACATAGCAATCCATAGGTTTTAAGATACTTCCTAGTCAGGTACACTCTTAGGCATTTAATATGGGGTGTTGAGTCCATTTCGTTGAGCAAGGAGTAGCTCTTGTCTATTCCATATTTGGCTTAAGGAACTTTATCTGTGCTCATTTCAATCTCTGGTTTTATGCAGCACCCCAACTCACCTTTCCCCTTAAGCAAGCATAAGTTGGGTTTCTAAATTTGAGACCCTGTTCTGTTTTGGAATTCAGTTCCTGTGTAGCCAAGTTTACATTCCGTGTATTAGTGATATCTTATGATGTTTCTTTTTCTGTGTGACTTATTTCAGTTAGAATCATCATACCTGAATCCACTCATTATGCTGCTACGGGCCTGATGACGTAGATTTCCTTGCTGAGTGATACTGCATTGTACGTAAGTACCACAACTTCTTTATCCATTTTTCACTTTCTGCGATATTGAACTTGTACCGTAAACCAGGTTCTTGTAAACAGAGCCGTCCCAACCTTTGGGGTGGCTGTGTCTTTTTGATTTTAATTTCCCTAAGCTATAGGACCATAAGTGGAAGTGCCCTAGGCTCTGTTGCTTTGTTTTTTAGATGTTTCAGGAAACACCATACACTTCTCCCGAGTGGCTGTTGACAATTTACATCCCGCCCATCAGCATAACAAGGCTCCCAGTTCTCCATGGCCTGTCCTGCCTTTCTGGATTTTACACTTTTTTCAGATGGCCCTTTTGACCGGGGGGAAGTGAGACTTCACTGTAGTGCAGATTTCCTTTGCAAGCTTGCTTGGTTGGCCAAAAAGGGCGTATGCGTTTCTTCCTGAATATATTCAGGAAAAAACGCATACGCCCTTTTTGGCCAAGTGCATCATTGTGGACGTTCTGCCTCTTTTCCTATGCTTTAAATGCAATTCCAGTCTACCTCCTGAAATCGGTTTCCTGCAATTCTGCCCCAAGTTCAAGTCCTCTTGGCTGCCTTACTTCAGTATATTTTTGGACGATAGCTGTCATTTATACCTCTGCAGGTTTGTGAATTACAGTGCCCCTGAGCTCCTTTCTTCAACTCGCTTTCTAGTGAGCTGGCCGCAACACCGCAGGATTGCTTCAGGCCCTAATCTGGTTCCGGCATGGAACGCTGAGCCTTAGGTTAATTCCTCTTCCTGGTGGGAAATGAGAGTTAAATTTGCCCGTCCAGACACCTCCAGCTAGTCTCTCATTGGTTCTCCCTATTCCTGTTCATCTTCCGCAGAAATTGCAAACTGGGCCAAACAGGAGGTAAAGGCACTGACTCTCCAAGTCGGGAGAGTGTTAGTAAAGCGTCTCGAATGTTGCACCCGAGTACCAGGGGACGAAAACTGACACATATTGGAACACGTCTCCCGATCACATGGTTGATCATACTCTGGGTTCCACATGCATGTTTTAGCTGAAGGAAGAATACCTTAAACCTGGAGAGTTGAGACCCGTGGAATGGGTACCATGCAATATGACTTCAAAGGGTCTTCATTTGCTCACCGAACTTCTCCAGTCCTATCACTGCTGCGTTTATGCCCCTGTACACACGCTTGATTCTCTTTCGGAGACATAGCAATCCATAGGTTTTAAGATACTTCCTAGTCAGGTACACTCTTAGGCATTTAATATGGGGTGTTGAGTCCATTTCGTTGAGCAAGGAGTAGCTCTTGTCTATTCCATATTTGGCTTAAGGAACTTTATCTGTGCTCATTTCAATCTCTGGTTTTATGCAGCACCCCAACTCACCTTTCCCCTTAAGCACGCATAAGTTGGGTTTCTAAATTTGAGACCCTGTTCTGTTTTGGAATTCAGTTCCTGTGTAGCCAAGTTTACATTCCGTGTATTAGTGATATCTTATGATGTTTCTTTTTCTGTGTGACTTATTTCAGTTAGAATCATCATACCTGAATCCACTCATATGCTGCTACGGGCCTGATGACATAGATTTCCTTGCTGAGTGATATTGCATTGTACGTAAGTACCACAACTTCTTTATCCATTTTTCACTTTCTGCGATATTGAACTTGTACCGTAAACCAGGTTCTTGTAAACAGAGCCGTCCCAACATTATGGGTGGCTCTGTCTTTTTGATTTTAATTTCCCTAAGCTATAGGACCATAAGTGGAAGTGCCCTAGGCTCTGTTGCTTTGTTTTTTAGATGTTTCAGGAAACACCATACACTTCTCCCGAGTGGCTGTTGGCAATTTACATCCCGCCCATCAGCATAACAAGGCTCCCAGTTCTCCATGGCCTGTCCTGCCTTTCTGGATTTTACACTTTTTTCAGATGGCCCTTTTGACCGGGGGGAAGTGAGACTTCATTGTAGTGCAGATTTCCTTTGCAAGCTTGCTTGGTTGGCCAAAAAGGGCGTATGCGTTTTTTCCTGAATATATTCAGGAAAAAACGCATACGCCCTTTTTGGCCAAGTGCATCATTGTGGACGTTCTGCCTCTTTTCCTATGCTTTAAATGCAATTCCAGTCTACCTCCTGAAATCGGTTTCCTGCAATTCTGCCCCGCTTTCAAGTCCTTGGCAGCCTTACTTCAGTATATTTTAGGACGATAGCTGTCATTTATAACTCTGCAGGTTTGTGAATTACAGTGCCCCTGAGCTCCTTTCTTCAACTCGCTTTCTTGTGAGCTGGCCGCAACACCGCAGGATGGCTTCAGGCCCTAATCTGGTTCCGGCACGGCACGCTGAGCATTTGGTTAATTCCTCTTCCTGGTGGGAAATGGGAGTTAAATTTGCCCGTCCAGACACCTCCAGCTAGTCTCTCATTGGTTCTCCCTATTCCTGTTCATCTTCCGCAGAAATTGCAAACTGGGCCAAACAGGAGGTTAAAGGCACTGACTCTCCAAGTCGGGAGAGTGTTAGTAAAGCGTCTGGAATGTTGCACCCGAGTACCAGGGGACGAAAACTGACACATATTGGAACACGTCTCCCGATCACACGGTTGATCATACTCTGGGTTCCACGTGCATCTTTTAGCTGAAGGAAGAATACCTTAAACCTGGAGAGTTGAGACCCGTGGAATGGGTACCATGCAATATGACTTCAAAGGGTCTTCATTTGCTCACCGAACTTCTCCAATCCTATCACTGCTGCGTTTATGCCCCTGTACACACGCTTGATTCTCTTTCAGAGACATAACAATCCATAGGTTTTAATATACTTCCTAGTCAGGTACACTCTTAGGCATTTAATATGGGATGTTGAGTCCATTTCGTTGAGCAAGGAGTAGCTCTTGTCTATTCCATATTTGGCTTAAGGAACTTTATCTGTGCTCATTTCAATCTCTGGTTTTATGCAGCACCCCAACTCACCTTTCCCCTTAAGCAAGCATAAGTTGGTTTTCTAAATTTGAGACCCTGTTCTGTTTTGGAATTCAGTTCCTGTGTAGCCAAGTTTACATTCCGTGTATTAGTGATATCTTATGATGTTTCTTTTTCTGTGTGACTTATTTCAGTTAGAATCATCGTACCTGAATCCACTCATTATGCTGCTACGGGCCTGATGACATAGATTTCATTGCTGAGTGATATTGCATTGTACGTAAGTACCACAACTTCTTTATCCATTTTTCACTTTCTGCGATATTGAACTTGTACCGTAAACCGGGTTCTTGTAAACAGAGCCGTCCCAACCTTTGGGGTGGCTGTGTCTTTTTGATTTTAATTTCCCTAAGCTATAGGACCATAAGTGGAAGTGCCCTAGGCTCTGTTGCTTTGTTTTTTAGATGTTTCAGGAAACACCATACACTTCTCCCGAGTGGCTGTTGGCAATTTACATCCCGCCCATCAGCATAACAAGGCTCCCAGTTCTCCATGGCCTGTCCTGCCTTTCTGGATTTTACACTTTTTTCAGATGGCCCTTTTGACCGGGGGGAAGTGAGACTTCATTGTAGTGCAGATTTCCTTTGCAAGCTTGCTTGGTTGGCCAAAAAGGGCGTATGCGTTTTTTCCTGAATATATTCAGGAAAAAACGCATACGCCCTTTTTGGCCAAGTGCATCATTGTGGACGTTCTGCCTCTTTTCCTATGCTTTAAATGCAATTCCAGTCTACCTCCTGAAATCGGTTTCCTGCAATTCTGCCCCGCTTTCAAGTCCTCTTGGCAGCCTTACTTCAGTATATTTTTGGACGATAGCTGTCATTTATAACTCTGCAGGTTTGTGAATTACAGTGCCCCTGAGCTCCTTTCTTCAACTCGCTTTCTCGTGAGCTGGCCGCAACACCGCAGGATTGCTTCAGGCCCTAATCTGGTTCCGGCACGGCACGCTGAGCCTTTGGTTAATTCCTCTTCCTGGTGGGAAATGAGAGTTAAATTTGCCCGTCCAGACACCTCCAGCTAGTCTGTCATTGGTTCTCCCTATTCCTGTTCATCTTCCGCAGAAATTGCAAACTGGGCCAAACAGGAGGTTAAAGGCACTGACTCTCCAAGTCGGGAGAGTGTTAGTAAAGCGTCTGGAATGTTGCACCCGAGTACCAGGGGACGAAAACTGACACATATTGGAACACGTCTCCCGATCACACGGTTGATCATACTCTGGGTTCCACATGCATGTTTTAGCTGAAGGAAGAATACCTTAAACCTGGAGAGTTGAGACCCGTGGAATGGGTACCATGCAATATGACTTCAAAGGGTCTTCATTTGCTCTCCGAACCTCTCCAGTCCTATCACTGCTGCGTTTATGCCCCTGTACACACGCTTGATTCTCTTTCGGAGACATAGCAATCCATAGGTTTTAAGATACTTCCTAGTCAGGTACATTCTTAGGCGTCTAATATGGGGTGTTGAGTCCATTTCATTGAGCAAGGAGTAGCTCTTGTCTATTCCATATTTGGCTTAAGGAAGTTTATCTGTGCTCATTTCAATCTCTGGTTTTATGCAGCACCCCAACTCACCTTTCCCCTTAAGCAAGCATAAGTTGGGTTTCTAAATTTGAGACCCTGTTCTGTTTTGGAATTCAGTTCCTGTGTAGCCAAGGTTACATTCCGTGTATTAGTGATATCTTATGATGTTTCTTTTTCTGTGTGACTTATTTCAGTTAGAATCATCATACCTGAATCCACTCATTATGCTGCTACGGGCCTGATGACATAGATTTCATTGCTGATTGATACTGCATTGTATGTAAGTACCACAACTTCTTTATCCATTTTTCACTTTCTGCGATATTGAACTTGTACCGTAAACCAGGTTCTTGTAAACAGAGCCGTCCCAACCTTTGGGGTGGCTGTGTCTTCTTGATTTTAATTTCCCTAAGCTACAGGACCATAAGTGGAAGTGCCCTAGGCTCTGTTGCTTTGTTTTTTAGATGTTTCAGGAAACACCATACACTTCTCCCGAGTGGCTGTTGGCAATTGACATCCCGCCCATCAGCATAACAAGGCTCCCAGTTCTCCATGGCCTGTCCTGCCTTTCTGGATTTTACACTTTTTTCAGATGGCCCTTTTGACCGGGGGGAAGTGAGACTTCATTGTAGTGCAGATTTCCTTTGCAAGCTTGCTTGGTTGGCCAAAAAGGGCGTATGCGTTTTTTCCTGAATATATTCAGGAAAAAACGCATACGCCCTTTTTGGCCAAGTGCATCATTGTGGACGTTCTGCCTCTTTTCCTATGCTTTCAATGTAATTCCAGTCTACCTCCTGAAATCGGTTTCCTGCAATTCTGCCCCGCTTTCAAGTCCTCTTGGCAGGCTTACTTCAGTATATTTTTGGACGATAGCTGTCATTTATAACTCTGCAGGTTTGTGAATTACAGTGCCCCTGAGCTCCTTTCTTCAACTCGCTTTCTCGTGAGCTGGCCGCAACACCGCAGGATGGCTTCAGGCCCTAATCTGGTTCCGGCACGGCACGCTGAGTCTTTAGTTAATTCCTCTTCCTGGTGCGAAATGAGAGTGAAATTTGCCCGTCCAGACACCTCCAGCTAGTCTCTCATTGGTTCTCCCTATTCCTGTTCATCTTCTGCAGAAATTGCAAACTGGGCCAAACAGGAGGTAAAGGCACTGACTCTCCAAGTCAGGAGAGTGATAGTAAAGTGTCTGGAATGTTGCACCCGAGTACCTGGGGACGAAAACTGAGACATATTGGAACACGTCTCCCGATCACACGGTTGATCATACTCTGGGTTCCACATGCATGTTTTAGCTGAAGGAAGAATACCTTAAACCTGGAGAGTTGAGACCCGTGGAATGGGTACCATGCAATATGACTTCAAAGGGTCTTCATTTGCTCACCGAACCTCTCCAATCCTATCACTGCTGCATTTATGCCCCAGTACACACGCTTGATTCTCTTTCGGAGACATAGCAATCCATAGGTTTTAAGATACTTCCTAGTCAGGTACACTCTTAGGCATTTAATATGGGGTGTTGAGTCCATTTCGTTGAGCAAGGAGTAGCTCTTGTCTATTCCATATTTGGCTTAAGGAACTTTATCTGTGCTCATTTCAATCTCTGGTTTTATGCAGCACCCCAACTCACCTTTCCCCTTAAGCAAGCATAAGTTGGGTTTCTAAATTTGAGACCCTGTTCTGTTTTGGAATTCAGTTCCTGTGTAGCCAAGTTTACATTCCGTGTATTAGTGATATCTTATGATGTTTCTTTTTCTGTGTGACTTATTTCAGTTAGAATCATCATACCTGAATCCACTCATTATGCTGCTACGGGCCTGATGACATAGATTTCCTTGCTGAGTGATACTGCATTGTACGTAAGTACCACAACTTCTTTATCCATTTTTCACTTTCTGCGATATTGAACTTGTACCGTAAACCAGGTTCTTGTAAACAGAGCCGTCCCAACCTTTGGGGTGGCTGTGTCTTTTTGATTTTAATTTCCCTAAGCTATAGGACCATAAGTGGAAGGGCCCTAGGCTCTGTTGCTTTGTTTTTTAGATGTTTCAGGAAACACCATACACTTCTCCCTAGTGGCTATTGGCAATTTACATCCCGCCCATCAGCATAACAAGGCTCCCAGTTCTCCATGGCCTGTCCTGCCTTTCTGGATTTTACACTTTTTTCAGATGGCCTTTTTGACTGGGGGGAAGTGAGACTTCATTGTAGTGCAGATTTCCTTTGCAAGCTTGCTTGGTTGGCCAAAAAGGGCGTATGCGTTTTTTCCTGAATATATTCAAGAAAAAACGCATATGCCGTTTTTGGCCAAGTGCATCATTGTGGACGTTCTGCCTCTTTTCCTATGCTTTAAATGCAATTCCAGTCTACCTCCTGAAATCGGTTTCCTGCAATTCTGCCCCGCTTTCAAGTCCTCTTGGCAGGCTTACTTCAGTATATTTTTGGACGATAGCTGTCATTTATAACTCTGCAGGTTTGTGAATTACAGTGCCCCTGAGCTCCTTTCTTCAAGTCGCTTTCTCGTGAGCTGGCCGCAACACCGCAGGATGGCTTCAGGCCCTAATCTGGTTCCGGCACGGCACGCTGAGCCTTTGGTTAATTCCTCTTCCTGGTGGGAAATGAGAGTTAAATTTGCCCGTCCAGACACCTCCAGCTAGTCTGTCATTGGTTCTCCCTATTCCTGTTCATCTTCTGCAGAAATTGCAAACTGGGCCAAACAGGAGGTTAAAGGCACTGACTCTCCAAGTCGGGAGAGTGTTAGTAAAGCGTCTGGAATGTTGCACCCGATTACCAGGGGACGAAAACTGACACATATTGGAACACGTCTCCCGATCACACGGTTGATCATACTCTGGGTTCCACATGCATGTTTTAGCTGAAGGAAGAATACCTTAAACCTGGAGAGTTGAGACCCGTGGAATGGGTACCATGCAATATGACTTCAAAGGGTCTTCATTTGCTCACCGAACCTCTCCAGTCCTATCACTGCTGCGTTTATGCCCCTGTACACATGCTTGATTCTCTTTCGGAGACATAGCAATCCATAGGTTTTAAGATACTTCCTAGTCAGATACACTCTTAGGCATTTAATATGGGGTGTTGAGTCCATTTCCTTGAGCAAGGAGTAGCTCTTGTCTATTCCATATTTGGCTTAAGGAACTTTATCTGTGCTCATTTCAATCTCTGGTTTTATGCAGCACCCCAACTCACCTTTCCCCTTAAGCAAGCATAAGTTGGGTTTTTAAATTTGAGACCCTATTCTGTTTTGGAATTCAGTTCCTGTGTAGCCAAGTTTACATTCCGTGTATTAGTGATATCTTATGATGTTTCTTTTTCTGTGTGACTTATTTCAGTTAGAATCATCATACCTGAATCCACTCATTATGCTGCTACGGGCCTGATGACATAGATTTCATTGCTGAGTGATATTGCATTGTACGTAAGTACCACAACTTCTTTATCCATTTTTCACTTTCTGCGATATTGAACTTGTACCGTAAACCAGGTTCTTGTAAACAGAGCCGTCCCAACCTTTGGGGTGGCTGTGTCTTTTTGATTTTAATTTCCCTAATCTATAGGACCATAAGTGGAAGTGCCCTAGGCTCTGTTGCTTTGTTTTTTAGATGTTTCAGGAAACACCATACACTTCTCCCAAGTGGCTGTTGGCAATTTACATCCCGCCCATCAGCATAACAAGGCTCCCAGTTCTCCATGGCCTGTCCTGCCTTTCTGGATTTTACACTTTTTTCAGATGGCCCTTTTGACCGGGGGGAAGTGAGACTTCATTGTAGTGCAGATTTCCTTTGCAAGCTTGCTTGGTTGGCCAAAAAGGGCGTATGCGTTTCTTCCTGAATATATTCAGGAAAAAACGCATACGCCCTTTTTGGCCAAGTGCATCATTGTGGACGTTCTGCCTCTTTTCCTATGCTTTAAATGCAATTCCAGTCTACCTCCTGAAATCGGTTTCCTGCAATTCTGCCCCAAGTTCAAGTCCTCTTCTCAGCCTTACTTCAGTATATTTTTGGACGATAGCTGTCATTTATACCTCTGCAGGTTTGTGAATTACAGTGCCCCTGAGCTCCTTTCTTCAACTCGCTTTCTAGTGAGCTGGCCGCAACACCGCAGGATTGCTTCAGGCCCTAATCTGGTTCCGGCATGGAACGCTGAGCCTTAGGTTAATTCCTCTTCCTGGTGGGAAATGAGAGTTAAATTTGCCCGTCCAGACACCTCCAGCTAGTCTCTCATTGGTTCTCCCTATTCCTGTTCATCTTCCGCAGAAATTGCAAACTGGGCCAAACAGGAGGTTAAAGGCACTGACTCTCCAAGTCGGGAGAGTGTTAGTAAAGCGTCTGGAATGTTGCACCCGAGTACCAATGGGACGAAAACTGACACATATTGGAACACGTCTCCCGATCACACGGTTGATCATACTCTGGGTTCCACATGCATGTTTTAGCTGAAGGAAGAATACCTTAAACCTGGAGAGTTGAGACCCGTGGAATGGTTACCATGCAATATGACTTCAAAGGGTCTTCATTTGCTCACCGAACCTCTCCAATCCTATCACTGCTGCGTTTATGCCCCTGTACACACGCTTGATTCTCTTTCGGAGACATAGCAGTCCATAGGTTTTAAGATACTTCCTAGTTAGGTACATTTTAGGCGTTTAATTTGGGGTGTTGAGTCCATTTCGTTGAGCAAGGAGTAGCTCTTGTCTATTCCATATTTGGCTTAAGGAACTTTATCTGTGCTCATTTCAATCTCTGGTTTTATGCAGCACCCCAACTCACCTTTCCCCTTAAGCAAGCATAAGTTGGTTTTCTAAATTTGAGACCCTGTTCTGTTTTGTAATTCAGTTCCTGTGTAGCCAAGTTTACATTCCGTGTATTAGTGATATCTTATGATGTTTCTTTTTCTGTGTGACTTATTTCAGTTAGAATCATCATACCTGAATCCACTCATTATGCTGCTACGGGCCTGATGACATAGATTTCCTTGCTGAGTCATATTGCATTGTACGTAAGTACCACAACTTCTTTATCCATTTTTCACTTTCTGCGATATTGAACTTGTACCGTAAACCAGGTTCTTGTAAACAGAGCCGTCTCAACCTTTTGGGTGGCTCTGTCTTTTTGATTTTAATTTCCCTAAGCTATAGGACCATAAGTGGAAGTGCCCTAGGCTCTGTTGCTTTGTTTTTTAGATGTTTCAGGAAACACCATACACTTCTCCCGAGTGGCTGTTGGCAATTTACATCCCGCCCATCAGCATAACAAGGCTCCCAGTTCTCCATGGCCTGTCCTGCCTTTCTGGATTTTACACTTTTTTCAGATGGCCCTTTTGACCGGGGGGAAGTGAGACTTCATTGTAGTGCAGATTTCCTTTGCAAGCTTGCTTGGTTGGCCAAAAAGGGCGTATGCGTTTTTTCCTGAATATATTCAGGAAAAAACGCATACGCCCTTTTTGGCCAAGTGCATCATTGTGGATGTTCTGCCTCTTTTCCTATGCTATAAATGCAATTCCAGTCTACCTCCTGAAATCGGTTTCCTGCAATTCTGCCCCAAGTTCAAGTCCTCTTGGCAGCCTTACTTCAGTATATTTTTGGACGATAGCTGTCATTTATAACTCTGCAGGTTTGTGAATTACAGTGCCCCTGAGCTCCTTTCTTCAACTCGCTTTCTCGTGAGCTGGCCGCAGCACCGCAGGATGGCTTCAGGCCCTAATCTGGTTCCGGCATGGCACGCTGAGCCTTTGGTTAATTCCTCTTCCTGGTGGGAAATGAGAGTTAAATTTGCCCGTCCAGACACCTCCAGCTAGTCTCTCATTGGTTTTCCCTATTCCTGTTCATCTTCCGCAGAAATTGCAAACTGGGCCAAACAGGAGGTTAAAGGCGCTGACTCTCCAAGTCGGGAGAGTGTTAGTAAAGCGTCTGGAATGTTGCACCCGAGTACCAGGGGATGAAAACTGACACATATTGGAACACGTCTCCCAATCACACGGTTGATCATACTCTGGGTTCCACATGCATGTTTTAGCTGAAGGAAGAATACCTTAAACCTGGAGAGTTGAGACCCTTGGAATGGGTACCATGCAATATGACTTCAAAGGGTCTTCATTTGCTCACCGAACCTCTCCAATCCTATCACTGCTGCGTTTATGCCCCTGTACACACGCTTGATTCTCTTTCAGAGACATAGCAATCCATAGGTTTTAAGATACTTCCTAGTCAGGTACATTCTTCGGCGTTTAATATGGGGTGTTGAGTCCATTTCGTTGAGCAAGGAGTAGCTCTTGTCTATTCCATATTTGGCTTAAGGAAGTTTATCTGTGCTCATTTCAATCTCTGGTTTTATGCGGCCCCCCAACTCACCTTTCCCCTTAAGCAAGCATAAGTTGGGTTTCTAAATTTGAGACCCTGTTCTGTTTTGGAATTCAGTTCCTGTGTAGCCAAGTTTACATTCCGTGTATTAGTGATATCTTATGATGTTTCTTTTTCTGTGTGACTTATTTCAGTTAGAATCATCATACCTGAATCCACTCATTATGCTGCTACGGGCCTGATGATATAGATTTCATTGCTGAGTGATATTTCATTGTTCGTAAGTACCACAACTTCTTTATCCATTTTTCAGTTTCTGCGATATTGAACTTGTACCGTAAACGTGGTTCTTGTAAACACAGCCGTGCCAAACTTTGGGGTTGCTGTGTCTTTTTGATTTTAATTTCCCTAAGCTATAGGACCATAAGTGGAAGTGCCCTAGGCTCTGTTGCTTTGTTTTTTAGATGTTTCAGGAAACACCATACACTTCTCCAGAGTGGCTGTTGGCAATTTACATCCCGCCCATCAGCATAACAAGGCTCCCAGTTCTCCATGGCCTGTCCTGCCTTTCTGGATTTTACACTTTTTTCAGATGGCCCTTTGACCGGGGGGAAGTGAGACTTCATTGTAGTGCAGATTTCCTTTGCAACCTTGCTTGGTTGGCCAAAAAGGGCGTATGCGTTTCTTCCTGAATATATTCAGGAAAAAACGCATACGCCCTTTTTGGCCAAGTGCATCATTGTGGACGTTCTGCCTCTTTCCCTATGCTTTAAATGCAATTCCAGTCTACCTCCTGAAATCGGTTTCCTGCAATTCTGCCCCAAGTTCAAGTCCTCTTGGCAGCCTTACTTCAGTATATTTTTGGACGATAGCTGTCATTTATAACTCTGCAGGTTTGTGAATTACAGTGCCCCTGAGCTCCTTTCTTCAACTCGCTTTCTCGTGAGCTGGCCGCAACACCGCAGGATGGCTTCAGGTCCTAATCTGGTTCCGGCATGGAACGCTGAGCCTTAGGTTAATTCCTCTTCCTGGTGGGAAATGAGAGTTAAATTTGCCCGTCCAGACACCTCCAGCTAGTCTCTCATTGGTTCTCCCTATTCCTGTTCATCTTCTGCAGAAATTGCAAACTGGGCCAAACAGGAGGTTAAAGGCACTGACTCTCCAAGTCGGGAGAGTGTTAGTAAAGCGTCTGGAATGTTGCACCCGAGTACCAATGGGACGAAAACTGACACATATTGGAACACGTCTCCCGATCACACGGTTGATCATACTCTGGGTTCCACATGCATGTTTTAGCTGAAGGAAGAATACCTTAAACCTGGAGAGTTGAGACCCGTGGAATGGTTACCATGCAATATGACTTCAAAGGGTCTTCATTTGCTCACCGAACCTCTCCAATCCTATCACTGCTGCGTTTATGCCCCTGTACACACGCTTGATTCTCTTTCGGAGACATAGCAGTCCATAGGTTTTAAGATACTTCCTAGTCAGGTACATTTTAGGCGTTTAATATGGGGTGTTGAGTCCATTTCGTTGAGCAAGGAGTAGCTCTTGTCTATTCCATATTTGGCTTAAGGAACTTTATCTGTGCTCATTTCAATCTCTGGTTTTATGCAGCACCCCAACTCACCTATCCCCTTAAGCAAGCATAAGTTGGTTTTCTAAATTTGAGACCCTGTTCTGTTTTGTAATTCAGTTCCTGTGTAGCCAAGTTTACATTCCGTGTATTAGTGATATCTTATGATGTTTCTTTTTCTGTGTGACTTATTTCAGTTAGAATCATCATACCTGAATCCACTCATTATGCTGCTACGGGCCTGATGATATAGATTTCCTTGGTGAGTCATATTGCATTGTACGTAAGTACCACAACTTCTTTATCCATTTTTCACTTTCTGCGATATTGAACTTGTACCGTAAACCAGGTTCTTGTAAACAGAGCCGTCCCAACCTTTGGGGTGGCTGTGTCTTTTTGATTTTAATTTCCCTAAGCTATAGGACCATAAGTGGAAGGGCCCTAGGCTCTGTTGCTTTGTTTTTTAGATGTCTCAGGAAACACCATACACTTCTCCCTAGTGGCTATTGGCAATTTACATCCCGCCCATCAGCATAACAAGGCTCCCAGATCTCCATGGCCTGTCCTGCCTTTCTGGATTTTACACATTTTTCAGATGGCCCTTTTGACCGGGGGGAAGTGAGACTTCATTGTAGTGCAGATTTCCTTTGCAAGCTTGCTTGGTTGGCCAAAAAGGGCGTATACGTTTTTTCCTGATTATATTCAGTAAAAAACGCATACGCCCTTTTTGGCCAAGTGCATCATTGTGGACGTTCTGCCTCTTTTCCTATGCTTTAAATGCAATTCCAGTCTACCTCCTGAAATCGGTTTCCTGCAATTCTGCCCCAAGTTCAAGTCCTCTTGGCAGCCTTACTTCAGTATATTTTTGGACGATAGCTGTCATTTATAACTCTGCAGGTTTGTGAATTACAGTGCCCCTGAGCTCCTTTCTTCAACTCGCTTTCTCGTGAGCTGGCCGCAACACCGCAGGATGGCTTCAGGCCCTAATCTGGTTCCGGCACGGCATGCTGAGCCTTTGGTTAATTCCTCTTCCTGGTGGGAAATGAGAGTTAAATTTGCCCGTCCAGACACCTCCAGCTAGTCTCTCATTGGTTCTCCCTATTCCTGTTCATCTTCCGCAGAAATTTCAAACTGGGCCAAACAGGAGGTTAAAGGCACTGACTCTCCAAGTCGGGAGAGTGTTAGTAAAGCGTCTGGAATGTTGCACCGAGTACCAGGGGATGAAAACTGACACATATTTGAACACGTCTCCCGATCACACTGTTGATCATACTCTGGGTTCCACATGCATGTTTTAGCTGAAGGAAGAATGCCTTAAACCTGGAGAGTTGAGACCCGTGGAATGGGTACCATGCAATATGACTTCAAAGGGTCTTCATTTGCTCACCGAACCTCTCCAATCCTATATTTGCTGTGTTTATGCCCCTGTACACACGCTTGATTCTCTTTCGGAGACATAGCAATCCTTATGGTTTAAGCTACTTAATAGTCAGGTACATTCTTAGGTGTTTAATATTGGGTGATGAGTCCGTTTCGTTGAGCAAGGAGTAGCTGTTGTCTGTTCCATAATTGGCTTAAGGAACTTTATCTGTGCTCATTTCAATCTCTGGTTTTATGCAGCACCCCAACTCACCTTTCCCCTTAAGCAAGCATAAGTTGGGTTTCTAAATTTGAGACCCTGTTCTGTTTTGTAATTCAGTTCCTGTGTAGCCAAGGTTACATTCCGTGTATTAGTGATATCTTATGATGTTTCTTTTTCTGTGTGACTTATTTCAGTTAGAATCATCGTACCTGAATCCACTCATTATGCTGCTACGGGCCTGATGACATAGATTTCATTGCTGAGTGATACTGCATTGTACGTAAGTACCACAACTTCTTTATCCATTTTTCACTTTCTGCGATATTGAACTTGTACCGTAAACCAGGTTCTTGTAAACAGAGCCGTCCCAACCTTTGGGGTGGCTGTGTCTTTTGATTTTAATTTCCCTAAGCTATAGGACCATAAGTGGAAGTGCCCTAGGCTCTGTTGCTTTGTTTTTTAGATGTTTCAGGAAACACCATACACTTCTCCCGAGTGGCTGTTGGCAATTTACATCCCGCCCATCAGCATAACAAGGCTCCCAGTTCTCCATGGCCTGTCCTGCCTTTCTGGATTTTACACTTTTTTCAGATGGCCCTTTTGAGCGGGGGAAATGAGACTTCATTGTAGTGCAGATTTCCTTTGCAAGCTTGCTTGGTTGGCCAAAAAGTGCGTATGCGTTTTTTCCTGAATATATTCAGGAAAAATCGCATACGCCCTTTTTGGCCAAGTGCATCATTGTGGACGTTCTGCCTCTTTTCCTATGCTTTAAATGCAATTCCAGTCTACCTCCTGAAATCGGTTTCCTGCAATTCTGCCCCGCTTTCAAGTCCTTTTGGCAGCCTTACTTCAGTATATTTTTGGACGATAGCTGTCATTTATAACTCTGCAGGTTTGTGAATTACAGTGCCCCTGAGCTCCTTTCTTCAACTCGCTTTCTCGTGAGATGGCCGCAACACCGCAGGATGGCTTCAGGCCCTAATCTGGTTCCGGCACGGCACGCTGAGCCTTTGGTTAATTCCTCTTCCTGGTGGGAAATGAGAGTTAAATTTGCCCGTCCAGACACCTCCAGCTAGTCTGTCATTGGTTCTCCCTATTCCTGTTCATCTTCTGCAGAAATTGCAAACTGGGCCAAACAGGAGGTTAAAGGCACTGACTCTCCAAGTCGGGAGAGTGTTAGTAAAGCGTCTGGAATGTTGCACCCGTGTACCAGGGGACGAAATCTGACACATATTGGAACACGTCTCCCGATCACACGGTTGATCATACTCTGGGTTCCACATGCATGTTTTAGCTGAAGGAAGAATGCCTTAAACCTGGAGAGTTGAGACCCGTGGAATGGGTACCATGCAATATGACTTCAAAGGGTCTTCATTTGCTCACCGAACCTCTCCAATCCTATATTTGCTGTGTTTATGCCCCTGTACACACGCTTGATTCTCTTTCGGAGACATAGCAATCCTTATGGTTTAAGCTACTTAATAGTCAGGTACATTCTTAGGTGTTTAATATTGGGTGATGAGTCCGTTTCGTTGAGCAAGGAGTAGCTGTTGTCTGTTCCATATTTGGCTTAAGGAACTTTATCTGTGCTCATTTCAATCTCTGGTTTTATGCAGCACCCCAACTCACCTTTCCCCTTAAGCAAGCATAATTTGGTTTTCTAAATTTGAGACCCTGTTCTGTTTTGTAATTCAGTTCCTGTGTAGCCAAGGTTACATTCCGTGTATTAGTGATATCTTATGATGTTTCTTTTTCTGTGTGACTTATTTCAGTTAGAATCATCGTACCTGAATCCACTCATTATGCTGCTACGGGCCTGATGACATAGATTTCATTGCTGAGTGATACTGCATTGTACGTAAGTACCACAACTTCTTTATCCATTTTTCACTTTCTGCGATATTGAACTTGTACCGTAAACCAGGTTCTTGTAAACAGAGCCGTCCCAACCTTTGGGGTGGCTGTGTCTTTTGATTTTAATTTCCCTAAGCTATAGGACCATAAGTGGAAGTGCCCTAGGCTCTGTTGCTTTGTTTTTTAGATGTTTCAGGAAACACCATACACTTCTCCCGAGTGGCTGTTGGCAATTTACATCCCGCCCATCAGCATAACAAGGCTCCCAGTTCTCCATGGCCTGTCCTGCCTTTCTGGATTTTACACTTTTTTCAGATGGCCCTTTTGAGCGGGGGAAGTGAGACTTCATTGTAGTGCAGATTTCCTTTGCAAGCTTGCTTGGTTGGCCAAAAAGAGCGTATGCGTTTTTTCCTGAATATATTCAGGAAAAATCGCATACGCCCTTTTTGGCCAAGTGCATCATTGTGGACGTTCTGCCTCTTTTCCTATGCTTTAAATGCAATTCCAGTCTACCTCCTGAAATCGGTTTCCTGCAATTCTGCCCCGCTTTCAAGTCCTCTTGGCAGCCTTACTTCAGTATATTTTTGGACGATAGCTGTCATTTATAACTCTGCAGGTTTGTGAATTACAGTGCCCCTGAGCTCCTTTCTTCAACTCGCTTTCTCGTGAGATGGCCGCAACACCGCAGGATGGCTTCAGGCCCTAATCTGGTTCCGGCACGGCACGCTGAGCCTTTGGTTAATTCCTCTTCCTGGTGGGAAATGAGAGTTAAATTTGCCCGTCCAGACACCTCCAGCTAGTCTGTCATTGGTTCTCCCTATTCCTGTTCATCTTCTGCAGAAATTGCAAACTGGGCCAAACAGGAGGTTAAAGGCACTGACTCTCCAAGTCGGGAGAGTGTTAGTAAAGCGTCTGGAATGTTGCACCCGTGTACCAGGGGACGAAAACTGACACATATTGGAACACGTCTCCCGATCACACGGTTGATCATACTCTGGGTTCCACATGCATGTTTTAGCTGAAGGAAGAATGCCTTAAACCTGGAGAGTTGAGACCCGTGGAATGGGTACCATGCAATATGACTTCAAAGGGTCTTCATTTGCTCACCGAACCTCTCCAATCCTATCACTGCTGCGTTTATGCCCCTGTACACACGCTTGATTCTCTTTCGGAGACATAGCAATCCATAGGTTTTAAGATACTTCCTAGTCAGGTATATTCTTAGGTGTTTAATATGGGGTGTTCAGTCCATTTCGTTGAGCAAGGAGTAGCTCTTGTCTATTCCATATTTGACTTAAGGAACTTTATCTGTGCTCATTTCAATCTCTGGTTTTATGCAGCACCCCAACTCACCTTTCCCCTTAAGCAAGCATAAGTTGGTTTTCTAAATTTGAGACCCTGTTCTGTTTTGTAATTCAGTTCCTGTGTAGCCAAGTTTACATTCCGTGTATTAGTGATATCTTATGATGTTTCTTTTTCTGTGTGACTTATTTCAGTTAGAATCATCATACCTGAATCCACTCATTATGCTGCTACGGGCCTGATGACATAGATTTCCTTGCTGAGTGATATTGCATTGTACGTAATTACCACAACTTCTTTATCCATTTTTCACTTTCTGCGATATTGAACTTGTACCGTAAACCAGGTTCTTGTAAACAGAGCCGTCCCA
Source organism: Lagenorhynchus albirostris (assembly GCF_949774975.1). Taxonomy (NCBI): domain Eukaryota; kingdom Metazoa; phylum Chordata; class Mammalia; order Artiodactyla; family Delphinidae; genus Lagenorhynchus; species Lagenorhynchus albirostris. Next base: position 321,454 of record NW_026783322.1, on the reverse strand, counting down.
ACCTTTGATTTTAATTTTTGATTTTAATTTCCCTAAGCTATAGGACCATAAGTGGAAGTGCCCTAGGCTCTGTTGCTTTGTTTTTTAGATGTTTCAGGAAACACCATACACTTCTCCCGAGTGGCTGTTGGCAATTTACATCCCGCCCATCAGCATAACAAGGCTCCCAGTTCTCCATGGCCTGTCCTGCCTTTCTGGATTTTACACTTTTTTCAGATGGCCCTTTTGACCGGGGGGAAGTGAGACTTCATTGTAGTGCAGATTTCCTTTGCAAGCTTGCTTGGTTGGCCAAAAAGGGCGTATGCGTTTTTTCCTGAATATATTCAGGAAAAAACGCATACGCCCTTTTTGGCCAAGTGCATCATTGTGGACGTTCTGCCTCTTTTCCTATGCTTTAAATGCAATTCCAGTCTACCTCCTGAAATCGGTTTCCTGCAATTCTGCCCCGCTTTCAAGTCCTCTTGGCAGCCTTACTTCAGTATATTTTTGGACGATAGCTATCATTTATAACTCTGCAGGTTTGTGAATTACAGTGCCCCTGAGCTCCTTTCTTCAACTCGCTTTCTCGTGAGATGGCCGCAACACCGCAGGATTGCTTCGGGCCCTAATCTGGTTCCGGCACGGCACGCTGAGCCTTTGGTTAATTCCTCTTCCTGGTGGGAAATGAGAGTTAAATTTGCCCGTCCAGACACCTCCAGCTAGTCTGTCATTGGTTCTCCCTATTCCTGTTCATCTTCCGCAGAAATTGCAAACTGGGCCAAACAGGAGGTTAAAGGCACTGACTCTCCAAGTCGGGAGAGTGTTAGTAAAGCGTCTGGAATGTTGCACCCGAGTACCAGGGGACGAAAACTGACACATATTGGAACACGTCTCCCGATCACACGGTTGATCATACTCTGGGTTCCACATGCATGTTTTAGCTGAAGGAAGAATACCTTAAACCTGGAGAGTTGAGACCCGTGGAATGGGTACCATGCAATATGACTTCAAAGGGTCTTCATTTGCTCACCGAACCTCTCCAGTCCTATCACTGCTGCGTTTATGCCCCTGTACACACGCTTGATTCTCTTTCGGAGACATAGCAATCCATAGGTTTTAAGATACTTCCTAGTCAGGTACATTCTTAGGCGTCTTATATGGGGTGTTGAGTCCATTTCGTTGAGCAAGGAGTAGCTCTTGTCTATTCCATATTTGGCTTAAGGAAGTTTATCTGTGCTCATTTCAATCTCTGGTTTTATGCAGCACCCCAACTCACCTTTCCCCTTAAGCAAGCATAAGTTGGGTTTCTAAATTTGAGACCCTGTTCTGTTTTGGAATTCAGTTCCTGTGTAGCCAAGTTTACATTCCGTGTATTAGTGATATCTTATGATGTTTCTTTTTCTGTGTGACTTATTTCAGTTAGAATCATCATACCTGAATCCACTCATTATGCTGCTATGGGCCTGATGACATAGATTTCATTGCTGAGTTATACTGCATTGTACGTAAGTACCACAACTTCTTTATCCATTTTTCACTTTCTGCGATATTGAACTTGTACCGTAAACGTGGTTCTTGTAAACACAGCCGTGCCAAACTTTGGGGTTGCTGTGTCTTTTTGATTTTAATTTCCCTAAGCTATAGGACCATAAGTGGAAGTGCCCTAGGCTCTGTTGCTTTGTTTTTTAGATGTTTCAGGAAACACCATACACTTCTCCAGAGTGGCTGTTGGCAATTTACATCCTGCCCATCAGCATAACAAGGCTCCCAGTTCTCCATGGCCTGTCCTGCCTTTCTGGATTTTACACTTTTTTCAGATGGCCCTTTTGACCGGGGGGAAGTGAGACTTCATTGTAGTGCAGATTTCCTTTGCAAGCTTGCTTGGTTGGCCAAAAAGGGCGTATGCGTTTTTTCCTGAATATATTCAGGAAAAAACGCATACGCCCTTTTTGGCCAAGTGCATCATTGTGGACGTTCTGCCTCTTTCCCTATGCTTTAAATGCAATTCCAGTCTACCTCCTGAAATCGGTTTCCTGCAATTCTGCCCCAAGTTCAAGTCCTCTTGGCAGCCTTACTTCAGTATATTTTTGGACGATAGCTGTCATTTATACCTCTGCAGGTTTGTGAATTACAGTGCCCCTGAGCTCCTTTCTTCAACTCGCTTTCTAGTGAACTGGCCGCAATACCGCAGGATTGCTTCAGGCCATAATCTGGTTCTGGCATGGAACGCTGAGCCTTAGGTTAATTCCTCTTCCTGGTGGGAAATGAGAGTTAAATTTGCCCGTCCAGACACCTCCAGCTAGTCTGTCATTGGTTCTCCCTATTCCTGTTCATCTTCCGCAGAAATTGCAAACTGGGCCAAACAGGAGGTTAAAGGCACTGACTCTCCAAGTCGGGAGAGTGTTAGTAAAGCGTCTGGAATGTTGCACCCGAGTACCAATGGGACGAAAACTGAGACATATTGGAACACGTCTCCCGATCACACGGTTGATCATACTCTGGGTTCCACATGCATGTTTTAGCTGAAGGAAGAATACCTTAAACCTGGAGAGTTGAGACCCGTGGAATGGTTACCATGCAATATGACTTCAAAGGGTCTTCATTTGCTCACCGAACCTCTCCAATCCTATCACTGCTGCGTTTATGCCCCTGTACACACGCTTGATTCTCTTTCGGAGACATAGCAGTCCATAGGTTTTAAGATACTTCCTAGTCAGGTACATTTTAGGCATTTAATATGGGGTGTTGAGTCCATTTCGTTGAGCAAGGAGTAGCTCTTGTCTATTCCATATTTGGCTTAAGGAACTTTATCTGTGCTCATTTCAATCTCTGGTTTTATGCAGCACCCCAACTCACCTTTCCCCTTAAGCAAGCATAAGTTGGGTTTCTAAATTTGAGACCCTGTTCTGTTTTGTAATTCAGTTCCTGTGTAGCCAAGTTTACATTCCGTGTATTAGTGATATCTTATGATGTTTCTTTTTCTGTGTGACTTATTTCAGTTAGAATCATCATACCTGAATCCACTCATTATGCTGCTACGGGCCTGATGACATAGATTTCCTTGCTGAGTGATATTGCATTGTACGTAAGTACCACAACTTCTTTATCCATTTTTCACTTTCTGCGATATTGAACTTGTACCGTAAACCAGGTTCTTGTAAACAGAGCCGTCCCAACCTTTGGGGTGGCTGTGTCTTTTTGATTTTAATTTCCCTAAGCTATAGGACCATAAGTGGAAGTGCCCTAGGCTCTGTTGCTTTGTTTTTTAGATGTTTCAGGAAACACCATACACTTCTCCCGAGTGGCTGTTGGCAATTGACATCCCGCCCATCAGCATAACAAGGCTCCCAGTTCTCCATGGCCTGTCCTGCCTTTCTGGATTTTACACTTTTTTCAGATGGCCCTTTTGACCGGGGGGAAGTGAGACTTCATTGTAGTGCAGATTTCCTTTGCAAGCTTGCTTGGTTGGCCAAAAAGGGCGTATGCGTTTTTTCCTGAATATATTCAGGAAAAAACGCATACGCCCTTTTTGGCCAAGTGCATCATTGTGGACGTTCTGCCTCTTTTCCTATGCTTTAAATGCAATTCCAGTCTACCTCCTGAAATCGGTTTCCTGCAATTCTGCCCTGCTTTCAAGTCCTCTTGGCAGCCTTACTTCAGTATATTTTTGGACGATAGCTGTCATTTATACCTCTGCAGGTTTGTGAATTACAGTGCCCCTGAGCTCCTTTCTTCAACTCGCTTTCTCGTGAGATGGCCGCAACACCGCAAGATTGCTTCAGGCCCTAATCTTGTTCCGGCATGGCACGCTGAGCCTTTGGTTAATTCCTCTTCCTGGTGCGAAATGAGAGTTAAATTTGCCCGTCCAGACACCTCCATCTAGTCTGTCATTGCTTCTCCCTATTCCTGTTCATCTTCCGCAGAAATTGCAAACTGGGCCAAACAGGAGGTTAAAGGCACTGACTCTCCAAGTCGGGAGAGTGTTAGTAAAGCGTCTGGAATGTTGCACCCGAGTACCAGGGGACGAAAACTGACACATATTGGAACACGTCTCCCGATCACACGGTTGATCATACTCTGGGTTCCACATGCATGTTTTAGCTGAAAGAAGAATGCCTTAAACCTGGAGAGTTGAGACCCGTGGAATGGGTACCATGCAATATGACTTCAAAGGGTCTTCATTTGCTCACCGAACCTCTCCAATCCTATCACTGCTGCGTTTATGCCCCTGTACACACGCTTGATTCTCTTTCGGAGACTAAGCAATCCATAGGTTTTAAGATACTTCCTAGTCAGGTATATTCTTAGGCGTTTAATATGGGGTGTTGAGTCCATTTCGTTGAGCAAGGAGTAGCTCTTGTCTATTCCATATTTGGCTTAAGGAACTTTATCTGTGCTCATTTCAATCTCTGGTTTTATGCAGCACCCCAACTCACCTTAACCCTTAAGCAAGCATAAGTTGGTTTTCTAAATTTGAGACCCTGTTCTGTTTTGTAATTCAGTTCCTGTGTAGCCAAGGTTACATTCCGTGTATTAGTGATATCTTATGCTGTTTCTTTTTCTGTGTGACTTATTTCAGTTAGAATCATCATACCTGAATCCACTCATTATGCTGCTACGGGCCTGATGACATAGATTTCCTTGCTGAGTGATATTGCATTGTACGTAAGTACCACAACTTCTTTATCCATTTTTCACTTTCTGCGATATTGAACTTGTACCGTAAACCAGGTTCTTGTAAACAGAGCCATCCCAACCTTTGGGGTGGCTGTGTCTTTTGATTTTAATTTCCCTAAGCTATAGGACCATAAGTGGAAGTGCCCTAGGCTCTGTTGCTTTGTTTTTTAGATGTTTCAGGAAACACCATACACTTCTCCCGAGTGGCTGTTGGCAATTTACATCCCGCCCATCAGCATAACAAGGCTCCCAGTTCTCCATGGCCTGTCCTGCCTTTCTGGATTTTACACTTTTTTCAGATGGCCCTTTTGACCGGGGGGAAGTGAGACTTCATTGTAGTGCAGATTTCCTTTGCAAGCTTGCTTGGTTGGCCAAAAAGGGCGTATGCGTTTTTTCCTGAATATATTCAGGAAAAAACGCATACGCCCTTTTTGGCCAAGTGCATCATTGTGGACGTTCTGCCTCTTTTCCTATGCTTTAAATGCAATTCCAGTCTACCTCCTGAAATCGGTTTCCTGCAATTCTGCCCCGCTTTCAAGTCCTCTTGGCAGCCTTACTTCAGTATATTTTTGGACGATAGCTATCATTTATAACTCTGCAGGTTTGTGAATTACAGTGCCCCTGAGCTCCTTTCTTCAACTCGCTTTCTCGTGAGCTGGCCGCAACACCGCAGGATTGCTTCGGGCCCTAATCTGGTTCCGGCACGGCACGCTGAGCCTTTGGTTAATTCCTCTTCCTGGTGGGAAATGAGAGTTAAATTTGCCCGTCCAGACACCTCCAGCTAGTCTGTCATTGGTTCTCCCTATTCCTGTTCATCTTCCGCAGAAATTGCAAACTGGGCCAAACAGGAGGTTAAAGGCACTGACTCTCCAAGTCGGGAGAGTGTTAGTAAAGCGTCTGGAATGTTGCACCCGAGTACCAGGGGACGAAAACTGACACATATTGGAACACGTCTCCCGATCACACGGTTGATCATACTCTGGGTTCCACATGCATGTTTTAGCTGAAGGAAGAATACCTTAAACCTGGAGAGTTGAGACCCGTGGAATGGGTACCATGCAATATGACTTCAAAGGGTCTTCATTTGCTCACCGAACCTCTCCAGTCCTATCACTGCTGCGTTTATGCCCCTGTACACACGCTTGATTCTCTTTCGGAGACATAGCAATCCATAGGTTTTAAGATACTTCCTAGTCAGGTACATTCTTAGGCGTCTTATATGGGGTGTTGAGTCCATTTCGTTGAGCAAGGAGTAGCTCTTGTCTATTCCATATTTGGCTTAAGGAAGTTTATCTGTGCTCATTTCAATCTCTGGTTTTATGCAGCACCCCAACTCACCTTTCCCCTTAAGCAAGCATAAGTTGGGTTTCTAAATTTGAGACCCTGTTCTGTTTTGGAATTCAGTTCCTGTGTAGCCAAGTTTACATTCCGTGTATTAGTGATATCTTATGATGTTTCTTTTTCTGTGTGACTTATTTCAGTTAGAATCATCATACCTGAATCCACTCATTATGCTGCTATGGGCCTGATGACATAGATTTCATTGCTGAGTTATACTGCATTGTACGTAAGTACCACAACTTCTTTATCCATTTTTCACTTTCTGCGATATTGAACTTGTACCGTAAACGTGGTTCTTGTAAACACAGCCGTGCCAAACTTTGGGGTTGCTGTGTCTTTTTGATTTTAATTTCCCTAAGCTATAGGACCATAAGTGGAAGTGCCCTAGGCTCTGTTGCTTTGTTTTTTAGATGTTTCAGGAAACACCATACACTTCTCCAGAGTGGCTGTTGGCAATTTACATCCTGCCCATCAGCATAACAAGGCTCCCAGTTCTCCATGGCCTGTCCTGCCTTTCTGGATTTTACACTTTTTTCAGATGGCCCTTTTGACCGGGGGGAAGTGAGACTTCATTGTAGTGCAGATTTCCTTTGCAAGCTTGCTTGGTTGGCCAAAAAGGGCGTATGCGTTTTTTCCTGAATATATTCAGGAAAAAACGCATACGCCCTTTTTGGCCAAGTGCATCATTGTGGACGTTCTGCCTCTTTCCCTATGCTTTAAATGCAATTCCAGTCTACCTCCTGAAATCGGTTTCCTGCAATTCTGCCCCGCTTTCAAGTCCTCTTGGCAGCCTTACTTCAGTATATTTTTGGACGATAGCTGTCATTTATACCTCTGCAGGTTTGTGAATTACAGTGCCCCTGAGCTCCTTTCTTCAACTCGCTTTCTAGTGAACTGGCCGCAATACCGCAGGATTGCTTCAGGCCATAATCTGGTTCTGGCATGGAACGCTGAGCCTTAGGTTAATTCCTCTTCCTGGTGGGAAATGAGAGTTAAATTTGCCCGTCCAGACACCTCCAGCTAGTCTGTCATTGGTTCTCCCTATTCCTGTTCATCTTCCGCAGAAATTGCAAACTGGGCCAAACAGGAGGTTAAAGGCACTGACTCTCCAAGTCGGGAGAGTGTTAGTAAAGCGTCTGGAATGTTGCACCCGAGTACCAATGGGACGAAAACTGAGACATATTGGAACACGTCTCCCGATCACACGGTTGATCATACTCTGGGTTCCACATGCATGTTTTAGCTGAAGGAAGAATACCTTAAACCTGGAGAGTTGAGACCCGTGGAATGGTTACCATGCAATATGACTTCAAAGGGTCTTCATTTGCTCACCGAACCTCTCCAATCCTATCACTGCTGCGTTTATGCCCCTGTACACACGCTTGATTCTCTTTCGGAGACATAGCAGTCCATAGGTTTTAAGATACTTCCTAGTCAGGTACATTTTAGGCATTTAATATGGGGTGTTGAGTCCATTTCGTTGAGCAAGGAGTAGCTCTTGTCTATTCCATATTTGGCTTAAGGAACTTTATCTGTGCTCATTTCAATCTCTGGTTTTATGCAGCACCCCAACTCACCTTTCCCCTTAAGCAAGCATAAGTTGGGTTTCTAAATTTGAGACCCTGTTCTGTTTTGTAATTCAGTTCCTGTGTAGCCAAGTTTACATTCCGTGTATTAGTGATATCTTATGATGTTTCTTTTTCTGTGTGACTTATTTCAGTTAGAATCATCATACCTGAATCCACTCATTATGCTGCTACGGGCCTGATGACATAGATTTCCTTGCTGAGTGATATTGCATTGTACGTAAGTACCACAACTTCTTTATCCATTTTTCACTTTCTGCGATATTGAACTTGTACCGTAAACCAGGTTCTTGTAAACAGAGCCGTCCCAACCTTTGGGGTGGCTGTGTCTTTTTGATTTTAATTTCCCTAAGCTATAGGACCATAAGTGGAAGTGCCCTAGGCTCTGTTGCTTTGTTTTTTAGATGTTTCAGGAAACACCATACACTTCTCCCGAGTGGCTGTTGGCAATTTACATCCCGCCCATCAGCATAACAAGGCTCCCAGTTCTCCATGGCCTGTCCTGCCTTTCTGGATTTTACACTTTTTTCAGATGGCCCTTTTGACCGGGGGGAAGTGAGACTTCATTGTAGTGCAGATTTCCTTTGCAAGCTTGCTTGGTTGGCCAAAAAGGGCGTATGCGTTTTTTCCTGAATATATTCAGGAAAAAACGCATACGCCCTTTTTGGCCAAGTGCATCATTGTGGACGTTCTGCCTCTTTTCCTATGCTTTAAATGCAATTCCAGTCTACCTCCTGAAATCGGTTTCCTGCAATTCTGCCCCGCTTTCAAGTCCTCTTGGCAGCCTTACTTCAGTATATTTTTGGACGATAGCTGTCATTTATACCTCTGCAGGTTTGTGAATTACAGTGCCCCTGAGCTCCTTTCTTCAACTCGCTTTCTCGTGAGATGGCCGCAACACCGCAAGATTGCTTCAGGCCCTAATCTTGTTCCGGCATGGCACGCTGAGCCTTTGGTTAATTCCTCTTCCTGGTGCGAAATGAGAGTTAAATTTGCCCGTCCTGACACCTCCATCTAGTCTGTCATTGGTTCTCCCTATTCCTGTTCATCTTCTGCAGAAATTGCAAACTGGGCCAAACAGGAGGTTAAAGGCACTGACTCTCCAAGTCGGGAGAGTGTTAGTAAAGCGTCTGGAATGTTGCACCCGAGTACCAGGGGACGAAAACTGACACATATTTGAACACGTCTCCCGATCACACGGTTGATCATACTCTGGGTTCCACATGCATGTTTTAGCTGAAAGAAGAATGCCTTAAACCTGGAGAGTTGAGACCCGTGGAATGGGTACCATGCAATATGACTTCAAAGGGTCTTCATTTGCTCACCGAACCTCTCCAATCCTATCACTGCTGCGTTTATGCCCCTGTACACACGCTTGATTCTCTTTCGGAGACTAAGCAATCCATAGGTTTTAAGATACTTCCTAGTCAGGTATATTCTTAGGCGTTTAATATGGGGTGTTGAGTCCATTTCGTTGAGCAAGGAGTAGCTCTTGTCTATTCCATATTTGGCTTAAGGAACTTTATCTGTGCTCATTTCAATCTCTGGTTTTATGCAGCACCCCAACTCACCTTTCCCCTTAAGCAAGCATAAGTTGGTTTTCTAAATTTGAGACCCTGTTCTGTTTTGTAATTCAGTTCCTGTGTAGCCAAGTTTACATTCCGTGTATTAGTGATATCTTATGATGTTTCTTTTTCTGTGTGACTTATTTCAGTTAGAATCATCATACCTGAATCCACTCATTATGCTGCTACGGGCCTGATGACATAGATTTCCTTGCTGAGTGATATTGCATTGTACGTAAGTACCACAACTTCTTTATCCATTTTTCACTTTCTGCGATATTGAACTTGTACCGTAAACCAGGTTCTTGTAAACAGAGCCGTCCCAACCTTTGGGGTGGCTGTGTCTTTTGATTTTAATTTCCCTAAGCTATAGGACCATAAGTGGAAGTGCCCTAGGCTCTGTTGCTTTGTTTTTTAGATGTTTCAGGAAACACCATACACTTCTCCCGAGTGGCTGTTGGCAATTTACATCCCGCCCATCAGCATAACAAGGCTCCCAGTTCTCCATGGCCTGTCCTGCCTTTCTGGATTTTACACTTTTTTCAGATGGCCCTTTTGACCGGGGGGAAGTGAGACTTCATTGTAGTGCAGATTTCCTTTGCAAGCTTGCTTGGTTGGCCAAAAAGGGCGTATGCGTTTTTTCCTGAATATATTCAGGAAAAAACGCATACGCCCTTTTTGGCCAAGTGCATCATTGTGGACGTTCTGCCTCTTTTCCTATGCTTTAAATGCAATTCCAGTCTACCTCCTGAAATCGGTTTCCTGCAATTCTGCCCCGCTTTCAAGTCCTCTTGGCAGCCTTACTTCAGTATATTTTTGGACGATAGCTGTCATTTATAACTCTGCAGGTTTGTGAATTACAGTGCCCCTGAGCTCCTTTCTTCAACTCGCTTTCTCGTGAGCTGGCCGCAACACCACAGGATGGCTTCAGGCCCTAATCTGGTTCCGGCACGGCACGTTGAACCTTTGGTTAATTCCTCTTCCCGGTGGGAAATGAGAGTTAAATTTGCCCGTCCAGACACCTCCAGCTAGTCTGTCATTGGTTCTCCCTATTCCTGTTCATCTTCCGCAGAAATTGCAAACTGGGCCAAACAGGAGGTTAAAGGCACTGACTCTCCAAGTCGGGAGAGTGTTAGTAAAGCGTCTGGAATGTTGCACCCGAGTACCAGGGGACGAAAACTGACACATATTTGAACACGTCTCCCAATCACACGGTTGATCATACTCTGGGTTCCACATGCATGTTTTAGCTGAAGGAAGAATCCCTTAAACCTGGAGAGTTGAGACCCGTGGAATGGGTACCATGCAATATGACTTCAAAGGGTCTTCATTTGCTCACCGAACCTCTCCAATCCTATCACTGCTGCGTTTATGCCCCTGTACACACGCTTGATTCTCTTTCGGAGACATAGCAATCCATAGGTTTTAAGATACTTCCTAGTCAGGTATATTCTTAGGTGTTTAATATGGGGTGTTGAGTCCATTTCGTTGAGCAAGGAGTAGCTCTTGTCTATTCCATATTTGGCTTAAGGAACTTTATCTGTGCTCATTTCAATCTCTGGTTTTATGCAGCACCCCAACTCACCTTTCCCCTTAAGCAAGCATAATTTGGTTTTCTAAATTTGAGACCCTGTTCTGTTTTGTAATTCAGTTCCTGTGTAGCCAAGTTTACATTCCGTGTATTAGTGATATCTTATGATGTTTCTTTTTCTGTGTGACTTATTTCAGTTAGAATCATCATACCTGAATCCACTCATTATGCTGCTACGGGCCTGATGACATAGATTTCCTTGCTGAGTGATATTGCATTGTACGTAAGTACCACAACTTCTTTATCCATTTTTCACTTTCTGCGATATTGAACTTGTACCATAAACCAGGTTCTTGTAAACAGAGCCGTCCCAACCTTTGGGGTGGCTGTGTCTTTTTGATTTTAATTTCCCTAAGCTATAGGACCATAAGTGGAAGTGCCCTAGGCTCTGTTGCTTTGTTTTTTAGATGTTTCAGGAAACACCATACACTTCTCCCGAGTGGCTGTTGGCAATTTACATCCCGCCCATCAGCATAACAAGGCTCCCAGTTCTCCATGGCCTGTCCTGCCTTTCTGGATTTTACACTTTTTTCAGATGGCCCTTTTGACCGGGGGGAAGTGAGACTTCATTGTAGTGCAGATTTCCTTTGCAAGCTTGCTTGGTTGGCCAAAAAGGGCGTATGCGTTTTTTCCTGAATATATTCAGGAAAAAACGCATACGCCCTTTTTGGCCAAGTGCATCATTGTGGACGTTCTGCCTCTTTTCCTATGCTTTAAATGCAATTCCAGTCTACTTCCTGAAATCGGTTTCCTGCAATTCTGCCCCGCTTTCAAGTCCTCTTGGCAGCCTTACTTCAGTATATTTTTGGACGATAGCTATCATTTATAACTCTGCAGGTTTGTGAATTACAGTGCCCCTGAGCTCCTTTCTTCAACTGCTTTCTCGTGAGCTGGCCGCAACACCGCAGGATGGCTTCAGGCCCTAATCTGGTTCCGGCACGGCACGCTGAGCCTTTGGTTAATTCCTCTTCCTGGTGGGAAATGAGAGTTAAATTTGCCCGTCCAGACACCTCCAGCTAGTCTGTCATTGGTTCTCCCTATTCCTGTTCATCTTCCGCAGAAATTGCAAACTGGGCCAAACAGGAGGTTAAAGGCACTGACTCTCCAAGTCGGGAGAGTGTTAGTAAAGCGTCTGGAATGTTGCACCGAGTACCAGGGGACGAAAACTGACACATATTTGAACACGTCTCCCGATCACACGGTTGATCATACTCTGGGTTCCACATGCATGTTTTAGCTGAAGGAAGAATGCCTTAAACCTGGAGAGTGGAGACCCGTGGAATGGGTACCATGCAATATGACTTCAAAGGGTCTTCATTTGCTCACCGAACCTCTCCAATCCTATCACTGCTGCGTTTATGCCCCTGTACACACGCTTGATTCTCTTTCGGAGACATAGCAATCCATAGGTTTTAAGATACTTCCTAGTCAGGTATATTCTTAGGTGTTTAATATGGGGTGTTAAGTCCATTTCGTTGAGCAAGGAGTAGCTCTTGTCTATTCCATATTTGGCTTAAGGAACTTTATCTGTGCTCATTTCAATCTCTGGTTTTATGCAGCACCCCAACTCACCTTTCCCCTTAAGCAATCATAAGTTGGTTTTCTAAATTTGAGACCCTGTTCTGTTTTGTAATTCAGTTCCTGTGTAGCCAAGTTTACATTCCGTGTATTAGTGATATCTTATGATGTTTCTTTTTCTGTGTGACTTATTTCAGTTAGAATCATCATACCTGAATCCACTCATTATGCTGCTACGGGCCTAATGACATAGATTTCCTTGCTGAGTGATATTGCATTGTACGTAAGTACCACAACTTCTTTATCCATTTTTCACTTTCTGCGATATTGAACTTGTACCGTAAACCAGGTTCTTGTAAACAGAGCCGTCCCAACCTTTGGGGTGGCTGTGTCTTTTGATTTTAATTTCCCTAAGCTATAGGACCATAAGTGGAAGTGCCCTAGGCTCTGTTGCTTTGTTTTTTAGATGTTTCAGGAAACACCATACACTTCTCCCGAGTGGCTGTTGGCAATTTACATCCCGCCCATCAGCATAACAAGGCTCCCAGTTCTCCATGGCCTGTCCTGCCTTTCTGGATTTTACACTTTTTTCAGATGGCCCTTTTGACCGGGGGGAAGTGAGACTTCATTGTAGTGCAGATTTCCTTTGCAAGCTTGCTTGGTTGGCCAAAAAGGGCGTATGCGTTTTTTCCTGAATATATTCAGGAAAAAACGCATACGCCCTTTTTGGCCAAGTGCATCATTGTGGACGTTCTGCCTCTTTTCCTATGCTTTAAATGCAATTCCAGTCTACCTCCTGAAATCGGTTTCCTGCAATTCTGCCCCGCTTTCAAGTCCTCTTGGCAGCCTTACTTCAGTATATTTTTGGACGATAGCTGTCATTTATAACTCTGCAGGTTTGTGAATTACAGTGCCCCTGAGCTCCTTTCTTCAACTCGCTTTCTCGTGAGCTGGCCGCAACACCGCAGGATGGCTTCAGGCCCTAATCTGGTTCCGGCATGGCACGCTGAGCCTTTGGTTAATTCCTCTTCCTGGTGGGAAATGAGAGTTAATTTGCCCGTCCAGACACCTCCAGCTAGTCTGTCATTGGTTCTCCCTATTCCTGTTCATCTTCCGCAGAAATTGCAAACTGGGCCAAACAGGAGGTTAAAGGCACTGACTCTCCAAGTCGGGAGAGTGTTAGTAAAGCGTCTGGAATGTTGCACCCGAGTACCAGGGGACGAAAACTGACACATATTGGAACACGTCTCCCGATCACACGGTTGATCATACTCTGGGTTCCACATGCATGTTTTAGCTGAAAGAAGAATGCCTTAAACCTGGAGAGTTGAGACCTGTGGAATGGGTACCATGCAATATGACTTCAAAGGGTCTTCATTTGCTCACCGAACCTCTCCAATCCTATCACTGCTGCGTTTATGCCCCTGTACACACGCTTGATTCTCTTTCGGAGACATAACAATCCATAGGTTTTAAGATACTTCCTAGTCAGGTATATTCTTAGGTGTTTAATATGGGGTGTTGAGTCCATTTCGTTGAGCAAGGAGTAGCTCTTGTCTATTCCATATTTGGCTTAAGGAACTTTATCTGTGCTCATTTCAATCTCTGGTTTTATGCAGCACCCCAACTCACCTTTCCCCTTAAGCAAGCATAAGTTGGGTTTCTAAATTTGAGACCCTGTTCTGTTTTGGAATTCAGTTCCTGTGTAGCCAAGGTTACATTCCGTGTATTAGTGATATCTTATGATGTTTCTTTTTCTGTGTGACTTATTTCAGTTAGAATCATCATACCTGAATCCACTCATTATGCTGCTACGGGCCTGATGACATAGATTTCATTGCTGAGTGATACTGCATTGTACGTAATTACCACAACTTCTTTATCCATTTTTCACTTTCTGCGATATTGCACTTGTACCGTAAACCAGGTTCTTGTAAACAGAGCCGTCCGAACCGTTGGGGTGTCTGTGTCTTTTTGATTTTAATTTCCCTAAGCTATAGGACCATAAGTGGAAGTGCCCTAGGCTCTGTTGCTTTGTTTTTTAGATGTTTCAGGAAACACCATACACTTCTCCCGAGTGGCTGTTGGCAATTTACATCCCGCCCATCAGCATAACAAGGCTCCCAGTTCTCCATGGCCTGTCCTGCCTTTCTGGATTTTACACTTTTTTCAGATGGCCCTTTTGACCGGGGGGAAGTGAGACTTCATTGTAGTGTAGATCTCCTTTGCAAGCTTGCTTGGTTGGCCAAAAACGGTGTATGCGTTTTTTCCTGAATATATTCAGGAAAAAATGCATACACGCTTTTTATCCAAGTGCATCATTGTGGACGTTCTGCCTCTTTTCCTATGCTTTAAATGCAATTCCAGTCTACCTCCTGAAATCGGTTTCCTGCAATTCTGCCCCGCTTTCAAGTCCTCTTGGCAGCCTTACTTCAGTATATTTTTGGACGATAGCTATCATTTATAACTCTGCAGGTTTGTGAATTACAGTGCCCCTGAGCTCCTTTCTTCAACTCGCTTTCTCGTGAGCTGGCCGCAACACCGCAGGAGTGTTTCAGGCCCTATTCTGGTTCAGGCACGGCACGCTGAGCCTTTGGTTAATTCCCCTTCCTGGTGGGAAATGAGAGTTAAATTTGCCCGTCCAGACACCTCTAGCTAGTCTGTCATTGGTTCTCCCTATTCCTGTTCATCTTCCGCAGAAATTGCAAACTGGGCCAATCAGGAGGTTAAAGGCACTGACTCTCCAAGTCGGGAGAGTGTTAGTAAAGCATCTGGAATGTTGCACCCGAGTACCAGGGGACGAAAACTGAGACATATTTGAACACGTCTCCCGCTCTGATGGTTGATCATACTCTGGGTTCCACATGCATGTTTTAGCTGAAGGAAGAATACCTTAAACCTGGAAAGTTGAGACCCGTGGAATGGGTACCATTCAATATGACTTCAAAGGGTCTTCATTTGCTCACCGAACCTCTCCAATCCTATCACTGCTGCGTTTATGCCCCTGTACACACGCTTGATTCTCTTTCGGAGTCATAGCAGTCCATAGGTTTTAAGATACTTCCTAGTCAGGTACATTCTTAGGTGTTTAATATTGGGTGATGAGTCCGTTTCGTTGAGCAAGGAGTAGCTGTTGTCTGTTCCATATTTGGCTTAAGGAACTTTATCTGTGCTCATTTCAATCTCTGGTTTTATGCAGCACCCCAACTCACCTTTCCCCTTAAGCAAGCATAAGTTGGTTTTCTAAATTTGAGACCCTGTTCTGTTTTGTAATTCAGTTCCTGTGTAGCCAAGGTTACATTCCGTGTATTAGTGATATCTTATGATGTTTCTTTTTCTGTGTGACTTATTTCAGTTACAATCATCGTACCTGAATCCACTCATTATGCTGCTACGGGCCTGATGACATAGATTTCATTGCTGAGTGATACTGCATTGTACGTAAGTACCACAACTTCTTTATCCATTTTTCACTTTCTGCGATATTGAACTTGTACCGTAAACCAGGTTCTTGTAAACAGAGCCGTCCCAACCTTTGGGGTGGCTGTGTCTTTTGATTTTAATTTCCCTAAGCTATAGGACCATAAGTGGAAGTGCCCTAGGCTCTGTTGCTTTGTTTTTTAGATGTTTCAGGAAACACCATACACTTCTCCGGAGTGGCTGTTGGCAATTTACATCCCGCCCATCAGCATAACAAGGCTCCCAGTTCTCCATGGCCTGTCCTGCCTTTCTGGATTTTACACTTTTTTCAGATGGCCCTTTTGACCGGGGGGAAGTGAGACTTCATTGTAGTGCAGATTTCCTTTGCAAGCTTGCTTGGTTGGCCAAAAAGTGCGTATGCGTTTTTTCCTGAATATATTCAGGAAAAAACGCATACGCCCTTTTTGGCCAAGTGCATCATTGTGGACGTTCTGCCTCTTTTCCTATGCTTTAAATGCAATTCCAGTCTACCTCCTGAAATCGGTTTCCTGCAATTCTGCCCCGCTTTCAAGTCCTCTTGGCAGCCTTACTTCAGTATATTTTTGGACGATAGCTGTCATTTATAACTCTGCAGGTTTGTGAATTACAGTGCCCCTGAGCTCCTTTCTTCAACTCGCTTTCTCGTGAGCTGGCCGCAAAACCGCAGGATGGCTTCAGGCCCTAATCTGGTTCCGGCACGGCACGCTGAGCCTTTGGTTAATTCCTCTTCCTGGTGGGAAATGAGAGTTAAATTTGCCCGTCCAGACACCTCCAGCTAGTCTGTCATTGGTTCTCCCTATTCCTGTTCATCTTCCGCAGAAATTGCAAACTGGGCCAAACAGGAGGTTAAAGGCACTGACTCTCCAAGTCGGGAGAGTGTTAGTAAAGCGTCTGGAATGTTGCACCCGAGTACCAGGGGACGAAAACTGACACATATTGGAACACGTCTCCCGCTCACACGGTTGATCATACTCTGGGTTCCACATGCATGTTTTAGCTGAAGGAAGAATGCCTTAAACCTGGAGAGTTGAGACCCGTGGAATGGGTACCATGCAATATGACTTCAAAGGGTCTTCATTTGCTCACCGAACCTCTCCAATCCTATCACTGCTGCGTTTATGCCCTGTACACACGCTTGATTCTCTTTCGGAGACATAGCAGTCCATAGGTTTTAAGATACTTCCTAGTCAGGTACATTTTAGGCGTTTAATATGGGGTGTTGAGTCCATTTCGTTGAGCAAGGAGTAGCTCTTGTCTATTCCATATTTGGCTTAAGGAACTTTATCTGTGCTCATTTCAATCTCTGGTTTTATGCAGCACCCCAACTCACCTTTCCCCTTAAGCAAGCATAAGTTGGTTTTCTAAATTTGAGACCCTGTTCTGTTTTGTAATTCAGTTCCTGTGTAGCCAAGTTTACATTCCGTGTATTAGTGATATCTTATGATGTTTCTTTTTCTGTGTGACTTATTTCAGTTAGAATCATCGTACCTGAATCCACTCATTATGCTGCTACGGGCCTGATGACATAGATTTCATTGCTGAGTGATACTGCATTGTACGTAAGTACCACAACTTCTTTATCCATTTTTCACTTTCTGCGATATTGAACTTGTACCGTAAACCAGGTTCTTGTAAACAGAGCCGTCCCAACCTTTGGGGTGGCTGTGTCTTTTGATTTTAATTTCCCTAAGCTATAGGACCATAAGTGGAAGTGCCCTAGGCTCTGTTGCTTTGTTTTTTAGATGTTTCAGGAAACACCATACACTTCTCCCGAGTGGCTGTTGGCAATTGACATCCCGCCCATCAGCATAACAAGGCTCCCAGTTCTCCATGGCCTGTCCTGCCTTTCTGGATTTTACACTTTTTTCAGATGGGCCTTTTGACCGGGGGGAAGTGAGACTTCATTGTAGTGCAGATCTCCTTTGCAAGCTTGCTTGGTTGGCCAAAAAGAGCGTATGCGTTTTTTCCTGAATATATTCAGGAAAAAACGCATACGCCCTTTTTGGCCAAGTGCATCATTGTGGACGTTCTGCCTCTTTTCCTATGCTTTAAATGCAATTCCAGTCTACCTCCTGAAATCGGTTTCCTGCAATTCTGCCCCGCTTTCAAGTCCTCTTGGCAGCCTTACTTCAGTATATTTTTGGACGATAGCTGTCATTTATAACTCTGCAGGTTTGTGAATTACAGTGCCCCTGAGCTCCTTTCTTCAACTCGCTTTCTCGTGAGCTGGCCGCAACACCGCAGGATGGCTTCAGGCCCTAATCTGGTTCCGGCACGGCACGCTGAGCCTTTGGTTAATTCCTCTTCCTGGTGGGAAATGAGAGTTAAATTTGCCCGTCCAGACACCTCCAGCTAGTCTGTCATTGGTTCTCCCTATTCCTGTTCATCTTCCGCAGAAATTGCAAACTGGGCCAAACAGGAGGTTAAAGGCACTGACTCTCCAAGTCGGGAGAGTGTTAGTAAAGCGTCTGGAATGTTGCACCCGAGTACCAGGGGACGAAAACTGACACATATTGGAACACGTCTCCCGATCACACGGTTGATCATACTCTGGGTTCCACATGCATGTTTTAGCTGAAAGAAGAATGCCTTAAACCTGGAGAGTTGAGACCCGTGGAATGGGTACCATGCAATATGACTTCAAAGGGTCTTCATTTGCTCACCGAACCTCTCCAATCCTATCACTGCTGCGTTTATGCCCCTGTACACACGCTTGATTCTCTTTCGGAGACATAGCAATCCATAGGTTTTAAGATACTTCCTAGTCAGGTATATTCTTAGGTGTTTAATATGGGGTGTTGAGTCCATTTCGTTGAGCAAGGAGTAGCTCTTGTCTATTCCATATTTGGCTTAAGGAACTTTATCTGTGCTCATTTCAATCTCTGGTTTTATGCAGCACCCCAACTCACCTTTCCCCTTAAGCAAGCATAAGTTGGGTTTCTAAATTTGAGACCCTGTTCTGTTTTGGAATTCAGTTCCTGTGTAGCCAAGGTTACATTCCGTGTATTAGTGATATCTTATGATGTTTCTTTTTCTGTGTGACTTATTTCAGTTAGAATCATCATACCTGAATCCACTCATTATGCTGCTACGGGCCTGATGACATAGATTTCATTGCTGAGTGATACTGCATTGTACGTAATTACCACAACTTCTTTATCCATTTTTCACTTTCTGCGATATTGCACTTGTACCGTAAACCAGGTTCTTGTAAACAGAGCCGTCCGAACCGTTGGGGTGTCTGTGTCTTTTTGATTTTAATTTCCCTAAGCTATAGGACCATAAGTGGAAGTGCCCTAGGCTCTGTTGCTTTGTTTTTTAGATGTTTCAGGAAACACCATACACTTCTCCCGAGTGGCTGTTGGCAATTTACATCCCGCCCATCAGCATAACAAGGCTCCCAGTTCTCCATGGCCTGTCCTGCCTTTCTGGATTTTACACTTTTTTCAGATGGCCCTTTTGACCGGGGGGAAGTGAGACTTCATTGTAGTGTAGATCTCCTTTGCAAGCTTGTTTGGTTGGTCAAAAACGGTGTATGCGTTTTTTCCTGAATATATTCAGGAAAAAATGCATACACGCTTTTTATCCAAGTGCATCATTGTGGACGTTCTGCCTCTTTTCCTATGCTTTAAATGCAATTCCAGTCTACCTCCTGAAATCGGTTTCCTGCAATTCTGCCCCGCTTTCAAGTCCTCTTGGCAGCCTTACTTCAGTATATTTTTGGACGATAGCTATCATTTATAACTCTGCAGGTTTGTGAATTACAGTGCCCCTGAGCTCCTTTCTTCAACTCGCTTTCTCGTGAGCTGGCCGCAACACCGCAGGAGTGTTTCAGGCCCTATTCTGGTTCAGGCACGGCACGCTGAGCCTTTGGTTAATTCCCCTTCCTGGTGGGAAATGAGAGTTAAATTTGCCCGTCCAGACACCTCTAGCTAGTCTGTCATTGGTTCTCCCTATTCCTGTTCATCTTCCGCAGAAATTGCAAACTGGGCCAATCAGGAGGTTAAAGGCACTGACTCTCCAAGTCGGGAGAGTGTTAGTAAAGCATCTGGAATGTTGCACCCGAGTACCAGGGGACGAAAACTGAGACATATTTGAACACGTCTCCCGCTCTGATGGTTGATCATACTCTGGGTTCCACATGCATGTTTTAGCTGAAGGAAGAATACCTTAAACCTGGAAAGTTGAGACCCGTGGAATGGGTACCATTCAATATGACTTCAAAGGGTCTTCATTTGCTCACCGAACCTCTCCAATCCTATCACTGCTGCGTTTATGCCCCTGTACACACGCTTGATTCTCTTTCGGAGTCATAGCAGTCCATAGGTTTTAAGATACATCCTAGTCAGGTACATTCTTAGGTGTTTAATATTGGGTGATGAGTCCGTTTCGTTGAGCAAGGAGTAGCTGTTGTCTGTTCCATATTTGGCTTAAGGAACTTTATCTGTGCTCATTTCAATCTCTGGTTTTATGCAGCACCCCAACTCACCTTTCCCCTTAAGCAAGCATAAGTTGGTTTTCTAAATTTGAGACCCTGTTCTGTTTTGTAATTCAGTTCCTGTGTAGCCAAGGTTACATTCCGTGTATTAGTGATATCTTATGATGTTTCTTTTTCTGTGTGACTTATTTCAGTTACAATCATCGTACCTGAATCCACTCATTATGCTGCTACAGGCCTGATGACATAGATTTCATTGCTGAGTGATACTGCATTGTACGTAAGTACCACAACTTCTTTATCCATTTTTCACTTTCTGCGATATTGAACTTGTACCGTAAACCAGGTTCTTGTAAACAGAGCCGTCCCAACCTTTGGGGTGGCTGTGTCTTTTGATTTTAATTTCCCTAAGCTATAGGACCATAAGTGGAAGTGCCCTAGGCTCTGTTGCTTTGTTTTTTAGATGTTTCAGGAAACACCATACACTTCTCCGGAGTGGCTGTTGGCAATTTACATCCCGCCCATCAGCATAACAAGGCTCCCAGTTCTCCATGGCCTGTCCTGCCTTTCTGGATTTTACACTTTTTTCAGATGGCCCTTTTGACCGGGGGGAAGTGAGACTTCATTGTAGTGCAGATTTCCTTTGCAAGCTTGCTTGGTTGGCCAAAAAGGGCGTATGCGTTTTTTCCTGAATATATTCAGGAAAAAACGCATACGCCCTTTTTGGCCAAGTGCATCATTGTGGACGTTCTGCCTCTTTTCCTATGCTTTAAATGCAATTCCAGTCTACCTCCTGAAATCGGTTTCCTGCAATTCTGCCCCGCTTTCAAGTCCTCTTGGCAGCCTTACTTCAGTATATTTTTGGACGATAGCTGTCATTTATAACTCTGCAGGTTTGTGAATTACAGTGCCCCTGAGCTCCTTTCTTCAACTCGCTTTCTCGTGAGATGGCCGCAACACTGCAGGATGGCTTCAGGCCCTAATCTGGTTCCGGCACGGCACGCTGAGCCTTTGGTTAATTCCTCTTCCTGGTGGGAAATGAGAGTTAAATTTGCCCGTCCAGACACCTCCAGCTAGTCTGTCATTGGTTCTCCCTATTCCTGTTCATCTTCCGCAGAAATTGCAAACTGGGCCAAACAGGAGGTTAAAGGCACTGACTCTCCAAGTCGGGAGAGTGTTAGTAAAGCGTCTGGAATGTTGCACCCTGGTACCAGGGGACGAAAACTGACACATATTGGAACACGTCTCCCGCTCACACGGTTGATCATACTCTGGGTTCCACATGCATGTTTTAGCTGAAGGAAGAATGCCTTAAACCTGGAGAGTTGAGACCCGTGGAATGGGTACCATGCAATATGACTTCAAAGGGTCTTCATTTGCTCACCGAACCTCTCCAATCCTATCACTGCTGCGTTTATGCCCTGTACACACGCTTGATTCTCTTTCGGAGACATAGCAGTCCATAGGTTTTAAGATACTTCCTAGTCAGGTACATTTTAGGCGTTTAATATGGGGTGTTGAGTCCATTTCGTTGAGCAAGGAGTAGCTCTTGTCTATTCCATATTTGGCTTAAGGAACTTTATCTGTGCTCATTTCAATCTCTGGTTTTATGCAGCACCCCAACTCACCTTTCCCCTTAAGCAAGCATAAGTTGGTTTTCTAAATTTGAGACCCTGTTCTGTTTTGTAATTCAGTTCCTGTGTAGCCAAGTTTACATTCCGTGTATTAGTGATATCTTATGATGTTTCTTTTTCTGTGTGACTTATTTCAGTTAGAATCATCGTACCTGAATCCACTCATTATGCTGCTACGGGCCTGATGACATAGATTTCATTGCTGAGTGATACTGCATTGTACGTAAGTACCACAACTTCTTTATCCATTTTTCACTTTCTGCGATATTGAACTTGTACCGTAAACCAGGTTCTTGTAAACAGAGCCGTCCCAACCTTTGGGGTGGCTGTGTCTTTTGATTTTAATTTCCCTAAGCTATAGGACCATAAGTGGAAGTGCCCTAGGCTCTGTTGCTTTGTTTTTTAGATGTTTCAGGAAACACCATACACTTCTCCCGAGTGGCTGTTGGCAATTTACATCCCGCCCATCAGCATAACAAGGCTCCCAGTTCTCCATGGCCTGTCCTGCCTTTCTGGATTTTACACTTTTTTCAGATGGCCCTTTTGACCGGGGGGAAGTGAGACTTCATTGTAGTGCAGATTTCCTTTGCAAGCTTGCTTGGTTGGCCAAAAAGGGCGTATGCGTTTTTTCCTGAATATATTCAGGAAAAAACGCATACGCCCTTTTTGGCCAAGTGCATCATTGTGGACGTTCTGCCTCTTTTCCTATGCTTTAAATGCAATTCCAGTCTACCTCCTGAAATCGGTTTCCTGCAATTCTGCCCCGCTTTCAAGTCCTCTTGGCAGCCTTACTTCAGTATATTTTTGGACGATAGCTGTCATTTATAACTCTGCAGGTTTGTGAATTACAGTGCCCCTGAGCTCCTTTCTTCAACTCGCTTTCTCGTGAGATGGCCGCAACACCGCAGGATGGCTTCAGGCCCTAATCTGGTTCCGGCACGGCACGCTGAGCCTTTGGTTAATTCCTCTTCCTGGTGGGAAATGAGAGTTAAATTTGCCCGTCCAGACACCTCCAGCTAGTCTGTCATTGGTTCTCCCTATTCCTGTTCATCTTCCGCAGAAATTGCAAACTGGGCCAAACAGGAGGTTAAAGGCACTGACTCTCCAAGTCGGGAGAGTGTTAGTAAAGCGTCTGGAATGTTGCACCCTGGTACCAGGGGACGAAAACTGACACATATTGGAACACGTCTCCCGCTCACACGGTTGATCATACTCTGGGTTCCACATGCATGTTTTAGCTGAAGGAAGAATGCCTTAAACCTGGAGAGTTGAGACCCGTGGAATGGGTACCATGCAATATGACTTCAAAGGGTCTTCATTTGCTCACCGAACCTCTCCAATCCTATCACTGCTGCGTTTATGCCCTGTACACACGCTTGATTCTCTTTCGGAGACATAGCAGTCCATAGGTTTTAAGATACTTCCTAGTCAGGTACATTTTAGGCGTTTAATATGGGGTGTTGAGTCCATTTCGTTGAGCAAGGAGTAGCTCTTGTCTATTCCATATTTGGCTTAAGGAACTTTATCTGTGCTCATTTCAATCTCTGGTTTTATGCAGCACCCCAACTCACCTTTCCCCTTAAGCAAGCATAAGTTGGTTTTCTAAATTTGAGACCCTGTTCTGTTTTGTAATTCAGTTCCTGTGTAGCCAAGTTTACATTCCGTGTATTAGTGATATCTTATGATGTTTCTTTTTCTGTGTGACTTATTTCAGTTAGAATCATCGTACCTGAATCCACTCATTATGCTGCTACGGGCCTGATGACATAGATTTCATTGCTGAGTGATACTGCATTGTACGTAAGTACCACAACTTCTTTATCCATTTTTCACTTTCTGCGATATTGAACTTGTACCGTAAACCAGGTTCTTGTAAACAGAGCCGTCCCAACCTTTGGGGTGGCTGTGTCTTTTGATTTTAATTTCCCTAAGCTATAGGACCATAAGTGGAAGTGCCCTAGGCTCTGTTGCTTTGTTTTTTAGATGTTTCAGGAAACACCATACACTTCTCCGGAGTGGCTGTTGGCAATTTACATCCCGCCCATCAGCATAACAAGGCTCCCAGTTCTCCATGGCCTGTCCTGCCTTTCTGGATTTTACACTTTTTTCAGATGGCCCTTTTGACCGGGGGGAAGTGAGACTTCATTGTAGTGCAGATCTCCTTTGCAAGCTTGCTTGGTTGGCCAAAAAGAGCGTATGCGTTTTTTCCTGAATATATTCAGGAAAAAACGCATACGCCCTTTTTGGCCAAGTGCATCATTGTGGACGTTCTGCCTCTTTTCCTATGCTTTAAATGCAATTCCAGTCTACCTCCTGAAATCGGTTTCCTGCAATTCTGCCCCGCTTTCAAGTCCTCTTGGCAGCCTTACTTCAGTATATTTTTGGACGATAGCTGTCATTTATAACTCTGCAGGTTTGTGAATTACAGTGCCCCTGAGCTCCTTTCTTCAACTCGCTTTCTCGTGAGCTGGCCGCAACACCGCAGGATGGCTTCAGGCCCTAATCTGGTTCCGGCACGGCACGCTGAGCCTTTGGTTAATTCCTCTTCCTGGTGGGAAATGAGAGTTAAATTTGCCCGTCCAGACACCTCCAGCTAGTCTGTCATTGGTTCTCCCTATTCCTGTTCATCTTCCGCAGAAATTGCAAACTGGGCCAAACAGGAGGTTAAAGGCACTGACTCTCCAAGTCGGGAGAGTGTTAGTAAAGCGTCTGGAATGTTGCACCCGAGTACCAGGGGACGAAAACTGACACATATTGGAACACGTCTCCCGATCACACGGTTGATCATACTCTGGGTTCCACATGCATGTTTTAGCTGAAGGAAGAATGCCTTAAACCTGGAGAGTTGAGACCCGTGGAATGGGTACCATGCAATATGACTTCAAAGGGTCTTCATTTGCTTACCGAACCTCTCCAATCCTATCACTGCTGCGTTTATGCCCTGTACACACGCTTGATTCTCTTTCGGAGACATAGCAGTCCATAGGTTTTAAGATACTTCCTAGTCATGTACATTTTAGGCGTTTAATATGGGGTGTTGAGTCCATTTCGTTGAGCAAGGAGTAGCTCTTGTCTATTCCATATTTGGCTTAAGGAACTTTATCTGTGCTCATTTCAATCTCTGGTTTTATGCAGCACCCCAACTCACCTTTCCCCTTAAGCAAGCATAAGTTGGTTTTCTAAATTTGAGACCCTGTTCTGTTTTGTAATTCAGTTCCTGTGTAGCCAAGTTTACATTCCGTGTATTAGTGATATCTTATGATGTTTCTTTTTCTGTGTGACTTATTTCAGTTAGAATCATCATAGCTGAATCCACTCATTATGCTGCTACGGGCCTGATGACATAGATTTCCTTGCTGAGTGATATTGCATTGTACGTAAGTACCACAACTTCTTTATCCATTTTTCACTTTCTGCGATATTGAACTTGTACCGTAAACCAGGTTCTTGTAAACAGAGCCGTCCCAACTTTTGGGGTGGCTGTGTCTTTTTGATTTTAATTTCCCTAAGCTATAGGACCATAAGTGGAAGTGCCCTAGGCTCTGTTGCTTTGTTTTTTAGATGTTTCAGGAAACACCATACACTTCTCCCGAGTGGCTGTTGGCAATTTACATCCCGCCCATCAGCATAACAAGGCTCCCAGTTCTCCATGGCCTGTCCTGCCTTTCTGGATTTTACACTTTTTTCAGATGGCCCTTTTGACCGGGGGGAAGTGAGACTTCATTGTAGTGCAGATTTCCTTTGCAAGCTTGCTTGGTTGGCCAAAAAGGGCGTATGCGTTTTTTCCTGAATATATTCAGGAAAAAACGCATACGCCTTTTTGGCCAAGTGCATCATTGTGGACGTTCTGCCTCTTTTCCTATGCTTTAAATGCAATTCCAGTCTACCTCCTGATATCGGATTCCTGCAATTCTGCACCGCTTTCAAGTCCTCTTGGCAGCCTTACTTCAGTATATTTTTGAACGATAGCTGTCATTTATAACTCTGCAGGTTTGTGAATTACAGTGCCCCTGAACTCCTTTCTTCAACTCGCTTTCTCGTGAGCTGGCCGCAACACCGCAGGATTGCTTCAGGCCCTAATCTGGTCCCGGCACGGCACGCTGAGCCTTTGTTTAATTCCTCTTCCTGGTGGGAAATGAGAGTTAAATTTGCCCGTCCAGACAGCTCCAGCTAGTCTGTCATTGGTTCTCCCTATTCCTGTTCATCTTCCGCAGAAATTGCAAACTGGACCAATCAGGAGGTTAAAGGCACTGACTCTCCAAGTCGGGAGAGTGTTAGTAAAGCATCTGGAATGTTGCACCCGAGGACCAGGGGACGAAAACTGAGACATATTTGAACACGTCTCCCGCTCTCATGGTTGATCATACTCTGGGTTCCACATGCATGTTTTAGCTGAAGTAAGAATACCTTAAACCTGGAAAGTTGAGACCCGTGGAATGGGTACCATGCAATATGACTTCAAAGGGTCTTCATTTGCTCACCGAACCTCTCCAATCCTATCACCTCTGCGTTTATGCCCCTGTACACACGCTTGATTCTCTTTCGGAGTCATAGCAGTCCATAGGTTTTAAGATACTTCCTAGTCAGGTACATTCTTAGGTGTTTAATATTGGGTGATGAGTCCGTTTCGTTGAGCAAGGAGTAGCTGTTGTCTGTTCCATATTTGGCTTAAGGAACTTTATCTGTGCTCATTTCAATCTCTGGTTTTATGCAGCACCCCAACTCACCTTTCCCCTTAAGCAAGCATAAGTTGGTTTTCTAAATTTGAGACCCTGTTCTGTTTTGTAATTCAGTTCCTGTGTAGCCAAGGTTACATTCCGTGTATTAGTGATATCTTTTGATATTTCTTTTTCTGTGTGACTTATTTCAGTTAGAATCATCGTACCTGAATCCACTCATTATGCTGCTACGGGCCTGATGACATAGATTTCATTGCTGAGTGATACTGCATTGTACGTAAGTACCACCACTTCTTTATCCATTTTTCACTTTCTGCGATATTGAACTTGTACGGTAAACCAGGTTCTTGTAAACAGAGCCGTCCCAACCTTTGGGGTCGCTGTGTCTTTTTGACTTTAATTTCCCTAAGCTATAGGACCATAAGTGGAATTGCCCTAGGCTCTGTTGCTTTGTTTTTTAGATGTTTCAGGAAACACCATACACTTCTCCCAAGTGGCTGTTTGCAATTTACATCCCGCCCATCAGCATAATAAGGCTCCCAGTTCTCCATGGCCTGTCCTGCCTTTCTGGATTTTACACTTTTTTCAAATGGCCCTTTTGACCGCGGGGAAGTGAGACTTCATTGTAGTGCAGATTTCCTTTGCAAGCTTGCTTGGTTGGCCAAAAAGGGCGTATGCGTTTTTTCCTGAATATATTCAGGAAAAAACGCATACGCCCTTTTTGGCCAAGTGCATCATTGTGGAAGTTCTGCCTCTTTTCCTATGCTTTAAATGCAATTCCAGTCTACCTCCTGAATTCGGTTTCCTGCAATTCTGCACTGCTTTCAAGTCCTCTTGGCAGCCTTAGTTCAGTATATTTTTGGACGATAGCTGTCATTTATAACTCTGCAGGTTTTTGAATTACAGTGCCCCTGAGCTCCTTTCTTCAACTCGCTTTCTCGTGAGCTGGCCGCAACACCGCATGTTGGCTTCAGGCCCTAATCTGGTTCCGGCACGGCACGCTGAGCCTTTGGTTAATTCCTCTTCCTGGTGGGAAATGAGAGTTAAATTTGCCCGTCCAGACACTTCCAGCTAGTCTGTCATTAGTTCTCCCTATTCCTGTTCATCTTCCGCAGAAATTGCAAACTGGGCCAAACAGGAGGTTAAAGGCACTGACTCTCCAAGTCGGGAGAGTGTTAGTAAAGCATCTGGAATGTTGCACCCGAGTACCAGGGGACGAAAACTGACACATATTGGAACACGTCTCCCGATCACACGGTTGATCATACTCTGGGTTCCACATGCATGTTTTAGCTGAAGGAAGAATGCCTTAAACCTGGAGAGTTGAGACCCGTGGAATGGGTACCATGCAATATGACTTCAAAGGGTCTTCATTTGCTCACCGAACCTCTCCAATCCTATCACTGCTGCATTTATGCCCCTGTACACACGCTTGATTCTCTTTCGGAGACATAGCAATCCTTATGGTTTAAGCTACTTAATAGTCAGGTACATTCTTAGGTGTTTAATATTGGGTGATGAGTCCGTTTCGTTGAGCAAGGAGTAGCTGCTGTCTGTTCCATATTTGGCTTAAGGAACTTTATCTGTGCTCATTTCAATCTCTGGTTTTATGCAGCACCCCAACTCACCTTTCCCCTTAAGCAAGCATAAGTTGGTTTTCTAAATTTGAGACCCTGTTCTGTTTTGTAATTCAGTTCCTGTGTAGCCAAGGTTACATTCCGTGTATTAGTGATATCTTATGATGTTTCTTTTTCTGTGTGACTTATTTCAGTTAGAATCATCGTACCTGAATCCACTCATTATGCTGCTACGGGCCTGATGACATAGATTTCCTTGCTGAGTGATACTGCATTGTACGTAAGTACCACCACTTCTTTATCCATTTTTCACTTTCTGCGATATTGAACTTGTACCGTAAACCAGGTTCTTGTAAACAGAGCCGTCCCAACCTTTGGGGTGGCTGTGTCTTTTGATTTTAATTTCCCTAAGCTATAGGACCATAAGTGGAAGTGGCCTAGGCTCTGTTGCTTTGTTTTTTAGATGTTTCAGGAAACACCATACACTTCTCCCGAGTGGCTGTTGGCAATTTACATCCCGCCCATCAGCATAACAAGGCTCCCAGTTCTCCATGGCCTGTCCTGCCTTTCTGGATTTTACACTTTTTTCAGATGGCCCTTTTGACCGGGGGGAAGTGAGACTTCATTGTAGTGCAGATTTCCTTTGCAAGCTTGCTTGGTTGGCCAAAAAGGGCGTATGCGTTTTTTCCTGAATATATTCAGGAAAAAACGCATACGCCCTTTTTGGCCAAGTGCATCATTGTGGACGTTCTGCCTCTTTTCCTATGCTTTAAATGCAATTCCAGTCTACCTCCTGAAATCGGTTTCCTGCAATTCTGCCCCGCTTTCAAGTCCTCTTGGCAGCCTTACTTCAGTATATTTTTGGACGATAGCTGTCATTTATAACTCTGCAGGTTTGTGAATTACAGTGCCCCTGAGCTCCTTTCTTCAACTCGCTTTCTCGTGAGATGGCCGCAACACCGCAGGATGGCTTCAGGCCCTAATCTGGTTCCGGCACGGCACGCTGAGCCTTTGGTTAATTCCTCTTCCTGGTGGGAAATGAGAGTTAAATTTGCCCGTCCAGACACCTCCAGCTAGTCTGTCATTGGTTCTCCCTATTCCTGTTCATCTTCCGCAGAAATTGCAAACTGGGCCAAACAGGAGGTTAAAGGCACTGACTCTCCAAGTCGGGAGAGTGTTAGTAAAGCGTCTGGAATGTTGCACCCTGGTACCAGGGGACGAAAACTGACACATATTGGAACACGTCTCCCGCTCACACGGTTGATCATACTCTGGGTTCCACATGCATGTTTTAGCTGAAGGAAGAATGCCTTAAACCTGGAGAGTTGAGACCCGTGGAATGGGTACCATGCAATATGACTTCAAAGGGTCTTCATTTGCTCACCGAACCTCTCCAATCCTATCACTGCTGCGTTTATGCCCTGTACACACGCTTGATTCTCTTTCGGAGACATAGCAGTCCATAGGTTTTAAGATACTTCCTAGTCAGGTACATTTTAGGCGTTTAATATGGGGTGTTGAGTCCATTTCGTTGAGCAAGGAGTAGCTCTTGTCTATTCCATATTTGGCTTAAGGAACTTTATCTGTGCTCATTTCAATCTCTGGTTTTATGCAGCACCCCAACTCACCTTTCCCCTTAAGCAAGCATAAGTTGGTTTTCTAAATTTGAGACCCTGTTCTGTTTTGTAATTCAGTTCCTGTGTAGCCAAGTTTACATTCCGTGTATTAGTGATATCTTATGATGTTTCTTTTTCTGTGTGACTTATTTCAGTTAGAATCATCGTACCTGAATCCACTCATTATGCTGCTACGGGCCTGATGACATAGATTTCATTGCTGAGTGATACTGCATTGTACGTAAGTACCACAACTTCTTTATCCATTTTTCACTTTCTGCGATATTGAACTTGTACCGTAAACCAGGTTCTTGTAAACAGAGCCGTCCCAACCTTTGGGGTGGCTGTGTCTTTTGATTTTAATTTCCCTAAGCTATAGGACCATAAGTGGAAGTGCCCTAGGCTCTGTTGCTTTGTTTTTTAGATGTTTCAGGAAACACCATACACTTCTCCGGAGTGGCTGTTGGCAATTTACATCCCGCCCATCAGCATAACAAGGCTCCCAGTTCTCCATGGCCTGTCCTGCCTTTCTGGATTTTACACTTTTTTCAGATGGCCCTTTTGACCGGGGGGAAGTGAGACTTCATTGTAGTGCAGATCTCCTTTGCAAGCTTGCTTGGTTGGCCAAAAAGAGCGTATGCGTTTTTTCCTGAATATATTCAGGAAAAAACGCATACGCCCTTTTTGGCCAAGTGCATCATTGTGGACGTTCTGCCTCTTTTCCTATGCTTTAAATGCAATTCCAGTCTACCTCCTGAAATCGGTTTCCTGCAATTCTGCCCCGCTTTCAAGTCCTCTTGGCAGCCTTACTTCAGTATATTTTTGGACGATAGCTGTCATTTATAACTCTGCAGGTTTGTGAATTACAGTGCCCCTGAGCTCCTTTCTTCAACTCGCTTTCTCGTGAGCTGGCCGCAACACCGCAGGATGGCTTCAGGCCCTAATCTGGTTCCGGCACGGCACGCTGAGCCTTTGGTTAATTCCTCTTCCTGGTGGGAAATGAGAGTTAAATTTGCCCGTCCAGACACCTCCAGCTAGTCTGTCATTGGTTCTCCCTATTCCTGTTCATCTTCCGCAGAAATTGCAAACTGGGCCAAACAGGAGGTTAAAGGCACTGACTCTCCAAGTCGGGAGAGTGTTAGTAAAGCGTCTGGAATGTTGCACCCGAGTACCAGGGGACGAAAACTGACACATATTGGAACACGTCTCCCGATCACACGGTTGATCATACTCTGGGTTCCACATGCATGTTTTAGCTGAAGGAAGAATGCCTTAAACCTGGAGAGTTGAGACCCGTGGAATGGGTACCATGCAATATGACTTCAAAGGGTCTTCATTTGCTTACCGAACCTCTCCAATCCTATCACTGCTGCGTTTATGCCCTGTACACACGCTTGATTCTCTTTCGGAGACATAGCAGTCCATAGGTTTTAAGATACTTCCTAGTCATGT
The DNA here is from genome assembly GCF_949774975.1 of Lagenorhynchus albirostris. Taxonomy (NCBI): domain Eukaryota; kingdom Metazoa; phylum Chordata; class Mammalia; order Artiodactyla; family Delphinidae; genus Lagenorhynchus; species Lagenorhynchus albirostris. The sequence continues at coordinate 290,342 of NW_026783322.1, read as the reverse complement.
ACATTTTAGGCGTTTAATATGGGGTGTTGAGTCCATTTCGTTGAGCAAGGAGTAGCTCTTGTCTATTCCATATTTGGCTTAAGGAACTTTATCTGTGCTCATTTCAATCTCTGGTTTTATGCAGCACCCCAACTCACCTTTCCCCTTAAGCAAGCATAAGTTGGTTTTCTAAATTTGAGACCCTGTTCTGTTTTGTAATTCAGTTCCTGTGTAGCCAAGTTTACATTCCGTGTATTAGTGATATCTTATGATGTTTCTTTTTCTGTGTGACTTATTTCAGTTAGAATCATCATAGCTGAATCCACTCATTATGCTGCTACGGGCCTGATGACATAGATTTCCTTGCTGAGTGATATTGCATTGTACGTAAGTACCACAACTTCTTTATCCATTTTTCACTTTCTGCGATATTGAACTTGTACCGTAAACCAGGTTCTTGTAAACAGAGCCGTCCCAACTTTTGGGGTGGCTGTGTCTTTTTGATTTTAATTTCCCTAAGCTATAGGACCATAAGTGGAAGTGCCCTAGGCTCTGTTGCTTTGTTTTTTAGATGTTTCAGGAAACACCATACACTTCTCCCGAGTGGCTGTTGGCAATTTACATCCCGCCCATCAGCATAACAAGGCTCCCAGTTCTCCATGGCCTGTCCTGCCTTTCTGGATTTTACACTTTTTTCAGATGGCCCTTTTGACCGGGGGGAAGTGAGACTTCATTGTAGTGCAGATTTCCTTTGCAAGCTTGCTTGGTTGGCCAAAAAGGGCGTATGCGTTTTTTCCTGAATATATTCAGGAAAAAACGCATACGCCTTTTTGGCCAAGTGCATCATTGTGGACGTTCTGCCTCTTTTCCTATGCTTTAAATGCAATTCCAGTCTACCTCCTGATATCGGATTCCTGCAATTCTGCACCGCTTTCAAGTCCTCTTGGCAGCCTTACTTCAGTATATTTTTGAACGATAGCTGTCATTTATAACTCTGCAGGTTTGTGAATTACAGTGCCCCTGAACTCCTTTCTTCAACTCGCTTTCTCGTGAGCTGGCCGCAACACCGCAGGATTGCTTCAGGCCCTAATCTGGTCCCGGCACGGCACGCTGAGCCTTTGTTTAATTCCTCTTCCTGGTGGGAAATGAGAGTTAAATTTGCCCGTCCAGACAGCTCCAGCTAGTCTGTCATTGGTTCTCCCTATTCCTGTTCATCTTCCGCAGAAATTGCAAACTGGACCAATCAGGAGGTTAAAGGCACTGACTCTCCAAGTCGGGAGAGTGTTAGTAAAGCATCTGGAATGTTGCACCCGAGGACCAGGGGACGAAAACTGAGACATATTTGAACACGTCTCCCGCTCTCATGGTTGATCATACTCTGGGTTCCACATGCATGTTTTAGCTGAAGTAAGAATACCTTAAACCTGGAAAGTTGAGACCCGTGGAATGGGTACCATGCAATATGACTTCAAAGGGTCTTCATTTGCTCACCGAACCTCTCCAATCCTATCACCTCTGCGTTTATGCCCCTGTACACACGCTTGATTCTCTTTCGGAGTCATAGCAGTCCATAGGTTTTAAGATACTTCCTAGTCAGGTACATTCTTAGGTGTTTAATATTGGGTGATGAGTCCGTTTCGTTGAGCAAGGAGTAGCTGTTGTCTGTTCCATATTTGGCTTAAGGAACTTTATCTGTGCTCATTTCAATCTCTGGTTTTATGCAGCACCCCAACTCACCTTTCCCCTTAAGCAAGCATAAGTTGGTTTTCTAAATTTGAGACCCTGTTCTGTTTTGTAATTCAGTTCCTGTGTAGCCAAGGTTACATTCCGTGTATTAGTGATATCTTTTGATATTTCTTTTTCTGTGTGACTTATTTCAGTTAGAATCATCGTACCTGAATCCACTCATTATGCTGCTACGGGCCTGATGACATAGATTTCATTGCTGAGTGATACTGCATTGTACGTAAGTACCACCACTTCTTTATCCATTTTTCACTTTCTGCGATATTGAACTTGTACGGTAAACCAGGTTCTTGTAAACAGAGCCGTCCCAACCTTTGGGGTCGCTGTGTCTTTTTGACTTTAATTTCCCTAAGCTATAGGACCATAAGTGGAATTGCCCTAGGCTCTGTTGCTTTGTTTTTTAGATGTTTCAGGAAACACCATACACTTCTCCCAAGTGGCTGTTTGCAATTTACATCCCGCCCATCAGCATAATAAGGCTCCCAGTTCTCCATGGCCTGTCCTGCCTTTCTGGATTTTACACTTTTTTCAAATGGCCCTTTTGACCGCGGGGAAGTGAGACTTCATTGTAGTGCAGATTTCCTTTGCAAGCTTGCTTGGTTGGCCAAAAAGGGCGTATGCGTTTTTTCCTGAATATATTCAGGAAAAAACGCATACGCCCTTTTTGGCCAAGTGCATCATTGTGGAAGTTCTGCCTCTTTTCCTATGCTTTAAATGCAATTCCAGTCTACCTCCTGAATTCGGTTTCCTGCAATTCTGCACTGCTTTCAAGTCCTCTTGGCAGCCTTAGTTCAGTATATTTTTGGACGATAGCTGTCATTTATAACTCTGCAGGTTTTTGAATTACAGTGCCCCTGAGCTCCTTTCTTCAACTCGCTTTCTCGTGAGCTGGCCGCAACACCGCATGTTGGCTTCAGGCCCTAATCTGGTTCCGGCACGGCACGCTGAGCCTTTGGTTAATTCCTCTTCCTGGTGGGAAATGAGAGTTAAATTTGCCCGTCCAGACACTTCCAGCTAGTCTGTCATTAGTTCTCCCTATTCCTGTTCATCTTCCGCAGAAATTGCAAACTGGGCCAAACAGGAGGTTAAAGGCACTGACTCTCCAAGTCGGGAGAGTGTTAGTAAAGCATCTGGAATGTTGCACCCGAGTACCAGGGGACGAAAACTGACACATATTGGAACACGTCTCCCGATCACACGGTTGATCATACTCTGGGTTCCACATGCATGTTTTAGCTGAAGGAAGAATGCCTTAAACCTGGAGAGTTGAGACCCGTGGAATGGGTACCATGCAATATGACTTCAAAGGGTCTTCATTTGCTCACCGAACCTCTCCAATCCTATCACTGCTGCATTTATGCCCCTGTACACACGCTTGATTCTCTTTCGGAGACATAGCAATCCTTATGGTTTAAGCTACTTAATAGTCAGGTACATTCTTAGGTGTTTAATATTGGGTGATGAGTCCGTTTCGTTGAGCAAGGAGTAGCTGCTGTCTGTTCCATATTTGGCTTAAGGAACTTTATCTGTGCTCATTTCAATCTCTGGTTTTATGCAGCACCCCAACTCACCTTTCCCCTTAAGCAAGCATAAGTTGGTTTTCTAAATTTGAGACCCTGTTCTGTTTTGTAATTCAGTTCCTGTGTAGCCAAGGTTACATTCCGTGTATTAGTGATATCTTATGATGTTTCTTTTTCTGTGTGACTTATTTCAGTTAGAATCATCGTACCTGAATCCACTCATTATGCTGCTACGGGCCTGATGACATAGATTTCCTTGCTGAGTGATACTGCATTGTACGTAAGTACCACCACTTCTTTATCCATTTTTCACTTTCTGCGATATTGAACTTGTACCGTAAACCAGGTTCTTGTAAACAGAGCCGTCCCAACCTTTGGGGTGGCTGTGTCTTTTGATTTTAATTTCCCTAAGCTATAGGACCATAAGTGGAAGTGGCCTAGGCTCTGTTGCTTTGTTTTTTAGATGTTTCAGGAAACACCATACACTTCTCCCGAGTGGCTGTTCGCAATTTACATCCCGCCCATCAGCATAACAAGGCTCCCAGTTCTCCATGGCCTGTCCTGCCTTTCTGGATTTTACACTTTTTTCAGATGGCCCTTTTGACCGGGGGGAAGTGAGACTTCATTGTAGTGCAGATTTCCTTTGCAAGCTTGCTTGGTTGGCCAAAAAGGGCGTATGCGTTTTTTCCTGAATATATTGAGGAAAAAACGCATACGCCCTTTTTGTCCAAGTGCATCATTGTGGACGTTCTGCCTCTTTTCCTATGCTTTAAATGCAATTCCAGTCTACCTCCTGAAATCGGTTTCCTGCAATTCTGCCCCGCTTTCAAGTCCTCTTGGCAGCCTTACTTCAGTATATTTTTGGACGATAGCTGTCATTTATAACTCTGCAGGTTTGTGAATTACAGTGCCCCTGAGCTCCTTTCTTCAACTCGCTTTCTCGTGAGCTGGCCGCAACACCGCAGGATGGCTTCAGGCCCTAATCTTGTTCCGGCACGGCATGCTGAGCCTTTGGTTAATTCCTCTTCCTGGTGGGAAATGAGAGTTAAATTTGCCCGTCCAGACACCTCCAGGTAGTCTGTCATTGGTTCTCCCTATTCCTGTTCATCTTCCGCAGAAATTGCAAACTGGGCCAAACAGGAGGTTAAAGGCACTGACTCTCCAAGTCGGGAGAGTGTTAGTAAAGCGTCTGGAATGTTGCACCGAGTACCAGGGGATGAAAACTGACACATATTTGAACACATCTCCCGATCACACGGTTGATCATACTCTGGGTTCCACATGCATGTTTTAGCTGAAAGAAGAATGCCTTAAACCTGGAGAGTTGAGACCCGTGGAATGGGTACCATGCAATATGACTTCAAAGGGTCTTCATTTGCTCACTGAACCTCTCCAATCCTATCACTGCTGCGTTTATGCCCCTGTACACACGCTTGATTCTCTTTCGGAGACATAGCAATCCATAGGTTTTAAGATACTTCCTAGTCAGGTATATTCTTAGGTTTTTAATATGGGGTGTTGAGTCCATTTCGTTGAGCAAGGAGTAGCTCTTGTCTATTCCATATTTGGCTTAAGGAACTTTATCTGTGCTCATTTCAATCTCTGGTTTTATGCAGCACCCCAACTCACCTTTCCCCTTAAGCAAGCATAAGTTGGTTTTCTAAATTTGAGACCCTGTTCTGTTTTGTAATTCAGTTCCTGTGTAGCCAAGTTTACATTCGGTGTATTAGTGATATCTTATGATGTTTCTTTTTCTGTGTGACTTATTTCAGTTAGAATCATCATACCTGAATCCACTCATTATGCTGCTACGGGCCTGATGACATAGATTTCCTTGCTGAGTGATATTGCATTGTACGTAAGTACCACAACTTCTTTATCCATTTTTCACTTTCTGCGATATTGAACTTGTACCGTAAACCAGGTTCTTGTAAACAGAGCCGTCCCAACCTTTGGGGTGGCTGTGTCTTTTTGATTTTAATTTCCCTAAGCTATAGGACCATAAGTGGAAGCGCCCTAGGCTCTGTTGCTTTGTTTTTTAGATGTTTCAGGAAACACCATACACTTCTCCCGAGTGGCTGTTGGCAATTTACATCCCGCCCATCAGCATAACAAGGCTCCCAGTTCTCCATGGCCTGTCCTGCCTTTCTGGATTTTACACTTTTTTCAGATGGCCCTTTTGACCGGGGGGAAGTGAGACTTCATTGTAGTGCAGATTTCCTTTGCAAGCTTGCTTGGTTGGCCAAAAAGGGCGTATGCGTTTTTTCCTGAATATATTCAGGAAAAAACGCATACGCCCTTTTTGGCCAAGTGCATCATTGTGGACGTTCTGCCTCTTTTCCTATGCTTTAAATGCAATTCCAGTCTACCTCCTGAAATCGGTTTCCTGCAATTCTGCCCTGCATTCAAGTCCTCTTGGCAGCCTTACTTCAGTATATTTTTGGACGATAGCTATCATTTATAACTCTGCAGGTTTGTGAATTACAGTGCCCCTGAGCTCCTTTCTTCAACTCGCTTTCTCGTGAGCTGGCCGCAACACCGCAGGATGGCTTCAGGCCCTAATCTGGTTCCGGCACGGCATGCTGAGCCTTTGGTTAATTCCTCTTCCTGGTGGGAAATGAGAGTTAAATTTGCCCGTCCAGACACCTCCAGCTAGTCTGTCATTGGTTCTCCCTATTCCTGTTCATCTTCCGCAGAAATTGCAAACTGGGCCAAACAGGAGGTTAAAGGCACTGACTCTCCAAGTCGGGAGAGTGTTAGTAAAGCGTCTGGAATGTTGCACCGAGTACCAGGGGATGAAAACTGACACATATTTGAACACATCTCCCGATCACACGGTTGATCATACTCTGGGTTCCACATGCATGTTTTAGCTGAAGGAAGAATGCCTTAAACCTGGAGAGTTGAGACCCGTGGAATGCGTACCATGCAATATGACTTCAAAGGGTCTTCATTTGCTCACCGAACCTCTCCAATCCTATCACTGCTGCGTTTATGCCCCTGTACACACGCTTGATCCTCTTTCGGAGACATAGCAATCCTTATGGTTTAAGCTACTTAATAGTCAGGTACATTCTTAGGTGTTTAATATTGGGTGATGAGTCCGTTTCGTTGTGCAAGTAGTAGCTCTTGTCTATTCCATATTTGGCTTAAGGAAGTTTATCTGTGCTCATTTCAATCTCTGGTTTTATGCAGCACCCCAACTCACCTTTCCCCTTAAGCAAGCATAAGTTGGTTTTCTAAATTTGAGACCCTGTTCTGTTTTGTAATTCAGTTCCTGTGTAGCCAAGTTTACATTCCGTGTATTAGTGATATCTTATGATGTTTCTTTTTCTGTGTGACTTATTTCAGTTAGAATCATCGTACCTGAATCCACTCATTATGCTGCTACGGGCCTGATGACATAGATTTCATTGCTGAGTGATACTGCATTGTACGTAAGTACCACAACTTCTTTATCCATTTTTCACTTTCTGCGATATTGAACTTGTACCGTAAACCAGGTTCTTGTAAACAGAGCCGTCCCAACCTTTGGGGTGGCTGTGTCTTTTGATTTTAATTTCCCTAAACTATAGGACCATAAGTGGAAGTGCCCTAGGCTCTGTTGCTTTGTTTTTTAGATGTTTCAGGAAACACCATACACTTCTCCCGAGTGGCTGTTGGCAATTTACATCCCGCCCATCAGCATAACAAGGCTCCCAGTTCTCCATGGCCTGTCCTGCCTTTCTGGATTTTACACTTTTTTCAGATGGCCCTTTTGACCGGGGGGAAGTGAGACTTCATTGTAGTGCAGATTTCCTTTGCAAGCTTGCTTGGTTGGCCAAAAAGAGCGTATGCGTTTTTTCCTGAATATATTCAGGAAAAAACGCATACGCCCTTTTTGGCCAAGTGCATCATTGTGGACGTTCTGCCTCTTTTCCTATGCTTTAAATGCAATTCCAGTCTACCTCCTGAAATCGGTTTCCTGCAATTCTGCCCCGCTTTCAAGTCCTCTTGGTAGCCTTACTTCAGTATATTTTTGGACGATAGCTGTCATTTATAACTCTGCAGGTTTGTGAATTACAGTGCCCCTGAGCTCCTTTCTTCAACTCGCTTTCTCGTGAGCTGGCCACAACACCGCAGGATGGCTTCAGGCCCTAATCTGGTTCCGGCACGGCACGCTGAGCCTTTGGTTAATTCCTCTTCCTGGTGGGAAATGAGAGTTAAATTTGCCCGTCCAGACACCTCCAGCTAGTCTGTCATTGGTTCTCCCTATTCCTGTTCATCTTCCGCAGAAATTGCAAACTGGGCCAAACAGGAGGTTAAAGGCACTGACTCTCCAAGTCGGGAGAGTGTTAGTAAAGCGTCTGGAATGTTGCACCCGAGTACCAGGGGACGAAAACTGACACATATTGGAGCACGTCTCCCGATCACACGGTTGATCATACTCTGGGTTCCACATGCATGTTTTAGCTGAAGGAAGAATGCCTTAAACCTGGAGAGTTGAGACCCGTGGAATGGGTACCATGCAATATGACTTCAAAGGGTCTTCATTTGCTCACCGAACTTCTCCAATCCTATCACTGCTGCGTTTTTGCCCCTGTACACACGCTTGATTTTCTTTTGGAGACATAGCAATCCATAGGTTTTAAGATACTTCCTAGTCAGGTACACTCTTAAGCATTTAATATGGGGTGTTGAGTGCATTTCGTTGAGCAAGGAGTAGCTGTTGTCTATTCCATATTTGGCATAAGGAACTTTATCTGTGCTCATTTCAATCTCTGGTTTTATGCAGCACCCCAACTCACCTTTCCCCTTAAGGAAGCATAAGTTGGTTTTCTTAATTTGAGACCCTGTTCTGTTTTGTAATTCAGTTCCTGTGTAGCCAAGTTTACATTCCGTGTATTAGTGATATCTTATGATGTTTCTTTTTCTGTGTGACTTATTTCAGTTAGAATCATCATACCTGAATCCACTCATTATGCTGCTACGGGCCTGATGACATAGATTTCCTTGCTGAGTGATATTGCATTGTACGTAAGTACCACAACTTCTTTATCCATTTTTCACTTTCTGCGATATTGAACTTGTACCGTAAATCAGGTTCTTGTAAACAGAGCCGTCCCAACTTTTGGGGTGGCTCTGTCTTTTTGATTTTAATTTCCCTAAGCTATAGGACCATAAGTGGAAGTGCCCTAGGCTCTGTTGCTTTGTTTTTTAGATGTTTCAGGAAACACCATACACTTCTCCCGAGTGGCTGTTGGCAATTTACATCCCGCCCATCAGCATAACAAGGCTCCCAGTTCTCCATGGCCTGTCCTGCCTTTCTGGATTTTACACTTTTTTCAGATGGCCCTTTTGACCGGGGGGAAGTGAGACTTCATTGTAGTGCAGATTTCCTTTGCAAGCTTGCTTGGTTGGCCAAAAAGGGCGTATGCGTTTTTTCCTGAATATATTCAGGAAAAAACGCATACGCCCTTTTTGGCCAAGTGCATCATTGTGGACGTTCTGCCTCTTTTCCTATGCTTTAAATGCAATTCCAGTCTACCTCCTGAAATCGGTTTCCTGCAATTCTGCCCCACTTTCAAGTCCTCTTGGTAGCCTTACTTCAGTATATTTTTGGACGATAGCTGTCATTTATAACTCTGCAGGTTTGTGAATTACAGTGCCCCTGAGCTCCTTTCTTCAACTCGCTTTCTCGTGAGCTGGCCGCAACACCGCAGGATGGCTTCAGGCCCTAATCTGGTTCCGGCATGGCACGCTGAGCCTTTGGTTAATTCCTCTTCCTGGTGGGAAATGAGAGTTAAATTTGCCCGTCCAGAAACCTCCAGCTAGTCTCTCATTGGTTCTCCCTATTCCTGTTCATCTTCCGCAGAAATTGCAAACTGGGCCAAACAAGAGGTTAAAGGCACTGACTCTCCAAGTCGGGAGAGTGTTAGTAAAGCGTCTGGAATGTTGCACCCGAGTACCAGGGGACGAAAACTGACACATATTGGAACACGTCTCCCGATCTCACGGTTGATCATACTCTGGGTTCCACATGCATGTTTTAGCTGAAGGAAGAATCCCTTAAACCTGGAAAGTTGAGACCCGTGGAATGGGTACCATGCAATATGACTTCAAAGGGTCTTCATTTGCTCACCGAACCTCTCCAATCCTATCACTGCTGCGTTTATGCCCCTGTACACACGCTTGATTCTCTTTCGGAGACATAGCAGTCCATAGGTTTTAAGATATTTCCTAGTCAGGTACATTCTTAGGCGTTTAATATGGGGTGTTGAGTCCATTTCGTTGAGCAAGGAGTAGCTCTTGTCTATTCCATATTTGACTTAAGGAACTTTATCTGTGCTCATTTCAATCTCTGGTTTTATTCATTACCCCAACTCCCCTTTCCCCTTAAGGAAGCATAAGTTGGTTTTCTTAATTTGAGACCCTGTTGTGTTTTGTAATTCAGTTCCTGTGTAGCCAAGGTTACATTCCGTGTATTAGTGATATCTTATGATGTTTCTTTTTCTGTGTGACTTATTTCAGTTAGAATCATCATACCTGAATCCACTCATTATGCTGCTACGGGCCTGATGACATAGATTTCCTTGCTGAGTGATATTGCATTGTACGTAAGTACCACAAATTCTTTATCCATTTTTCACTTTCTGCGATATTGAACTTGTACCGTAAACCAGGTTCTTGTAAACAGAGCCGTCCCAACCTTTGAGGTGGCTGTGTCTTTTTGATTTTAATTTACCTAAGCTATAGGACCATAAGTGGAAGTGCCCTAGGCTCTGTTGCTTTGTTTTTTAGATGTTTCAGGAAACACCATACACTTCTCCCGAGTGGCTGTTGGCAATTTACATCCCGCCCATCAGCATAACAAGGCTCCCAGTTCTCCATGGCCTGTCCTGCCTTTCTGGATTTTACACTTTTTTCAGATGGCCCTTTTGACCGGGGGGAAGTGAGACTTCATTGTAGTGCAGATTTCCTTTGCAAGCTTGCTTGGTTGGCCAAAAAGGGCGTATGCGTTTTTTCCTGAATATATTCAGGAAAAAACGCATACGCCCTTTTTGGCCAAGTGCATCATTGTGGACGTTCTGCCTCTTTTCCTATGCTTTAAATGCAATTCCAGTCTACCTCCTGAAATCGGTTTCCTGCAATTCTGCACTGCTTTCAAGTCCTCTTGGCAGCCTTAGTTCAGTATATTTTTGGACGATAGCTGTCATTTATAACTCTGCAGGTTTGTGAATTACAGTGCCCCAGAGCTCCTTTCTTCAACTCGCTTTCTCGTGAGCTGGCCGCAACACCGCATGTTGGCTTCAGGCCCTAATCTGGTTCCGGCACGGCACGCTGAGCCTTTGGTTAATTCCTCTTCCTGGTGGGAAATGAGAGTTAAATTTGCCCGTCCAGACACTTCCAGCTAGTCTGTCATTGGTTCTCCCTATTCCTGTTCATCTTCCGCAGAAATTGCAAACTGGGCCAAACAGGAGGTTAAAGGCACTGACTCTCCAAGTCGGGAGAGTGTTAGTAAAGTGTCTGGAATGTTGCACCCGAGTACCAGGGGACGAAAACTGACACATATTGGAACACGTCTCCCGATCACACGGTTGATCATACTCTGGGTTCCACATGCATGTTTTAGCTGAAGGAAGAATGCCTTAAACCTGGAGAGTTGAGACCCGTGGAATGGGTACCATGCAATATGAATTCAAAGGGTCTTCATTTGCTCACCGAACCTCTCCAATACTATCACTGCTGCGTTTATGCCCCTGTACACACGCTTGATTCTCTTTCAGAGACATAGCAATCCATAGGTTTTAAGATACTTCCTAGTCAGGTATATTCTTAGGTGTTTAATATGGGGTGTTGAGTCCATTTCGTTGAGCAAGGAGTAGCTCTTGTCTATTCCATATTTGGCTTAAGGAACTTTATCTGTGCTCATTTCAATCTCTGGTTTTATGCAGCACCCCAACTCACCTTTCCCCTTAAGCAAGCATAAGTTGGTTTTCTAAATCTGAGACCCTGTTCTGTTTTGTAATTCAGTTCCTGTGTAGCCAAGGTTACATTCCGTGTATTAGTGATATCTTATGATGTTTCTTTTCCTGTGTGACTTATTTCAGTTAGAATCATCATATCTGAATCCACTCATTATGCTGCTATGGGCCTGATGACATAGATTTCATTGCTGAGTGATATTGCATTGTACGTAAGTACCACAACTTCTTTATCCATTTTTCACTTTCTGCGATATTGAACTTGTACCGTAAACCAGGTTCTTGTAAACAGAGCCGTCCCAACCTTTGGGGTGGCTGTGTCTTTTGATTTTAATTTCCCTAAGCTATAGGACCATAAGTGGAAGTGCCCTAGGCTCTGTTGCTTTGTTTTTTAGATGTTTCAGGAAACACCATACACTTCTCCCGAGTGGCTGTTGGCAATTTACATCCCGCCCATCAGCATAACAAGGCTCCCAGTTCTCCATGGCCTGTCCTGCCTTTCTGGATTTTATACTTTTTTCAGATGGCCCTTTTGACCGGGGGGAAGTGAGACTTCATTGTAGTGCAGATTTCCTTTGCAAGCTTGCTTGGTTGGCCAAAAAGGGCGTATGCGTTTTTTCCTGAATATATTCAGGAAAAAACGCATACGCCCTTTTTGGCCAAGTGCATCATTGTGGACGTTCTGCCTCTTTTCCTATGCTTTAAATGCAATTCCAGTCTACCTCCTGAAATCGGTTTCCTGCAATTCTGCCCCGCTTTCAAGTCCTCTTGGCAGCCTTACTTCAGTATATTTTTGAACGATAGCTGTCATTTATAACTCTGCAGGTTTGTGAATTACAGTGCCCCTGAGCTCCTTTCTTCAACTCGCTTTCTCGTGAGCTGGCCGCAACACCGCAGGATGGCTTCAGGCCCTAATCTTGTTCCGGCATGGCACGCTGAGCCTTTGGTTAATTCCACTTCCTGGTGGGAAATGAGAGTTAAATTTGCCCGTCCAGACACCTCCATCTAGTCTCTCATTGGTTCTCCCTATTCCTGTTCATCTTCCGCAGAAATTGCAAACTGGGCCAAACAGGAGGTTAAAGGCACTGACTCTCCAAGTCGGGAGAGTGTTAGTAAAGCGTCTGGAATGTTGCACCCGAGTACCAGGGGACGAAAACTGAGACATATTGGAACACGTCTCCCGATCACACGGTTGATCATACTCTGGGTTCCACATGCATGTTTCAGCTGAAGGAAGAATACCTTAAACCTGGAGAGTTGAGACCCGTGGAATGGGTACCATGCAATATGACTTCAAAGGGTCTTCATTTGCTCACCGAACTTCTCCAATCCTATCACTGCTGCGTTTTTGCCCCTGTACACACGCTTGATTCTCTTTCGGAGACATAGCAATCCATAGGTTTTAAGATACTTCCTAGTCAGGTACACTCTTAAGCATTTAATATGGGGTGTTGAGTCCATTTCGTTGAGCAAGGAGTAGCTCTTGTCTATTCCATATTTGGCTTAAGGAACTTTATCTGTGCTCATTTCAATCTCTGGTTTTATGCAGCACCCCAACTCACCTTTCCCCTTAAGCAAGCATAAGTTGGGTTTCTAAATTTGAGACCCTGTTCTGTTTTGTAATTCAGTTCCTGTGTAGCCAAGGTTACATTCCGTGTATTAGTGATATCTTATGATGTTTCTTTTTCTGTGTGACTTATTTCAGTTAGAATCATCATACCTGAATCCACTCATTATGCTGCTACGGGCCTGATGACATAGATTTCCTTGCTGAGTGATATTGCATTGTACGTAAGTACCACAACTTCTTTATCCATTTTTCACTTTCTGCGATATTGAACTTGTACCGTAAACCAGGTTCTTGTAAACAGAGCCGTCCCAACCTTTGGGGTGGCTGTGTCTTTTGATTTTAATTTCCCTAAGCTATAGGACCATAAGTGGAAGTGCCCTAGGCTCTGTTGCTTTGTTTTTTAGATGTTTCAGGAAACACCATACACTTCTCCCGAGTGGCTGTTGGCAATTTACATCCCGCCCATCAGCATAACAAGGCTCCCAGTTCTCCATGGCCTGTCCTGCCTTTCTGGATTTTACACTTTTTTCAGATGGCCCTTTTGACCGGGGGGAAGTGAGACTTCATTGTAGTGCAGATTTCCTTTGCAAGCTTGCTTGGTTGGCCAAAAAGGGCGTATGCGTTTTTTCCTGAATATATTCAGGAAAAAACGCATACGCCCTTTTTGGCCAAGTGCATCATTGTGGACGTTCTGCCTCTTTTCCTATGCTTTCAATGCAATTCCAGTCTACCTCCTGAAATCGGTTTCCTGCAATTCTGCCCCGCTTTCAAGTCCTCTTGGCAGCCTTACTTCAGTATATTTTTGGACGATAGCTATCATTTATAACTCTGCAGGTTTGTGAATTACAGTGCCCCTGAGCTCCTTTCTTCAACTCGCTTTCTCGTGAGCTGGCCGCAACACCGCAGGATGGCTTCAGGCCCTAATCTGGTTCCGGCACGGCACGCTGAGCCTTTGGTTAATTCCTCTTCCTGGTGGGAAATGAGAGTTAAATTTGCCCGTCCAGACACCTCCAGCTAGTCTGTCATTGGTTCTCCCTATTCCTGTTCATCTTCCGCAGAAATTGCAAACTGGGCCAAACAGGAGGTTAAAGGCACTGACTCTCCAAGTCGGGAGAGTGTTAGTAAAGCATCTGGAATGTTGTACCGAGTACCAGGGGATGAAAACTGAGACATATTGGAACACTTCTCCCGATCACACGGTTGATCATACTCTGGGTTCCACATGCATGTTTTAGCTGAAGGAAGAATGCCTTAAACCTGGAGAGTTGAGACCCGTGGAATGGGTACCATGCAATATGACTTCAAAGGGTCTTCATTTGCTCACCGAACCTCTCCAATCCTATCACTGCTGCGTTTATGCCCCTGTACACACGCCTTATTCTCTTTCGGAGTCATAGCAGTCCATAGGTTTTAAGATACTTCCTAGTCAGGTACATTCTTAGGTGTTTAATATTGGGTGATGAGTCCGTTTCGTTGAGCAAGGAGTAGCTGTTGTCTGTTCCATATTTGGCTTAAGGAACTTTATCTGTGCTCATTTCAATCTCTGGTTTTATGCAGCACCCCAACTCACCTTTCCCCTTAAGCAAGCATAAGTTGGTTTTCTAAATTTGAGACCCTGTTCTGTTTTGTAATTCAGTTCCTGTGTAGCCAAGGTTACATTCCGTGTATTAGTGATATCTTATGATGTTTCTTTTTCTGTGTGACTTATTTCAGTTAGAATCATCGTACCTGAATCCACTCATTATGCTGCTACCGGCCTGATGACATAGATTTCATTGCTGAGTGATACTGCATTGTACGTAAGTACCACAACTTCTTTATCCATTTTTCACTTCCTGCGATATTGAACTTGTACCGTAAACCAGGTTCTTGTAAACAGAGCCGACCCAACCTTTGGGGTGGCTGTGTCTTTTTGATTTTAATTTCCCTAAGCTATAGGACCATAAGTGGAAGTGCCCTAGGCTCTGTTGCTTTGTTTTTTAGATGTTTCAGGAAACACCATACACTTCTCCCGAGTGGCTGTTGGCAATTGACATCCCGCCCATCAGCATAACAAGGCTCCCAGTTCTCCATGGCCTGTCCTGCCTTTCTGGATTTTACACTTTTTTCAGATGGCCCTTTTGACCGGGGGGAAGTGAGACTTCATTGTAGTGCAGATTTCCTTTGCAAGCTTGCTTGGTTGGCCAAAAAGGGCGTATGCGTTTTTTCCTGAATATATTCAGGAAAAAACGCATACGCCCTTTTTGGCCAAGTGCATCATTGTGGACGTTCTGCCTCTTTTCCTATGCTTTCAATGCAATTCCAGTCTACCTCCTGAAATCGGTTTCCTGCAATTCTGCCCCGCTTTCAAGTCCTCTTGGCAGCCTTACTTCAGTATATTTTTGGACGATAGCTGTCATTTATAACTCTGCAGGTTTGTGAATTACAGTGCCCCTGAGCTCCTTTCTTCAACTCGCTTTCTCGTGAGCTGGCCGCAACACCGCAGGATGGCTTCAGGCCCTAATCTGGTTCCGGCATGGCATGCTGAGCCTCTGTTTAATTCCCCTTCCTGGTGGGAAATGAGAGTTAAATTTGCCCGTCCAGACACCTCCAGCTAGTCTGTCATTGGTTCTCCCTATTCCTGTTCATCTTCCGCAGAAATTGCAAACTGGGCCAAACAGGAGGTTAAAGGCACTGACTCTCCAAGTCGGGAGAGTGTTAGTAAAGCGTCTGGAATGTTGTACCGAGTACCAGGGGATGAAAACTGACACATATTTGAACACGTCTTCCGATCACACGGTTGATCATACTCTGGGTTCCACATGCATGTTTTAGCTGAAGGAAGAATGCCTTAAACCTGGAGAGTTGAGACCCGTGGAATGGGTACCATGCAATATGACTTCAAAGGGTCTTCATTTGCTCACCGAACCTCTCCAATCCTATCACTGCTGCGTTTATGCCCCTGTACACACGCTTGGTTCTCTTTCGGAGACATAGCAATCCATAGGTTTTAAGATACTTCCTAGTCAGGTACATGCTTAGGCGTTTAATATGGGGTGTTGAGTCCATTTCCTTGGGCAAGGAGTAGCTCTTGTCTATTCCATATTTGGCTTAGGGAACTTTATCTGTGCTCATTTCAATCTCTGGTTTTATGCAGCACCCCAACTCACCTTTCCCCTTAAGCAAGCGTAAGTTGGGTTTCTATATTTGAGACCCTGTTGTGTTTTGTAATTCAGTTCCTGTGTAGCCAAGGTTACATTCCGTGTATTAGTGATATCTTATGATGTTTCTTTTTCTGTGTGACTTATTTCAGTTAGAATCATCATACCTGAATCCACTCATTATGCTGCTACGGGCCTGATGACATAGATTTCCTTGCTGAGTGATATTGCATTGTACGTATGTACCACAACTTCTTTATCCATTTTTCACTTTCTGCGATATTGAACTTGTACCGTAAACCAGGTTCTTGTAAACAGAGCCGTCCCAACCTTTGGGGTGGCTGTGTCTTTTTGATTTTAATTTCCCTAAGCTATAGGACCATAAGTGGAAATGCCCTAGGCTCCGTTGCTTTGTTTTTTAGATGTTTCAGGAAACACCATACAGTTCTCCCGAGTGGCTGTTGGCAATTTACATCCCGCCCATCAGCATAACAAGGCTCCCAGTTCTCCATGGCCTGTCCTGCCTTTCTGGATTTTACACTTTTTTCAGATGGCCCTTTTGACCGGCAGGAAGTGAGACTTCATTGTAGTGCAGATTTCCTTTGCAAGCTTGCTTGGTTGGCCAAAAAGGGCGTATGCGTTTTTTCCTGAATATATTCAGGAAAAAACGCATACGCCCTTTTTGGCCAAGTGCATCATTGTGGACGTTCTGCCTCTTTTCCTATGCTTTAAATGCAATTCCAGTCTACCTCCTGAAATCGGTTTCCTGCAATTCTGCCCCGCTTTCAAGTCCTCTTGGCAGCCTTACTTCAGTATATTTATGGACGATAGCTGTCATTTATAACTCTGCAGGTTTGTGAATTACAGTGCCCCTGAGCTCCTTTCTTCAACTCGCTTTCTCGTGAGCTGGCCGCAACACCGCAGGATGGCTTCAGGCCCTAATCTGGTTCCGGCACGGCACGCTGAGCCTTTGGTGAATTCCACTTCCTGGTGGGAAATGAGAGTTAAATTTGCCCGTCCAGACACCTCCAGCTAGTCTGTCATTGGTTCTCCCTATTCCTGTTCATCTTCCGCAGAAATTGCAAACTGGGCCAAACAGGAGGTTAAAGGCACTGACTCTCCAAGTCGGGAGAGTGTTAGTAAAGCGTCTGGAATGTTGCACCCGAGTACTAGGGGACGAAAACTGAGACATATTGGAACACGTCTCCCGATCACACGGTTGATCATACTCTGGGTTCCACATGCATGTTTTAGCTGAAGGAAGAATGCCTTAAACCTGGAGAGTTGAGACCCGTGGAATGGGTACCATGCAATATGACTTCAAAGGGTCTTCATTTGCTCACCGAACTTCTCCAGTCCTATCACTGCTGCGTTTATGCCCCTGTACACACGCTTGATTCTCTTTCGGAGACATAGCAATCCATAGGTTTTAAGATACTTCCTAGTCAGGTACACTCTTAGGCATTTAATATGGGGTGTTGAGTCCATTTCGTTGAGCAAGGAGTAGCTCTTGTCTATTCCATATTTGGCTTAAGGAACTTTATCTGTGCTCATTTCAATCTCTGGTTTTATGCAGCACCCCAACTCACCTTTCCCCTTAAGCACGCATAAGTTGGGTTTCTAAATTTGAGACCCTGTTCTGTTTTGGAATTCAGTTCCTGTGTAGCCAAGTTTACATTCCGTGTATTAGTGATATCCTATGATGTTTCTTTTTCTGTGTGACTTATTTCAGTAAGAATCATCATACCTGAATCCACTCATTATGCTGCTACGGGCCTGATGACATAGATTTCATTGCTGAGTGATATTGCATTGTACGTAAGTACCACAACTTCTTTATCCATTTTTCACTTTCTGCGATATTGAACTTGTACCGTAAACCAGGTTCTTGTAAACAGAGCCGTCTCAATCTTTGGGGTGGCTGTGTCTTTTTGATTTTAATTTCCCTAAGCTATAGGACCATAAGTGGAAGTGCCCTAGGCTCTGTTGCTTTGTTTTTTAGATGTTTCAGGAAACACCATACACTTCTCCCGAGTGGCTGTTGGCAATTTACATCCCGCCCATCAGCATAACAAGGCTCCCAGTTCTCCATGGCCTGTCCTGCCTTTCTGGATTTTACACTTTTTTCAGATGGCCCTTTTGACCGGGGGGAAGTGAGACTTCACTGTAGTGCAGATTTCCTTTGCAAGCTTGCTTGGTTGGCCAAAAAGGGCGTATGCGTTTTTTCCTGAATATATTCAGGAAAAAACGCATACGCCCTTTTTGGCCAAGTGCATCATTGTGGACGTTCTGCCTCTTTTCCTATGCTTTAAATGCAATTCCAGTCTACCTCCTGAAATCGGTTTCCTGCAATTCTGCCCCGCTTTCAAGTCCTCTTGGCAGCCTTACTTCAGTATATTTTTGGACGATAGCTGTCATTTATAACTCTGCAGGTTTGTGAATTACAGTGCCCCTGAGCTCCTTTCTTCAACTCGCTTTCTCGTTAGCTGGCCGCAACACCGCATGATGGCTTCAGGCCCTAATCTGGTTCCGGCATGGCACTCTGAGCCTCTGTTTAATTCCCCTTCCTGGTGGGAAATGAGAGTTAAATTTGCCCGTCCAGACACCTCCAGCTAGTCTGTCATTGGTTCTCCCTATTCCTGTTCACCTTCCGCAGAAATTGCAAACTGGGCCAAACAGGAGGTTAAAGGCACTGACTCTCCAAGTCGGGAGAGAGTAAAGCGTCTGGAATGTTGCACCCGAGCACCAGGGGACGAAAACTGACACATATTGGAACACGTCTCCCGATCACACGGTTGATCATACTCTGGGTTCCACATGCATGTTTTAGCTGAAGGAAGAATACCTTAAACCTGGAGAGTTGAGACCCGTGGAATGGGTACCATGCAATATGACTTCAAAGGGTCTTCATTTGCTCACCGAACCTCTCCAATCCTATCACTGCTGCGTTTATGCCCCTGTACACACGCTTGATTCTCTTTCGGAGACATAGAAGTCCATAGGTTTTAAGATACTTCCTAGTCATGTACATTCTTAGGCATTTAATATGGGGTGTTGAGTCCATTTCGTTGAGCAAGGAGTAGCTCTTGTCTATTCCATATTTGACTTAAGGAACTTTATCTGTGCTCATTTCAATCTCTGGTTTTATGCAGCACCCCAACTCACCTTTCCCCTTAAGCAAGCATAAGTTGGGTTTCTAAATTTGAGACCCTGTTCTGTTTTGGAATTCAGTTCCTGTGTAGCCAAGTTTACATTCCGTGTATTAGTGATATCTTATGATGTTTCTTTTTCTGTGTGACTTATTTCAGTTAGAATCATCATACCTGAATCCACTCATTATGTTGCTACGGGCCTGATGACATAGATTTCATTGCTGAGTGATACTGCATTGTACGTAAGTACCACAACTTCTTTATCCATTTTTCACTTTCTGCGATATTGAACTTGTACCGTATATGAGGTTCTTGTAAACAGAGCCATCCCCAACTTTGGGGTGGCTGTGTCTTTTGATTTTAATTTCCCTAAGCTATAGGACCATAAGTTGAAGCGCCCTAGGCTCTGTTGCTTTGTTTTTTAGATGTTTCAGGAAACACCATACACTTCTCCCGAGTGGCTGTTGGCAATTTACATCCCGCCCATCAGCATAACAAGGCTCCCAGTTCTCCATGGCCTGTCCTGCCTTTCTGGATTTACACTTTTTTCAGATGGCCCTTTTGACCGGGGGGAAGTGAGACTTCATTGTAGTGCAGATTTCCTTTGCAAGCTTGCTTGGTTGGCCAAAAAGGGTGTATGCGTTTTTTCCTGAATATATTCAGGAAAAAACGCATACACGCTTTTTGGCCAAGTGCATCATTGTGGACGTTCTGCCTCTTTTCCTATGCTTTAAATGCAATTCCAGTCTACCTCCTGAAATCGGTTTCCTGCAATTCTGCCCTGCTTTCAAGTCCTCTTGGCAGCCTTACTTCAGTATATTTTTGGACGACAGCTATCATTTATAACTCTGCAGGTTTGTGAATTACAGTGCCCCTGAGCTCCTTTCTTCAACTCGCTTTCTCGTGAGCTGGCCACAACACCGCAGGATTGCTTCAGGCCCTAATCTGGTCCCGGCACGGCACGCTGAGCCTTTGGTTAATTCCTCTTCCTGGTGCGAAATGAGAGTTAAATTTGCCCGTCCAGACACCTCCAGCTAGTCTGTCATTGGTTCTCCCTATTCCTGTTCATCTTCCGCAGAAATTGCAAACTGGGCCAAACAGGAGGTTAAAGGCACTGACTCTCCAAGTCGGGAGAGTGTTAGTAAAGCGTCTGGAATGTTGCACCCGAGTACTAGGGGACGAAAACTGAGACATATTGGAACACGTCTCCCGATCACACGGTTGATCATACTCTGGGTTCCACATGCATGTTTTAGCTGAAGGAAGAATACCTTAAACCTGGAAAGTTGAGACCCGTGGAATGGGTACCATGCAATATGACTTCAAAGGGTCTTCATTTGCTCACCGAACCTCTCCAATCCTATCACTGCTGCGTTTATGCCCCTGTACACACGCTTGATTCTCTTTCGGAGACATAGCAATCCATAGGTTTTAAGATACTTCCTAGTCAGGTACATTCTTAGGCGTTTAATATGGGGTGTTGAGTCCATTTCGATGAGCAAGGAGTAGCTCTTGTCTATTCCATATTTGGCTTAAGGAACTTTATCTGTGCTCATTTCAATCTCTGGTTTTATGCAGCACCCCAACTCACCTTTCCCCTTAAGCAAGCATAAGTTGGGTTTCTAAATTTGCGACCTGTTCTGTTTTGGAATTCAGTTCCTGTGTAGCCAAGGTTACATTCCGTGTATTAGTGATATCTTATGATGTTTCTTTTTCTGTGTGACTTATTTCAGTTAGAATCATCATACCTGAATCCACTCATTATGCTGCTACGGGCCTGATGACATAGATTTCCTTGCTGAGTGATATTGCATTGTACGTAAGTACCACAACTTTTTTATCCATTTTTCACTTTCTGCGATATTGAACTTGTACCGTAAACCAGGTTCTTGTAAACAGAGCCGTCCCAACCGTTGGGGTGGCTGTGTCTTTTTCATTTTAATTTCCCTAAGCTATAGGACCATAAGTGGAAGTGCCCTAGGCTCTGTTGCTTTGTTTTTTAGATGTTTCAGGAAACACCATACAGTTCTCCCGAGTGGCTGTTGGCAATTTACATCCCGCCCATCAGCATAACAAGGCTCCCACTTCTCCATGGCCTGTCCTGCCTTTCTGGATTTTACACTTTTTTCAGATGGCCCTTTTGACCGGGGGGAAGTGAGACTTCATTGTAGTGCAGATTTCCTTTGCAAGCTTGCTTGGTTGGCCAAAAAGGGCGTATGCGTTTTTTCCTGAATATATTCAGGAAAAAACGCATACGCCCTTTTTGGCCAAGTGCATCATTGTGGACGTTCTGCCTCTTTTCCTATGCTTTCAATGCAATTCCAGTCTACCTCCTGAAATCGGTTTCCTGCAATTCTGCCCCGCTTTCAAGTCCTCTTGGCAGCCTTACTTCAGTATATTTTTGGACGATAGCTGTCATTTATAACTCTGCAGGTTTGTGAATTACAGTGCCCCTGAGCTCCTTTCTTCAACTCGCTTTCTCGTGAGCTGGCCGCAACACCGCAGGATGGCTTCAGGCCCTAATCTGGTTCCGGCACGGCACGCTGAGCCTCTGTTTAATTCCTCTTCCTGGTGGGAAATGAGAGTTAAATTTGCCCGTCCAGACACCTCCAGCTAGTCTGTCATTGGTTCTCCCTATTCCTGTTCATCTTCCGCAGAAATTGCAAACTGGGCCAAACAGGAGGTTAAAGGCACTGACTCTCCAAGTCGGGAGAGTGTTAGTAAAGCGTCTGGAATGTTGCACCCGAGTACCAGGGGACGAAAACTGACACATATTGGAACACGTCTCCCGCTCACACGGTTGATCATACTCTGGGTTCCACATGCATGTTTTAGCTGAAGGAAGAATACCTTAAACCTGGAGAGTTGAGACCCGTGGAATGGGTACCATGCAATATGACATCAAAGGGTCTTCATTTGCTCACCGAACCTCTCCAGTCCTATCACTGCTGCGTTTATGCCCCTGTACACATGCTTGATTCTCCTTAGGAGACATAGCAATCCATAGGTTTTAAGATACTTCCTAGTCAGGTATATTCTTAGGTGTTTAATACGGGGTGTTGAATCCATTTCGTTGAGCAAGGAGTAGCTCTTGTCTATTCCATATTTGGCTTAAAGAACTTTATCTGTGCTCATTTCAATCTCTGGTTTTATGCAGCACCCCAACTCACCTTTCCCCTTAAGCAAGCATAAGTTGGGTTTCTAAATTTGTGACCCTGTTCTGTTTTGTAATTCAGTTCCTGTGTAGCCAAGGTTACATTCCGTGTATTAGTGATATCTTATGATGTTTCTTTTTCTGTGTGACTTATTTCAGTTAGAATCATCATACCTGAATCCACTCATTATGCTGCTACGGGCCTGATGACATAGATTTCATTGCTGAGTGATACTGCATTGTACGTAAGTACCACAACTTCTTTATCCATTTTTCACTTTCTGCAATATTGAACTTGTACCGTAAACCAGGTTCTTGTAAACAGAGCCGTCCCAACCTTTGGGGTGGCTGTGTCTTTTTGATTTTAATTTCCCTAAGCTATAGGACCATAAGTGGAAGTGCCCTAGGCTCTGTTGCTTTGTTTTTTAGATGTTTCAGGAAACACCATACACTTCTCCCGAGTGGCTGTTGGCAATTTACATCCCGCCCATCAGCA
Source organism: Lagenorhynchus albirostris (assembly GCF_949774975.1). Taxonomy (NCBI): domain Eukaryota; kingdom Metazoa; phylum Chordata; class Mammalia; order Artiodactyla; family Delphinidae; genus Lagenorhynchus; species Lagenorhynchus albirostris. Next base: position 267,621 of record NW_026783322.1, on the reverse strand, counting down.
TAACAAGGCTCCTAGTTCTCCATGGCCTGTCCTGCCTTTCTGGATTTTACACTTTTTTCAGATGGCCCTTTTGACCGGGGTGAAGTGAGACTTCATTGTAGTGCAGATTTCCTTTGCAAGCTTGCTTGGTTGGCCAAAAAGGGCGTATGCGTTTTTTCCTGAATATATTCAGGAAAAAACGCATACGCCCTTTTTGGCCAAGTGCATCATTGTGGACGTTCTGCCTCTTTTCCTATGCTTTCAATGCAATTCCAGTCTACCTCCTGAAATCGGTTTCCTGCAATTCTGCCCCGCTTTCAAGTCCTCTTGGCAGCCTTACTTCAGTATATTTTTGGACGATAGCTATCATTTATAACTCTGCAGGTTTGTGAATTACAGTGCCCCTGAGCTCCTTTCTTCAACTCGCTTTCTCGTGAGCTGGCCGCAACACCGCAGGATTGCTTCAGGCCCTAAACTTGTTCCGGCACGGCACGCTGAGCCTTTGCTTAATTCCTCTTCCTGGTGCGAAATGAGAGTTAAATTTGCCCGTCCAGACACCTCCAGCTAGTCTGTCATTGGTTCTCCCTATTCCTGTTCATCTTCCGCAGAAATTGCAAACTGGGCCAAACAGGAGATTAAAGGCACTGACTCTCCAAGTCGGGAGAGTGTTAGTAAAGCGTCTGGAATGTTGCACCCGAGTACCAGGGGACGAAAACTGACACATATTGGAACACGTCTCCCGATCACACGGTTGATCATACTCTGGGTTCCACATGCATGTTTTAGCTGAAGGAAGAATACCTTAAACCTGGAGAGTTGAGACCCGTGGAATGGGTACCATGCAATATGACTTCAAAGGGTCTTCATTTGCTCACCGAACCTCTCCAGTCCTATCACTGCTGCGTTTATGCCCCTGTACACACGCTTGATTCTCTTTCGGAGACATAGCAATCCATAGGTTTTAAGATACTTCCTAGTCAGGTACATTCTTAGGCGTTTAATATGGGGTGTTGAGTCCATTTCGTTGAGCAAGGAGTAGCTCTTGTCTATTCCATATTTGGCTTAAGGAACTTTATCTGTGCTCATTTCAATCTCTGGTTTTATGCAGCACCCCAACTCACCTTTCCCCTTAAGCAAGCATAAGTTGGGTTTCTAAATTTGAGACCCTGTTCTGTTTTGGAATTCAGTTCCTGTGTAGCCAAGTTTACATTCCGTGTATTAGTGATATCTTATGATGTTTCTTTTTCTGTGTGACTTATTTCAGTTAGAATCATCGTACCTGAATCCACTCATTATGCTGCTACGGGCCTGATGACATAGATTTCCTTGCTGAGTGATACTGCATTGTACGTAATTACCACAACTTCTTTATCCATTTTTCACTTTCTGCGATATTGAACTTGTACCGTAAACCAGGTTCTTGTAAACAGAGCCGTCCCAACCGTTGGGGTGGCTGTGTCTTTTTGATTTTAATTTCCCTAAGCTATAGGACCATAAGTGGAAGTGCCCTAGGCTCTGTTGCTTTGTTTTTTAGATGTTTCAGGAAACACCATACAGTTCTCCCGAGTGGCTGTTGGCAATTTACATCCCGCCCATCAGCATAACAAGGCTCCCACTTCTCCATGGCCTGTCCTGCCTTTCTGGATTTTACACTTTTTTCAGATGGCCCTTTTGACCGGGGGGAAGTGAGACTTCATTGTAGTGCAGATTTCCTTTGCAAGCTTGCTTGGTTGGCCAAAAAGGGCGTATGCGTTTTTTCCTGAATATATTCAGGAAAAAACGCATACGCCCTTTTTGGCCAAGTGCATCATTGTGGACGTTCTGCCTCTTTTCCTATGCTTTCAATGCAATTCCAGTCTACCTCCTGAAATCGGTTTCCTGCAATTCTGCCCCGCTTTCAAGTCCTCTTGGCAGCCTTACTTCAGTATATTTTTGGACGATAGCTGTCATTTATAACTCTGCAGGTTTGTGAATTACAGTGCCCCTGAGCTCCTTTCTTCAACTCGCTTTCTCGTGAGCTGGCCGCAACACCGCAGGATGGCTTCAGGCCCTAATCTGGTTCCGGCACGGCACGCTGAGCTTCTGTTTAATTCCTCTTCCTGGTGGGAAATGAGAGTTAAATTTGCCCGTCCAGACACCTCCAGCTAGTCTGTCATTGGTTCTCCCTATTCCTGTTCATCTTCTGCAGAAATTGCAAACTGGGCCAAACAGGAGGTTAAAGGCACTGACTCTCCAAGTCGGGAGAGTGTTAGTAAAGCATCTGGAATGTTGCACCCGAGTACCAGGGGACGAAAACTGAGACATATTTGAACACGTCTCCCGCTCACATGGTTGATCATACTCTGGGTTCCACATGCATGTTTTACCTGAAGGAAGAATACCTGAAACCTGGAAAGTTGAGACCCGTGGAATGGATACCATGCAATATGACTTCAAAGGGTCTTCATATGCTCACCGAACCTCTCCAATCCTATCACTGCTGCGTTTATGCCCCTGTACACACGCTTGATTCTCTTTCGGAGTCATAGCAGTCCGTAGGTTTTAAGATACTTCCTAGTCAGGTACATTCTTAGGCGTTTAATATGGGGTGTTGAGTCCATTTCGTTGAGCAACGAGTAACTCTTGTCTATTCCATATTTGGCTTAAGGAAGTTTATCTGTGCTCATTTCAATCTCTGCTTTTATGCAGCACCCCAACTCACCTTTCCCCTTAAGGAAGCATAAGTTGGTTTTCTTAAATTGAGACCCTGTTCTGTTTTGTAATTCAGTTCCTGTGTAGCCAAGTTTACATTCCGTGTATTAGTGATATCTTATGATGTTTCTTTTTCTGTGTGACTTATTTCAGTTAGAATCATCATACCTGAATCCACTCATTATGCTGCTACGGGCCTGATGACATAGATTTCCTTGCTGAGTGATATTGCATTGTACGTAAGTACCACAACTTCTTTATCCATTTTTCACTTTCTGCGATATTGAACTTGTACCATAAATCAGGTTCTTGTAAACAGAGCCGTCCCAAGCGTTGGGGTGGCTGTGTCTTTTTGATTTTAATTTCCCTAAGCTATAGGACCATAAGTGGAAGTGCCCTAGGCTCTGTTGCTTTGTTTTTTAGATGTTTCAGGAAACACCATACACTTCTCCCGAGTGGCTGTTGGCAATTTACATACCGCCCATCAGCATAACAAGGCTCCCAGTTCTCCATGGCCTGTCCTGCCTTTCTGGATTTTACACTTTTTTCAGATGGCCCTTTTGACCGGGGGGAAGTGAGACTTCATTGTAGTGCAGATTTCCTTTGCAAGCTTGCATGGTTGGCCAAAAAGGGCGTATGCGTTTTTTCCTGAATATATTCAGGAAAAAACGCATACGCCCTTTTTGGCCAAGTGCATCATTGTGGACGTTCTGCCTCTTTTCCTATGCTTTAAATGCAATTCCAGTCTACCTCCTGAAATCGGTTTCCTGCAATTCTGCCCCGCTTTCAAGTCCTCTTGGCAGCCTTACTTCAGTATATTTTTGGACGATAGCTGTCATTTATAACTCTGCAGGTTTGTGAATTACAGTGCCCCTGAGCTCCTTTCTTCAACTCGCTTTCTCGTGAGCTGGCCGCAACACCGCAGGATGGCTTCAGGCCCTAATCTGGTTCCGGCACGGCACGCTGAGCCTCTGTTTAATTCCTCTTCCTGGTGGGAAATGAGAGTTAAATTTGCCCGTCCAGACACCTCCAGCTAGTCTGTCATTGGTTCTCCCTATTCCTGTTCATCTTCCGCAGAAATTGCAAACTGGGCCAAACAGGAGGTTAAAGGCACTGACTCTCCAAGTCGGGAGAGTGTTAGTAAAGCGTCTGGAATGTTGCACCCGAGTACCAGGGGACGAAAACTGACACATATTGGAACACGTCTCCCGCTCACACGGTTGATCATACTCTGGGTTCCACATGCATGTTTTAGCTGAAGGAAGAATACCTTAAACCTGGAGAGTTGAGACCCGTGGAATGGGTACCATGCAATATGACATCAAAGGGTCTTCATTTGCTCACCGAACCTCTCCAGTCCTATCACTGCTGCGTTTATGCCCCTGTACACATGCTTGATTCTCCTTAGGAGACATAGCAATCCATAGGTTTTAAGATACTTCCTAGTCAGGTATATTCTTAGGTGTTTAATACGGGGTGTTGAATCCATTTCGTTGAGCAAGGAGTAGCTCTTGTCTATTCCATATTTGGCTTAAAGAACTTTATCTGTGCTCATTTCAATCTCTGGTTTTATGCATTACCCCAACTCACCTTTCCCCTTAAGCAAGCATAAGTTGGGTTTCTAAATTTGTGACCCTGTTCTGTTTTGTAATTCAGTTCCTGTGTAGCCAAGTTTACATTCCGTGTATTAGTGATATCTTATGATGTTTCTTTTTCTGTGTGACTTATTTCAGTTAGAATCATCATACCTGAATCCACTCATTATGCTGCTACGGGCCTGATGACATAGATTTCATTGCTGAGTGATACTGCATTGTACGTAAGTACCACAACTTCTTTATCCATTTTTCACTTTCTGCAATATTGAACTTGTACCGTAAACCAGGTTCTTGTAAACAGAGCCGTCCCAACCTTTGGGGTGGCTGTGTCTTTTTGATTTTAATTTCCCTAAGCTATAGGACCATAAGTGGAAGTGCCCTAGGCTCTGTTGCTTTGTTTTTTAGATGTTTCAGGAAACACCATACACTTCTCCCGAGTGGCTGTTGGCAATTTACATCCCGCCCATCAGCATAACAAGGCTCCTAGTTCTCCATGGCCTGTCCTGCCTTTCTGGATTTTACACTTTTTTCAGATGGCCCTTTTGACCGGGGGGAAGTGAGACTTCATTGTAGTGCAGATTTCCTTTGCAAGCTTGCTTGGTTGGCCAAAAAGGGCGTATGCGTTTTTTCCTGAATATATTCAGGAAAAAACGCATACGCCCTTTTTGGCCAAGTGCATCATTGTGGACGTTCTGCCTCTTTTCCTATGCTTTAAATGCAATTCCAGTCTACCTCCTGAAATCGGTTTCCTGCAATTCTGCCCCGCTTTCAAGTCCTCTTGGCAGCCTTACTTCAGTATATTTTTGGACGATAGCTGTCATTTATAACTCTGCAGGTTTGTGAATTACAGGGCCCCTGAGCTCCTTTCTTCAACTCGCTTTCTCGTGAGCTGGCCGCAACACCGCAGGATGGCTTCAGGCCCTAATCTGGTTCCGGCACGGCACGCTGAGCCTTTGGTTAATTCCTCTTCCTGGTGGGAAATGAGAGTTAAATTTGCCCGTCCAGACACCTCCAGCTAGTCTGTCATTGGTTCTCCCTATTCCTGTTCATCTTCCGTAGAAATTGCAAACTGGGCCAATCAGGAGGTTAAAGGCACTGACTCTCCAAGTCGGGAGAGTGTTAGTAAAGCATCTGGAATGTTGCACCCGAGTACCAGGGGACGAAAACTGACACATATTGGAACACGTCTCCCGATCACACGGTTGATCATACTCTGGGTTCCACATGCATGTTTTAGCTGAAGGAAGAATACCTTAAACCTGGAGAGTTGAGACCCGTGGAATGGGTACCATGCAATATGACTTCAAAGGGTCTTCATTTGCTCACCGAACCTCTCCAGTCCTATCACTGCTGCGTTTATGCCCCTGTACACACGCTTGATTCTCTTTAGGAGACATAGCAATCCATAGGTTTTAAGATACTTCCTAGTCAGGTACATTCTTAGGTGTTTAATATGGGGTGTTGAGTCCATTTCGTTGAGCAAGGAGTAGCTCTTGTCTATTCCATATTTGGCTTAAGGAACTTTATCTGTGCTCATTTCAATCTCTGGTTTTATGCAGCACCCCAACTCACCTTTCCCCTTAAGCAAGCATAAGTTGGGTTTCTAAATTTGAGACCCTGTTCTGTTTTGTAATTCAGTTCCTGTGTAGCCAAGTTTACATTCCGTGTATTAGTGATATCTTATGATGTTTCTTTTTCTGTGTGACTTATTTCAGTTAGAATCATCATACCTGAATCCACTCATTATGCTGCTACGGGCTTGATGACATAGATTTCATTGCTGAGTGATACTGCATTGTACGTAAGTACCACAACTTCTTTATCCATTTTTCACTTTCTGCGATATTGAACTTGTACCGTAAACCAGGTTCTTGTAAACAGAGCCGTCCCAACCGTTGGGGTGGCTGTGTCTTTTTGATTTTAATTTCCCTAAGCTATAGGACCATAAGTGGAAGCGCCCTAGGCTCTGTTGCTTTGTTTTTTAGATGTTTCAGGAAACACCATACACTTCTCCCGAGTGGCTGTTGGCAATTTACATCCCGCCCATCAGCATAACAAGGCTCCCAGTTCTCCATGGCCTGTCCTGCCTTTCTGGATTTTACACTTTTTTCAGATGGCCCTTTTGACCGGGGGGAATTGAGACTTCATTGTAGTGCAGATTTCCTTTGCAAGCTTGCTTGGTTGGCCAAAACGGGCGTATGCGTTTTTTCCTGAATATATTCAGGAAAAAACGCATACGCCCTTTTTGGCCAAGTGCATCATTGTGGACGTTCTGCCTCTTTTCCTATGCTTTAAATGCAATTCCAGTCTACCTCCTGAAATCGGTTTCCTGCAATTCTGCCCCGCTTTCAAGTCCTCTTGGCAGCCTTACTTCAGTATATTTTTGGACGATAGCTGTCATTTATAACTCTGCAGGTTTGTGAATTACAGTGCCCCTGAGCTCCTTTCTTCAACTCGCTTTCTCGTGAGCTGGCCGCAACACCGCAGGATTGCTTCAGGCCCTAAACTTGTTCCGGCACGGCACGCTGAGCCTTTGCTTAATTCCTCTTCCTGGTGCGAAATGAGAGTTAAATTTGCCCGTCCAGACACCTCCAGCTAGTCTGTCATTGGTTCTCCCTATTCCTGTTCATCTTCCGCAGAAATTGCAAACTGGGCCAAACAGGAGGTTAAAGGCACTGACTCTCCAAGTCGGGAGAGTGTTAGTAAAGCGTCTGGAATGTTGCACCCGAGTACCGGGGGACGAAAACTGACACATATTGGAACACGTCTCCCGATCACACGGTTGATCATACTCTGGGTTCCACATGCATGTTTTAGCTGAAGGAAGAATACCTTAAACCTGGAGAGTTGAGACCCGTGGAATGGGTACCATGCAATATGACTTCAAAGGGTCTTCATTTGCTCACCGAACCTCTCCAGTCCTATCACTGCTGCGTTTATGCCCCTGTACACACGCTTGATTCTCTTTCGGAGACATAGCAATCCATAGGTTTTAAGATACTTCCTAGTCAGGTACATTCTTAGGCGTTTAATATGGGGTGTTGAGTCCATTTCGTTGAGCAAGGAGTAGCTCTTGTCTATTCCATATTTGGCTTAAGGAACTTTATCTGTGCTCATTTCAATCTCTGGTTTTATGCAGCACCCCAACTCACCTTTCCCCTTAAGCAAGCATAAGTTGGGTTTCTAAATTTGAGACCCTGTTCTGTTTTGGAATTCAGTTCCTGTGTAGCCAAGTTTACATTCCGTGTATTAGTGATATCTTATGATGTTTCTTTTTCTGTGTGACTTATTTCAGTTAGAATCATCGTACCTGAATCCACTCATTATGCTGCTACGGGCCTGATGACATAGAATTCATTGCTGTGTGATATTGCATTGTACGTAAGTACCACAACTTCTTTATCCATTTTTCACTTTCTGCGATATTGAACTTGTACCGTAAACCAGGTTCTTGTAAACAGAGCCGTCCCAAGCGTTGGGGTGGCTGTGTCTTTTTGATTTTAATTTCCCTAAGCTATAGGACCATAAGTGGAAGTGCCCTAGGCTCTGTTGCTTTGTTTTTTAGATGTTTCAGGAAACACCATACACTTCTCCCGAGTGGCTGTTGGCAATTTACATCCCGCCCATCAGCATAACAAGGCTCCCAGTTCTCCATGGCCTGTCCTGCCTTTCTGGATTTTACACTTTTTTCAGATGGCCCTTTTGACCGGGGGGAAGTGAGACTTCATTGTAGTGCAGATTTCCTTTGCAAGCTTGCTTGGTTGGCCAAAAAGGGCGTATGCGTTTTTTCCTGAATATATTCAGGAAAAAACGCATACGCCCTTTTTGGCCAAGTGCATCATTGTGGACGTTCTGCCTCTTTTCCTATGCTTTAAATGCAATTCCAGTCTACCTCCTGAAATCGGTTTCCTGCAATTCTGCCCCGCTTTCAAGTCCTCTTGGCAGCCTTACTTCAGTATATTTTTGGACGATAGCTGTCATTTATAACTCTGCAGGTTTGTGAATTACAGTGCCCCTGAGCTCCTTTCTTCAACTCGCTTTCTCGTGAGCTGGCCGCAACACCGCAGGATGGCTTCAGGCCCTAATCTGGTTCCGGCACGGCACGCTGAGCCTCTGTTTAATTCCTCTTCCTGGTGGGAAATGAGAGTTAAATTTGCCCGTCCAGACACCTCCAGCTAGTCTGTCATTGGTTCTCCCTATTCCTGTTCATCTTCCGCAGAAATTGCAAACTGGGCCAAACAGGAGGTTAAAGGCACTGACTCTCCAAGTCGGGAGAGTGTTAGTAAAGCGTCTGGAATGTTGCACCCGAGTACCAGGGGACGAAAACTGACACATATTGGAACACGTCTCCCGCTCACACGGTTGATCATACTCTGGGTTCCACATGCATGTTTTAGCTGAAGGAAGAATACCTTAAACCTGGAGAGTTGAGACCCGTGGAATGGGTACCATGCAATATGACTTCAAAGGGTCTTCATTTGCTCACCGAACCTCTCCAGTCCTATCACTGCTGCGTTTATGCCCCTGTACACACGCTTGATTCTCTTTCGGAGACATAGCAATCCATAGGTTTTAAGATACTTCCTAGTCAGGTACATTCTTAGGTGTTTAATATGGGGTGTTGAGTCCATTTCGTTGAGCAAGGAGTAGCTCTTGTCTATTCCATATTTGGCTTAAGGAACTTTATCTGTGCTCATTTCAATCTCTGGTTTTATGCAGCACCCCAACTCACCTTTCCCCTTAAGCAAGCATAAGTTGGGTTTCTAAATTTGAGACCCTGTTCTGTTTTGTAATTCAGTTCCTGTGTAGCCAAGTTTACATTCCGTGTATTAGTGATATCTTATGATGTTTCTTTTTCTGTGTGACTTATTTCAGTTAGAATCATCATACCTGAATCCACTCATTATGCTGCTACGGGCCTGATGACATAGATTTCATTGCTGAGTGATACTGCATTGTACGTAAGTACCACAACTTCTTTATCCATTTTTCACTTTCTGCGATATTGAACTTGTACCGTAAACCAGGTTCTTGTAAACAGAGCCGTCCCAACCTTTGGGGTGGCTGTGTCTTTTTGATTTTAATTTCCCTAAGCTATAGGACCATAAGTGGAAGTGCCCTAGGCTCTGTTGCTTTGTTTTTTAGATGTTTCAGGAAACACCATACACTTCTCCCGAGTGGCTGTTGGCAATTTACATCCCGCCCATCAGCATAACAAGGCTCCCAGTTCTCCATGGCCTGTCCTGCCTTTCTGGATTTTACACTTTTTTCAGATGGCCCTTTTGACCGGGGGGAAGTGAGACTTCATTGTAGTGCAGATTTCCTTTGCAAGCTTGCTTGGTTGGCCAAAACGGGCGTATGCGTTTTTTCCTGAATATATTCAGGAAAAAACGCATACGCCCTTTTTGTCCAAGTGCATCATTGTGGACGTTCTGCCTCTTTTCCTATGCTTTAAATGCAATTCCAGTCTACCTCCTGAAATCGGTTTCCTGCAATTCTGCCCCGCTTTCAAGTCCTCTTGGCAGCCTTACTTCAGTATATTTTTGGACGATAGCTGTCATTTATAACTCTGCAGGTTTGTGAATTACAGTGCCCCTGAGCTCCTTTCTTCAACTCGCTTTCTCGTGAGCTGGCCGCAACACCGCAGGATTGCTTCAGGCCCTAAACTTGTTCCGGCACGGCACGCTGAGCCTTTGCTTAATTCCTCTTCCTGGTGGGAAATGAGAGTTAAATTTGCCCGTCCAGACACCTCCAGCTAGTCTGTCATTGGTTCTCCCTATTCCTGTTCATCTTCCGCAGAAATTGCAAACTGGGCCAAACAGGAGATTAAAGGCACTGACTCTCCAAGTCGGGAGAGTGTTAGTAAAGCGTCTGGAATGTTGCACCCGAGTACCAGGGGACGAAAACTGACACATATTGGAACACGTCTCCCGATCACACGGTTGATCATACTCTGGGTTCCACATGCATGTTTTAGCTGAAGGAAGAATACCTTAAACCTGGAGAGTTGAGACCCGTGGAATGGGTACCATGCAATATGACTTCAAAGGGTTTTCATTTGCTCACCGAACCTCTCCAGTCCTATCACTGCTGCGTTTATGCCCCTGTACACACGCTTGATTCTCTTTCGGAGACATAGCAATCCATAGGTTTTAAGATACTTCCTAGTCAGGTACATTCTTAGGCGTTTAATATGGGGTGTTGAGTCCATTTCGTTGAGCAAGGAGTAGCTCTTGTCTATTCCATATTTGGCTTAAGGAACTTTATCTGTGCTCATTTCAATCTCTGGTTTTATGCAGCACCCCAACTCACCTTTCCCCTTAAGCAAGCGTAAGTTGGGTTTCTATATTTGAGACCCTGTTCTGTTTTGTAATTCAGTTCCTGTGTAGCCAAGGTTACATTCCGTGTATTAGTGATATCTTATGATGTTTCTTTTTCTGTGTGACTTATTTCAGTTAGAATCATCATACCTGAATCCACTCATTATGCTGCTACGGGCCTGATGACATAGATTTCCTTGCTGAGTGATATTGCATTGTACGTATGTACCACAACTTCTTTATCCATTTTTCACTTTCTGCAATATTGAACTTGTACCGTAAACCAGGTTCTTGTAAACAGAGCCGTCCCAACCTTTGTGGTGGCTGTGTCTTTTTGATTTTAATTTCCCTAAGCTATAGGACCATAAGTGGAAATGCCCTAGGCTCTGTTGCTTTGTTTTTTAGATGTTTCAGGAAACACCATACAGTTCTCCCGAGTGGCTGTTGGCAATTTACATCCCGCCCATCAGCATAACAAGGCTCCCAGTTCTCCATGGCCTGTCCTGCCTTTCTGGATTTTACACTTTTTTCAGATGGCCCTTTTGACTGGGGGGAAGTGAGACTTCATTGTAGTGCAGATTTCCTTTGCAAGCTTGCTTGGTTGGCCAAAAAGGGCGTATGCGTTTTTTCCTGAATATATTCAGGAAAAAACGCATACGCCCTTTTTGGCCAAGTGCATCATTGTGGACGTTCTGCCTCTTTTCCTATGCTTTAAATGCAATTCCAGTCTACCTCCTGAAATCGGTTTCCTGCAATTCTGCCCCGCTTTCAAGTCCTCTTGGCAGCCTTACTTCAGTATATTTTTGGACGATAGCTGTCATTTATAACTCTGCAGGTTTGTGAATTACAGTGCCCCTGAGCTCCTTTCTTCAACTCGCTTTCTCGTGAGCTGGCCGCAACACCGCAGGATGGCTTCAGGCCCTAATCTGGTCCCGGCACAGCACTCTGAGCCTTTGGTTAATTCCTCTTCCTGGTGGGAAATGAGAGTTAAATTTGCCCGTCCAGACACCTCCAGCTAGTCTCTCATTGGTTCTCCCTATTCCTGTTCATCTTCCGCAGAAATTGCAAACTGTGCCAAACAAGAGGTTAAAGGCACTACTCTCCAAGTCGGGAGAGTGTTAGTAAAGCGTCTGGAATGTTGCACCCGAGTACCAGGGGACGAAAACTGACACATATTGGAACACGTCTCCCGATCACACGGTTGATCATACTCTGGGTTCCACATGCATGTTTTAGCTGAAGGAAGAATACCTTAAACCTGGAAAGTTGAGACCCGTGGAATAGGTACCATGCAATATGACTTCAAAGGGTCTTCATTTGCTCACCGAACCTCTCCAATCCTATCACTGCTGCGTTTATGCCCCTGTACACACGCTTGATTCTCTTTCGGAGACATAGAAGTCCATAGGTTTTAAGATACTTCCTAGTCAGGTACATTCTTAGGCGTTTAATATTGGGTGTTGAGTCCATTTCATTGAGCAAGGAGTAGCTCTTGTCTATTCCATATTTGACTTAAGGAACTTTATCTGTGCTCATTTCAATCTCTGGTTTTATGCATTACCCCAACTCACCTTTCCCCTTAAGGAAGCATAAGTTGGTTTTCTTAATTTGAGACCCTGTTGTGTTTTGTAATTCAGTTCCTGTGTAGCCAAGGTTACATTCCGTGTATTAGTGATAACTTATGATGTTTCTTTTTCTGTGTGACTTATTTCAGTTAGAATCATCATACCTGAATCCACTCATTATGCTGCTACGGGCCTGATGACATAGATTTCATTGCTGAGTGATATTGCATTGTACGTAAGTACCACAAATTCTTTATCCATTTTTCACTTTCTGCGATATTGAACTTGTACCGTAAACCAGGTTCTTGTAAACAGAGCCGTCCCAACCTTTGGGGTGGCTGTGTCTTTTTGATTTTAATTTCCCTAAGCTATAGGACCATAAGTGGAAGTGCCCTAGGCTCTGTTGCTTTGTTTTTTAGATGTTTCAGGAAACACCATACACTTCTCCCGAGTGGCTGTTGGCAATTTACATCCCGCCCATCAGCATAACAAGGCTCCCAGTTCTCCATGGCCTGTCCTGCCTTTCTGGATTTTACACTTTTTTCAGATGGCCCTTTTGACCGGGAGGAAGTGAGACTTCAATGTAGTGCAGATTTCCTTTGCAAGCTTGCTTGGTTGGCCAAAAAGGGCGTATGCGTTTTTTCCTGAATATATTCAGGAAAAAACGCATACGCCCTTTTTGGCCAAGTGCATCATTGTGGACGTTCTGCCTCTTTTCCTATGCTTTAAATGCAATTCCAGTCTACCTCCTGAAATCGGATTCCTGCAATTCTGCACCGCTTTCAAGTCCTCTTGGCAGCCTTACTTCAGTATATTTTTGGACGATAGCTGTCATTTATAACTCTGCAGGTTTGTGAATTACAGTGCCCCTGAGCTCTTTTCTTCAACTCGCTTTCTCGTGAGCTGGCCGCAACACCGCAGGATTGCTTCAGGGCCTAATCTGGTCCCGGCACAGCACGCTGAGCCTTTGTTTATTTCCTCTTCCTGGTGGGAAATGAGAGTTAAATTTGCCCGTCCAGACAGCTCCAGCTAGTCTGTCATTGGTTCTCCCTATTCCTGTTCATCTTCCGCAGAAATTGCAAACTGGGCCAAACAGGAGGTTAAAGGCACTGACTCTCCAAGTCGGGAGAGTGTTAGTAAAGCATCTGGAATGTTGCACCCGAGTACCAGGGGACGAAAACTGACACATATTGGAACACGTCTCCCGCTCACATTGTTGATCATACTCTGGGTTCCACATGCATGTTTTAGCTGAAGGAAGAATACCTTAAACCTGGAAAGTTGAGACCCGTGGAATGGGTACCATGCAATATGACTTCAAAGGGTCTTCATATGCTCACCGAACCTCTCCAATCCTATCACTGCTGCGTTTATGCCCCTGTACACACGCTTGATTCTCTTTCGGAGTCATAGCAGTCCATAGGTTTTAAGATACTTCCTAGTCAGGTACATTCTTAGGCGTTTAATATGGGGTGTTGAATCCATTTCGTTGAGCAAGGAGTAGCTCTTGTCTATTCCATATTTGGCTTAAGGAACTTTATCTGTGCTCATTTCAATCTCTGGTTTTATGCAGCACCCCAACTCACCTTTCCCCTTAAGGAAGCATAAGTTGGTTTTCTTAATTTGAGACCCTGTTCTGTTTTGTAATTCAGTTCCTGTGTAGCCAAGTTTACATTCCGTGTATTAGTGATATCTTATGATGTTTCTTTTTCTGTGTGACTTATTTCAGTTAGAATCATCATACCTGAATCCACTCATTATGCTGCTACGGGCCTGATGACATAGATTTCCTTGCTGAGTGATATTGCATTGTACGTAAGTACCACAACTTCTTTATCCATTTTTCACTTTCTGCGATATTGAACTTGTACCGTAAAACAGGTTCTTGTAAACAGAGCCGTCTCAATCTTTGGGGTGGCTGTGTCTTTTTGATTTTAATTTCCCTAAGCTATAGGACCATAAGTGGAAGTGCCCTAGGCTCTGTTGCTTTGTTTTTTAGATGTTTCAGGAAACACCATACACTTCTCCCGAGTGGCTGTTGGCAATTTACATCCCGCCCATCAGCATAACAAGGCTCCCAGTTCTCCATGGCCTGTCCTGCCTTTCTGGATTTTACACTTTTTTCAGATGGCCCTTTTGACCGGGGGGAAGTGAGACTTCATTGTAGTGCAGATTTCCTTTGCAAGCTTGCTTGGTTGGCAAAAAGGGCGTATGCGTTTTTTCCTGAATATATTCAGGAAAAAACGCATACGCCCTTTTTGGCCAAGTGCATCATTGTGGACGTTCTGCCTCTTTTCCTATGCTTTAAATGCAATTCCAGTCTACCTCCTGAAATCGGTTTCCTGCAATTCTGCCCCGCTTTCAAGTCCTCTTGGCAGCCTTACTTCAGTATATTTTTGGACGATAGCTGTCATTTATAACTCTGCAGGTTTGTGAATTACAGTGCCCCTGAGCACCTTTCTTCAACTCGCTTTCTCGTTAGCTGGCCGCAACACCGCAGGATGGCTTCAGGCCCTAATCTGGTTCCGGCATGGCACGCTGAGCCTCTGTTTAATTCCCCTTCCTGGTGGGAAATGAGAGTTAAATTTGCCCGTCCAGACACCTCCAGCTAGTCTGTCATTGGTTCTCCCTATTCCTGTTCACCTTCCGCAGAAATTGCAAACTGGGCCAAACAGGAGGTTAAAGGCACTGACTCTCCAAGTCGGGAGAGTGTTAGTAAAGCGTCTGGAATGTTGCACCCGAGTACCAGGGGACGAAAACTGACACATATTGGAACACGTCTCCCGATCACACGGTTGATCATACTCTGGGTTCCACATGCATGTTTTAGCTGAAGGAAGAATACCTTAAACCTGGAGAGTTGAGACCCGTGGAATGGGTACCATGCAATATGACTTCAAAGGGTCTTCATTTGCTCACCGAACCTCTCCAATCCTATCACTGCTGCGTTTATGCCCCTGTACACACGCTTGATTCTCTTTCGGAGACATAGAAGTCCATAGGTTTTAAGATACTTCCTAGTCAGGTACATTCTTAGGCATTTAATATGGGGTGTTGAGTCCATTTCGTTGAGCAAGGAGTAGCTCTTGTCTATTCCATATTTGACTTAAGGAACTTTATCTGTGCTCATTTCAATCTCTGGTTTTATGCAGCACCCCAACTCACCTTTCCCCTTAAGCAAGCATAAGTTGGGTTTCTAAATTTGAGACCCTGTTCTGTTTTGTAATTCAGTTCCTGTGTAGCCAAGTTTACATTCCGTGTATTAGTGATATCTTATGATGTTTCTTTTTCTGTGTGACTTATTTCAGTTAGAATCATCATACCTGAATCCACTCATTTTGTTGCTACGGGCCTGATGACATAGATTTCATTGCTGAGTGATTCTGCATTGTACGTAAGTACCACAACTTCTTTATCCATTTTTCACTTTCTGCGATATTGATCTTGTACCGTATATGAGGTTCTTGTAAACAGAGCCATCCCCAACTTTGGGGTGGCTGTGTCTTTTGATTTTAATTTCCCTAAGCTATAGGACCATAAGTGGAAGTGCCCTAGGCTCTGTTGCTTTGTTTTTTAGATGTTTCAGGAAACACCATACACTTCTCCGGAGTGGCTGTTGGCAATTTACATCCCGCCCATCAGCATAACAAGGCTCCCAGTTCTCCATGGCCTGTCCTGCCTTTCTGGATTTACACTTTTTTCAGATGGCCCTTTTGACCGGGGGGAAGTGAGACTTCATTGTAGTGCAGATTTCCTTTGCAAGCTTGCTTGGTTGGCCAAAAAGGGTGTATGCGTTTTTTCCTGAATATATTCAGGAAAAAACGCATACACGCTTTTTGGCCAAGTGCATCATTGTGGACGTTCTGCCTCTTTTCCTATGCTTTAAATGCAATTCCAGTCTACCTCCTGAAATCGGTTTCCTGCAATTCTGCCCCGCTTTCAAGTCCTCTTGGCAGCCTTACTTCAGTATATTTTTGGACGACAGCTATCATTTATAACTCTGCAGGTTTGTGAATTACAGTGCCCCTGAGCTCCTTTCTTCAACTCGCTTTCTCGTGAGCTGGCCGCAACACCGCAGGATTGCTTCAGGCCCTAATCTGGTCCCGGCACGGCACGCTGAGCCTTTGGTTAATTCCTCTTCCTGGTGGGAAATGAGAGTTAAATTTGCCCGTCCAGACACCTCCAGCTAGTCTGTCATTGGTTCTCCCTATTCCTGTTCATCTTCCGCAGAAATTGCAAACTGGGCCAAACAGGAGGTTAAAGGCACTGACTCTCCAAGTCGGGAGAGTGTTAGTAAAGCGTCTGGAATGTTGCACCCGAGTACCAGGGGACGAAAACTGAGACATATTGGAACACGTCTCCCGATCACACGGTTGATCATACTCTGGGTTCCACATGCATGTTTTAGCTGAAGGAAGAATACCTTAAACCTGGAAAGTTGAGACCCGTGGAATGGGTACCATGCAATATGACTTCAAAGGGTCTTCATTTGCTCACCGAACCTCTCCAATCCTATCACTGCTGCGTTTATGCCCCTGTACACACGCTTGTTTCTCTTTCGGAGTCATAGCAGTCCATAGGTTTTAAGATACTTCCTAGTCAGGTACATTCTTAGGCGTTTAATATTGGGTTTTGAGTCCATTTCGTTGAGCAAGGAGTAGCTCTTGTCTATTCCATATTTGACTTAAGGAACTTTATCTGTGCTCATTTCAATCTCTGGTTTTATGCATTACCCCAACTCACCTTTCCCCTTAAGGAAGCATAAGTTGGTTTTCTAAATTTGAGACCCTGTTGTGTTTTGTAATTCAGTTCCTGTGTAGCCAAGGTTACATTCCGTGTATTAGTGATATCTTATGATGTTTCTTTTTCTGTGTGACTTATTTCAGTTAGAATCATCATACCTGAATCCACTCATTATGCTGCTACGGGCCTGATGACATAGAATTCATTGCTGTGTGATATTGCATTGTACGTAAGTACCACAACTTCTTTATCCATTTTTCACTTTCTGCGATATTGAACTTGTACCGTAAACCAGGTTCTTGTAAACAGAGCCGTCCCAACCTTTGGGGTGGCTGTGTCTTTTTGATTTTAATTTCCCTAAGCTATAGGACCATAAGTGGAAGTGCCCTAGGCTCTGTTGCTTTGTTTTTTAGATGTTTCAGGAAACACCATACACTTCTCCCGAGTGGCTGTTGGCAATTTACATCCCGCCCATCAGCATAACAAGGCTCCCAGTTCTCCATGGCCTGTCCTGCCTTTCTGGATTTTACACTTTTTTCAGATGGCCCTTTTGACCGGGGGGAAGTGAGACTTCAATGTAGTGCAGATTTCCTTTGCAAGCTTGCTTGGTTGGCCAAAAAGGGCGTATGTGTTTTTTCCTGAATATATTCAGGAAAAAACGCATACGCCCTTTTTGGCCAAGTGCATCATTGTGGACGTTCTGCCTCTTTTCCTATGCTTTAAATGCAATTCCACTCTACCTCCTGAAATCGGTTTCCTGCAATTCTGCCCCGCTTTCAAGTCCTCTTGGCAGCCTTACTTCAGTATATTTTTGGACGATAGCTGTCATTTATAACTCTGCAGGTTTGTGAATTACAGTGCCCCTGAGCTCCTTTCTTCAACTCGCTTTCTCGTGAGCTGGCCGCAACACCGCAGGATTGCTTCAGGCCCTAAACTTGTTCCGGCACGGCACGCTGAGCCTTTGGTTAATTCCTCTTCCTGGTGCGAAATGAGAGTTAAATTTGCCCGTCCAGACACCTCCAGCTAGTCTGTCATTGGTTCTCCCTATTCCTGTTCATCTTCCGCAGAAATTGCAAACTGGGCCAAACAGGAGATTAAAGGCACTGACTCTCCAAGTCGGGAGAGTGTTAGTAAAGCGTCTGGAATGTTGCACCCGAGTACCAGGGGACGAAAACTGACACATATTGGAACACGTCTCCCGATCACACGGTTGATCATACTCTGGGTTCCACATGCATGTTTTAGCTGAAGGAAGAATACCTTAAACCTGGAGAGTTGAGACCCGTGGAATGGGTACCATGCAATATGACTTCAAAGGGTCTTCATTTGCTCACCGAACCTCTCCAATCCTATCACTGCTGCGTTTATGCCCCTGTACACACGCTTGATTCTCTTTCGGAGACATAGCAATCCATAGGTTTTAAGATACTTCCTAGTCAGGTACATTCTTAGGCGTTTAATATGGGGTGTTGAGTCCATTTCGTTGAGCAAGGAGTAGCTCTTGTCTATTCCATATTTGGCTTAAGGAACTTTATCTGTGCTCATTTCAATCTCTGGTTTTATGCAGCACCCCAACTCACCTTTCCCCTTAAGCAAGCATAAGTTGGGTTTCTAAATTTGAGACCCTGTTCTGTTTTGGAATTCAGTTCCTGTGTAGCCAAGTTTACATTCCGTGTATTAGTGATATCTTATGATGTTTCTTTTTCTGTGTGACTTATTTCAGTTAGAATCATCGTACCTGAATCCACTCATTATGCTGCTACGGGCCTGATGACATAGAATTCATTGCTGTGTGATATTGCATTGTACGTAAGTACCACAACTTCTTTATCCATTTTTCACTTTCTGCGATATTGAACTTGTACCGTAAACCAGGTTCTTGTAAACAGAGCCGTCCCAAGCGTTGGGGTGGCTGTGTCTTTTTGATTTTAATTTCCCTAAGCTATAGGACCATAAGTGGAAGTGCCCTAGGCTCTGTTGCTTTGTTTTTTAGATGTTTCAGGAAACACCATACACTTCTCCCGAGTGGCTGTTCCAATTTACATCCCGCCCATCAGCATAACAAGGCTCCCAGTTCTCCATGGCCTGTCCTGCCTTTCTGGATTTTACACTTTTTTCAGATGGCCCTTTTGACCGGGGGGAAGTGAGACTTCATTGTAGTGCAGATTTCCTTTGCAAGCTTGCTTGGTTGGCCAAAAAGGGCGTATGCGTTTTTTCCTGAATATATTCAGGAAAAAACGCATACGCCCTTTTTGGCCAAGTGCATCATTGTGGACGTTCTGCCTCTTTTCCTATGCTTTAAATGCAATTCCAGTCTACCTCCTGAAATCGGTTTCCTGCAATTCTGCCCCGCTTTCAAGTCCTCTTGGCAGCCTTACTTCAGTATATTTTTGGACGATAGCTGTCATTTATAACTCTGCAGGTTTGTGAATTACAGTGCCCCTGAGCTCCTTTCTTCAACTCGCTTTCTCGTGAGCTGGCCGCAACACCGCAGGATGGCTTCAGGCCCTAATCTTGTTCCGGCACGGCACGCTGAGCCTTTGGTTAATTCCTCTTCCTGGTGCGAAATGAGAGTTAAATTTGCCCATCCAGACACCTCCAGCTAGTCTGTCATTGGTTCTCCCTATTCCTGTTCATCTTCCGCAGAAATTGCAAACTGGGCCAAACAGGAGGTTAAAGGCACTGACTCTCCAAGTCGGGAGAGTGTTAGTAAAGCGTCTGGAATGTTGCACCCGAGTACCAGGGGACGAAAACTGACACATATTGGAACACGTCTCCCGATCACACGGTTGATCATACTCTGGGTTCCACATGCATGTTTTAGCTGAAGGAAGAATACCTTAAACCTGGAGAGTTGAGACCCGTGGAATGGGTACCATGCAATATGACTTCAAAGGGTCTTCATTTGCTCACCGAACCTCTCCAGTCCTATCACTGCTGCGTTTATGTCCCTGTACACACGCTTGATTCTCTTTCGGAGACATAGCAATCCATAGGTTTTAAGATACTTCCTAGTCAGGTACATTCTTAGGCGTTTAATATGGGGTGTTGAGTCCATTTCGTTGAGCAAGGAGTAGCTCTTGTCTATTCCATATTTGGCTTAAGGAACTTTATCTGTGCTCATTTCAATCTCTGGTTTTATGCAGCACCCCAACTCACCTTTCCCCTTAAGCAAGCATAAGTTGGGTTTCTAAATTTGAGACCCTGTTCTGTTTTGGAATTCAGTTCCTGTGTAGCCAAGTTTACATTCCGTGTATTAGTGATATCTTATGATGTTTCTTTTTCTGTGTGACTTATTTCAGTTAGAATCATCATACCTGAATCCACTCATTATGCTGCTACGGGCCTGATGACATAGATTTCATTGCTGAGTGATACTGCATTGTACGTAAGTACCACAACTTCTTTATCCATTTTTCACTTTCTGCGATATTGAACTTGTACCGTAAACCAGGTTCTTGTAAACAGAGCCGTCCCAACCGTTGGGGTGGCTGTGTCTTTTTGATTTTCATTTCCCTAAGCTATAGGACCATAAGTGGAAGCGCCCTAGGCTCTGTTGCTTTGTTTTTTAGATGTTTCAGGAAACACCATACACTTCTCCCGAGTGGCTGTTCGCAATTTACATCCCGCCCATCAGCATAACAAGGCTCCCAGTTCTCCATGGCCTGTCCTGCCTTTCTGGATTTTACACTTTTTTCAGATGGCCCTTTTGACCGGGGGGAAGTGAGACTTCATTGTAGTGCAGATTTCCTTTGCAAGCTTGCTTGGTTGGCCAAAAAGGGCGTATGCGTTTTTTCCTGAATATATTCAGGAAAAAACGCATACGCCCTTTTTGGCCAAGTGCATCATTGTGGACGTTCTGCCTCTTTTCCTATGCTTTAAATGCAATTCCAGTCTACCTCCTGAAATCGGTTTCCTGCAATTCTGCCCCGCTTTCAAGTCCTCTTGGCAGCCTTACTTCAGTATATTTTTGGACGATAGCTGTCATTTATAACTCTGCAGGTTTGTGAATTACAGTGCCCCTGAGCTCCTTTCTTCAACTCGCTTTCTCGTGAGCTGGCCGCAACACCGCAGGATGGCTTCAGGCCCTAATCTGGTTCCGGCACGGCACGCTGAGCCTTTGGTTAATTCCTCTTCCTGGTGCGAAATGAGAGTTAAATTTGCCCGTCCAGACACCTCCAGCTAGTCTCTCATTGGTTCTCCCTATGCTGTTCATCTTCCGCAGAAATTGCAAACTGGGCCAAACAGGAGGTTAAAGGCACTGACTCTCCAAGTCGGGAGAGTGTTAGTAAAGCGTCTGGAATGTTGCACCCGAGTACCAGGGGACGAAAACTGACACATATTGGAACACGTCTCCCGATCACACGGTTGATCATACTCTGGGTTCCACATGCATGTTTTAGCTGAAGGAAGAATACCTTAAACCTGGAGAGTTGAGACCCGTGGAATGGGTACCATGCAATATGACTTCAAAGGGTCTTCATTTGCTCACCGAACTTCTCCAATCCTATCACTGCTGCGTTTATACCCCTGTACACACGCTTGATTTTCTTTCGGAGACATAGCAATCCATAGGTTTTAAGATACTTCCTAGTCAGGTACACTCTTAGGCATTTAATATGGGGTGTTGAGTCCATTTCGTTGAGCAAGGAGTAGCTCTTGTCTATTCCATATTTGGCTTAAGGAAGCTTATCTGTGCTCATTTCAATCTCTGGTTTTATGCAGCACCCCAACTCACCTTTCCCCTTAAGCAAGCATAAGTTGGCTTTCTAAATTTGAGACCCTGTTCTGTTTTGGAATTCAGTTCCTGTGTAGCCAAGTTTACATTCCGTGTATTAGTGATATCTTATGATGTTTCTTTTTCTGTGTGACTTATTTCAGTTAGAATCATTATACCTGAATCCACTCATTATGCTGCTACGGGCCTGATGACATAGATTTCATTGCTGAGTGATACTGCATTGTACGTAAGTACCACAACTTCTTTATCCATTTTTCACTTTCTGCGATATTGAACTTGTACCGTAAACCAGGTTCTTGTAAACAGAGCCGTCCCAACCGTTGGGGTGGCTGTGTCTTTTTGATTTTAATTTCCCTAAGCTATAGGACCATAAGTGGAAGTGCCCTAGGCTCTGTTGCTTTGTTTTTTAGATGTTTCAGGAAACACCATACACTTCTCCCGAGTGGCTGTTGGCAATTTACATCCCGCCCATCAGCATAACAAGGCTCCCAGTTTTCCATGGCCTGTTCTGCCTTTCTGGATTTTACACTTTTTTCAGATGGCCCTTTTGACCGGGGGGAAGTGAGACTTCATTGTAGTGCAGATTTCCTTTGCAAGCTTGCTTGGTTGGCCAAAAAGGGCGTATGCGTTTTTTCCTGAATATATTCAGGAAAAAACGCATACGCCCTTTTTGGCCAAGTGCATCATTGTGGACGTTCTGCCTCTTTTCCTATGCTTTCAATGCAATTCCAGTCTACCTCCTGAAATCGGTTTCCTGCAATTCTGCCCTGCTTTCAAGTCCTCTTGGCAGCCTTACTTCAGTATATTTTTGGACGATAGCTGTCATTTATAACTCTGCAGGTTTGTGAATTACAGTGCCCCTGAGCTCCTTTCTTCAACTCGCTTTCTCGTGAGCTGGCCGCAACACCGCAGGATGGCTTCAGGCCCTAATCTGGTTCCGGCATGGCACGATGAGCCTTTGGTTAATTCCTCTTCCTGGTGCGAAATGAGAGTTAAATTTGCCCATCCAGACACCTCCATCTAGTCTGTCATTGGTTCTCCCTATTCCTGTTCATCTTCCGCAGAAATGGCAAACTGGGCCAAACAGGAGGTTAAAGGCACTGACTCTCCAAGTCGGGAGAGTGTTAGTAGAGCGTCTGGAATGTTGCACCCGAGTACCAGGGGACGAAAACTGACACATATTGGAACACGTCTCCCGATCACACGGTTGATCATACTCTGGGTTCCACATGCATGTTTTAGCTGAAGGAAGAATACCTTAAACCTGGAGAGTTGAGACCCGTGGAATGGGTACCATGCAATATGACTTCAAAGGGTCTTCATTTGCTCACCGAACCTCTCCAATCCTATCACTGCTGCGTTTATGCCCCTGCACACACGCTTGATTCTCTTTTGTAGACATAGCAATCCATAGGTTTTAAGATACTTCCTAGTCAGGTATATTCTTAGGTGTTTAATATGGGGTGTTGAATCCATTTCGTTGAGCAAGGAGTAGCTCTTGTCTATTCCATATTTGGCTTAAGGAACTTTATGTGTGCTCATTTCAATCTCTGGTTTTATGCAGCACCCCAACTCACCTTTCCCCTTAAGCAAGCATAAGTTGGGTTTCTAAATTTGAGACCCTGTTCTGTTTTGTAATTCAGTTCCTGTGTAGCCAAGTTTACATTCCGTGTATTAGTGATATCTTATGATGTTTCTTTTTCTGTGTGACTTATTTCAGTTAGAATCATCATACCTGAATCCACTCATTATGCTGCTACGGGCCTGGTGACATAGATATCATTGCTGAGTGATATTGCATTGTACGTAAGTACCACAACTTCTTTATCCATTTTTCACTTTCTGCGATATTGAACTTGTACCGTAAACCAGGTTCTTGTAAACAGAGCCGTCCCAACCGTTGGGGTGGCTGTGTCTTTTTGATTTTAATTTCCCTAAGCTATAGGACCATAAGTGGAAGTGCCCTAGGCTCTGTTGCTTTGTTTTTTAGATGTTTCAGGAAACACCATACACTTCTCCCGAGTGGCTGTTGGCAATTTACATCCCGCCCATCAGCATAACAAGGCTCCCAGTTCTCCATGGCCTGTCCTGCCTTTCTGGATTTTACACTTTATTCAGATGGCCCTTTTGACCGGGGGGAAGTGAGACTTCATTGTAGTGCAGATTTCCTTTGCAAGCTTGCTTGGTTGGCCAAAAAGGGCGTATGCGTTTTTTCCTGAATATATTCAGGAAAAAAGGCATACGCCCTTTTTGGCTAAGTGCATCATTGTGGACGTTCTGCCTCTTTTCCTATGCTTTAAATGCAATTCCAGTCTACCTCCTGAAATCGGTTTCCTGCAATTCTGCCCCGCTTTCAAGTCCTCTTGGCAGCCTTACTTCAGTATATTTTTGGACGATAGCTGTCATTTATAACTCTGCAGGTTTGTGAATTACAGTGCCCCTGAGCTCCTTTCTTCAACTCGCTTTCTCGTGAGCTGGCCGCAACACCGCAGGATGGCTTCAGGCCCTAATCTGGTTCCGGCATGGCACGATGAGCCTTTGGTTAATTCCTCTTCCTGGTGCGAAATGAGAGTTAAATTTGCCCATCCAGACACCTCCATCTAGTCTGTCATTGGTTCTCCCTATTCCTGTTCATCTTCCGCAGAAATTGCAAACTGGGCCAAACAGGAGGTTAAAGGCACTGACTCTCCAAGTCGGGAGAGTGTTAGTAAAGCGTCTGGAATGTTGCACCCGAGTACCAGGGAACGAAAAGTGAGACACATTTGAACATGTTTCTCGATCACATGGTGGATCATACTCTGGGTTCCACATGCATGTTTTAGCTGAAGGAAGTATTCCTTAAACCTGGAGAGTTGAGACCCATGGAATGGGTACCATGCAATATGACTTCAAAGGTCTTCATTTGCTCACCGAACCTCACCAATCTTATGAGCCCCAAGTGTCCAGCCTTATGTGTCACCCAGCTCTGGGTGTAGATGTGGTAAATGCAGGTTGCATCAGAAGCCTTGAATGAATTACTTAAGTATTTCTCTCTATTTCACTGTCATTGTGTTTTGTTTAAGAAATTTATTTTTATTATGGGATTTACCTGATTTTCACTGCTTTAATGCCGCTGTACACACTCTTGATTCTCTTACAGAGATATATAAATCCATAGGTTTTATGATTCTTACTAGTCAGGTATATTCCTAGGCGTTGAATATGGGGTGTTGAGTCCATTTCTTTGAGCAAGGAGTAGCTCTTGTCTATTCCATATTTGGCTTAAGGAACTTTATCTGTGCTCATTTCAATCTCTGGTTTTATGTAGCACCGCAACTCACCTTTCCCCTTAAGCAAGCATAAGTTGGGTTTCTAAATTTGAGACCCTGTTCTGTTTTGGAATTCAGTTCCTGTGTAGCCAAGTTTACATTCCGTGTATTAGTGATATCCTATGATTTTTCTTTTTCTGTGTGACTTATTTCAGTTAGAATCATCATACCTGAATCCACTCATTATGCTGCTACGGGCCTGATGACATAGATTTCATTGCTGAGTGATATTGCATTGTACGTAAGTACCACAACTTCTTTATCCATTTTTCACTTTCTGCGATATTGAACTTGTACCGTAAACCAGTTTCTTGTAAACAGAGCCGTCCCAACTTTTGGGGTGGCTGTGTCTTTTTGATTTTAATTTCCCTAAGCTATAGGACCATAAGTGGAAGTGCCCTAGGCTCTGTTGCTTTGTTTTTTAGATGTTTCAGGAAACACCATACACTTCTCCCGAGTGGCTGTTGGCAATTTACATCCCGCCCATCAGCATAACAAGGCTCCCAGTTCTCCATGGCCTGTCCTGCCTTTCTGGATTTTACACTTTTTTCAGATGGCCCTTTTGACCGGGGGGAAGTGAGACTTCATTGTAGTGCAGATTTCCTTTGCAAGCTTGCTTGGTTGGCCAAAAAGGGCGTATGCGTTTTTTCCTGAATATATTCAGGAAAAACGCATACGCCCTTTTTGGGCAAGTCAGGTTTTTGAATTGCAGTGGCCCTTAGCTCCATTTTTCAGCTCTTAGTTTTGTGATCTTGCCCCATAACCACAGGATTCCTTGAAGCCCTATTCTTCTTCTGGGGCACCTTGCTGTGCCTTTGGTTCATTCTTCTTACTGATGTGAAATTAGAGTGACATGTACCCATTGAAACCGCTACAGCTAGTTTCTCACTGGTTCCCCCTATTCCCATTCATCCTCCGCACTAACTGAAGACTGTGCGATACCAGAACTTAAAGGCATTGACTCTCCATGTGGGGATGTTGTTAGTAAAGCGGCTGGAATGTCGATCCGGAGCCCCAGGAGAGGAAAAATGTGGTGCGTTTTAGAAACCTTTCCCGATCATATGGTATACCAGTCGCTGGGTTTCCCAAGCATGGTTTAGCTGTAGGAAGATTCCCTTCAACCTGGAGTGTTGGGACCCTTGGAATGAGTAGCATGAAGTATTGCATTAAACTTTCGGCAGTTGCTCACCGAAGCTCACCAATCCTCTCAGCCCCAAGTGTCCAGCCTTATGTCTTATCCAGCTGTGGGTTTATATGTGGTCAATCCAGGTTGCATCACAGCCCCTGAGCGAATTTTGTAAGAATTTTTCTCTCTTTCATTGTTTCTGCGTTTTGTTTTTAAAATTTATTTCTATAATGGGGTTTAGCTCATTTTCACTGCTGTGTTTGTGCCGCTCTGCACACACTTGATTCCCTTATGGAGATATATCAATACATGGGTTTTAAGATTCTTATTACTCAGATATATTTCTCTGCGGTGTATAGGGTGTGTTGAGGCCAGTTCATTGAGCAAGGTGTAGATCTTGTCTAATACCTATTTGGTTTCTTGAACGGTATCTGTGCTAATTTCAAACTCTGGTTTTATGCATCACCCCACCTCTCCTTTCCCCTTAAGCTGACATAAGTGTGTTTTCTAAATGTGAGACACTGTTCTGTTCTGTAATTCATTTCTTGTGCAGGCATATTTACCCTCCCTCTATAAGTGATATCTTATGATATGTTTCTTTTTCTGTTTGACTTATTTCAAGTAGTATTATCGGACCTAAATCCACTCTTTATCCTTCTACTAGCCTTATTACATTGATTTCATGGTGAAGAGATATTCCATTGTACATAAGTACCACATCTTCTTTATCCATTGTTCTCTTTCCTGGGATATTTAAGGTGTACTGAAGTTGAGGTTCTTGTAAACAGAGTAGCCCTAAACTGTGGTGTGCTTGTGTCCTGTTGATTTTTAGACTTCCCTAGATATACTCCCATGATTGGAAGTGTCCTATGCTCTGTAGCTCTGTTTTTAGATGATTTAGGAACCACCATACACTTCTCCAGAGTGGCTCTCGGCAGTTCACACACTGCCCATCAGCGTATAAAGGCTCCCTGTTCTCCATGGCCTGTCCTGCATTTCTGGTTTTTACAATTTTTTAGGATGGCCCTTTTGACCGGTGGGAAATGAGACTTCTTTGTTGTGCACATTTGCATTGCTTGCTTGCTTCGTTGCCCATAAAGTGCGTATGCGTTTTTTCCTGGATATAATCAGGAAAAATCGCATACGCCCTTTTGGGCCAACTGCATCATTGTCGAAATTCTGCCGCTTTTCATGTGCGTTAAAGACGAGTCCAATCTATCTCTTGAAATCTGTTTCTTGCAATTCTGTCTTGCATTCAGATCCTCTTCTTTGCCTTACCTCAACATATTTTTGGACGTTAGTTTTCATTTATAACTCTGCAGGTTTGTGAATTGCAGTGACCCTGAGCTCCATGTTTTAAGTTGCTCTTTTGTGAGCTGGCCTCAAACGCGCAGGATTGCTTCAGGCCCTATTTTGGCTCCGGCGAGGCAGGCTGAGCCTTTTTTTAATTCTTATTCTTAATGGGAAATTAGAGTGATATGTGCCCGTCCAAACCCCCACAACTCTTCTCTCATTGGTTCCCCCTCTTCCCGTTCATCCTCCTCACAATTTGCAAAATGTGTGAAACAGAAGTTTAAATGTGCTGATTCTCCAAGTGGGGAGCTTCTAAGTAACGTGGCTGGAATGGTGAACAGGAGCACCAGGAGAGGATAAATGAGGTGCATTTTAGACACATCTCCCGATCACATGGTGTACAGTCCTCTGGGTTTTCCATGCATGTTTTAGCTGTAGGAAGATCCCTTGAACCTGCAGATTTGGGACCCATTGAATGGGTACCAGGTAGTATTACTTTAAAGGGTGTGCATTTCCTCACCCAACCTCACATTTCTCTTAGCGCAAACAGTTTCCAGCCTTATGTCTCATCCTGCTGTGGGTCTAGATGTGTTCAATCCATGTTGCATCACCGTCCCTGAGGAAAAGTTGTAAGAGGTTTTCTCTGTCTCTCTGTCGTTTATTTTTTTCAATTTATTACTATATTGGTTACAGCTGATTTTCAAAGCTCTGTTTCTTGCTGCTGTACATCCACTTGATTCACGTACAGAGAGACATCAATAAATTCTTTTTCAGATTCTTACCAGTCGTATATATTCTTTTCCGGTGACTTGAGTGTGCTGAGTGCAGTTCTTTTAGCTACCGTGTAGGCCTTGTTGATTATCAGTTTGGTATTTGGAATGGTATCTTTGCTAATTTCAACCTCCTGGATGATGCCTCACCCCTCCCCACCTTTCCCGTTTAGCAGCCTTATGCGTGTTTTCTACATATTTGACTATGTTTTTGTTTTGTAATTTATTTCATGTGTAGCCATTTTGGATTCCACCTTTAAGTGATATCTTATGATATGTGTCTTTTTCTTTTTGAATTCTGTCACTTAGAATGATCATACGTAACTCCTCCGGAGTTGTTACAGCTGGCCATATTTCATTGATTTCCAGGCTGAATAATATTCCACTCTACCTAAGTACCACATCTCTATCCATTTTTTCCCTCCAGAGACATTTAAGTTATATCCTAGTCGAGGATCTTTTAAACAGAGAGGGGGTAAACATTGGGGTGCCTGTGTCCTCTCGATTTTTGTTTTTCCCAAGATATACGCCCATGAGTGCAAGTGCCCTATGCTCTGTAGCTCATTGTTTAGATGCTTTAGTAAACACAATACACTTCTCCAGAATGGCCGTTGGCAATATACATTTCCACTATAAGTCTCACAGGGCTCCCTCTTCTCCTTGCCCTGTCCTGCATTTCTGTTGTTTACGCTTTATGAGGATGGCTCTTCTGACTGATGCGAAGTGATGTCTTTTGTAGTATTGACTTCCAGTGCCCACCTGTTTGGTTGGCTAAAAAGGTGTACGCTCTTTTCTTGAATATATACACAAAAAAACGCATACACCCTTTTTGGCCAACTGCAATGTTGGCAATGTTCAGCTCCTTTTCTTGTGCTTAATGGTGAGTCCTTTCTACCTCCTCAAATCCCTTTCCTGCCATTCTCCCTTGCTTACAAGTCCTTTTCTCTGACTTTCCTCAAGACATTTTTCAGTGATGGATATTTTCAACTCCGCAGTTTTGTGAATTTTACTGCCCCTGAGTTCTATTGTTCAACTTGTGTTTATGGGAACTGGCCACAAAGCAGCGGGATTTCCTCAAGCCCTATACTGTTTCCATGGGCAACCCTAGCCTTTGGTCAATTCGTCTTCCTGATTGGAAATTAGAGTGACATGTGCCTGTCTGAACACGTAGGACTTGTCTCTCATTGTTCCTCATCCTTCCGCTTCATCCTCTGGACAAATTCCAAACTGTACGCAACAGGATGTTGACAGTGCTGACATCTCCAAGTGGGGAGACTGTTAGTAAAGACGCTGGAGGGGTGAACCCGAGCACCAGGAGATGAGGAGATGAGATGCCTTTTCCAAACTCTTCCCGATCAGACGGTATACCATCCTCTGGGTGTGACAGACATGTTTTAGCAGTAGGAAGAGTCCCATTCATGTAAGGAGAACACCAGGGCTTTTTCAAAATCAGTGTCTCCCCGAAACCCAAACTGGGGAATTTTTTAAGCTACGGCTACACATATGTTCATTAAGGGCCTTGGGAAGTAGGCAGAGTCCAAACTTTAGATGATTGAAGTCTTCAGGGTCAGAAGCACTCACCACCAGCTTCCCTTAGGTTACACTTTAACTGTCATTGATAGAGGATGTCAATAAAAATATCTATTCTTTTTCAGATTATTTCCCCTTTTGGTTATTGCAAAATGTTGAGTGTAGTTCCCTGTGCTATACAGTAGTTCCTTGTTGATGATCTATTTTATACATAGCAGTGTGTATGTGTTAATCCCAAACTGTTAATTTATCCCTCCTCCCACCTTTCCCCTTTGGTAATAATAAATTATAAGATTTTATACTTCTCAGAAATGGGGGAGCTGAAAGAGAGGTATCATTTTCAATGGAAAAGCATTTAAAACAAGATTGAAGGTTTAACCAAGATTATTAGATGTACATCCTTGGAAAGAAATCACTTCATTTCTCTAATATTGAGCTGACAAATAAGACAAACCTTTTCACTGAACTTGCTTATAATAAAGTGATGGAAATATCCAATGGAAGTGTTAGAAACATCTTATTTTACCCGAGCCTTATACACTGTTCTATGTTAACTACACTTTGGCTCACACATCTGTTCATTGAGGTTACAATAGTCTCAATTTCTGTTACTGATCCTCCAGAGTGGACCCCAACAAGTGTCCCCCTGCCCAGTGTCATTGGGGCCAACAGATCGAGACTGAGTTTGGTTCACAAGCAAAGGAAACTTTATATTTTGATCAGAGAATGGAGAGGTGAGAGCATGTACTACCCCGTGGGCTGTGGGCTGGGCTGCTGTGTAGAGATCCTGTCAGAGTCAGTGGGAGGGAGGGGGCGGAGCTCTCGAGGGCCGGGTTGGCTGTAGCTCAGGCTCTATATCGCGGAGTCTGCACTGGGCCCCAGGAGCTGAGGTGTCGACCCAGCCATTCTGCACTAGGAAATCTGGTCTGAAGTGCCGGGTGTGGAACCTCTGCATGCGGGACCCTAGGAGCACGTGAAATTAGACAAAGCACAAAGGATAAAAAAGGTTAGACTTGACTTTATTGCCCAGATTCTATTTTTATCTCCCAGGGATTTTTAATGGGCTTTGCTGGGGACAAACCCCCCCTCTGCCTTTTGTCCCGTTCCTCATTCTTGGAGTGCTGAGGGTGCAGACCCTTCTTCTGTAACTGCTGAGTGCTGAGTTGGGAGCCCTCATACCCTGGGGCGAGGGTCAGAGCTTCTCCCCAGCAGCCTCCAGGTGACGTTGATTGTCCCCAGGCCCCCTGCCTCCCTGCTCGTCCACCTGAGCAGCAGCATTGGAAGTGTTATAGATTCTAATGACCTTTAAGGGTCCAGGAAAGAGATGTGCAGAGACGCTGTGGGAGCCGGTTTCACCCCGCCCCACATTTGTTCGGCCACCTTAGGCCGACCGTTTCTGCCAGCCTAGATGCTCTGACCAGTAGTCTGCGCTTTCTTCAATTAGGCCCCTGAATTAACGTACAAACAGCACCAGGTGTCAGAGCCCTGCCCGCTCAACTCCCAGACAGTCCAGGGTCAGTGGTGATCAAGGACCATGATGGCCACTGAGTCAACAGCCTTTTGAAGTAAACAAGAGTCCAGCCGGTCTTACTGGCCACCATCATCACGGTGTCTGTAGGCTTTTCTATGGTGACAGTGTGATATACGGTTCCCCCGCCAAGATTATTAGCTCCCCTCTGGGTGCAGTAAGTCCGGCAAGCAGTAGTCTACTCTTTTGGGACACACTCTTGTTGTTTTATGAGAGAAACTCCAGGTCAAGTGATGTTCACACGAGTCGTCATGGTGCCCTGTTGCCCCCGGTTATCTCTCTGGATGTTGGAGTTGGAGGGCCTCCTCACTCGAGGTCGGTGTGCCCACGGAGCGAACCCTGCAACTTCAGGGCATGGTTGGTGGTTAGGATCACCACGTGGGGTCCTTTCCCCTTAGGAGGGAGGTGGCCTTTTGGGCTGCTGATTTCCAGGTTTTTAGATACCGCCAGTATCTTGGCCAGATGTGGCAGTGGGCCAAGCCCCTTGGTGACCATAGTTTATCCTACCTGGATGGCATTCTTGCATTGTTCCATTTCAAGTGGTCCCAGGTTTTGCACTAATTCTCCAATGGCGATTCACCTTTCACCGGGAATGTAAAGGTCAAAGGGTTTAGCTAAATTAGGGAGTTCCAGGGCAAGGGTCTGAATTGACTGCTCTTTCCATTCTTGAAAGGCCACTTCTGGATTCTATTCAAAAGGATCATCATCTTTTCCTTTCAGTGTTTCATATAGAGGCCCAGCTAGTAGACTGTAGTTAGGGATCCAGAAGCAGCAAACCCTGGCCTCCCCAGGAACCCCTAAGCTGTCTTCTAGTTTTAGAAAGGGGTAAGGCTGAAAATGGTTTCTTCCCTTTCCTGGGATGGACTTCTCCAACCTTCTGTGAGAATGAAGCCCAGGCAGGTCACGGCAGTCTGTGATATTTGAGCTTTTTCTTGGACAACTTCTATCCTTTATTGGCTTGGTAGTTCAGAGGCCTCCTTAGTAGGGCTGGCGATCAGAATGTCGTCTGCATATTGAAGGAGGGTTTCCTTTTCCAGAGGTAGAACTTTTAGGTCTTTAGCTAAGCTTTCCCCAAAGATGGTGTGGGAATTTTTGCACCCTTGGGGCCAGACGGCCCGGAAGTATTGTTTTAGTTGTATGTTGAGTCCTGCCACTCACAAGCCAAAATTTCTTGTGACTCTGGGACTAATGGAATACAAAAGAAGGCATCATTGAAGACTAATACAGAATACCATGTCCTGGTGGTTGGTAGAATGACCAGCAGGGTGTAGGAATTAGGAGCAACTGGAGGTATATCCTCGGTGGCTTCACTGACTGTCCTGACATCCTTTACCAGGTCCCCAGCAGCCCATGGGGCTCTCGTGGTCAGACCAATCCCAGAATATGGAGCTCACCTGGGCAGGTACCCCACCCCCACCCCAGCCCACAGGGCTCTCGTGGTCAGGCCCCTCCCAGGATACAGAGCTACCCTTGCAGGTACTGTGGCAGGGCTGGGCACACAGGAACCGTGCACATAGCCCTCATTGCAGAGCACCCCCAGCTCACCTGTCGCTCAGAGCTGACACAGAGCACCTCAGAGCAGGACTTGAACTAACAAACAGCAGCTGCGACAGGTCTGTGACCCTGGGCATCACTCCGTGAGGCCTCCCTCCACCTGGTCTTCCAGAGACTTCCACTGCACCCGGGGCACCAGGCCTCTGTCTCCAACCACCACCCACCCCTCCTCTCCCTGACTCCTGGGTTCCTCTCATTAGGAGAGGGTTTTCTTGAAGTTGTCTCCCACTCATGGGCCAGATAAAATGATTAGAAAACAAGCCAGAGCTGCAGCCCCTTGTCTATCCTGACTCTCAGGAGCCCACACCTGTTCCTTGGACCTGGCCGGTTCAGCAAGTTCCATTTTCTGCAACTGTGAGCCCCTGAGGGGTGATGATTGGCTGACCTGGGCAGCCTTACCGTGCCGGCCAGCCCTCCCCAGGTGTGCCTGGGTTGAGATCACTATAAATACCACTCCAGGCAGCAAGAGCCCCTGCAGCCGTGCCTGACGCCATTTTCTCTGCCCTGTCAGCAGTCTCGGGGCTGGGCTGGTGGGAGGGAGTGAGAGGCCAAGGCTTTGTGGGTGGCCCAGTGTGAGTGGGGCTCTGCTGGACTTTCTGCAGCAGTTGCCAGGCTGCCACCTGCTAAAGAAGAAGATGTGTCACCCATACCTGCTGCTGGAATTTCTCCCTGGGCAGAGGTGAGGAAGGAAACAAGCAGTGGGGGCAGGGACAGGACGGGTATCTCAGGCAGGGAAATGGACATCTTCCAGAAGAGCACCCAGGGCCAGGACCATCCTGGCTGGCCTGCAGGCACCAAGTCGGCCGGCATGCTGTCACTCGTGTGGCTCTATGGCCCTCCCTCTAGGCTTTCAAGTCCTTGTATATATTCAGGTGTTTTACCTGGGATGCGTGGGAATAGTTCAGCAGCAACTGGCCTGGGGCTCAGCTCACGTTTACTCACAGATGCCTCGGCACGGTGCCCCAGCTTTGCAATGAGGACGCTTGTTGCGTGGGGGCTGCTGGCTGAATGGGAGACGATTCCCCACCACTGACCAACTTCAGAATTGTTTACAACTGGAGCAAGTGCCCTGATACGGTTTTCCTCTGTGGAACTGGTGGGTTCTGTGTTTTTTTTCTCTTTTTCGTTTTGGGTTCAAGGTAGATTTTATTCCTCTTTTTTGTATTTACAGATATAAGCATGGAAATAATTTATTCATATAAATACATGTATGTGAAGGGAATAATTGATTTTTCTATTGTTTAAATTTTATTTCTTTTTAATTTTGAATTTTATTTTATATTTTTATACAGCAGGTTCTTATTGGTTATCTATTTTATACATATAAATGTATACATGCCAATCCCAGTCTCTCAACTCCTCCCACCACCCCCCCCAACAGCTTTCCCCCCTTGTTGTCCATACGTTTGTTGTCTACATCTGTTGCTCTATTTATGCCTTGCAAAATGGTTAATCTGTACAGGTTTTCTAGGTTCCACATATATGCATGAATATACAAGATTTGTTTTTCTCTTTCTGACTTACTTCACTCTGTATGACAGTC
Source organism: Lagenorhynchus albirostris (assembly GCF_949774975.1). Taxonomy (NCBI): domain Eukaryota; kingdom Metazoa; phylum Chordata; class Mammalia; order Artiodactyla; family Delphinidae; genus Lagenorhynchus; species Lagenorhynchus albirostris. Next base: position 233,332 of record NW_026783322.1, on the reverse strand, counting down.
TCTAGATGCATCGACGTCTCTACAAATGACCCAATTTCATTCCTTTTCATGGCTTAGTAATATTGCATTTTATATATGTACCACGGCTTTATGCATTCGTCTGTCTGTGGGCATTTAGGTTGCTTCCATTACCTCGATATTGTAAATAGTGATGCAATGAACATTGCAGTGAATGTCTCTTTTTGATTTATGGTTTTGTCTGGGTATATGTCCAGTACTGGGATTGCTGTATCATATGGTAATTCTATTGTTAGTTTCTTAAGAAATTCCATATTGTTCTCCATAGTGACTGTATCAATTTATATTCCCAACAATAGTGGAAGAGGGTTCCTTTTCTCCACACCCTTTCCAGCATTTTTTGCTTGTAGATTTTCTATGATGCCGATTCTACCAGGTGTGAGGTGATACCTCATTGTTGAATCCATTTCGTTGAGCAAGGGGTAGGTCTTGTCTATTCCATATTTGGCTTATGGAACGGTATCTGTGCTAATTTCAAACTCTGGTTTAATGCAGCACCCCAACTCACCTTCCCCCTTAAGCAAGCATAAGTTAGTTTTCTAAACTTGAGACCCTGTTCTGTTTTGTAATTCAGTTCATGTGTAGCCAAGTTTACATTCCGTGTATTAGTGATATCCTATGATGTTTCTTTTTCTGTGTGACTTATTTCAGTTAGAATCATCATACCTGAATCCACTCATTATGCTGCTACGGGCCTGATGACATAGATTTCATTGCTGAGTGATATTGCATTGTACGTAAGTACCACAACTTCTTTATCCATTTTTCACTTTCTGCGATATTGAACTTGTATCGTAAACCAGGTTCTTATAAACAGAGCCGTCCCAACTTTTGGGGTGGCTGTGTCTTTTTGATTTTAATTGCCCTAAGCTATAGGACAATAATTGGAAGTGCCCTAGGCTCTGTTGCTTTGTTTTTTAGATGTTTCAGGAAACACCATACACTTCTCCCGAGTGGCTGTTGGCAATTTACATCCCGCCCATCAGCATAACAAGGCTCCCAGTTCTCCATGGCCTGTCCTGCCTTTCTGGATTTTACACTTTTTTCAGATGGCCCTTTTGACCAGGGGGAAGTGAGACTTCATTGTAGTGCAGATTTCCTTTGCAAGCTTGCTTGGTTGGCCAAAAAGGGCGTATGCGTTTTTTCCTGAATATATTCAGGAGAAAACACATACGCCCTTTTTGGGCAAGTCAGGTTTTTGAATTGCAGTGGCCCTTAGCTCCATTTTTCACCTCTTAGTTTTGTGATCTTGCCCCATAACCACAGGATTCCTTGAAGCCCTATTCTTCTTCTGGGGCACCTTGCTGTGCCTTTGGTTCATTCTTCTTACTGATGTGAAATTAGAGTGACATGTGTCCATTGAAACCGCTACAGCTAGTTTCTCACTGGTTCCCCCTATTCCCATTCATCCTCCGCACTAACTGAAGACTGTGCGATACCAGAACTTAAAGGCATTGACTCTCCATGTGGGGATGTTGTTAGTAAAGCGGCTGGAATGTCGATCCGGAGCCCCAGGAGAGGAAAAATGTGGTGCGTTTTAGAAACCTTTCCCGATCATATGGTATACCAGTCGCTGGGTTTCCCAAGCATGGTTTAGCTGTAGGAAGATTCCCTTCAACCTGGAGTGTTGGGACCCTTGGAATGAGTAGCATGAAGTATTGCATTAAACTTTCGGCAGTTGCTCACCGAAGCTCACCAATCCTCTCAGCCCCAAGTGTCCAGCCTTATGTCTTATCCAGCTGTGGGTTTATATGTGGTCAATCCAGGTTGCATCACAGCCCCTGAGCGAATTTTGTAAGAATTTTTCTCTCTTTCATTGTTTCTGCGTTTTGTTTTTAAAATTTATTTCTATAATGGGGTTTAGCTCATTTTCACTGCTGTGTTTGTGCCGCTCTGCACACACTTGATTCCCTTATGGAGATATATCAATACATGGGTTTTAAGATTCTTATTACTCAGATATATTTCTCTGCGGTGTATAGGGTGTGTTGAGGCCAGTTCATTGAGCAAGGTGTAGATCTTGTCTAATACCTATTTGGTTTCTTGAACGGTATCTGTGCTAATTTCAAACTCTGGTTTTATGCATCACCCCACCTCTCCTTTCCCCTTAAGCTGACATAAGTGTGTTTTCTAAATGTGAGACACTGTTCTGTTCTGTAATTCATTTCTTGTGCAGCCATATTTACCCTCCCTCTATAAGTGATATCTTATGATATGTTTCTTTTTCTGTTTGACTTATTTCAAGTAGTATTATCGGACCTAAATCCACTCTTTATCCTTCTACTAGCCTTATTACATTGATTTCATGGTGAAGAGATATTCCATTGTACATAAGTACCACATCTTCTTTATCCATTGTTCTCTTTCCTGGGATATTTAAGGTGTACTGAAGTTGAGGTTCTTGTAAACAGAGTAGCCCTAAACTGTGGTGTGCTTGTGTCTTGTTGATTTTTAGACTTCCCTAGATATACTCCCATGATTGGAAGTGTCCTATGCTCTGTAGCTCTGTTTTTAGATGATTTAGGAACCACCATACACTTCTCCAGAGTGGCTCTCGGCAGTTCACACACTGCCCATCAGCGTATAAAGGCTCCCTGTTCTCCATGGCCTGTCCTGCATTTCTGGTTTTTACAATTTTTTAGGATGGCCCTTTTGACCGGTGGGAAATGAGACTTCTTTGTTGTGCACATTTGCATTGCTTGCTTGCTTCGTTGCCCATAAAGTGCGTATGCGTTTTTTCCTGGATATAATCAGGAAAAATCGCATACGCCCTTTTGGGCCAACTGCATCATTGTCGAAATTCTGCCGCTTTTCATGCGCGTTAAAGACGAGTCCAATCTATCTCTTGAAATCTGTTTCTTGCAATTCTGTCTTGCATTCAGATCCTCTTCTTTGCCTTACCTCAACATATTTTTGGACGTTAGTTTTCATTTATAACTCTGCAGGTTTGTGAATTGCAGTGACCCTGAGCTCCATGTTTTAAGTTGCTCTTTTGTGAGCTGGCCTCAAACGCGCAGGATTGCTTCAGGCCCTATTTTGGCTCCGGCGAGGCAGGCTGAGCCTTTTTTTAATTCTTATTCTTAATGGGAAATTAGAGTGATATGTGCCCGTCCAAACCCCTACAACTCTTCTCTCATTGGTTCCCCCTCTTCCCGTTCATCCTCCTCACAATTTGCAAAATGTGTGAAACAGAAGTTTAAATGTGCTGATTCTCCAAGTGGGGAGCTTCTAAGTAACGTGGCTGGAATGGTGAACAGGAGCACCAGGAGAGGATAAATGAGGTGCATTTTAGACACATCTCCCGATCACATGGTGTACAGTCCTCTGGGTTTTCCATGCATGTTTTAGCTGTAGGAAGATCCCTTGAACCTGCAGATTTGGGACCCATTGAATGGGTACCAGGTAGTATTACTTTAAAGGGTGTGCATTTCCTCACCCAACCTCACATTTCTCTTAGCGCAAACAGTTTCCAGCCTTATGTCTCATCCTGCTGTGGGTCTAGATGTGTTCAATCCATGTTGCATCACCGTCCCTGAGGAAAAGTTGTAAGAGGTTTTCTCTGTCTCTCTGTCGTTTATTTTTTTCAATTTATTACTATATTGGTTACAGCTGATTTTCAAAGCTCTGTTTCTTGCTGCTGTACATCCACTTGATTCACGTACAGAGAGACATCAATAAATTCTTTTTCAGATTCTTACCAGTCGTATATATTCTTTTCCGGTGACTTGAGTGTGCTGAGTGCAGTTCTTTTAGCTACCGTGTAGGCCTTGTTGATTATCAGTTTGGTATTTGGAATGGTATCTTTGCTAATTTCAACCTCCTGGATGATGCCTCACCCCTCCCCACCTTTCCCGTTTAGCAGCCTTATGCGTGTTTTCTACATATTTGACTATGTTTTTGTTTTGTAATTTATTTCATGTGTAGCCATTTTGGATTCCACCTTTAAGTGATATCTTATGATATGTGTCTTCTTCTTTTTGAATTCTGTCACTTAGAATGATCATACGTAACTCCTCCGGAGTTGTTACAGCTGGCCATATTTCATTGATTTCCAGGCTGAATAATATTCCACTCTACCTAAGTACCACATTTCTATCCATTTTTTCCCTCCAGAGACATTTAAGTTATATCCTAGTCGAGGATCTTTTAAACAGAGAGGGGGTAAACATTGGGGTGCCTGTGTCCTCTCGATTTTTGTTTTTCCCAAGATATACGCCCATGAGTGCAAGTGCCCTATGCTCTGTAGCTCATTGTTTAGATGCTTTAGTAAACACAATACACTTCTCCAGAATGGCCGTTGGCAATATACATTTCCACTATAAGTCTCACAGGGCTCCCTCTTCTCCTTGCCCTGTCCTGCATTTCTGTTGTTTACGCTTTATGAGGATGGCTCTTCTGACTGATGCGAAGTGATGTCTTTTGTAGTATTGACTTCCAGTGCCCACCTGTTTGGTTGGCTAAAAAGGTGTACGCTCTTTTCTTGAATATATACACAAAAAAAACGCATACACCCTTTTTGGCCAACTGCAATGTTGGCAATGTTCAGCTCCTTTTCTTGTGCTTAACGGCGAGTCCTTTCTACCTCCTCAAATCCCTTTCCTGCCATTCTCCCTTGCTTACAAGTCCTTTTCTCTGACTTTCCTCAAGACATTTTTCAGTGATGGATATTTTCAACTCTGCAGTTTTGTGAATTTTACTGCCCCTGAGTTCTATTGTTCAACTTGTGTTTATGGGAACTGGCCACAAAGCAGCGGGATTTCCTCAAGCCCTATACTGTTTCCATGGGCAACCCTAGCCTTTGGTCAATTCGTCTTCCTGATTGGAAATTAGAGTGACATGTGCCTGTCTGAACACGTAGGACTTGCCTCTCATTGTTCCTCATCCTTCCGCTTCATCCTCTGGACAAATTCCAAACTGTACGCAACAGGATGTTGACAGTGCTGACATCTCCAAGTGGGGAGACTGTTAGTAAAGACGCTGGAGGGGTGAACCCGAGCACCAGGAGATGAGGAGATGAGATGCCTTTTCCAAACTCTTCCCGATCAGACGGTATACCATCCTCTGGGTGTGACAGACATGTTTTAGCAGTAGGAAGAGTCCCATTCATGTAAGGAGAACACCAGGGCTTTTTCAAAATCAGTGTCTCCCCGAAACCCAAACTGGGGAATTTTTTAAGCTACGGCTACACATATGTTCATTAAGGGCCTTGGGAAGTAGGCAGAGTCCAAACTTTAGATGATTGAAGTCTTCAGGGTCAGAAGCACTCACCACCAGCTTCCCTTAGGTTACACTTTAACTGTCATTGATAGATGATGTCAATAAAAATATCTATTCTTTTTCAGATTATTTCCCCTTATAGGTTATTGCAAAATGTTGAGTGTAGTTCCCTGTGCTATACAGTAGTTCCTTGTTGATGATCTATTTTATACATAGCAGTGTGTATGTGTTAATCCCAAACTGTTAATTTATCCCTCCTCCCACCTTTCCCCTTTGGTAATAATAAATTATAAGATTTTATACTTCTCAGAAATGGGGGAGCTGAAAGAGAGGTATCATTTTCAATGGAAAAGCATTTAAAACAAGATTGAAGGTTTAACCAAGATTATTAGATGTACATCCTTGGAAAGAAATCACTTCATTTCTCTAATATTGAGCTGACAAATAAGACAAACCTTTTCACTGAACTTGCTTATAATAAAGTGATGGAAATATCCAATGGAAGTGTTAGAAACATCTTATTTTACCCGAGCCTTATACACTGTTCTATGTTAACTACACTTTGGCTCACACATCTGTTCATTGAGGTTACAATAGTCTCAATTTCTGTTACTGATCCTCCAGAGTGGACCCCAACAAGTGTCCCCCTGCCCAGTGTCATTGGGGCCAACAGATCGAGACTGAGTTTGGTTCACAAGCAAAGGAAACTTTATATTTTGATCAGAGAATGGAGAGGTGAGAGCATGTACTACCCCGTGGGCTGTGGGCTGGGCTGCTGTGTAGAGATCCTGTCAGAGTCAGTGGGAGGGAGGGGGCGGAGCTCTCGAGGGCCGGGTTGGCTGTAGCTCAGGCTCTATATCGCGGAGTCTGCACTGGGCCCCAGGAGCTGAGGTGTCGACCCAGCCATTCTGCACTAGGAAATCTGGTCTGAAGTGCCGGGTGTGGAACCTCTGCATGCGGGACCCTAGGAGCACGTGAAATTAGACAAAGCACAAAGGATAAAAAAGGTTAGACTTGACTTTATTGCCCAGATTCTATTTTTATCTCCCAGGGATTTTTAATGGGCTTTGCTGGGGACAAACCCCCCCTCTGCCTTTTGTCCCGTTCCTCATTCTTGGAGTGCTGAGGGTGCAGACCCTTCTTCTGTAACTGCTGAGTGCTGAGTTGGGAGCCCTCATACCCTGGGGCGAGGGTCAGAGCTTCTCCCCAGCAGCCTCCAGGTGACGTTGATTGTCCCCAGGCCCCCTGCCTCCCTGCTCGTCCACCTGAGCAGCAGCATTGGAAGTGTTATAGATTCTAATGACCTTTAAGGGTCCAGGAAAGAGATGTGCAGAGACGCTGTGGGAGCCGGTTTCACCCCGCCCCACATTTGTTCGGCCACCTTAGGCCGACCGTTTCTGCCAGCCTAGATGCTCTGACCAGTAGTCTGCGCTTTCTTCAATTAGGCCCCTGAATTAACGTACAAACAGCACCAGGTGTCAGAGCCCTGCCCGCTCAACTCCCAGACAGTCCAGGGTCAGTGGTGATCAAGGACCATGATGGCCACTGAGTCAACAGCCTTTTGAAGTAAACAAGAGTCCAGCCGGTCTTACTGGCCACCATCATCACGGTGTCTGTAGGCTTTTCTATGGTGACAGTGTGATATACGGTTCCCCCGCCAAGATTATTAGCTCCCCTCTGGGTGCAGTAAGTCCGGCAAGCAGTAGTCTACTCTTTTGGGACACACTCTTGTTGTTTTATGAGAGAAACTCCAGGTCAAGTGATGTTCACACGAGTCGTCATGGTGCCCTGTTGCCCCCGGTTATCTCTCTGGATGTTGGAGTTGGAGGGCCTCCTCACTCGAGGTCGGTGTGCCCACGGAGCGAACCCTGCAACTTCAGGGCATGGTTGGTGGTTAGGATCACCACGTGGGGTCCTTTCCCCTTAGGAGGGAGGTGGCCTTTTGGGCTGCTGATTTCCAGGTTTTTAGATACCGCCAGTATCTTGGCCAGATGTGGCAGTGGGCCAAGCCCCTTGGTGACCATAGTTTATCCTACCTGGATGGCATTCTTGCATTGTTCCATTTCAAGTGGTCCCAGGTTTTGCACTAATTCTCCAATGGCGATTCACCTTTCACCGGGAATGTAAAGGTCAAAGGGTTTAGCTAAATTAGGGAGTTCCAGGGCAAGGGTCTGAATTGACTGCTCTTTCCATTCTTGAAAGGCCACTTCTGGATTCTATTCAAAAGGATCATCATCTTTTCCTTTCAGTGTTTCATATAGAGGCCCAGCTAGTAGACTGTAGTTAGGGATCCAGAAGCAGCAAACCCTGGCCTCCCCAGGAACCCCTAAGCTGTCTTCTAGTTTTAGAAAGGGGTAAGGCTGAAAATGGTTTCTTCCCTTTCCTGGGATGGACTTCTCCAACCTTCTGTGAGAATGAAGCCCAGGCAGGTCACGGCAGTCTGTGATATTTGAGCTTTTTCTTGGACAACTTCTATCCTTTATTGGCTTGGTAGTTCAGAGGCCTCCTTAGTAGGGCTGGCGATCAGAATGTCGTCTGCATATTGAAGGAGGGTTTCCTTTTCCAGAGGTAGAACTTTTAGGTCTTTAGCTAAGCTTTCCCCAAAGATGGTGTGGGAATTTTTGCACCCTTGGGGCCAGACGGCCCGGAAGTATTGTTTTAGTTGTATGTTGAGTCCTGCCACTCACAAGCCAAAATTTCTTGTGACTCTGGGACTAATGGAATACAAAAGAAGGCATCATTGAAGACTAATACAGAATACCATGTCCTGGTGGTTGGTAGAATGACCAGCAGGGTGTAGGAATTAGGAGCAACTGGAGGTATATCCTCGGTGGCTTCACTGACTGTCCTGACATCCTTTACCAGGTCCCCAGCAGCCCATGGGGCTCTCGTGGTCAGACCAATCCCAGAATATGGAGCTCACCTGGGCAGGTACCCCACCCCCACCCCAGCCCACAGGGCTCTCGTGGTCAGGCCCCTCCCAGGATACAGAGCTACCCTTGCAGGTACTGTGGCAGGGCTGGGCACACAGGAACCGTGCACATAGCCCTCATTGCAGAGCACCCCCAGCTCACCTGTCGCTCAGAGCTGACACAGAGCACCTCAGAGCAGGACTTGAACTAACAAACAGCAGCTGCGACAGGTCTGTGACCCTGGGCATCACTCCGTGAGGCCTCCCTCCACCTGGTCTTCCAGAGACTTCCACTGCACCCGGGGCACCAGGCCTCTGTCTCCAACCACCACCCACCCCTCCTCTCCCTGACTCCTGGGTTCCTCTCATTAGGAGAGGGTTTTCTTGAAGTTGTCTCCCACTCATGGGCCAGATAAAATGATTAGAAAACAAGCCAAAGCTGCAGCCCCTTGTCTATCCTGACTCTCAGGAGCCCACACCTGTTCCTTGGACCTGGCCGGTTCAGCAAGTTCCATTTTCTGCAACTGTGAGCCCCTGAGGGGTGATGATTGGCTGACCTGGGCAGCCTTACCGTGCCGGCCAGCCCTCCCCAGGTGTGCCTGGGTTGAGATCACTATAAATACCACTCCAGGCAGCAAGAGCCCCTGCAGCCGTGCCTGACGCCATTTTCTCTGCCCTGTCAGCAGTCTCGGGGCTGGGCTGGTGGGAGGGAGTGAGAGGCCAAGGCTTTGTGGGTGGCCCAGTGTGAGTGGGGCTCTGCTGGACTTTCTGCAGCAGTTGCCAGGCTGCCACCTGCTAAAGAAGAAGATGTGTCACCCATACCTGCTGCTGGAATTTCTCCCTGGGCAGAGGTGAGGAAGGAAAAAAGCAGTGGGGGCAGGGACAGGACGGGTATCTCAGGCAGGGAAATGGAAATCTTCCAGAAGAGCACCCAGGGCCAGGACCATCCTGGCTGGCCTGCAGGCACCAAGTCGGCCGGCATGCTGTCACTCGTGTGGCTCTATGGCCCTCCCTCTAGGCTTTCAAGTCCTTGTATATATTCAGGTGTTTTACCTGGGATGCGTGGGAATAGTTCAGCAGCAACTGGCCTGGGGCTCAGCTCACGTTTACTCACAGATGCCTCGGCACGGTGCCCCAGCTTTGCAATGAGGACGCTTGTTGCGTGGGGGCTGCTGGCTGAATGGGAGACGATTCCCCACCACTGACCAACTTCAGAATTGTTTACAACTGGAGCAAGTGCCCTGATACGGTTTTCCTCTGTGGAACTGGTGGGTTCTGTGTTTTTTTTCTCTTTTTCGTTTTGGGTTCAAGGTAGATTTTATTCCTCTTTTTTGTATTTACAGATATAAGCATGGAAATAATTTATTCATATAAATACATGTATGTGAAGGGAATAATTGATTTTTCTATTGTTTAAATTTTATTTCTTTTTAATTTTGAATTTTATTTTATATTTTTATACAGCAGGTTCTTATTGGTTATCTATTTTATACATATAAATGTATACATGCCAATCCCAGTCTCTCAACTCCTCCCACCACCCCCCCCAACAGCTTTCCCCCCTTGTTGTCCATACGTTTGTTGTCTACATCTGTTGCTCTATTTATGCCTCGCAAAATGGTTAATCTGTACAGGTTTTCTAGGTTCCACATATATGCATGAATATACAAGATTTGTTTTTCTCTTTCTGACTTACTTCACTCTGTATGACAGTCTCTAGATGCATCGACGTCTCTACAAATGACCCAATTTCATTCCTTTTCATGGCTTAGTAATATTCCATTTTATATATGTACCACGGCTTTATGCATTCGTCTGTCTGTGGGCATTTAGGTTGCTTCCATTACCTCGATATTGTAAATAGTGATGCAATGAACATTGCGGTGAATGTCTCTTTTTGATTTATGGTTTTGTCTGGGTATATGTCCAGTACTGGGATTGCTGTATCATATGGTAATTCTATTGTTAGTTTCTTAAGAAATTCCATATTGTTCTCCATAGTGACTGTATCAATTTATATTCCCAACAATAGTGGAAGAGGGTTCCTTTTCTCCACACCCTTTCCAGCATTTTTTGCTTGTAGATTTTCTATGATGCCGATTCTACCAGGTGTGAGGTGATACCTCATTGTTGAATCCATTTCGTTGAGCAAGGGGTAGGTCTTGTCTATTCCATATTTGGCTTATGGAACGGTATCTGTGCTAATTTCAAACTCTGGTTTAATGCAGCACCCCAACTCACCTTCCCCCTTAAGCAAGCATAAGTTAGTTTTCTAAACTTGAGACCCTGTTCTGTTTTGTAATTCAGTTCATGTGTAGCCAAGTTTACATTCCGTGTATTAGTGATATCCTATGATGTTTCTTTTTCTGTGTGACTTATTTCAGTTAGAATCATCATACCTGAATCCACTCATTATGCTGCTACGGGCCTGATGACATAGATTTCATTGCTGAGTGATATTGCATTGTACGTAAGTACCACAACTTCTTTATCCATTTTTCACTTTCTGCGATATTGAACTTGTATCGTAAACCAGGTTCTTATAAACAGAGCCGTCCCAACTTTTGGGGTGGCTGTGTCTTTTTGATTTTAATTGCCCTAAGCTATAGGACAATAATTGGAAGTGCCCTAGGCTCTGTTGCTTTGTTTTTTAGATGTTTCAGGAAACACCATACACTTCTCCCGAGTGGCTGTTGGCAATTTACATCCCGCCCATCAGCATAACAAGGCTCCCAGTTCTCCATGGCCTGTCCTGCCTTTCTGGATTTTACACTTTTTTCAGATGGCCCTTTTGACCAGGGGGAAGTGAGACTTCATTGTAGTGCAGATTTCCTTTGCAAGCTTGCTTGGTTGGCCAAAAAGGGCGTATGCGTTTTTTCCTGAATATATTCAGGAGAAAACACATACGCCCTTTTTGGGCAAGTCAGGTTTTTGAATTGCAGTGGCCCTTAGCTCCATTTTTCACCTCTTAGTTTTGTGATCTTGCCCCATAACCACAGGATTCCTTGAAGCCCTATTCTTCTTCTGGGGCACCTTGCTGTGCCTTTGGTTCATTCTTCTTACTGATGTGAAATTAGAGTGACATGTGTCCATTGAAACCGCTACAGCTAGTTTCTCACTGGTTCCCCCTATTCCCATTCATCCTCCGCACTAACTGAAGACTGTGCGATACCAGAACTTAAAGGCATTGACTCTCCATGTGGGGATGTTGTTAGTAAAGCGGCTGGAATGTCGATCCGGAGCCCCAGGAGAGGAAAAATGTGGTGCGTTTTAGAAACCTTTCCCGATCATATGGTATACCAGTCGCTGGGTTTCCCAAGCATGGTTTAGCTGTAGGAAGATTCCCTTCAACCTGGAGTGTTGGGACCCTTGGAATGAGTAGCATGAAGTATTGCATTAAACTTTCGGCAGTTGCTCACCGAAGCTCACCAATCCTCTCAGCCCCAAGTGTCCAGCCTTATGTCTTATCCAGCTGTGGGTTTATATGTGGTCAATCCAGGTTGCATCACAGCCCCTGAGCGAATTTTGTAAGAATTTTTCTCTCTTTCATTGTTTCTGCGTTTTGTTTTTAAAATTTATTTCTATAATGGGGTTTAGCTCATTTTCACTGCTGTGTTTGTGCCGCTCTGCACACACTTGATTCCCTTATGGAGATATATCAATACATGGGTTTTAAGATTCTTATTACTCAGATATATTTCTCTGCGGTGTATAGGGTGTGTTGAGGCCAGTTCATTGAGCAAGGTGTAGATCTTGTCTAATACCTATTTGGTTTCTTGAACGGTATCTGTGCTAATTTCAAACTCTGGTTTTATGCATCACCCCACCTCTCCTTTCCCCTTAAGCTGACATAAGTGTGTTTTCTAAATGTGAGACACTGTTCTGTTCTGTAATTCATTTCTTGTGCAGCCATATTTACCCTCCCTCTATAAGTGATATCTTATGATATGTTTCTTTTTCTGTTTGACTTATTTCAAGTAGTATTATCGGACCTAAATCCACTCTTTATCCTTCTACTAGCCTTATTACATTGATTTCATGGTGAAGAGATATTCCATTGTACATAAGTACCACATCTTCTTTATCCATTGTTCTCTTTCCTGGGATATTTAAGGTGTACTGAAGTTGAGGTTCTTGTAAACAGAGTAGCCCTAAACTGTGGTGTGCTTGTGTCCTGTTGATTTTTAGACTTCCCTAGATATACTCCCATGATTGGAAGTGTCCTATGCTCTGTAGCTCTGTTTTTAGATGATTTAGGAACCACCATACACTTCTCCAGAGTGGCTCTCGGCAGTTCACACACTGCCCATCAGCGTATAAAGGCTCCCTGTTCTCCATGGCCTGTCCTGCATTTCTGGTTTTTACAATTTTTTAGGATGGCCCTTTTGACCGGTGGGAAATGAGACTTCTTTGTTGTGCACATTTGCATTGCTTGCTTGCTTCGTTGCCCATAAAGTGCGTATGCGTTTTTTCCTGGATATAATCAGGAAAAATCGCATACGCCCTTTTGGGCCAACTGCATCATTGTCGAAATTCTGCCGCTTTTCATGCGCGTTAAAGACGAGTCCAATCTATCTCTTGAAATCTGTTTCTTGCAATTCTGTCTTGCATTCAGATCCTCTTCTTTGCCTTACCTCAACATATTTTTGGACGTTAGTTTTCATTTATAACTCTGCAGGTTTGTGAATTGCAGTGACCCTGAGCTCCATGTTTTAAGTTGCTCTTTTGTGAGCTGGCCTCAAACGCGCAGGATTGCTTCAGGCCCTATTTTGGCTCCGGCGAGGCAGGCTGAGCCTTTTTTTAATTCTTATTCTTAATGGGAAATTAGAGTGATATGTGCCCGTCCAAACCCCTACAACTCTTCTCTCATTGGTTCCCCCTCTTCCCGTTCATCCTCCTCACAATTTGCAAAATGTGTGAAACAGAAGTTTAAATGTGCTGATTCTCCAAGTGGGGAGCTTCTAAGTAACGTGGCTGGAATGGTGAACAGGAGCACCAGGAGAGGATAAATGAGGTGCATTTTAGACACATCTCCCGATCACATGGTGTACAGTCCTCTGGGTTTTCCATGCATGTTTTAGCTGTAGGAAGATCCCTTGAACCTGCAGATTTGGGACCCATTGAATGGGTACCAGGTAGTATTACTTTAAAGGGTGTGCATTTCCTCACCCAACCTCACATTTCTCTTAGCGCAAACAGTTTCCAGCCTTATGTCTCATCCTGCTGTGGGTCTAGATGTGTTCAATCCATGTTGCATCACCGTCCCTGAGGAAAAGTTGTAAGAGGTTTTCTCTGTCTCTCTGTCGTTTATTTTTTTCAATTTATTACTATATTGGTTACAGCTGATTTTCAAAGCTCTGTTTCTTGCTGCTGTACATCCACTTGATTCACGTACAGAGAGACATCAATAAATTCTTTTTCAGATTCTTACCAGTCGTATATATTCTTTTCCGGTGACTTGAGTGTGCTGAGTGCAGTTCTTTTAGCTACCGTGTAGGCCTTGTTGATTATCAGTTTGGTATTTGGAATGGTATCTTTGCTAATTTCAACCTCCTGGATGATGCCTCACCCCTCCCCACCTTTCCCGTTTAGCAGCCTTATGCGTGTTTTCTACATATTTGACTATGTTTTTGTTTTGTAATTTATTTCATGTGTAGCCATTTTGGATTCCACCTTTAAGTGATATCTTATGATATGTGTCTTCTTCTTTTTGAATTCTGTCACTTAGAATGATCATACGTAACTCCTCCGGAGTTGTTACAGCTGGCCATATTTCATTGATTTCCAGGCTGAATAATATTCCACTCTACCTAAGTACCACATCTCTATCCATTTTTTCCCTCCAGAGACATTTAAGTTATATCCTAGTCGAGGATCTTTTAAACAGAGAGGGGGTAAACATTGGGGTGCCTGTGTCCTCTCGATTTTTGTTTTTCCCAAGATATACGCCCATGAGTGCAAGTGCCCTATGCTCTGTAGCTCATTGTTTAGATGCTTTAGTAAACACAATACACTTCTCCAGAATGGCCGTTGGCAATATACATTTCCACTATAAGTCTCACAGGGCTCCCTCTTCTCCTTGCCCTGTCCTGCATTTCTGTTGTTTACGCTTTATGAGGATGGCTCTTCTGACTGATGCGAAGTGATGTCTTTTGTAGTATTGACTTCCAGTGCCCACCTGTTTGGTTGGCTAAAAAGGTGTACGCTCTTTTCTTGAATATATACACAAAAAAAACGCATACACCCTTTTTGGCCAACTGCAATGTTGGCAATGTTCAGCTCCTTTTCTTGTGCTTAACGGCGAGTCCTTTCTACCTCCTCAAATCCCTTTCCTGCCATTCTCCCTTGCTTACAAGTCCTTTTCTCTGACTTTCCTCAAGACATTTTTCAGTGATGGATATTTTCAACTCTGCAGTTTTGTGAATTTTACTGCCCCTGAGTTCTATTGTTCAACTTGTGTTTATGGGAACTGGCCACAAAGCAGCGGGATTTCCTCAAGCCCTATACTGTTTCCATGGGCAACCCTAGCCTTTGGTCAATTCGTCTTCCTGATTGGAAATTAGAGTGACATGTGCCTGTCTGAACACGTAGGACTTGCCTCTCATTGTTCCTCATCCTTCCGCTTCATCCTCTGGACAAATTCCAAACTGTACGCAACAGGATGTTGACAGTGCTGACATCTCCAAGTGGGGAGACTGTTAGTAAAGACGCTGGAGGGGTGAACCCGAGCACCAGGAGATGAGGAGATGAGATGCCTTTTCCAAACTCTTCCCGATCAGACGGTATACCATCCTCTGGGTGTGACAGACATGTTTTAGCAGTAGGAAGAGTCCCATTCATGTAAGGAGAACACCAGGGCTTTTTCAAAATCAGTGTCTCCCCGAAACCCAAACTGGGGAATTTTTTAAGCTACGGCTACACATATGTTCATTAAGGGCCTTGGGAAGTAGGCAGAGTCCAAACTTTAGATGATTGAAGTCTTCAGGGTCAGAAGCACTCACCACCAGCTTCCCTTAGGTTACACTTTAACTGTCATTGATAGATGATGTCAATAAAAATATCTATTCTTTTTCAGATTATTTCCCCTTATAGGTTATTGCAAAATGTTGAGTGTAGTTCCCTGTGCTATACAGTAGTTCCTTGTTGATGATCTATTTTATACATAGCAGTGTGTATGTGTTAATCCCAAACTGTTAATTTATCCCTCCTCCCACCTTTCCCCTTTGGTAATAATAAATTATAAGATTTTATACTTCTCAGAAATGGGGGAGCTGAAAGAGAGGTATCATTTTCAATGGAAAAGCATTTAAAACAAGATTGAAGGTTTAACCAAGATTATTAGATGTACATCCTTGGAAAGAAATCACTTCATTTCTCTAATATTGAGCTGACAAATAAGACAAACCTTTTCACTGAACTTGCTTATAATAAAGTGATGGAAATATCCAATGGAAGTGTTAGAAACATCTTATTTTACCCGAGCCTTATACACTGTTCTATGTTAACTACACTTTGGCTCACACATCTGTTCATTGAGGTTACAATAGTCTCAATTTCTGTTACTGATCCTCCAGAGTGGACCCCAACAAGTGTCCCCCTGCCCAGTGTCATTGGGGCCAACAGATCGAGACTGAGTTTGGTTCACAAGCAAAGGAAACTTTATATTTTGATCAGAGAATGGAGAGGTGAGAGCATGTACTACCCCGTGGGCTGTGGGCTGGGCTGCTGTGTAGAGATCCTGTCAGAGTCAGTGGGAGGGAGGGGGCGGAGCTCTCGAGGGCCGGGTTGGCTGTAGCTCAGGCTCTATATCGCGGAGTCTGCACTGGGCCCCAGGAGCTGAGGTGTCGACCCAGCCATTCTGCACTAGGAAATCTGGTCTGAAGTGCCGGGTGTGGAACCTCTGCATGCGGGACCCTAGGAGCACGTGAAATTAGACAAAGCACAAAGGATAAAAAAGGTTAGACTTGACTTTATTGCCCAGATTCTATTTTTATCTCCCAGGGATTTTTAATGGGCTTTGCTGGGGACAAACCCCCCCTCTGCCTTTTGTCCCGTTCCTCATTCTTGGAGTGCTGAGGGTGCAGACCCTTCTTCTGTAACTGCTGAGTGCTGAGTTGGGAGCCCTCATACCCTGGGGCGAGGGTCAGAGCTTCTCCCCAGCAGCCTCCAGGTGACGTTGATTGTCCCCAGGCCCCCTGCCTCCCTGCTCGTCCACCTGAGCAGCAGCATTGGAAGTGTTATAGATTCTAATGACCTTTAAGGGTCCAGGAAAGAGATGTGCAGAGACGCTGTGGGGGCCGGTTTCACCCCGCCCCACATTTGTTCGGCCACCTTAGCCGACCGTTTCTGCCAGCCTAGATGCTCTGACCAGTAGTCTGCGCTTTCTTCAATTAGGCCCCTGAATTAACGTACAAACAGCACCAGGTGTCAGAGCCCTGCCCGCTCAACTCCCAGACAGTCCAGGGTCAGTGGTGATCAAGGACCATGATGGCCACTGAGTCAACAGCCTTTTGAAGTAAACAAGAGTCCAGCCGGTCTTACTGGCCACCATCATCACGGTGTCTGTAGGCTTTTCTATGGTGACAGTGTGATATACGGTTCCCCTGCCAAGATTATTAGCTCCCCTCTGGGTGCAGTAAGTCCGGCAAGCAGTAGTCTACTCTTTTGGGACACACTCTTGTTGTTTTATGAGAGAAACTCCAGGTCAAGTGATGTTCACACGAGTCGTCATGGTGCCCTGTTGCCCCCGGTTATCTCTCTGGATGTTGGAGTTGGAGGGCCTCCTCACTCGAGGTCGGTGTGCCCACGGAGCGAACCCTGCAACTTCAGGGCATGGTTGGTGGTTAGGATCACCACGTGGGGTCCTTTCCCCTTAGGAGGGAGGTGGCCTTTTGGGCTGCTGATTTCCAGGTTTTTAGATACCGCCAGTATCTTGGCCAGATGTGGCAGTGGGCCAAGCCCCTTGGTGACCATAGTTTATCCTACCTGGATGGCATTCTTGCATTGTTCCATTTCAAGTGGTCCCAGGTTTTGCACTAATTCTCCAATGGCGATTCACCTTTCACCGGGAATGTAAAGGTCAAAGGGTTTAGCTAAATTAGGGAGTTCCAGGGCAAGGGTCTGAATTGACTGCTCTTTCCATTCTTGAAAGGCCACTTCTGGATTCTATTCAAAAGGATCATCATCTTTTCCTTTCAGTGTTTCATATAGAGGCCCAGCTAGTAGACTGTAGTTAGGGATCCAGAAGCAGCAAACCCTGGCCTCCCCAGGAACCCCTAAGCTGTCTTCTAGTTTTAGAAAGGGGTAAGGCTGAAAATGGTTTCTTCCCTTTCCTGGGATGGACTTCTCCAACCTTCTGTGAGAATGAAGCCCAGGCAGGTCACGGCAGTCTGTGATATTTGAGCTTTTTCTTGGACAACTTCTATCCTTTATTGGCTTGGTAGTTCAGAGGCCTCCTTAGTAGGGCTGGCGATCAGAATGTCGTCTGCATATTGAAGGAGGGTTTCCTTTTCCAGAGGTAGAACTTTTAGGTCTTTAGCTAAGCTTTCCCCAAAGATGGTGTGGGAATTTTTGCACCCTTGGGGCCAGACGGCCCGGAAGTATTGTTTTAGTTGTATGTTGAGTCCTGCCACTCACAAGCCAAAATTTCTTGTGACTCTGGGACTAATGGAATACAAAAGAAGGCATCATTGAAGACTAATACAGAATACCATGTCCTGGTGGTTGGTAGAATGACCAGCAGGGTGTAGGAATTAGGAGCAACTGGAGGTATATCCTCGGTGGCTTCACTGACTGTCCTGACATCCTTTACCAGGTCCCCAGCAGCCCATGGGGCTCTCGTGGTCAGACCAATCCCAGAATATGGAGCTCACCTGGGCAGGTACCCCACCCCCACCCCAGCCCACAGGGCTCTCGTGGTCAGGCCCCTCCCAGGATACAGAGCTACCCTTGCAGGTACTGTGGCAGGGCTGGGCACACAGGAACCGTGCACATAGCCCTCATTGCAGAGCACCCCCAGCTCACCTGTCGCTCAGAGCTGACACAGAGCACCTCAGAGCAGGACTTGAACTAACAAACAGCAGCTGCGACAGGTCTGTGACCCTGGGCATCACTCCGTGAGGCCTCCCTCCACCTGGTCTTCCAGAGACTTCCACTGCACCCGGGGCACCAGGCCTCTGTCTCCAACCACCACCCACCCCTCCTCTCCCTGACTCCTGGGTTCCTCTCATTAGGAGAGGGTTTTCTTGAAGTTGTCTCCCACTCATGGGCCAGATAAAATGATTAGAAAACAAGCCAGAGCTGCAGCCCCTTGTCTATCCTGACTCTCAGGAGCCCACACCTGTTCCTTGGACCTGGCCGGTTCAGCAAGTTCCATTTTCTGCAACTGTGAGCCCCTGAGGGGTGATGATTGGCTGACCTGGGCAGCCTTACCGTGCCGGCCAGCCCTCCCCAGGTGTGCCTGGGTTGAGATCACTATAAATACCACTCCAGGCAGCAAGAGCCCCTGCAGCCGTGCCTGACGCCATTTTCTCTGCCCTGTCAGCAGTCTCGGGGCTGGGCTGGTGGGAGGGAGTGAGAGGCCACGGCTTTGTGGGTGGCCCAGTGTGAGTGGGGCTCTGCTGGACTTTCTGCAGCAGTTGCCAGGCTGCCACCTGCTAAAGAAGAAGATGTGTCACCCATACCTGCTGCTGGAATTTCTCCCTGGGCAGAGGTGAGGAAGGAAAAAAGCAGTGGGGGCAGGGACAGGACGGGTATCTCAGGCAGGGAAATGGACATCTTCCAGAAGAGCACCCAGGGCCAGGACCATCCTGGCTGGCCTGCAGGCACCAAGTCGGCCGGCATGCTGTCACTCGTGTGGCTCTATGGCCCTCCCTCTAGGCTTTCAAGTCCTTGTATATATTCAGGTGTTTTACCTGGGATGGGTGGGAATAGTTCAGCAGCAACTGGCCTGGGGCTCAGCTCACGTTTACTCACAGATGCCTCGGCACGGTGCCCCAGCTTTGCAATGAGGACGCTTGTTGCGTGGGGGCTGCTGGCTGAATGGGAGACGATTCCCCACCACTGACCAACTTCAGAATTGTTTACAACTGGAGCAAGTGCCCTGATACGGTTTCCTCTGTGGAACTGGTGGGTTCTGTGTTTTCTTTCTCTTTTTCGTTTTGGGTTCAAGGTAGATTTTATTCCTCTTTTTTGTATTTACAGATATAAGCATGGAAATAATTTATTCATATAAATACATGTATGTGAAGGGAATAATTGATTTTTCTATTTTTTAAATTTTATTTCTTTTTAATTTTGAATTTTATTTTATATTTTTATACAGCAGGTTCTTATTGGTTATCTATTTTATACATATAAATGTATACATGCCAATCCCAGTCTCTCAACTCCTCCCACCACCCCCCCAACAGCTTTCCCCCCTTGTTGTCCATACGTTTGTTGTCTACATCTGTTGCTCTATTTATGCCTTGCAAAATGGTTAATCTGTACAGGTTTTCTAGGTTCCACATATATGCATGAATATACAAGATTTGTTTTTCTCTTTCTGACTTACTTCACTCTGTATGACAGTCTCTAGATGCATCGACGTCTCTACAAATGACCCAATTTCATTCCTTTTCATGGCTTAGTAATATTCCATTTTATATATGTACCACGGCTTTATGCATTCGTCTGTCTGTGGGCATTTAGGTTGCTTCCATTACCTCGATATTGTAAATAGTGATGCAATGAACATTGCGGTGAATGTCTCTTTTTGATTTATGGTTTTGTCTGGGTATATGTCCAGTACTGGGATTGCTGTATCATATGGTAATTCTATTGTTAGTTTCTTAAGAAATTCCATATTGTTCTCCATAGTGACTGTATCAATTTATATTCCCAACAATAGTGGAAGAGGGTTCCTTTTCTCCACACCCTTTCCAGCATTTTTTGCTTGTAGATTTTCTATGATGCCGATTCTACCAGGTGTGAGGTGATACCTCATTGTTGAATCCATTTCGTTGAGCAAGGGGTAGGTCTTGTCTATTCCATATTTGGCTTATGGAACGGTATCTGTGCTAATTTCAAACTCTGGTTTAATGCAGCACCCCAACTCACCTTCCCCCTTAAGCAAGCATAAGTTAGTTTTCTAAACTTGAGACCCTGTTCTGTTTTGTAATTCAGTTCATGTGTAGCCAAGTTCACATTCCGTGTATTAGTGATACCTTATGATGTTTCTTTTTCTGTGTGACTTATTTCAGTTAGAATCATCGTGCCTCAATCCACTCATTATGCTGGTACGGGCCTGGTGACATAGATTTCATTGCTGAGTGGTATTCTGTTGTCCATAAGTACCGCAACTTCTTAATCCATTATTTGCTCTCTGGGATATTTAACTTGTGCCGTAGAAGAGATTCCAGTAAAAAGAACCGTCCCAACCATTGGGGTGGCTGTGTCTTTTTGATTTTAATTTCCCTAAGCTATAGGACCATAAGTGGAAGTGCCCTAGGCTCTGTTGCTTTGTTTTTTAGATGTTTCAGGAAACACCATACACTTCTCCCGAGTGGCTGTTGGCAATTGACATCCCGCCCATCAGCATAACAAGGCTCCCAGTTCTCCATGGCCTGTCCTGCCTTTCTGGATTTTACACTTTTTTCAGATGGCCCTTTTGACCGGGGGGAAGTGAGACTTCACTGTAGTGCAGATTTCCTTTGCAAGCTTGCTTGGTTGGCCAAAAAGGGCGTATGCGTTTTTTCCTGAATATATTCAGGAAGAAACACATACGCCCTTTTTGGGCAAGTCAGGTTCTTGAATTGCGTGGCCCCTAGCTCCATTTTTCAGCTCTTAGTTTTGTGATTTTGCCCCATAACCACAGGATTCCTTGAAGCCCTATTCTTCTTCTGGGGCACCTTGCTGTGCCTTTGGTTCATTCTTCTTACTGATGTGAAATTAGAGTGACATGTGCCCATTGAAACCGCTACAGCTAGTTTCTCACTGGTTCCCCCTATTCCCATTCATCCTCCGCACTAACTGAAGACTGTGCGATACCAGAACTTAAAGGCATTGACTCTCCATGTGGGGATGTTGTTAGTAAAGCGGCTGGAATGTCGATCCGGAGCCCCAGGAGAAGAAAAATGTGGTGCGTTTTAGAAACCTTTCCCGATCATATGGTATACCAGTCGCTGGGTTTCCCAAGCATGGTTTAGCTGTAGGAAGATTCCCTTCAACCTGGAGTGTTGGGACCCTTGGAATGAGTAGCATGAAGTATTGCATTAAACTTTCGGCAGTTGCTCACCGATGCTCACCAATCCTCTCAGCCCCAAGTGTCCAGCCTTATGTCTTATCCAGCTGTGGGTTTATATGTGGTCAATCCAGGTTGCATCACAGCCCCTGAGCGAATTTTGTAAGAATTTTTCTCTCTTTCATTGTTTCTGCGTTTTGTTTTTAAAATTTATTTCTATAATGGGGTTTAGCTCATTTTCACTGCTGTGTTTGTGCCGCTCTGCACACACTTGATTCCCTTATGGAGATATATCAATACATGGGTTTTAAGATTCTTATTACTCAGATATATTTCTCTGCGGTGTATAGGGTGTGTTGAGGCCAGTTCATTGAGCAAGGTGTAGATCTTGTCTAATACCTATTTGGTTTCTTGAACGGTATCTGTGCTAATTTCAAACTCTGGTTTTATGCATCACCCCACCTCTCCTTTCCCCTTAAGCTGACATAAGTGTGTTTTCTAAATGTGAGACACTGTTCTGTTCTGTAATTCATTTCTTGTGCAGCCATATTTACCCTCCCTCTATAAGTGATATCTTATGATATGTTTCTTTTTCTGTTTGACTTATTTCAAGTAGTATTATCGGACCTAAATCCACTCTTTATCCTTCTACTAGCCTTATTACATTGATTTCATGGTGAAGAGATATTCCATTGTACATAAGTACCACATCTTCTTTATCCATTGTTCTCTTTCCTGGGATATTTAAGGTGTACTGAAGTTGAGGTTCTTGTAAACAGAGTAGCCCTAAACTGTGGTGTGCTTGTGTCCTGTTGATTTTTAGACTTCCCTAGATATACTCCCATGATTGGAAGTGTCCTATGCTCTGTAGCTCTGTTTTTAGATGATTTAGGAACCACCATACACTTCTCCAGAGTGGCTCTCGGCAGTTCACACACTGCCCATCAGCGTATAAAGGCTCCCTGTTCTCCATGGCCTGTCCTGCATTTCTGGTTTTTACAATTTTTTAGGATGGCCCTTTTGACCGGTGGGAAATGAGACTTCTTTGTTGTGCACATTTGCATTGCTTGCTTGCTTCGTTGCCCATAAAGTGCGTATGCGTTTTTTCCTGGATATAATCAGGAAAAATCGCATACGCCCTTTTGGGCCAACTGCATCATTGTCGAAATTCTGCCGCTTTTCATGCGCGTTAAAGACGAGTCCAATCTATCTCTTGAAATCTGTTTCTTGCAATTCTGTCTTGCATTCAGATCCTCTTCTTTGCCTTACCTCAACATATTTTTGGACGTTAGTTTTCATTTATAACTCTGCAGGTTTGTGAATTGCAGTGACCCTGAGCTCCATGTTTTAAGTTGCTCTTTTGTGAGCTGGCCTCAAACGCGCAGGATTGCTTCAGGCCCTATTTTGGCTCCGGCGAGGCAGGCTGAGCCTTTTTTTAATTCTTATTCTTAATGGGAAATTAGAGTGATATGTGCCCGTCCAAACCCCTACAACTCTTCTCTCATTGGTTCCCCCTCTTCCCGTTCATCCTCCTCACAATTTGCAAAATGTGTGAAACAGAAGTTTAAATGTGCTGATTCTCCAAGTGGGGAGCTTCTAAGTAACGTGGCTGGAATGGTGAACAGGAGCACCAGGAGAGGATAAATGAGGTGCATTTTAGACACATCTCCCGATCACATGGTGTACAGTCCTCTGGGTTTTCCATGCATGTTTTAGCTGTAGGAAGATCCCTTGAACCTGCAGATTTGGGACCCATTGAATGGGTACCAGGTAGTATTACTTTAAAGGGTGTGCATTTCCTCACCCAACCTCACATTTCTCTTAGCGCAAACAGTTTCCAGCCTTATGTCTCATCCTGCTGTGGGTCTAGATGTGTTCAATCCATGTTGCATCACCGTCCCTGAGGAAAAGTTGTAAGAGGTTTTCTCTGTCTCTCTGTCGTTTATTTTTTTCAATTTATTACTATATTGGTTACAGCTGATTTTCAAAGCTCTGTTTCTTGCTGCTGTACATCCACTTGATTCACGTACAGAGAGACATCAATAAATTCTTTTTCAGATTCTTACCAGTCGTATATATTCTTTTCCGGTGACTTGAGTGTGCTGAGTGCAGTTCTTTTAGCTACCGTGTAGGCCTTGTTGATTATCAGTTTGGTATTTGGAATGGTATCTTTGCTAATTTCAACCTCCTGGATGATGCCTCACCCCTCCCCACCTTTCCCGTTTAGCAGCCTTATGCGTGTTTTCTACATATTTGACTATGTTTTTGTTTTGTAATTTATTTCATGTGTAGCCATTTTGGATTCCACCTTTAAGTGATATCTTATGATATGTGTCTTCTTCTTTTTGAATTCTGTCACTTAGAATGATCATACGTAACTCCTCCGGAGTTGTTACAGCTGGCCATATTTCATTGATTTCCAGGCTGAATAATATTCCACTCTACCTAAGTACCACATCTCTATCCATTTTTTCCCTCCAGAGACATTTAAGTTATATCCTAGTCGAGGATCTTTTAAACAGAGAGGGGGTAAACATTGGGGTGCCTGTGTCCTCTCGATTTTTGTTTTTCCCAAGATATACGCCCATGAGTGCAAGTGCCCTATGCTCTGTAGCTCATTGTTTAGATGCTTTAGTAAACACAATACACTTCTCCAGAATGGCCGTTGGCAATATACATTTCCACTATAAGTCTCACAGGGCTCCCTCTTCTCCTTGCCCTGTCCTGCATTTCTGTTGTTTACGCTTTATGAGGATGGCTCTTCTGACTGATGCGAAGTGATGTCTTTTGTAGTATTGACTTCCAGTGCCCACCTGTTTGGTTGGCTAAAAAGGTGTACGCTCTTTTCTTGAATATATACACAAAAAAACGCATACACCCTTTTTGGCCAACTGCAATGTTGGCAATGTTCAGCTCCTTTTCTTGTGCTTAACGGCGAGTCCTTTCTACCTCCTCAAATCCCTTTCCTGCCATTCTCCCTTGCTTACAAGTCCTTTTCTCTGACTTTCCTCAAGACATTTTTCAGTGATGGATATTTTCAACTCTGCAGTTTTGTGAATTTTACTGCCCCTGAGTTCTATTGTTCAACTTGTGTTTATGGGAACTGGCCACAAAGCAGCGGGATTTCCTCAAGCCCTATACTGTTTCCATGGGCAACCCTAGCCTTTGGTCAATTCGTCTTCCTGATTGGAAATTAGAGTGACATGTGCCTGTCTGAACACGTAGGACTTGCCTCTCATTGTTCCTCATCCTTCCGCTTCATCCTCTGGACAAATTCCAAACTGTACGCAACAGGATGTTGACAGTGCTGACATCTCCAAGTGGGGAGACTGTTAGTAAAGACGCTGGAGGGGTGAACCCGAGCACCAGGAGATGAGGAGATGAGATGCCTTTTCCAAACTCTTCCCGATCAGACGGTATACCATCCTCTGGGTGTGACAGACATGTTTTAGCAGTAGGAAGAGTCCCATTCATGTAAGGAGAACACCAGGGCTTTTTCAAAATCAGTGTCTCCCCGAAACCCAAACTGGGGAATTTTTTAAGCTACGGCTACACATATGTTCATTAAGGGCCTTGGGAAGTAGGCAGAGTCCAAACTTTAGATGATTGAAGTCTTCAGGGTCAGAAGCACTCACCACCAGCTTCCCTTAGGTTACACTTTAACTGTCATTGATAGATGATGTCAATAAAAATATCTATTCTTTTTCAGATTATTTCCCCTTATAGGTTATTGCAAAATGTTGAGTGTAGTTCCCTGTGCTATACAGTAGTTCCTTGTTGATGATCTATTTTATACATAGCAGTGTGTATGTGTTAATCCCAAACTGTTAATTTATCCCTCCTCCCACCTTTCCCCTTTGGTAATAATAAATTATAAGATTTTATACTTCTCAGAAATGGGGGAGCTGAAAGAGAGGTATCATTTTCAATGGAAAAGCATTTAAAACAAGATTGAAGGTTTAACCAAGATTATTAGATGTACATCCTTGGAAAGAAATCACTTCATTTCTCTAATATTGAGCTGACAAATAAGACAAACCTTTTCACTGAACTTGCTTATAATAAAGTGATGGAAATATCCAATGGAAGTGTTAGAAACATCTTATTTTACCCGAGCCTTATACACTGTTCTATGTTAACTACACTTTGGCTCACACATCTGTTCATTGAGGTTACAATAGTCTCAATTTCTGTTACTGATCCTCCAGAGTGGACCCCAACAAGTGTCCCCCTGCCCAGTGTCATTGGGGCCAACAGATCGAGACTGAGTTTGGTTCACAAGCAAAGGAAACTTTATATTTTGATCAGAGAATGGAGAGGTGAGAGCATGTACTACCCCGTGGGCTGTGGGCTGGGCTGCTGTGTAGAGATCCTGTCAGAGTCAGTGGGAGGGAGGGGGCGGAGCTCTCGAGGGCCGGGTTGGCTGTAGCTCAGGCTCTATATCGCGGAGTCTGCACTGGGCCCCAGGAGCTGAGGTGTCGACCCAGCCATTCTGCACTAGGAAATCTGGTCTGAAGTGCCGGGTGTGGAACCTCTGCATGCGGGACCCTAGGAGCACGTGAAATTAGACAAAGCACAAAGGATAAAAAAGGTTAGACTTGACTTTATTGCCCAGATTCTATTTTTATCTCCCAGGGATTTTTAATGGGCTTTGCTGGGGACAAACCCCCCCTCTGCCTTTTGTCCCGTTCCTCATTCTTGGAGTGCTGAGGGTGCAGACCCTTCTTCTGTAACTGCTGAGTGCTGAGTTGGGAGCCCTCATACCCTGGGGCGAGGGTCAGAGCTTCTCCCCAGCAGCCTCCAGGTGACGTTGATTGTCCCCAGGCCCCCTGCCTCCCTGCTCGTCCACCTGAGCAGCAGCATTGGAAGTGTTATAGATTCTAATGACCTTTAAGGGTCCAGGAAAGAGATGTGCAGAGACGCTGTGGGGGCCGGTTTCACCCCGCCCCACATTTGTTCGGCCACCTTAGCCGACCGTTTCTGCCAGCCTAGATGCTCTGACCAGTAGTCTGCGCTTTCTTCAATTAGGCCCCTGAATTAACGTACAAACAGCACCAGGTGTCAGAGCCCTGCCCGCTCAACTCCCAGACAGTCCAGGGTCAGTGGTGATCAAGGACCATGATGGCCACTGAGTCAACAGCCTTTTGAAGTAAACAAGAGTCCAGCCGGTCTTACTGGCCACCATCATCACGGTGTCTGTAGGCTTTTCTATGGTGACAGTGTGATATACGGTTCCCCCGCCAAGATTATTAGCTCCCCTCTGGGTGCAGTAAGTCCGGCAAGCAGTAGTCTACTCTTTTGGGACACACTCTTGTTGTTTTATGAGAGAAACTCCAGGTCAAGTGATGTTCACACGAGTCGTCATGGTGCCCTGTTGCCCCCGGTTATCTCTCTGGATGTTGGAGTTGGAGGGCCTCCTCACTCGAGGTCGGTGTGCCCACGGAGCGAACCCTGCAACTTCAGGGCATGGTTGGTGGTTAGGATCACCACGTGGGGTCCTTTTCCCTTAGGAGGGAGGTGGCCTTTTGGGCTGCTGATTTCCAGGTTTTTAGATACCGCCAGTATCTTGGCCAGATGTGGCAGTGGGCCAAGCCCCTTGGTGACCATAGTTTATCCTACCTGGATGGCATTCTTGCATTGTTCCATTTCAAGTGGTCCCAGGTTTTGCACTAATTCTCCAATGGCGATTCACCTTTCACCGGGAATGTAAAGGTCAAAGGGTTTAGCTAAATTAGGGAGTTCCAGGGCAAGGGTCTGAATTGACTGCTCTTTCCATTCTTGAAAGGCCACTTCTGGATTCTATTCAAAAGGATCATCATCTTTTCCTTTCAGTGTTTCATATAGAGGCCCAGCTAGTAGACTGTAGTTAGGGATCCAGAAGCAGCAAACCCTGGCCTCCCCAGGAACCCCTAAGCTGTCTTCTAGTTTTAGAAAGGGGTAAGGCTGAAAATGGTTTCTTCCCTTTCCTGGGATGGACTTCTCCAACCTTCTGTGAGAATGAAGCCCAGGCAGGTCACGGCAGTCTGTGATATTTGAGCTTTTTCTTGGACAACTTCTATCCTTTATTGGCTTGGTAGTTCAGAGGCCTCCTTAGTAGGGCTGGCGATCAGAATGTCGTCTGCATATTGAAGGAGGGTTTCCTTTTCCAGAGGTAGAACTTTTAGGTCTTTAGCTAAGCTTTCCCCAAAGATGGTGTGGGAATTTTTGCACCCTTGGGGCCAGACGGCCCGGAAGTATTGTTTTAGTTGTATGTTGAGTCCTGCCACTCACAAGCCAAAATTTCTTGTGACTCTGGGACTAATGGAATACAAAAGAAGGCATCATTGAAGACTAATACAGAATACCATGTCCTGGTGGTTGGTAGAATGACCAGCAGGGTGTAGGAATTAGGAGCAACTGGAGGTATATCCTCGGTGGCTTCACTGACTGTCCTGACATCCTTTACCAGGTCCCCAGCAGCCCATGGGGCTCTCGTGGTCAGACCAATCCCAGAATATGGAGCTCACCTGGGCAGGTACCCCACCCCCACCCCAGCCCACAGGGCTCTCGTGGTCAGGCCCCTCCCAGGATACAGAGCTACCCTTGCAGGTACTGTGGCAGGGCTGGGCACACAGGAACCGTGCACATAGCCCTCATTGCAGAGCACCCCCAGCTCACCTGTCGCTCAGAGCTGACACAGAGCACCTCAGAGCAGGACTTGAACTAACAAACAGCAGCTGCGACAGGTCTGTGACCCTGGGCATCACTCCGTGAGGCCTCCCTCCACCTGGTCTTCCAGAGACTTCCACTGCACCCGGGGCACCAGGCCTCTGTCTCCAACCACCACCCACCCCTCCTCTCCCTGACTCCTGGGTTCCTCTCATTAGGAGAGGGTTTTCTTGAAGTTGTCTCCCACTCATGGGCCAGATAAAATGATTAGAAAACAAGCCAAAGCTGCAGCCCCTTGTCTATCCTGACTCTCAGGAGCCCACACCTGTTCCTTGGACCTGGCCGGTTCAGCAAGTTCCATTTTCTGCAACTGTGAGCCCCTGAGGGGTGATGATTGGCTGACCTGGGCAGCCTTACCGTGCCGGCCAGCCCTCCCCAGGTGTGCCTGGGTTGAGATCACTATAAATACCACTCCAGGCAGCAAGAGCCCCTGCAGCCGTGCCTGACGCCATTTTCTCTGCCCTGTCAGCAGTCTCGGGGCTGGGCTGGTGGGAGGGAGTGAGAGGCCAAGGCTTTGTGGGTGGCCCAGTGTGAGTGGGGCTCTGCTGGACTTTCTGCAGCAGTTGCCAGGCTGCCACCTGCTAAAGAAGAAGATGTGTCACCCATACCTGCTGCTGGAATTTCTCCCTGGGCAGAGGTGAGGAAGGAAAAAAGCAGTGGGGGCAGGGACAGGACGGGTATCTCAGGCAGGGAAATGGAAATCTTCCAGAAGAGCACCCAGGGCCAGGACCATCCTGGCTGGCCTGCAGGCACCAAGTCGGCCGGCATGCTGTCACTCGTGTGGCTCTATGGCCCTCCCTCTAGGCTTTCAAGTCCTTGTATATATTCAGGTGTTTTACCTGGGATGCGTGGGAATAGTTCAGCAGCAACTGGCCTGGGGCTCAGCTCACGTTTACTCACAGATGCCTCGGCACGGTGCCCCAGCTTTGCAATGAGGACGCTTGTTGCGTGGGGGCTGCTGGCTGAATGGGAGACGATTCCCCACCACTGACCAACTTCAGAATTGTTTACAACTGGAGCAAGTGCCCTGATACGGTTTTCCTCTGTGGAACTGGTGGGTTCTGTGTTTTTTTTCTCTTTTTCGTTTTGGGTTCAAGGTAGATTTTATTCCTCTTTTTTGTATTTACAGATATAAGCATGGAAATAATTTATTCATATAAATACATGTATGTGAAGGGAATAATTGATTTTTCTATTGTTTAAATTTTATTTCTTTTTAATTTTGAATTTTATTTTATATTTTTATACAGCAGGTTCTTATTGGTTATCTATTTTATACATATAAATGTATACATGCCAATCCCAGTCTCTCAACTCCTCCCACCACCCCCCCCAACAGCTTTCCCCCCTTGTTGTCCATACGTTTGTTGTCTACATCTGTTGCTCTATTTATGCCTTGCAAAATGGTTAATCTGTACAGGTTTTCTAGGTTCCACATATATGCATGAATATACAAGATTTGTTTTTCTCTTTCTGACTTACTTCACTCTGTATGACAGTCTCTAGATGCATCGACGTCTCTACAAATGACCCAATTTCATTCCTTTTCATGGCTTAGTAATATTCCATTTTATATATGTACCACGGCTTTATGCATTCGTCTGTCTGTGGGCATTTAGGTTGCTTCCATTACCTCGATATTGTAAATAGTGATGCAATGAACATTGCGGTGAATGTCTCTTTTTGATTTATGGTTTTGTCTGGGTATATGTCCAGTACTGGGATTGCTGTATCATATGGTAATTCTATTGTTAGTTTCTTAAGAAATTCCATATTGTTCTCCATAGTGACTGTATCAATTTATATTCCCAACAATAGTGGAAGAGGGTTCCTTTTCTCCACACCCTTTCCAGCATTTTTTGCTTGTAGATTTTCTATGATGCCGATTCTACCAGGTGTGAGGTGATACCTCATTGTTGAATCCATTTCGTTGAGCAAGGGGTAGGTCTTGTCTATTCCATATTTGGCTTATGGAACGGTATCTGTGCTAATTTCAAACTCTGGTTTAATGCAGCACCCCAACTCACCTTCCCCCTTAAGCAAGCATAAGTTAGTTTTCTAAACTTGAGACCCTGTTCTGTTTTGTAATTCAGTTCATGTGTAGCCAAGTTTACATTCCGTGTATTAGTGATATCCTATGATGTTTCTTTTTCTGTGTGACTTATTTCAGTTAGAATCATCATACCTGAATCCACTCATTATGCTGCTACGGGCCTGATGACATAGATTTCATTGCTGAGTGATATTGCATTGTACGTAAGTACCACAACTTCTTTATCCATTTTTCACTTTCTGCGATATTGAACTTGTATCGTAAACCAGGTTCTTATAAACAGAGCCGTCCCAACTTTTGGGGTGGCTGTGTCTTTTTGATTTTAATTGCCCTAAGCTATAGGACAATAATTGGAAGTGCCCTAGGCTCTGTTGCTTTGTTTTTTAGATGTTTCAGGAAACACCATACACTTCTCCCGAGTGGCTGTTGGCAATTTACATCCCGCCCATCAGCATAACAAGGCTCCCAGTTCTCCATGGCCTGTCCTGCCTTTCTGGATTTTACACTTTTTTCAGATGGCCCTTTTGACCAGGGGGAAGTGAGACTTCATTGTAGTGCAGATTTCCTTTGCAAGCTTGCTTGGCTGGCCAAAAAGGGCGTATGCGTTTTTTCCTGAATATATTCAGGAGAAAACACATACGCCCTTTTTGGGCAAGTCAGGTTTTTGAATTGCAGTGGCCCTTAGCTCCATTTTTCACCTCTTAGTTTTGTGATCTTGCCCCATAACCACAGGATTCCTTGAAGCCCTATTCTTCTTCTGGGGCACCTTGCTGTGCCTTTGGTTCATTCTTCTTACTGATGTGAAATTAGAGTGACATGTGTCCATTGAAACCGCTACAGCTAGTTTCTCACTGGTTCCCCCTATTCCCATTCATCCTCCGCACTAACTGAAGACTGTGCGATACCAGAACTTAAAGGCATTGACTCTCCATGTGGGGATGTTGTTAGTAAAGCGGCTGGAATGTCGATCCGGAGCCCCAGGAGAGGAAAAATGTGGTGCGTTTTAGAAACCTTTCCCGATCATATGGTATACCAGTCGCTGGGTTTCCCAAGCATGGTTTAGCTGTAGGAAGATTCCCTTCAACCTGGAGTGTTGGGACCCTTGGAATGAGTAGCATGAAGTATTGCATTAAACTTTCGGCAGTTGCTCACCGAAGCTCACCAATCCTCTCAGCCCCAAGTGTCCAGCCTTATGTCTTATCCAGCTGTGGGTTTATATGTGGTCAATCCAGGTTGCATCACAGCCCCTGAGCGAATTTTGTAAGAATTTTTCTCTCTTTCATTGTTTCTGCGTTTTGTTTTTAAAATTTATTTCTATAATGGGGTTTAGCTCATTTTCACTGCTGTGTTTGTGCCGCTCTGCACACACTTGATTCCCTTATGGAGATATATCAATACATGGGTTTTAAGATTCTTATTACTCAGATATATTTCTCTGCGGTGTATAGGGTGTGTTGAGGCCAGTTCATTGAGCAAGGTGTAGATCTTGTCTAATACCTATTTGGTTTCTTGAACGGTATCTGTGCTAATTTCAAACTCTGGTTTTATGCATCACCCCACCTCTCCTTTCCCCTTAAGCTGACATAAGTGTGTTTTCTAAATGTGAGACACTGTTCTGTTCTGTAATTCATTTCTTGTGCAGCCATATTTACCCTCCCTCTATAAGTGATATCTTATGATATGTTTCTTTTTCTGTTTGACTTATTTCAAGTAGTATTATCGGACCTAAATCCACTCTTTATCCTTCTACTAGCCTTATTACATTGATTTCATGGTGAAGAGATATTCCATTGTACATAAGTACCACATCTTCTTTATCCATTGTTCTCTTTCCTGGGATATTTAAGGTGTACTGAAGTTGAGGTTCTTGTAAACAGAGTAGCCCTAAACTGTGGTGTGCTTGTGTCTTGTTGATTTTTAGACTTCCCTAGATATACTCCCATGATTGGAAGTGTCCTATGCTCTGTAGCTCTGTTTTTAGATGATTTAGGAACCACCATACACTTCTCCAGAGTGGCTCTCGGCAGTTCACACACTGCCCATCAGCGTATAAAGGCTCCCTGTTCTCCATGGCCTGTCCTGCATTTCTGGTTTTTACAATTTTTTAGGATGGCCCTTTTGACCGGTGGGAAATGAGACTTCTTTGTTGTGCACATTTGCATTGCTTGCTTGCTTCGTTGCCCATAAAGTGCGTATGCGTTTTTTCCTGGATATAATCAGGAAAAATCGCATACGCCCTTTTGGGCCAACTGCATCATTGTCGAAATTCTGCCGCTTTTCATGCGCGTTAAAGACGAGTCCAATCTATCTCTTGAAATCTGTTTCTTGCAATTCTGTCTTGCATTCAGATCCTCTTCTTTGCCTTACCTCAACATATTTTTGGACGTTAGTTTTCATTTATAACTCTGCAGGTTTGTGAATTGCAGTGACCCTGAGCTCCATGTTTTAAGTTGCTCTTTTGTGAGCTGGCCTCAAACGCGCAGGATTGCTTCAGGCCCTATTTTGGCTCCGGCGAGGCAGGCTGAGCCTTTTTTTAATTCTTATTCTTAATGGGAAATTAGAGTGATATGTGCCCGTCCAAACCCCTACAACTCTTCTCTCATTGGTTCCCCCTCTTCCCGTTCATCCTCCTCACAATTTGCAAAATGTGTGAAACAGAAGTTTAAATGTGCTGATTCTCCAAGTGGGGAGCTTCTAAGTAACGTGGCTGGAATGGTGAACAGGAGCACCAGGAGAGGATAAATGAGGTGCATTTTAGACACATCTCCCGATCACATGGTGTACAGTCCTCTGGGTTTTCCATGCATGTTTTAGCTGTAGGAAGATCCCTTGAACCTGCAGATTTGGGACCCATTGAATGGGTACCAGGTAGTATTACTTTAAAGGGTGTGCATTTCCTCACCCAACCTCACATTTCTCTTAGCGCAAACAGTTTCCAGCCTTATGTCTCATCCTGCTGTGGGTCTAGATGTGTTCAATCCATGTTGCATCACCGTCCCTGAGGAAAAGTTGTAAGAGGTTTTCTCTGTCTCTCTGTCGTTTATTTTTTTCAATTTATTACTATATTGGTTACAGCTGATTTTCAAAGCTCTGTTTCTTGCTGCTGTACATCCACTTGATTCACGTACAGAGAGACATCAATAAATTCTTTTTCAGATTCTTACCAGTCGTATATATTCTTTTCCGGTGACTTGAGTGTGCTGAGTGCAGTTCTTTTAGCTACCGTGTAGGCCTTGTTGATTATCAGTTTGGTATTTGGAATGGTATCTTTGCTAATTTCAACCTCCTGGATGATGCCTCA
Organism: Lagenorhynchus albirostris; assembly: GCF_949774975.1. NCBI lineage: Eukaryota > Metazoa > Chordata > Mammalia > Artiodactyla > Delphinidae > Lagenorhynchus > Lagenorhynchus albirostris. The sequence continues at coordinate 199,902 of NW_026783322.1, read as the reverse complement.
CCCCTCCCCACCTTTCCCGTTTAGCAGCCTTATGCGTGTTTTCTACATATTTGACTATGTTTTTGTTTTGTAATTTATTTCATGTGTAGCCATTTTGGATTCCACCTTTAAGTGATATCTTATGATATGTGTCTTCTTCTTTTTGAATTCTGTCACTTAGAATGATCATACGTAACTCCTCCGGAGTTGTTACAGCTGGCCATATTTCATTGATTTCCAGGCTGAATAATATTCCACTCTACCTAAGTACCACATCTCTATCCATTTTTTCCCTCCAGAGACATTTAAGTTATATCCTAGTCGAGGATCTTTTAAACAGAGAGGGGGTAAACATTGGGGTGCCTGTGTCCTCTCGATTTTTGTTTTTCCCAAGATATACGCCCATGAGTGCAAGTGCCCTATGCTCTGTAGCTCATTGTTTAGATGCTTTAGTAAACACAATACACTTCTCCAGAATGGCCGTTGGCAATATACATTTCCACTATAAGTCTCACAGGGCTCCCTCTTCTCCTTGCCCTGTCCTGCATTTCTGTTGTTTACGCTTTATGAGGATGGCTCTTCTGACTGATGCGAAGTGATGTCTTTTGTAGTATTGACTTCCAGTGCCCACCTGTTTGGTTGGCTAAAAAGGTGTACGCTCTTTTCTTGAATATATACACAAAAAAAACGCATACACCCTTTTTGGCCAACTGCAATGTTGGCAATGTTCAGCTCCTTTTCTTGTGCTTAACGGCGAGTCCTTTCTACCTCCTCAAATCCCTTTCCTGCCATTCTCCCTTGCTTACAAGTCCTTTTCTCTGACTTTCCTCAAGACATTTTTCAGTGATGGATATTTTCAACTCTGCAGTTTTGTGAATTTTACTGCCCCTGAGTTCTATTGTTCAACTTGTGTTTATGGGAACTGGCCACAAAGCAGCGGGATTTCCTCAAGCCCTATACTGTTTCCATGGGCAACCCTAGCCTTTGGTCAATTCGTCTTCCTGATTGGAAATTAGAGTGACATGTGCCTGTCTGAACACGTAGGACTTGCCTCTCATTGTTCCTCATCCTTCCGCTTCATCCTCTGGACAAATTCCAAACTGTACGCAACAGGATGTTGACAGTGCTGACATCTCCAAGTGGGGAGACTGTTAGTAAAGACGCTGGAGGGGTGAACCCGAGCACCAGGAGATGAGGAGATGAGATGCCTTTTCCAAACTCTTCCCGATCAGACGGTATACCATCCTCTGGGTGTGACAGACATGTTTTAGCAGTAGGAAGAGTCCCATTCATGTAAGGAGAACACCAGGGCTTTTTCAAAATCAGTGTCTCCCCGAAACCCAAACTGGGGAATTTTTTAAGCTACGGCTACACATATGTTCATTAAGGGCCTTGGGAAGTAGGCAGAGTCCAAACTTTAGATGATTGAAGTCTTCAGGGTCAGAAGCACTCACCACCAGCTTCCCTTAGGTTACACTTTAACTGTCATTGATAGATGATGTCAATAAAAATATCTATTCTTTTTCAGATTATTTCCCCTTATAGGTTATTGCAAAATGTTGAGTGTAGTTCCCTGTGCTATACAGTAGTTCCTTGTTGATGATCTATTTTATACATAGCAGTGTGTATGTGTTAATCCCAAACTGTTAATTTATCCCTCCTCCCACCTTTCCCCTTTGGTAATAATAAATTATAAGATTTTATACTTCTCAGAAATGGGGGAGCTGAAAGAGAGGTATCATTTTCAATGGAAAAGCATTTAAAACAAGATTGAAGGTTTAACCAAGATTATTAGATGTACATCCTTGGAAAGAAATCACTTCATTTCTCTAATATTGAGCTGACAAATAAGACAAACCTTTTCACTGAACTTGCTTATAATAAAGTGATGGAAATATCCAATGGAAGTGTTAGAAACATCTTATTTTACCCGAGCCTTATACACTGTTCTATGTTAACTACACTTTGGCTCACACATCTGTTCATTGAGGTTACAATAGTCTCAATTTCTGTTACTGATCCTCCAGAGTGGACCCCAACAAGTGTCCCCCTGCCCAGTGTCATTGGGGCCAACAGATCGAGACTGAGTTTGGTTCACAAGCAAAGGAAACTTTATATTTTGATCAGAGAATGGAGAGGTGAGAGCATGTACTACCCCGTGGGCTGTGGGCTGGGCTGCTGTGTAGAGATCCTGTCAGAGTCAGTGGGAGGGAGGGGGCGGAGCTCTCGAGGGCCGGGTTGGCTGTAGCTCAGGCTCTATATCGCGGAGTCTGCACTGGGCCCCAGGAGCTGAGGTGTCGACCCAGCCATTCTGCACTAGGAAATCTGGTCTGAAGTGCCGGGTGTGGAACCTCTGCATGCGGGACCCTAGGAGCACGTGAAATTAGACAAAGCACAAAGGATAAAAAAGGTTAGACTTGACTTTATTGCCCAGATTCTATTTTTATCTCCCAGGGATTTTTAATGGGCTTTGCTGGGGACAAACCCCCCCTCTGCCTTTTGTCCCGTTCCTCATTCTTGGAGTGCTGAGGGTGCAGACCCTTCTTCTGTAACTGCTGAGTGCTGAGTTGGGAGCCCTCATACCCTGGGGCGAGGGTCAGAGCTTCTCCCCAGCAGCCTCCAGGTGACGTTGATTGTCCCCAGGCCCCCTGCCTCCCTGCTCGTCCACCTGAGCAGCAGCATTGGAAGTGTTATAGATTCTAATGACCTTTAAGGGTCCAGGAAAGAGATGTGCAGAGACGCTGTGGGGGCCGGTTTCACCCCGCCCCACATTTGTTCGGCCACCTTAGCCGACCGTTTCTGCCAGCCTAGATGCTCTGACCAGTAGTCTGCGCTTTCTTCAATTAGGCCCCTGAATTAACGTACAAACAGCACCAGGTGTCAGAGCCCTGCCCGCTCAACTCCCAGACAGTCCAGGGTCAGTGGTGATCAAGGACCATGATGGCCACTGAGTCAACAGCCTTTTGAAGTAAACAAGAGTCCAGCCGGTCTTACTGGCCACCATCATCACGGTGTCTGTAGGCTTTTCTATGGTGACAGTGTGATATACGGTTCCCCCGCCAAGATTATTAGCTCCCCTCTGGGTGCAGTAAGTCCGGCAAGCAGTAGTCTACTCTTTTGGGACACACTCTTGTTGTTTTATGAGAGAAACTCCAGGTCAAGTGATGTTCACACGAGTCGTCATGGTGCCCTGTTGCCCCCGGTTATCTCTCTGGATGTTGGAGTTGGAGGGCCTCCTCACTCGAGGTCGGTGTGCCCACGGAGCGAACCCTGCAACTTCAGGGCATGGTTGGTGGTTAGGATCACCACGTGGGGTCCTTTCCCCTTAGGAGGGAGGTGGCCTTTTGGGCTGCTGATTTCCAGGTTTTTAGATACCGCCAGTATCTTGGCCAGATGTGGCAGTGGGCCAAGCCCCTTGGTGACCATAGTTTATCCTACCTGGATGGCATTCTTGCATTGTTCCATTTCAAGTGGTCCCAGGTTTTGCACTAATTCTCCAATGGCGATTCACCTTTCACCGGGAATGTAAAGGTCAAAGGGTTTAGCTAAATTAGGGAGTTCCAGGGCAAGGGTCTGAATTGACTGCTCTTTCCATTCTTGAAAGGCCACTTCTGGATTCTATTCAAAAGGATCATCATCTTTTCCTTTCAGTGTTTCATATAGAGGCCCAGCTAGTAGACTGTAGTTAGGGATCCAGAAGCAGCAAACCCTGGCCTCCCCAGGAACCCCTAAGCTGTCTTCTAGTTTTAGAAAGGGGTAAGGCTGAAAATGGTTTCTTCCCTTTCCTGGGATGGACTTCTCCAACCTTCTGTGAGAATGAAGCCCAGGCAGGTCACGGCAGTCTGTGATATTTGAGCTTTTTCTTGGACAACTTCTATCCTTTATTGGCTTGGTAGTTCAGAGGCCTCCTTAGTAGGGCTGGCGATCAGAATGTCGTCTGCATATTGAAGGAGGGTTTCCTTTTCCAGAGGTAGAACTTTTAGGTCTTTAGCTAAGCTTTCCCCAAAGATGGTGTGGGAATTTTTGCACCCTTGGGGCCAGACGGCCCGGAAGTATTGTTTTAGTTGTATGTTGAGTCCTGCCACTCACAAGCCAAAATTTCTTGTGACTCTGGGACTAATGGAATACAAAAGAAGGCATCATTGAAGACTAATACAGAATACCATGTCCTGGTGGTTGGTAGAATGACCAGCAGGGTGTAGGAATTAGGAGCAACTGGAGGTATATCCTCGGTGGCTTCACTGACTGTCCTGACATCCTTTACCAGGTCCCCAGCAGCCCATGGGGCTCTCGTGGTCAGACCAATCCCAGAATATGGAGCTCACCTGGGCAGGTACCCCACCCCCACCCCAGCCCACAGGGCTCTCGTGGTCAGGCCCCTCCCAGGATACAGAGCTACCCTTGCAGGTACCATGGCAGGGCTGGGCACACAGGAACCGTGCACATAGCCCTCATTGCAGAGCACCCCCAGCTCACCTGTCGCTCAGAGCTGACACAGAGCACCTCAGAGCAGGACTTGAACTAACAAACAGCAGCTGTGACAGGTCTGTGACCCTGGGCATCACTCCGTGAGGCCTCCCTCCACCTGGTCTTCCAGAGACTTCCACTGCACCCGGGGCACCAGGCCTCTGTCTCCAACCACCACCCACCCCTCCTCTCCCTGACTCCTGGGTTCCTCTCATTAGGAGAGGGTTTTCTTGAAGTTGTCTCCCACTCATGGGCCAGATAAAATGATTAGAAAACAAGCCAGAGCTGCAGCCCCTTGTCTATCCTGACTCTCAGGAGCCCACACCTGTTCCTTGGACCTGGCCGGTTCAGCAAGTTCCATTTTCTGCAACTGTGAGCCCCTGAGGGGTGATGATTGGCTGACCTGGGCAGCCTTACCGTGCCGGCCAGCCCTCCCCAGGTGTGCCTGGGTTGAGATCACTATAAATACCACTCCAGGCAGCAAGAGCCCCTGCAGCCGTGCCTGACGCCATTTTCTCTGCCCTGTCAGCAGTCTCGGGGCTGGGCTGGTGGGAGGGAGTGAGAGGCCACGGCTTTGTGGGTGGCCCAGTGTGAGTGGGGCTCTGCTGGACTTTCTGCAGCAGTTGCCAGGCTGCCACCTGCTAAAGAAGAAGATGTGTCACCCATACCTGCTGCTGGAATTTCTCCCTGGGCAGAGGTGAGGAAGGAAAAAAGCAGTGGGGGCAGGGACAGGACGGGTATCTCAGGCAGGGAAATGGACATCTTCCAGAAGAGCACCCAGGGCCAGGACCATCCTGGCTGGCCTGCAGGCACCAAGTCGGCCGGCATGCTGTCACTCGTGTGGCTCTATGGCCCTCCCTCTAGGCTTTCAAGTCCTTGTATATATTCAGGTGTTTTACCTGGGATGCGTGGGAATAGTTCAGCAGCAACTGGCCTGGGGCTCAGCTCACGTTTACTCACAGATGCCTCGGCACGGTGCCCCAGCTTTGCAATGAGGACGCTTGTTGCGTGGGGGCTGCTGGCTGAATGGGAGACGATTCCCCACCACTGACCAACTTCAGAATTGTTTACAACTGGAGCAAGTGCCCTGATACGGTTTCCTCTGTGGAACTGGTGGGTTCTGTGTTTTCTTTCTCTTTTTCGTTTTGGGTTCAAGGTAGATTTTATTCCTCTTTTTTGTATTTACAGATATAAGCATGGAAATAATTTATTCATATAAATACATGTATGTGAAGGGAATAATTGATTTTTCTATTTTTTAAATTTTATTTCTTTTTAATTTTGAATTTTATTTTATATTTTTATACAGCAGGTTCTTATTGGTTATCTATTTTATACATATAAATGTATACATGCCAATCCCAGTCTCTCAACTCCTCCCACCACCCCCCCAACAGCTTTCCCCCCTTGTTGTCCATACGTTTGTTGTCTACATCTGTTGCTCTATTTATGCCTTGCAAAATGGTTAATCTGTACAGGTTTTCTAGGTTCCACATATATGCATGAATATACAAGATTTGTTTTTCTCTTTCTGACTTACTTCACTCTGTATGACAGTCTCTAGATGCATCGACGTCTCTACAAATGACCCAATTTCATTCCTTTTCATGGCTTAGTAATATTCCATTTTATATATGTACCACGGCTTTATGCATTCGTCTGTCTGTGGGCATTTAGGTTGCTTCCATTACCTCGATATTGTAAATAGTGATGCAATGAACATTGCGGTGAATGTCTCTTTTTGATTTATGGTTTTGTCTGGGTATATGTCCAGTACTGGGATTGCTGTATCATATGGTAATTCTATTGTTAGTTTCTTAAGAAATTCCATATTGTTCTCCATAGTGACTGTATCAATTTATATTCCCAACAATAGTGGAAGAGGGTTCCTTTTCTCCACACCCTTTCCAGCATTTTTTGCTTGTAGATTTTCTATGATGCCTATTCTACCAGGTGTGAGGTGATACCTCATTGTTGAATCCATTTCGTTGAGCAAGGGTTAGGTCTTGTCTATTCCATATTTGGCTTATGGAACGGTATCTGTGCTAATTTCAAACTCTGGTTTAATGCAGCACCCCAACTCACCTTCCCCCTTAAGCAAGCATAAGTTAGTTTTCTAAACTTGAGACCCTGTTCTGTTTTGTAATTCAGTTCATGTGTAGCCAAGTTCACATTCCGTGTATTAGTGATACCTTATGATGTTTCTTTTTCTGTGTGACTTATTTCAGTTAGAATCATCGTGCCTCAATCCACTCATTATGCTGGTACGGGCCTGGTGACATAGATTTCATTGCTGAGTGGTATTCTGTTGTCCATAAGTACCGCAACTTCTTAATCCATTATTTGCTCTCTGGGATATTTAACTTGTGCCGTAGAAGAGATTCCAGTAAAAAGAACCGTCCCAACCATTGGGGTGGCTGTGTCTTTTTGATTTTAATTTCCCTAAGCTATAGGACCATAAGTGGAAGTGCCCTAGGCTCTGTTGCTTTGTTTTTTAGATGTTTCAGGAAACACCATACACTTCTCCCGAGTGGCTGTTGGCAATTGACATCCCGCCCATCAGCATAACAAGGCTCCCAGTTCTCCATGGCCTGTCCTGCCTTTCTGGATTTTACACTTTTTTCAGATGGCCCTTTTGACCGGGGGGAAGTGAGACTTCACTGTAGTGCAGATTTCCTTTGCAAGCTTGCTTGGTTGGCCAAAAAGGGCGTATGCGTTTTTTCCTGAATATATTCAGGAAGAAACACATACGCCCTTTTTGGGCAAGTCAGGTTCTTGAATTGCGTGGCCCCTAGCTCCATTTTTCAGCTCTTAGTTTTGTGATTTTGCCCCATAACCACAGGATTCCTTGAAGCCCTATTCTTCTTCTGGGGCACCTTGCTGTGCCTTTGGTTCATTCTTCTTACTGATGTGAAATTAGAGTGACATGTGCCCATTGAAACCGCTACAGCTAGTTTCTCACTGGTTCCCCCTATTCCCATTCATCCTCCGCACTAACTGAAGACTGTGCGATACCAGAACTTAAAGGCATTGACTCTCCATGTGGGGATGTTGTTAGTAAAGCGGCTGGAATGTCGATCCGGAGCCCCAGGAGAGGAAAAATGTGGTGCGTTTTAGAAACCTTTCCCGATCATATGGTATACCAGTCGCTGGGTTTCCCAAGCATGGTTTAGCTGTAGGAAGATTCCCTTCAACCTGGAGTGTTGGGACCCTTGGAATGAGTAGCATGAAGTATTGCATTAAACTTTCGGCAGTTGCTCACCGATGCTCACCAATCCTCTCAGCCCCAAGTGTCCAGCCTTATGTCTTATCCAGCTGTGGGTTTATATGTGGTCAATCCAGGTTGCATCACAGCCCCTGAGCGAATTTTGTAAGAATTTTTCTCTCTTTCATTGTTTCTGCGTTTTGTTTTTAAAATTTATTTCTATAATGGGGTTTAGCTCATTTTCACTGCTGTGTTTGTGCCGCTCTGCACACACTTGATTCCCTTATGGAGATATATCAATACATGGGTTTTAAGATTCTTATTACTCAGATATATTTCTCTGCGGTGTATAGGGTGTGTTGAGGCCAGTTCATTGAGCAAGGTGTAGATCTTGTCTAATACCTATTTGGTTTCTTGAACGGTATCTGTGCTAATTTCAAACTCTGGTTTTATGCATCACCCCACCTCTCCTTTCCCCTTAAGCTGACATAAGTGTGTTTTCTAAATGTGAGACACTGTTCTGTTCTGTAATTCATTTCTTGTGCAGGCATATTTACCCTCCCTCTATAAGTGATATCTTATGATATGTTTCTTTTTCTGTTTGACTTATTTCAAGTAGTATTATCGGACCTAAATCCACTCTTTATCCTTCTACTAGCCTTATTACATTGATTTCATGGTGAAGAGATATTCCATTGTACATAAGTACCACATCTTCTTTATCCATTGTTCTCTTTCCTGGGATATTTAAGGTGTACTGAAGTTGAGGTTCTTGTAAACAGAGTAGCCCTAAACTGTGGTGTGCTTGTGTCCTGTTGATTTTTAGACTTCCCTAGATATACTCCCATGATTGGAAGTGTCCTATGCTCTGTAGCTCTGTTTTTAGATGATTTAGGAACCACCATACACTTCTCCAGAGTGGCTCTCGGCAGTTCACACACTGCCCATCAGCGTATAAAGGCTCCCTGTTCTCCATGGCCTGTCCTGCATTTCTGGTTTTTACAATTTTTTAGGATGGCCCTTTTGACCGGTGGGAAATGAGACTTCTTTGTTGTGCACATTTGCATTGCTTGCTTGCTTCGTTGCCCATAAAGTGCGTATGCGTTTTTTCCTGGATATAATCAGGAAAAATCGCATACGCCCTTTTGGGCCAACTGCATCATTGTCGAAATTCTGCCGCTTTTCATGCGCGTTAAAGACGAGTCCAATCTATCTCTTGAAATCTGTTTCTTGCAATTCTGTCTTGCATTCAGATCCTCTTCTTTGCCTTACCTCAACATATTTTTGGACGTTAGTTTTCATTTATAACTCTGCAGGTTTGTGAATTGCAGTGACCCTGAGCTCCATGTTTTAAGTTGCTCTTTTGTGAGCTGGCCTCAAACGCGCAGGATTGCTTCAGGCCCTATTTTGGCTCCGGCGAGGCAGGCTGAGCCTTTTTTTAATTCTTATTCTTAATGGGAAATTAGAGTGATATGTGCCCGTCCAAACCCCTACAACTCTTCTCTCATTGGTTCCCCCTCTTCCCGTTCATCCTCCTCACAATTTGCAAAATGTGTGAAACAGAAGTTTAAATGTGCTGATTCTCCAAGTGGGGAGCTTCTAAGTAACGTGGCTGGAATGGTGAACAGGAGCACCAGGAGAGGATAAATGAGGTGCATTTTAGACACATCTCCCGATCACATGGTGTACAGTCCTCTGGGTTTTCCATGCATGTTTTAGCTGTAGGAAGATCCCTTGAACCTGCAGATTTGGGACCCATTGAATGGGTACCAGGTAGTATTACTTTAAAGGGTGTGCATTTCCTCACCCAACCTCACATTTCTCTTAGCGCAAACAGTTTCCAGCCTTATGTCTCATCCTGCTGTGGGTCTAGATGTGTTCAATCCATGTTGCATCACCGTCCCTGAGGAAAAGTTGTAAGAGGTTTTCTCTGTCTCTCTGTCGTTTATTTTTTTCAATTTATTACTATATTGGTTACAGCTGATTTTCAAAGCTCTGTTTCTTGCTGCTGTACATCCACTTGATTCACGTACAGAGAGACATCAATAAATTCTTTTTCAGATTCTTACCAGTCGTATATATTCTTTTCCGGTGACTTGAGTGTGCTGAGTGCAGTTCTTTTAGCTACCGTGTAGGCCTTGTTGATTATCAGTTTGGTATTTGGAATGGTATCTTTGCTAATTTCAACCTCCTGGATGATGCCTCACCCCTCCCCACCTTTCCCGTTTAGCAGCCTTATGCGTGTTTTCTACATATTTGACTATGTTTTTGTTTTGTAATTTATTTCATGTGTAGCCATTTTGGATTCCACCTTTAAGTGATATCTTATGATATGTGTCTTCTTCTTTTTGAATTCTGTCACTTAGAATGATCATACGTAACTCCTCCGGAGTTGTTACAGCTGGCCATATTTCATTGATTTCCAGGCTGAATAATATTCCACTCTACCTAAGTACCACATCTCTATCCATTTTTTCCCTCCAGAGACATTTAAGTTATATCCTAGTCGAGGATCTTTTAAACAGAGAGGGGGTAAACATTGGGGTGCCTGTGTCCTCTCGATTTTTGTTTTTCCCAAGATATACGCCCATGAGTGCAAGTGCCCTATGCTCTGTAGCTCATTGTTTAGATGCTTTAGTAAACACAATACACTTCTCCAGAATGGCCGTTGGCAATATACATTTCCACTATAAGTCTCACAGGGCTCCCTCTTCTCCTTGCCCTGTCCTGCATTTCTGTTGTTTACGCTTTATGAGGATGGCTCTTCTGACTGATGCGAAGTGATGTCTTTTGTAGTATTGACTTCCAGTGCCCACCTGTTTGGTTGGCTAAAAAGGTGTACGCTCTTTTCTTGAATATATACACAAAAAAACGCATACACCCTTTTTGGCCAACTGCAATGTTGGCAATGTTCAGCTCCTTTTCTTGTGCTTAACGGCGAGTCCTTTCTACCTCCTCAAATCCCTTTCCTGCCATTCTCCCTTGCTTACAAGTCCTTTTCTCTGACTTTCCTCAAGACATTTTTCAGTGATGGATATTTTCAACTCTGCAGTTTTGTGAATTTTACTGCCCCTGAGTTCTATTGTTCAACTTGTGTTTATGGGAACTGGCCACAAAGCAGCGGGATTTCCTCAAGCCCTATACTGTTTCCATGGGCAACCCTAGCCTTTGGTCAATTCGTCTTCCTGATTGGAAATTAGAGTGACATGTGCCTGTCTGAACACGTAGGACTTGTCTCTCATTGTTCCTCATCCTTCCGCTTCATCCTCTGGACAAATTCCAAACTGTACGCAACAGGATGTTGACAGTGCTGACATCTCCAAGTGGGGAGACTGTTAGTAAAGACGCTGGAGGGGTGAACCCGAGCACCAGGAGATGAGGAGATGAGATGCCTTTTCCAAACTCTTCCCGATCAGACGGTATACCATCCTCTGGGTGTGACAGACATGTTTTAGCAGTAGGAAGAGTCCCATTCATGTAAGGAGAACACCAGGGCTTTTTCAAAATCAGTGTCTCCCCGAAACCCAAACTGGGGAATTTTTTAAGCTACGGCTACACATATGTTCATTAAGGGCCTTGGGAAGTAGGCAGAGTCCAAACTTTAGATGATTGAAGTCTTCAGGGTCAGAAGCACTCACCACCAGCTTCCCTTAGGTTACACTTTAACTGTCATTGATAGATGATGTCAATAAAAATATCTATTCTTTTTCAGATTATTTCCCCTTATAGGTTATTGCAAAATGTTGAGTGTAGTTCCCTGTGCTATACAGTAGTTCCTTGTTGATGATCTATTTTATACATAGCAGTGTGTATGTGTTAATCCCAAACTGTTAATTTATCCCTCCTCCCACCTTTCCCCTTTGGTAATAATAAATTATAAGATTTTATACTTCTCAGAAATGGGGGAGCTGAAAGAGAGGTATCATTTTCAATGGAAAAGCATTTAAAACAAGATTGAAGGTTTAACCAAGATTATTAGATGTACATCCTTGGAAAGAAATCACTTCATTTCTCTAATATTGAGCTGACAAATAAGACAAACCTTTTCACTGAACTTGCTTATAATAAAGTGATGGAAATATCCAATGGAAGTGTTAGAAACATCTTATTTTACCCGAGCCTTATACACTGTTCTATGTTAACTACACTTTGGCTCACACATCTGTTCATTGAGGTTACAATAGTCTCAATTTCTGTTACTGATCCTCCAGAGTGGACCCCAACAAGTGTCCCCCTGCCCAGTGTCATTGGGGCCAACAGATCGAGACTGAGTTTGGTTCACAAGCAAAGGAAACTTTATATTTTGATCAGAGAATGGAGAGGTGAGAGCATGTACTACCCCGTGGGCTGTGGGCTGGGCTGCTGTGTAGAGATCCTGTCAGAGTCAGTGGGAGGGAGGGGGCGGAGCTCTCGAGGGCCGGGTTGGCTGTAGCTCAGGCTCTATATCGCGGAGTCTGCACTGGGCCCCAGGAGCTGAGGTGTCGACCCAGCCATTCTGCACTAGGAAATCTGGTCTGAAGTGCCGGGTGTGGAACCTCTGCATGCGGGACCCTAGGAGCACGTGAAATTAGACAAAGCACAAAGGATAAAAAAGGTTAGACTTGACTTTATTGCCCAGATTCTATTTTTATCTCCCAGGGATTTTTAATGGGCTTTGCTGGGGACAAACCCCCCCTCTGCCTTTTGTCCCGTTCCTCATTCTTGGAGTGCTGAGGGTGCAGACCCTTCTTCTGTAACTGCTGAGTGCTGAGTTGGGAGCCCTCATACCCTGGGGCGAGGGTCAGAGCTTCTCCCCAGCAGCCTCCAGGTGACGTTGATTGTCCCCAGGCCCCCTGCCTCCCTGCTCGTCCACCTGAGCAGCAGCATTGGAAGTGTTATAGATTCTAATGACCTTTAAGGGTCCAGGAAAGAGATGTGCAGAGACGCTGTGGGGGCCGGTTTCACCCCGCCCCACATTTGTTCGGCCACCTTAGCCGACCGTTTCTGCCAGCCTAGATGCTCTGACCAGTAGTCTGCGCTTTCTTCAATTAGGCCCCTGAATTAACGTACAAACAGCACCAGGTGTCAGAGCCCTGCCCGCTCAACTCCCAGACAGTCCAGGGTCAGTGGTGATCAAGGACCATGATGGCCACTGAGTCAACAGCCTTTTGAAGTAAACAAGAGTCCAGCCGGTCTTACTGGCCACCATCATCACGGTGTCTGTAGGCTTTTCTATGGTGACAGTGTGATATACGGTTCCCCCGCCAAGATTATTAGCTCCCCTCTGGGTGCAGTAAGTCCTGCAAGCAGTAGTCTACTCTTTTGGGACACACTCTTGTTGTTTTATGAGAGAAACTCCAGGTCAAGTGATGTTCACACGAGTCGTCATGGTGCCCTGTTGCCCCCGGTTATCTCTCTGGATGTTGGAGTTGGAGGGCCTCCTCACTCGAGGTCGGTGTGCCCACGGAGCGAACCCTGCAACTTCAGGGCATGGTTGGTGGTTAGGATCACCACGTGGGGTCCTTTCCCCTTAGGAGGGAGGTGGCCTTTTGGGCTGCTGATTTCCAGGTTTTTAGATACCGCCAGTATCTTGGCCAGATGTGGCAGTGGGCCAAGCCCCTTGGTGACCATAGTTTATCCTACCTGGATGGCATTCTTGCATTGTTCCATTTCAAGTGGTCCCAGGTTTTGCACTAATTCTCCAATGGCGATTCACCTTTCACCGGGAATGTAAAGGTCAAAGGGTTTAGCTAAATTAGGGAGTTCCAGGGCAAGGGTCTGAATTGACTGCTCTTTCCATTCTTGAAAGGCCACTTCTGGATTCTATTCAAAAGGATCATCATCTTTTCCTTTCAGTGTTTCATATAGAGGCCCAGCTAGTAGACTGTAGTTAGGGATCCAGAAGCAGCAAACCCTGGCCTCCCCAGGAACCCCTAAGCTGTCTTCTAGTTTTAGAAAGGGGTAAGGCTGAAAATGGTTTCTTCCCTTTCCTGGGATGGACTTCTCCAACCTTCTGTGAGAATGAAGCCCAGGCAGGTCACGGCAGTCTGTGATATTTGAGCTTTTTCTTGGACAACTTCTATCCTTTATTGGCTTGGTAGTTCAGAGGCCTCCTTAGTAGGGCTGGCGATCAGAATGTCGTCTGCATATTGAAGGAGGGTTTCCTTTTCCAGAGGTAGAACTTTTAGGTCTTTAGCTAAGCTTTCCCCAAAGATGGTGTGGGAATTTTTGCACCCTTGGGGCCAGACGGCCCAGAAGTATTGTTTTAGTTGTATGTTGAGTCCTGCCACTCACAAGCCAAAATTTCTTGTGACTCTGGGACTAATGGAATACAAAAGAAGGCATCATTGAAGACTAATACAGAATACCATGTCCTGGTGGTTGGTAGAATGACCAGCAGGGTGTAGGAATTAGGAGCAACTGGAGGTATATCCTCGGTGGCTTCACTGACTGTCCTGACATCCTTTACCAGGTCCCCAGCAGCCCATGGGGCTCTCGTGGTCAGACCAATCCCAGAATATGGAGCTCACCTGGGCAGGTACCCCACCCCCACCCCAGCCCACAGGGCTCTCGTGGTCAGGCCCCTCCCAGGATACAGAGCTACCCTTGCAGGTACTGTGGCAGGGCTGGGCACACAGGAACCGTGCACATAGCTCTCATTGCAGAGCACCCCCAGCTCACCTGTCACTCAGAGCTGACACAGAGCACCCCAGAGCAGGACTTGAACTAACAAACAGCAGCTGTGACAGGTCTGTGACCCTGGGCATCACTCCGTGAGGCCTCCCTCCACCTGGTCTTCCAGAGACTTCCACTGCACCCGGGGCACCAGGCCTCTGTCTCCAACCACCACCCACCCCTCCTCTCCCTGACTCCTGGGTTCCTCTCATTAGGAGAGGGTTTTCTTGAAGTTGTCTCCCACTCATGGGCCAGATAAAATGATTAGAAAACAAGCCAAAGCTGCAGCCCCTTGTCTATCCTGACTCTCAGGAGCCCACACCTGTTCCTTGGACCTGGCCGGTTCAGCAAGTTCCATTTTCTGCAACTGTGAGCCCCTGAGGGGTGATGATTGGCTGACCTGGGCAGCCTTACCGTGCCGGCCAGCCCTCCCCAGGTGTGCCTGGGTTGAGATCACTATAAATACCACTCCAGGCAGCAAGAGCCCCTGCAGCCGTGCCTGACGCCATTTTCTCTGCCCTGTCAGCAGTCTCGGGGCTGGGCTGGTGGGAGGGAGTGAGAGGCCACGGCTTTGTGGGTGGCCCAGTGTGAGTGGGGCTCTGCTGGACTTTCTGCAGCAGTTGCCAGGCTGCCACCTGCTAAAGAAGAAGATGTGTCACCCATACCTGCTGCTGGAATTTCTCCCTGGGCAGAGGTGAGGAAGGAAAAAAGCAGTGGGGGCAGGGACAGGACGGGTATCTCAGGCAGGGAAATGGACATCTTCCAGAAGAGCACCCAGAGCCAGGACCATCCTGGCTGGCCTGCAGGCACCAAGTCGGCCGGCATGCTGTCACTCGTGTGGCTCTATGGCCCTCCCTCTAGGCTTTCAAGTCCTTGTATATATTCAGGTGTTTTACCTGGGATGGGTGGGAATAGTTCAGCAGCAACTGGCCTGGGGCTCAGCTCACGTTTACTCACAGATGCCTCGGCACGGTGCCCCAGCTTTGCAATGAGGACGCTTGTTGCGTGGGGGCTGCTGGCTGAATGGGAGACGATTCCCCACCACTGACCAACTTCAGAATTGTTTACAACTGGAGCAAGTGCCCTGATACGGTTTTCCTCTGTGGAACTGGTGGGTTCTGTGTTTTTTTTCTCTTTTTCGTTTTGGGTTCAAGGTAGATTTTATTCCTCTTTTTTGTATTTACAGATATAAGCATGGAAATAATTTATTCATATAAATACATGTATGTGAAGGGAATAATTGATTTTTCTATTGTTTAAATTTTATTTCTTTTTAATTTTGAATTTTATTTTATATTTTTATACAGCAGGTTCTTATTGGTTATCTATTTTATACATATAAATGTATACATGCCAATCCCAGTCTCTCAACTCCTCCCACCACCCCCCCCAACAGCTTTCCCCCCTTGTTGTCCATACGTTTGTTGTCTACATCTGTTGCTCTATTTATGCCTTGCAAAATGGTTAATCTGTACAGGTTTTCTAGGTTCCACATATATGCATGAATATACAAGATTTGTTTTTCTCTTTCTGACTTACTTCACTCTGTATGACAGTCTCTAGATGCATCGACGTCTCTACAAATGACCCAATTTCATTCCTTTTCATGGCTTAGTAATATTCCATTTTATATATGTACCACGGCTTTATGCATTCGTCTGTCTGTGGGCATTTAGGTTGCTTCCATTACCTCGATATTGTAAATAGTGATGCAATGAACATTGCGGTGAATGTCTCTTTTTGATTTATGGTTTTGTCTGGGTATATGTCCAGTACTGGGATTGCTGTATCATATGGTAATTCTATTGTTAGTTTCTTAAGAAATTCCATATTGTTCTCCATAGTGACTGTATCAATTTATATTCCCAACAATAGTGGAAGAGGGTTCCTTTTCTCCACACCCTTTCCAGCATTTTTTGCTTGTAGATTTTCTATGATGCCTATTCAACCAGGTGTGAGGTGATACCTCATTGTTGAATCCATTTCGTTGAGCAAGGGGTAGGTCTTGTCTATTCCATATTTGGCTTATGGAACGATATCTGTGCTAATTTCAAACTCTGGTTTAATGCAGCACCGCAACTCACCTTCCCCCTTAAGCAAGCATAAGTTAGTTTTCTAAACTTGAGACCCTGTTCTGTTTTGTAATTCAGTTCATGTGTAGCCAAGTTCACATTCCGTGTATTAGTGATACCTTACAATGTTTCTTTTTTTGTGTGACTTATTTCAGTTAGAATCATCGTGCCTCAATCCACTCATTATGCTGGTATGGACCTGGTGACATAGATTTCATTGCTGAGTGGTATTCTGTTGTACATAAGTACCGCAACTTCTTTATCCATTATTTGCTCTCTGGGATATTTAACTTGTGCCGTAGAAGAGATTCCAGTAAAAAGAACCGTCCCAACCTTTGGGGTGGCTGTGTCTTTTTGATTTTAAATTAACTAAGCTATAGGACCATAAGTGGAAGTGCCCTAGGCTCTGTTGCTTTGTTTTTTAGGTGTTTCAGGAAACACCATACACTTCTCCCGAGTGGCTGTTGGCAATTGACATCCCGCCCATCAGCATAACAAGGCTCCCAGTTCTCCATGGCCTGTCCTGCCTTTCTGGATTTTACACTTTTTTCAGATGGCCCTTTTGACCGGGGGGAAGTGAGACTTCATTGTAGTGCAGATTTCCTTTGCAAGCTTGCTTGGTTGGCCAAAAAGGGCGTATGCGTTTTTTCCTGAATATATTCAGGAAAAAACGCATACGCCCTTTTTGGCCAAGTGCATCATTGTGGACGTTCTGCCTCTTTTCCTATGCTTTAAATGCAATTCCAGTCTACCTTCTGAAATCGGTTTCCTGCAATTCTGCCCCGCTTTCAAGTCCTCTTGGCAGCCTTACTTCAGTATATTTTTGGACGATAGCTGTCATTTATAACTCTGCAGGTTTGTGAATTACAGTGCCCCTGAGCTCCTTTCTTCAACTCGCTTTCTCGTGAGCTGGCCGCAACACCGCAGGATGGCTTCAGGCCCTAATCTGGTTCCGGCACGGCACGCTGAGCCTTTGGTTAATTCCTCTTCCTGGTGGGAAATGAGAGTTAAATTTGCCCGTCCCGACACCTCCAGCTAGTCTGTCATTGGTTCTCCCTATTCCTGTTCATCTTCCGCAGAAATTGCAAACTGGGCCAAACAGGAGGTTAAAGGCACTGACTCTCCAAGTCGGGAGAGTGTTAGTAAAGCGTCTGGAATGTTGCACCCGAGTACCAGGGGAGGAAAACTGAGACATATTGGAACACGTCTCCCGATCACACGATTGATCATCCTCTGGGTTCCACATGCATGTTTTAGCTGAAGGAAGAATACCTTAAACCTGGAGAGTTGAGACCCGTGGAATGGGTACCATGCAATATGACTTCAAAGGGTCTTCATTTGCTCACCGAACCTCTCCAATCCTATCACTGCTGCGTTTATGCCCCTGTACACACGCTTGATTCTCTTTTGGAGACATAGCCATCAATAGGTTTTAAGATACTTCCTAGTCAGGTATATTCTTAGGTGTTTAATATGGGGTGTTGAATCCATTTCGTTGAGCAAGGAGTAGCTCTTGTCTATTCCATATTTGGCTTAAGGAACTTTATCTGTGCTCATTTCAATCTCTGGGTTTATGCAGCACCCCAACTCACCTTTCCCCTTAAGCCAGCATAAGTTGATTTTCTAAATTTGAGACACTGTTCTGTTTTGTAATTCAGTTCCTATGTAGCCAAGTTTACATTCCGTGTATTAGTGATATCTTATGATATTTCTTTTTCTGTGTGACTTATTTCAGTTAGAATCATCATACCTGAATCCACTCAGTATGCTGCTACGGGCCTGATGACATAGATTTTATTGCTGAGTGATATTGCATTGTACGTAAGTACCACAACTTCGTTATCCATTTTTCACTTTCTGCGATATTGAACTTGTACTGTAAACCAGGTTCTTGTAAACAGAGCCGTCCCAACTTTTGGGGTGGCTGTGTCTTTTTGATTTTAATTTCCCTAAGCTATAGGACCATAAGTGGAAGTGCCCTAGGCTCTGTTGCTTTGTTTTTTAGATGTTTTAGGAAACACCATACACTTCTCCCGAGTGGCTGTTGGCAATTTACATCCCGCCCATCAGCATAACAAGGCTCCCAGTTCTCCACGGCCTGTCCTGCCTTTCTGGATTTTACACTTTTTTCAGATGGCCCTTTTGACCGGGGGGAAGTGAGACTTCATTGTAGTGCAGATTTCCTTTGCAAGCTTGCTTGGTTGGCCAAAAAGGGCGTATGCGTTTTTTCCTGAATATATTCAGGAAAAAAAGCATATGCACTTTTTGGCCAAGTGCATCATTGTGGACGTTCTGCCTCTTTTCCTATGCTTTAAATGCAAATCCAGTCTACCTCCTGAATTCGGTTTCCTGCAATTCTTCCCCGCTTTCAAGTCCTCTTGGCAGCCTTACTTCAGTATATTTTTGGACGATAGCTGTCATTTATAACTCTGCAGGTTTGTGAATTACAGTGCCCCTGAGCTCCTTTCTTCAACTCGCTTTCTCGTGAGCTGGCCGCAACACCGGAAGATTGCTTCAGGCCCTAATCTGGTTCCGGCACGGCACGCTGAGCCTTTGGTTAATTCCTCTTCCTGGTGGGAAATGAGAGTTAAATTTGCCCGTCCAGACACCTCCAGGTAGTCTGTCATTGGTTCTTCCTATTCCTGTTCATCTTCCGCAGAAATTGCAAACTGGGCCAAACAGGAGGTTAAAGGCACTGACTCTCCAAGTCGGGAGAGTGTTAGTAAAGCGTCTGGAATGTTGCACCCGAGTACCAGGGGACGAAAACTGACACATATTGGAACACGTCTCCCGATCACACGATTGATCATACTCTGGGTTCCACATGCATGTTTTAGCTGAAGGAAGAATACCTTAAACCTGGAGAGTTGAGACCCGTGGAATGGGTACCATGCAATATGACTTCAAAGGGTCTTCATTTGCTCACCGAACCTCTCCAATCCTATCACTGCTGCGTTTATGCCCCTGTACACACGCTTGATTCTCTTTTGGAGACATAGCCATCAATAGGTTTTAAGATACTTCCTAGTCAGGTATATTCTTAGGTGTTTAATATGGGGTGTTGAATCCATTTCGTTGAGCAAGGAGTAGCTCTTGTCTATTCCATATTTGGCTTAAGGAACTTTATCTGTGCTCATTTCAATCTCTGGTTTTATGCAGCACCCCAACTCACCTTTCCCCTTAAGCAAGCATAAGTTGGGTTTCTAAATTTGAGACCCTGTTCTGTTTTGGAATTCAGTTCCTGTGTAGCCAAGTTTACATTCCGTGTATTAGTGATATCTTATGATGTTTCTTTTTCTGTGTGACTTATTTCAGTTAGAATCATCATACCTGAATCCACTCATTATGCTGCTACGGGCCTGATGACATAGATTTCATTGCTGAGTGATATTGCATTGTTCGTAAGTACGACAACTTCTTTATCCATTTTTCACTTTCTGAAATATTGAACTTGTACCGTAAACCAGGTTCTTGTAAACAGAGCCGTCCCAACCTTTGGGGTGTCTGTGTCATTTTGATTTTAATTTCCCTAAGCTATAGGACCATAAGTGGAAGTGCCCTAGGCTCTGTTGCTTTGTTTTTTAGATGTTTCAGGAAACACCATACACTTCTCCCGAGTGGCTGTTGGCAATTTACATCCCGCCCATCAGCATAACAAGGCTCCCAGTTCTCCATGGCCTGTCCTGCCTTTCTGGATTTTACACTTTTTTCAGATGGCCCTTTTGACCGGGGGGAAGTGAGACTTCATTGTAGTGCAGATTTCCTTTGCAAGCTTGCTTGGTTGGCCAAAAAGGGCGTATGCGTTTTTTCCTGAATATATTCAGGAAAAAACGCATACGCCCTTTTTGGCCAAGTGCATCATTGTGGACGTTCTGCCTCTTTTCCTATGCTTTAAATGCAATTCCAGTCTACCTCCTGAAATCGGTTTCCTGCAATTCTGCCCCGCTTTCAAGTCCTCTTGGCAGCCTTACTTCAGTATATTTTTGGACGATAGCTGTCATTTATACCTCTGCAGGTTTGTGAATTACAGTGCCCCTGAGCTCCTTTCTTCAACTCGCTTTCTCGTGAGCTGGCCGCAACATCGGAAGATTGCTTCAGGCCCTAATCTGGTTCCGGCACGGCACGCTGAGCCTTTGGTTAATTCCCCTTCCTGGTGGGAAATGAGAGTTAAATTTGCCCGTCCAGACACCTCCAGCTAGTCTGTCATTGGTTCTCCCTATTCCTGTTCATCTTCCGCAGAAATTGCAAACTGGGCCAAACAGGAGGTTAAAGGCACTGACTCTCCAAGTCGGGAGAGTGTTAGTAAAGCGTCTGGAATGTTGCACCCGAGTACCAGGGGACGAAAACTGAGACATATTGGAACACGTCTCCCGATCACACGGTTGATCATACTCTGGGTTCCACATGCATGTTTTAGCTGAAGGAAGAATACCTTAAACCTGGAGAGTTGAGACCCGTGGAATGGGTACCATGCAATATGACTTCAAAGGGTCTTCATTTGCTCACCGAACCTCTCCAGTCCTATCACTGCTGCATTTATGCCCCTGTACACACGCTTGATTCTCTTTCGGAGACATAGCAATCCATAGGTTTTAAGATACTTCATAGTCAGGTACATTCTTAGGCGTTTAATATGGGGTGTTGAGTCCATTTCGTTGAGCAAGGAGTAGCTCTTGTCTATACCATATTTGGCTTAAGGAACTTTATCTGTGCTCATTTCAATCTCTGGTTTTATGCAGCACCCCAACTCACCTTTCCCCTTAAGCAAGCATAAGTTGGGTTTCTAAATTTGAGACCCTGTTCTGTTTTGGAATTCAGTTCCTGTGTAGCCAAGGTTACATTCCGTGTATTAGTGATATCTTATGATGTTTCTTTTTCTGTGTGACTTATTTCAGTTAGAATCATCATACCTGAATCCACTCATTATGCTGCTACGGGCCTGATGACATAGATTTCATTGCTGTGTGATATTGCATTGTACATAAGTACCACAACTTCTTTATCCATTTTTCACTTTCTGTGATATTGAACTTGTACCGTAAACGTGGTTCTTGTAAACAGAGCCGTCCCAACCTTTGGGGTGGCTGTGTCTTTTTGATTTTAATTTCCCTAAGCTATAGGACCATAAGTGGAAGTGCCCTAGGCTCTGTTGCTTTGTTTTTTAGATGTTTCAGGAAACACCATACACTTCTCCCGAGTGGCTGTTGGCAATTGACATCCCGCCCATCAGCATAACAAGGCTCCCAGTTCTCCATGGCCTGTCCTGCCTTTCTGGATTTTACACTTTTTTCAGATGGCCCTTTTGACCGGGGGGAAGTGAGACTTCATTGTAGTGCAGATTTCCTTTGCAAGCTTGCTTGGTTGGCCAAAAAGGGCGTATGCGTTTTTTCCTGGATATATTCAGGAAAAAACGCATACGCCCTTTTTGGCCAAGTGCATCATTGTGGACGTTCTGCCTCTTTTCCTATGCTTTAAATGCAATTCCAGTCTACCTTCTGAAATCGGTTTCCTGCAATTCTGCCCCGCTTTCAAGTCCTCTTGGCAGCCTTACTTCAGTATATTTTTGGACAATAGCTGTCATTTATAACTCTGCAGGTTTGTGAATTACAGTGCCCCTGAGCTCCTTTCTTCAACTCGCTTTCTCGTGAGCTGGCCGCAACACCGCAGGATGGCTTCAGGCCCTAATCTGGTTCCGGCACGGCACGCTGAGCCTTTGGTTAATTCCTCTTCCTGGTGGGAAATGAGAGTTAAATTTGCCCGTCCAGACACCTCCAGCTAGTCTGTCATTGGTTCTCCCTATTCCTGTTCATCTTCCGCAGAAATTGCAAACTGGGCCAAACAGGAGGTTAAAGGCACTGACTCTCCAAGTCGGGAGAGTGTTAGTAAAGCGTCTGGAATGTTGCACCCGAGTACCAGGGGATGAAAACTGAGACATATTGGAACACGTCTCCCGATCACACGATTGATCATCCTCTGGGTTCCACATGCATGTTTTAGCTGAAGGAAGAATACCTTAAACCTGGAGAGTTGAGACCCGTGGAATGGGTACCATGCAATATGACTTCAAAGGGTCTTCATTTGCTCACCGAACCTCTCCAATCCTATCACTGCTGCGTTTATGCCCCTGTACACACGCTTGATTCTCTTTTGGAGACATAGCCATCAATAGGTTTTAAGATACTTCCTAGACAGGTATATTCTTAGGTGTTTAATATGGGGTGTTGAATCCATTTCGTTGAGCAAGGAGTAGCTCTTGTCTATTCCATATTTGGCTTAAGGAACTTTATCTGTGCTCATTTCAATCTCTGGGTTTATGCAGCACCCCAACTCACCTTTCCCCTTAAGCCAGCATAAGTTGATTTTCTAAATTTGAGACCCTGTTCTGTTTTGTAATTCAGTTCCTATGTAGCCAAGTTTACATTCCGTGTATTAGTGATATCTTATGATATTTCTTTTTCTGTGTGACTTATTTCAGTTAGAATCATCATACCTGAATCCACTCAGTATGCTGCTACGGGCCTGATGACATAGATTTTATTGCTGAGTGATATTGCATTGTACGTAAGTACCACAACTTCGTTATCCATTTTTCACTTTCTGCGATATTGAACTTGTACTGTAAACCAGGTTCTTGTAAACAGAGCCGTCCAAACTTTTGGGGTGGCTGTGTCTTTTTGATTTTAATTTCCCTAAGCTATAGGACCATAAGTGGAAGTGCCCTAGGCTCTGTTGCTTTGTTTTTTAGATGTTTCAGGAAACACCATACACTTCTCCCGAGTGGCTGTTGGCAATTTACATCCCGCCCATCAGCATAACAAGGCTCCCAGTTCTCCATGGCCTGTCCTGCCTTTCTGGATTTTACACTTTTTTCAGATGGCCCTTTTGACCGGGGGGAAGTGAGACTTCATTGTAGTGCAGATTTCCTTTGCAAGCTTGCTTGGTTGGCCAAAAAGGGCGTATGCGTTTTTTCCTGAATATATTCAGGAAAAAAAGCATATGCACTTTTTGGCCAAGTGCATCATTGTGGACGTTCTGCCTCTTTTCCTATGCTTTAAATGCAAATCCAGTCTACCTCCTGAATTCGGTTTCCTGCAATTCTTCCCCG
The DNA here is from genome assembly GCF_949774975.1 of Lagenorhynchus albirostris. Classification (NCBI taxonomy): domain Eukaryota; kingdom Metazoa; phylum Chordata; class Mammalia; order Artiodactyla; family Delphinidae; genus Lagenorhynchus; species Lagenorhynchus albirostris. The sequence continues at coordinate 176,420 of NW_026783322.1, read as the reverse complement.
CTTTCAAGTCCTCTTGGCAGCCTTACTTCAGTATATTTTTGGACGATAGCTGTCATTTATAACTCTGCAGGTTTGTGAATTACAGTGCCCCTGAGCTCCTTTCTTCAACTCGCTTTCTCGTGAGCTGGCCGCAACACCGGAAGATTGCTTCAGGCCCTAATCTGGTTCCGGCACGGCACGCTGAGCCTTTGGTTAATTCCTCTTCCTGGTGGGAAATGAGAGTTAAATTTGCCCGTCCAGACACCTCCAGCTAGTCTGTCATTGGTTCTCCCTATTCCTGTTCATCTTCCGCAGAAATTGCAAACTGGGCCAAACAGGAGGTTAAAGGCACTGACTCTCCAAGTCGGGAGAGTGTTAGTAAAGCGTCTGGAATGTTGCACCCGAGTACCAGGGGACGAAAACTGACACATATTGGAACACGTCTCCCGATCACACGATTGATCATACTCTGGGTTCCACATGCATGTTTTAGCTGAAGGAAGAATACCTTAAACCTGGAGAGTTGAGACCCGTGGAATGGGTACCATGCAATATGACTTCAAAGGGTCTTCATTTGCTCACCGAACCTCTCCAATCCTATCACTGCTGCGTTTATGCCCCTGTACACACGCTTGATTCTCTTTTGGAGACAGCCATCAATAGGTTTTAAGATACTTCCTAGTCAGGTATATTCTTAGGTGTTTAATATGGGGTGTTGAATCCATTTCGTTGAGCAAGGAGTAGCTCTTGTCTATTCCATATTTGGCTTAAGGAACTTTATCTGTGCTCATTTCAATCTCTGGGTTTATGCAGCACCCCAACTCACCTTTCCCGTTAAGCCAGCATAAGTTGATTTTCTAAATTTGAGACCCTGTTCTGTTTTGTAATTCAGTTCCTATGTAGCCAAGTTTACATTCCGTGTATTAGTGATATCTTATGATGTTTCTTTTTCTGTGTGACTTATTTCAGTTAGAATCATCATACCTGAATCCACTCATTATGGTGCTACGGGCCTGATGACATAGATTTTATTGCTGAGTGATATTGCATTGTACGTAAGTACCACAACTTCGTTATCCATTTTTCACTTTCTGCGATATTGAACTTGTACTGTAAACCATGTTCTTGTAAACAGAGCCGTCCCAACTTTTGGGGTGGCTGTGTCTTTTTGATTTTAATTTCCCTAAGCTATAGGACCATAAGTGGAAGTGCCCTAGGCTCTGTTGCTTTGTTTTTTAGATGTTTCAGGAAACACCATACACTTCTCCAGAGTGGCTGTTGGCAATTTACATCCCGCCCATCAGCATAACAAGGCTCCCAGTTCTCCATGGCCTGTCCTGCCTTTCTGGATTTTACACTTTTTTCAGATGGCCCTTTTGACCGGGGGGAAGTGAGACTTCATTGTAGTGCAGATTTCCTTTGCAAGCTTGCTTGGTTGGCCAAAAAGGGCGTATGCGTTTTTTCCTGAATATATTCAGGAAAAAAAGCATATGCACTTTTTGGCCAAGTGCATCATTGTGGACGTTCTGCCTCTTTTCCTATGCTTTAAATGCAATTCCAGTCTACCTCCTGAAATCGGTTTCCTGCAATTCTGCCCCGCTTTCAAGTCCTCTTGGCAGCCTTACTTCAGTATATTTTTGGACGATAGCTGTCATTTATAACTCTGCAGGTTTGTGAATTACAGTGCCCCTGAGCTCCTTTCTTCAACTCGCTTTCTCGTGAGCTGGCCGCAACATCGGAAGATTGCTTCAGGCCCTAAACTGGTTCCGGCACGGCACACTGAGCCTTTGGTTAATTCCCCTTCCTGGTGGGAAATGAGAGTTAAATTTGCCCGTCCAGACACCTCCAGCTAGTCTGTCATTGGTTCTCCCTCTTCCTGTTCATCTTCCGCAGAAATTGCAAACTGGGCCAAACAGGAGGTTAAAGGCACTGACTCTCCAAGTCGGGAGAGTGTTAGTAAAGCGTCTGGAATGTTGCACCCGAGTACCAGGGGACGAAAACTGACACATATTGGAACACGTCTCCCAATCACACGGTTGATCATACTCTGGGTTCCACATGCATGTTTTAGCTGAAGGAAGAATACCTTAAACCTGGAGAGTTGAGACCCGTGGAATGGGTACCATGCAATATGACTTCAAAGGGTCTTCATTTGCTCACCGAACCTCTCCAATCCTATCACTGCTGCGTTTATGCCCCTGCACACACGCTTGATTAACTTTTGGAGACATAGCAATCCATCGGTTTTAAGATACTTCCTAGTCAGGTACATTTTAGGTGTTTAATATGGGGTGTTGAATCCATTTCGTTGAGCAAGGAGTAGCTCTTGTCTATTCCATATTTGGCTTAAGGAACTTTATCTGTGCTCATTTCAATCTCTGGTTTTATGCAGCACCCCAACTCACCTTTCCCCTTAAGCAAGAATAAGTTGATTTTCTAAATTTGAGACCCTGTTCTGTTTTGTAATTCAGTTCCTATGTAGCCAAGTTTACATTCCGTGTATTAGTGATATCTTATGATGTTTCTTTTTCTGTGTGACTTATTTCAGTTAGAATCATCATACCTGAATCCACTCATTATGCTGCTACGGGCCTGATGACATAGATTTCATTGCTGTGTGATATTGCATTGTACATAAGTACCACAACTTCTTTATCCATTTTTCACTTTCTGCGATATTGAACTTGTACCGTAAACGTGGTTCTTGTAAACAGAGCCGTCCCAACCTTTGGCGTGTCTGTGTCTTTTTGATTTTAATTTCCCTAAGCTATAGGACTATAAGTGGAAGTGCCCTAGGCTCTGTTGCTTTGTTTTTTAGATGTTTCAGGAAACACCTTACACTTCTCCCGAGTGGCTGTTGGCAATTTACATCCCGCCCATCAGCATAACAAGGCTCCCAGTTCTCCATGGCCTGTCCTGCCTTTCTGGATTTTACACTTTTTTCAGATGGCCCTTTTGACCGGGGGGAAGTGAGACTTCATTGTAGTGCAGATTTCCTTTGCAAGCTTGCTTGGTTGGCCAAAAAGGGCGTATGCGTTTTTTCCTGAATATATTCAGGAAAAAACGCATACGCCCTTTTTGTCCAAGTGCATCATTGTGGACGTTCTGCCTCTTTTCCTATGCTTTAAATGCAATTCCAGTCTACCTTCTGAAATCGGTTTCCTGCAATTCTGCCCCGCTTTCAAGTCCTCTTGGCAGCCTTACTTCAGTATATTTTTGGACGATAGCTGTCATTTATACCTCTGCAGGTTTGTGAATTACAGTGCCCCTGAGCTCCTTTCTTCAACTCGCTTTCTCGTGAGCTGGCCGCAACACCGCAGGATGGCTTCAGGCCATAATCTGGTTCCGGCACGGCACGCTGAGCCTTTGGTTAATTCCTCTTCCTGGTGGGAAATGAGAGTTAAATTTGCCCGTCCAGACACCTCCAGCTAGTCTGTCATTGGTTCTCCCTATTCCTGTTCATCTTCCGCAGAAATTGCAAACTGGGCCAAACAGGAGGTTAAAGGCACTGACTGTCCAAGTCGGGAGAGTGTTAGTAAAGCGTCTGGAATGTTGCACCCGAGTACCAGGGGACGAAAACTGACACATATTGGAACACGTCTCCCGATCACACGATTGATCATACTCTGGGTTCCACATGCATGTTTTAGCTGAAGGAAGAATACCTTAAACCTGGAGAGTTGAGACCCGTGGAATGGGTACCATGCAATATGACTTCAAAGGGTCTTCATTTGCTCACCGAACCTCTCCAATCCTATCACTGCTGCGTTTATGCCCCTGCACACACGCTTGATTCTCTTTTGGAGACATAGCCATCAATAGGTTTTAAGATACTTCCTAGTCAGGTATATTCTTAGGTGTTTAATATGGGGTGTTGAATCCATTTCGTTGAGCAAGGAGTAGCTCTTGTCTATTCCATATTTGGCTTAAGGAACTTTATCTGTGCTCATTTCAATCTCTGGTTTTATGCAGCACCCCAACTCACCTTTCCCCTTAAGCCAGCATAAGTTGATTTTCTAAATTTGTGACCCTGTTCTGTTTTGTAATTCAGTTCCTATGTAGCCAAGTTTACATTCCGTGTATTAGTGATATCTTATGATGTTTCTTTTTCTGTGTGACTTATTTCAGTTAGAATCATCATACCTGAATCCACTCAGTATGCTGCTACGGGCCTGATGACATAGATTTTATTGCTGAGTGATATTGTATTGTACGTAAGTACCACAACTTCGTTATCCATTTTTCACTTTCTGCGATATTGAACTTGTACTGTAAACCAGGTTCTTGTAAACAGAGCCGTCCCAACTTTTGGGGTGGCTGTGTCTTTTTGATTTTAATTTCCCTAAGCTATAGGACCATAAGTGGAAGTGCCCTAGGCTCTGTTGCTTTGTTTTTTAGATGTTTCAGGAAACACCATACACTTCTCCAGAGTGGCTGTTGGCAATTTACATCCCGCCCATCAGCATAACAAGGCTCCCAGTTCTCCATGGCCTGTCCTGCCTTTCTGGATTTTACACTTTTTTCAGATGGCCCTTTTGACCGGGGGGAAGTGAGACTTCATTGTAGTGCAGATTTCCTTTGCAAGCTTGCTTGGTTGGCCAAAAAGGGCGTATGCGTTTTTTCCTGAATATATTCAGGAAAAAAAGCATATGCACTTTTTGGCCAAGTGCATCATTGTGGACGTTCTGCCTCTTTTCCTATGCTTTAAATGCAATTCCAGTCTACCTCCTGAAATCGGTTTCCTGCAATTCTGCCCCGCTTTCAAGTCCTCTTGGCAGCCTTACTTCAGTATATTTTTGGACGATAGCTGTCATTTATAACTCTGCAGGTTTGTGAATTACAGTGCCCCTGAGCTCCTTTCTTCAACTCGCTTTCTCGTGAGCTGGCCGCAACATCGGAAGATTGCTTCAGGCCCTAATCTGGTTCCGGCACGGCACGCTGAGCCTTTGGTTAATTCCCCTTCCTGGTGGGAAATGAGAGGTAAATTTGCCCGTCCACACACCTCCAGCTAGTCTCTCATTGGTTCTCCCTATTCCTGTTCATCTTCCGCAGAAATTGCAAACTGGGCCAAACAGGAGGTTAAAGGCACTGACTCTCCAAGTCGGGAGAGTGTTAGTAAAGCGTCTGGAATGTTGCACCCGAGTACCAGGGGACGAAAACTGACACATATTGGAACACGTCTCCCGATCACACGGTTGATCATACTCTGGGTTCCACATGCATGTTTTAGCTGAAGGAAGAATACCTTAAACCTGGAGAGTTGAGACCCGTGGAATGGGTACCATGCAATATGACTTCAAAGGGTCTTCATTTGCTCACCGAACCTCTCCAGTCCTATCACTGCTGCGTTTATGCCCCTGTACACACGCTTGATTCTCTTTCGGAGACATAGCAATCCATAGGTTTTAAGATACTTCCTAGTCAGGTACATTCTTAGGCGTTTAATATGGGGTGTTGAGTCCATTTCGTTGAGCAAGGAGTAGCTCTTGTCTATACCATATTTGGCTTAAGGAACTTTATCTGTGCTCATTTCAATCTCTGGTTTTATGCAGCACCCCAACTCACCTTTCCCCTTAAGCAAGCATAAGTTGGGTTTCTAAATTTGAGACCCTGTTCTGTTTTGGAATTCAGTTCCTGTGTAGCCAAGGTTACATTCCGTGTATTAGTGATATCTTATGATGTTTCTTTTTCTGTGTGACTTATTTCAGTTAGAATCATCATACCTGAATCCACTCATTATGCTGCTACGGGCCTGATGACATAGATTTCATTGCTGTGTGATATTGCATTGTACATAAGTACCACAACTTCTTTATCCATTTTTCACTTTGTGCGATATTGAACTTGTACCGTAAACGTGGTTCTTGTAAACAGAGCCCTCCCAACCTTTGGGGTGTCTGTGTCTTTTTGATTTTAAATTCCCTAAGCTATAGGACCATAAGTGGAAGTGCCCTAGGCTCTGTTGCTTTGTTTTTTAGATGTTTCAGGAAACACCATACACTTCTCCCGAGTGGCTGTTGGCAATTTACATCCCGCCCATCAGCATAACAAGGCTCCCAGTTCTCCATGGCCTGTCCTGCCTTTCTGGATTTTACACTTTTTTCAGATGGCCCTTTTGACCGGGGGGAAGTGAGACTTCATTGTAGTGCAGATTTCCTTTGCAAGCTTGCTTGGTTGGCAAAAAGGGCGTATGCGTTTTTTCCTGAATATATTCAGGAAAAAACGCATACGCCCTTTTTGGCCAAGTGCATCATTGTGGACGTTCTGCCTCTTTTCCTATGCTTTAAATGCAATTCCAGTCTACCTCCTGAAATCGGTTTCCAGCAATTCTGCCCCGCTTTCAAGTCCTCTTGGCAGCCTTACTTCAGTATATTTTTGGACGATAGCTGTCATTTATATCTCTGCAGGTTTGTGAATTACAGTGCCCCTGAGCTCCTTTCTTCAACTCGCTTTCTCGTGAGCTGGCCGCAACACCGCAGGATGGCTTCAGGCCCTAATCTGGTTCCGGCACGGCACGCTGAGCCTTTGGTTAATTCCTCTTCCTGGTGGGAAATGAGAGTTAAATTTGCCCGTCCAGACACCTCCAGCTAGTCTGTCATTGGTTCTCCCTATTCCTGTTCATCTTCCGCAGAAATTGCAAACTGGGCCAAACAGGAGGTTAAAGGCACTGACTCTCCAAGTCGGGAGAGTGTTAGTAAAGCGTCTGGAATGTTGCACCCGAGTACCAGGGGACGAAAACTGACACATATTGGAACACGTCTCCCGATCACACGGTTGATCATACTCTGGGTTCCACATGCATGTTTTAGCTGAAGGAAGAATACCTTAAACCTGGAGAGTTGAGACCCGTGGAATGGGTACCATGCAATATGACTTCAAAGGGTCTTCATTTGCTCACCGAACCTCTCCAATCCTATCACTGCTGCGTTTATGCCCCTTTACACACGCTTGATTCTCTTTCGGAGACATAGCAATCCATAGGTTTTAAGATACTTCCTAGTCAGGTACATTCTTAGGTGTTTAATATGGGGTGTTGAATCCATTTCGTTGAGCAAGGAGTAGCTCTTGTCTATTCCATATTTGGCTTAAGGAACTTTATCTGTGCTCATTTCAATCTCTGGTTTTATGCAGCACCCCAACTCACCTTTCCCCTTAAGCAAGAATAAGTCGATTTTCTAAATTTGAGACCCTGTTCTGTTTTGTAATTCAGTTCCTATGTAGCCAAGTTTACATTCCGTGTATTAGTGATATCTTATGATGTTTCTTTTTCTGTGTGACTTATTTCAGTTAGAATCATCATACCTGAATCCACTCATTATGCTGCTACGGGCCTGATGACATAGATTTCATTGCTGAGTCATATTTCATTGTACGTAAGTACCACAACTTCTTTATCCATTTTTCACTTTCTGCGATATTGAACTTGTACCGTAAACGTGGTTCTTGTAAACAGAGCCGTCCCAACCTTTGGGGTGGCTGTGTCTTTTTGATTTTAATTTCCCTATGCTATAGGATCATAAGTGGAAGTGCCCTAGGCTCTGTTGCTTTGTTTTTTAGATGTTTCAGGAAACACCATACACTTCTCCCGAGTGGCTGTTGGCAATTTACATCCCGCCCATCAGCATAACAAGGCTCCCAGTTCTCCATGGCCTGTCCTGCCTTTCTGGATTTTACACTTTTTTCAGATGGCCCTTTTGACCGGGGGGAAGTGAGACTTCATTGTAGTGCAGATTTCCTTTGCAAGCTTGCTTGGTTGGCCAAAAAGGGCGTATGCGTTTTTTCCTGAATATATTCAGGAAAAAAAGCATATGCACTTTTTGGCCAAGTGCATCATTGTGGACGTTCTGCCTCTTTTCCTATGCTTTAAATGCAATTCCAGTCTACCTCCTGAAATCGGTTTCCTGCAATTCTGCCCCGCTTTCAAGTCCTCTTGGCAGCCTTACTTCAGTATATTTTTGGACGATAGCTGTCATTTATAACTCTGCAGGTTTGTGAATTACAGTGCCCCTGAGCTCCTTTCTTCAACTCGCTTTCTCGTGAGCTGGCCGCAACATCGGAAGATTGCTTCAGGCCCTAATCTGGTTCCGGCACGGCACGCTGAGCCTTTGGTTAATTCCCCTTCCTGGTGGGAAATGAGAGTTAAATTTGCCCGTCCAGACACCTCCAGCTAGTCTGTCATTGGTTCTCCCTATTCCTGTTCATCTTCCGCAGAAATTGCAAACTGGGCCAAACAGGAGGTTAAAGGCACTGACTCTCCAAGTCGGGAGAGTGTTAGTAAAGCGTCTGGAATGTTGCACCCGAGTACCAGGGGACGAAAACTGACACATATTGGAACACGTCTCCCGATCACACGGTTGATCATACTCTGGGTTCCACATGCATGTTTTAGCTGAAGGAAGAATACCTTAAACCTGGAGAGTTGAGACCCGTGGAATAGGTACCATGCAATATGACTTCAAAGGGTCTTCATTTGCTCACCGAACCTCTCCAGTCCTATCACTGCTGCGTTTATGCCCCTGTACACACGCTTGATTCTCTTTCGGAGACATAGCAATCCATAGGTTTTAAGATACTTCCTAGTCAGGTACATTCTTAGGCGTTTAATATGGGGTGTTGAGTCCATTTCGTTGAGCAAGGAGTAGCTCTTGTCTATTCCATATTTGGCTTAAGGAACTTTATCTGTGCTCATTTCAATCTCTGGTTTTATGCAGCACCCCAACTCACCTTTCCCCTTAAGCAAGCATAAGTTGGGTTTCTAAATTTGAGACCCTGTTCTGTTTTGGAATTCAGTTCCTGTGTAGCCAAGGTTACATTCCGTGTATTAGTGATATCTTATGATGTTTCTTTTTCTGTGTGACTTATTTCAGTTAGAATCATCATACCTGAATCCACTCATTATGCTGCTACGGGCCTGATGACATAGATTTCATTGCTGTGTGATATTGCATTGTACATAAGTACCACAACTTCTTTATCCATTTTTCACTTTCTGCGATATTGAACTTGTACCGTAAACGTGGTTCTTGTAAACAGAGCCGTCCCAACCATTGGGGTGTCTGTGTCTTTTTGATTTTAATTTCCCTAAGCTATAGGACCATAAGTGGAAGTGCCCTAGGCTCTGTTGCTTTGTTTTTTAGATGTTTCAGGAAACACCATACACTTCTCCCGAGTGGCTGTTGGCAATTTACATCCCGCCCATCAGCATAACAAGGCTCCCAGTTCTCCATGGCCTATCCTGCCTTTCTGGATTTTACACTTTTTTCAGATGGCCCTTTTGACCGGGGGGAAGTGAGACTTCATTGTAGTGCAGATTTCCTTTGCAAGCTTGCTTGGTTGGCAAAAAGGGCGTATGCGTTTTTTCCTGAATATATTCAGGAAAAAACGCATACGCCCTTTTTGGCCAAGTGCATCATTGTGGACGTTCTGCCTCTTTTCCTATGCTTTAAATGCAATTCCAGTCTACCTCCTGAAATCGGTTTCCTGCAATTCTGCCCCGCTTTCAAGTCCTCTTGGCAGCCTTACTTCAGTATATTTTTGGACGATAGCTGTCATTTATAACTCTGCAGGTTTGTGAATTACAGTGCCCCTGAGCTCCTTTCTTCAACTCGCTTTCTCGTGAGCTGGCCGCAACACCGGAAGATTGCTTCAGGCCCTAATCTGGTTCCGGCACGGCACACTGAGCCTTTGGTTAATTCCCCTTCCTGGTGGGAAATGAGAGTTAAATTTGCCCGTCCAGACACCTCCAGCTAGTCTGTCATTGGTTCTCCCTATTCCTGTTCATGTTCCGCAGAAATTGCAAACTGGGCCAAACAGGAGGTTAAAGGCACTGACTCTCCAAGTCGGGAGAGTGTTAGTAAAGCGTCTGGAATGTTGCACCCGAGTACCAGGGGACGAAAACGGACACATATTGGAACACGTCTCCCAATCACACGGTTGATCATACTCTGGGTTCCACATGCATGTTTTAGCTGAAGGAAGAATACCTTAAACCTGGAGAGTTGAGACCCGTGGAATGGGTACCATGCAATATGACTTCAAAGGGTCTTCATTTGCTCACCGAACCTCTCCAGTCCTATCACTGCTGCGTTTATGCCCCTGTACACACGCTTGATTCTCTTTCGGAGACATAGCAATCCATAGGTTTTAAGATACTTCCTAGTCAGGTACATTCTTAGGCGTTTAATATGGGGTGTTGAGTCCATTTCGTTGAGCAAGGAGTAGCTCTTGTCTATTCCATGTTTGGCTTAAGGAACTTTATCTGTGCTCATTTCAATCTCTGGTTTTATGCAGCACCCCAACTCACCTTTCCCCTTAAGCAAGCATAAGTTGGGTTTCTAAATTTGAGACCCTGTTCTGTTTTGGAATTCAGTTCCTGTGTAGCCAAGTTTACATTCCGTGTATTAGTGATATCTTATGATGTTTCTTTTTCTGTGTGACTTATTTCAGTTAGAATCATCATACCTGAATCCACTCATTATGCTGCTACGGGCCTGATGACATAGATTTCATTGCTGTGTGATATTGCATTGTACATAAGTACCACAACTTCTTTATCCATTTTTCACTTTCTGTGATATTGAACTTGTACTGTAAACGTGGTTCTTGTAAACAGAGCCGTCCCAACCTTTGGGGTGGCTGTGTCTTTTTGATTTTAATTTCCCTAAGCTATAGGACCATAAGTGGAAGTGCCCTAGGCTCTGTTGCTTTGTGTTTTAGATGTTTCAGGAAACACCATACACTTCTCCCGAGTGGCTGTTGGCAATTTACATCCCGCCCATCAGCATAACAAGGCTCCCAGTTCTCTAAGCTATAGGACAAGGCTCCCAGTTCCCTAAGCTATAGGACTGGGAACAAGGCTCCCAGTTCCCTAAGCTATAGGACAATAATTGGAAGTGCCCTAGGCTCTGTTGCTTTGTTTTTTAGATGTTTCAGGAAACACCATACACTTCTCCCGAGTGGCTGTTGGCAATTTACATCCCGCCCATCAGCATAACAAGGCTCCCAGTTCTCCATGGCCTGTCCTGCCTTTCTGGATTTTACACTTTTTTCAGATGGCCCTTTTGACCCGGGGGAAGTGAGACTTCATTGTAGTGCAGATTTCCTTTGCAAGCTTGCTTGGTTGGCCAAAAAGGGCGTATGCGTTTTTTCCTGAATATATTCAGGAAAAAACGCATACGCCCTTTTTGGCCAAGTGCATCATTGTGGACGTTCTGCCTCTTTTCCTATGCTTTAAATGCAATTCCAGTCTACCTCCTGAAATCGGTTTCCTGCAATTCTGCCCCGCTTTCAAGTCCTTGGCAGCCTTACTTCAGTATATTTTTGGACGATAGCTGTCATTTATAACTCTGCAGGTTTGTGAATTACAGTGCCCCTGAGCTCCTTTCTTCAACTCGCTTTCTTGTGAGCTGGCCGCGACACCGCAGGATGGCTTCAGGCCCTAATCTGGTTCCGGCACGGCACGCTGAGCATTTGGTTAATTCCTCTTCCTGGTGGGAAATGGGAGTTAAATTTGCCCGTCCAGACACCTCCAGCTAGTCTCTCATTGGTTCTCCCTATTCCTGTTCATCTTCCGCAGAAATTGCAAACTGGGCCAAACAGGAGGTTAAAGGCACTGACTCTCCAAGTCGGGAGAGTGTTAGTAAAGCGTCTGGAATGTTGCACCCGAGTACCAGGGGACGAAAACTGACACATATTGGAACACGTCTCCCGATCACACGGTTGATCATACTCTGGGTTCCACGTGCATCTTTTAGCTGAAGGAAGAATACCTTAAACCTGGAGAGTTGAGACCCGTGGAATGGGTACCATGCAATATGACTTCAAAGGGTCTTCATTTGCTCACCGAACGTCTCCAATCCTATCACTGCTGCGTTTATGCCCCTGTACACACGCTTGATTCTCTTTCAGAGACATAGCAATCCATAGGTTTTAATATACTTCCTAGTCAGGTACACTCTTAGGCATTTAATATGGGGTGTTGAGTCCATTTCGTTGAGCAAGGAGTAGCTCTTGTCTATTCCATATTTGGCTTAAGGAACTTTATCTGTGCTCATTTCAATCTCTGGTTTTATGCAGCACCCCAACTCACCTTTCCCCTTAAGCAAGCATAAGTTGGGTTTCTAAATTTGAGACCCTGTTCTGTTTTGGAATTCAGTTCCTGTGTAGCCAAGGTTACATTCCGTGTATTAGTGATATCTTATGATGTTTCTTTTTCTGTGTGACTTATTTCAGTTAGAATCATCGTACCTGAATCCACTCATTATGCTGCTACGGGCCTGATGACATAGATTTCCTTGCTGAGTGATATTGCATTGTACGTAAGTACCACAACTTCTTTATCCATTTTTCACTTTCTGCGATATTGAACTTGTACCGTAAACCGGGTTCTTGTAAACAGAGCCGTCCCAACCTTTGGGGTGGCTGTGTCTTTTTGATTTTAATTTCCCTAAGCTATAGGACCATAAGTGGAAGTGCCCTAGGCTCTGTTGCTTTGTTTTTTAGATGTTTCAGGAAACACCATACACTTCTCCCGAGTGGCTGTTGGCAATTTACATCCCGCCCATCAGCATAACAAGGCTCCCAGTTCTCCATGGCCTGTCCTGCCTTTCTGGATTTTACACTTTTTTCAGATGGCCCTTTTGACCGGGGGGAAGTGAGACTTCATTGTAGTGCAGATTTCCTTTGCAAGCTTGCTTGGTTGGCCAAAAAGGGCGTATGCGTTTTTTCCTGAATATATTCAGGAAAAAACGCATACGCCCTTTTTGGCCAAGTGCATCATTGTGGACGTTCTGCCTCTTTTCCTATGCTTTAAATGCAATTCCAGTCTACCTCCTGAAATCGGTTTCCTGCAATTCTGCCCCGCTTTCAAGTCCTCTTGGCAGCCTTACTTCAGTATATTTTTGGACGATAGCTGTCATTTATAACTCTGCAGGTTTGTGAATTACAGTGCCCCTGAGCTCCTTTCTTCAACTCGCTTTCTCGTGAGCTGGCCGCAACACCGCAGGATGGCTTCAGGCCCTAATCTGGTTCCGGCACGGCACGCTGAGCCTTTGGTTAATTCCTCTTCCTGGTGGGAAATGAGAGTTAAATTTGCCCGTCCAGACACCTCCAGCTAGTCTGTCATTGGTTCTCCCTATTCCTGTTCATCTTCCGCAGAAATTGCAAACTGGGCCAAACAGGAGGTTAAAGGCACTGACTCTCCAAGTCGGGAGAGTGTTAGTAAAGCGTCTGGAATGTTGCACCCGAGTACCAGGGGACGAAAACTGACACATATTGGAACACGTCTCCCGATCACACGGTTGATCATACTCTGGGTTCCACATGCATGTTTTAGCTGAACGAAGAATACCTTAAACCTGGAGAGTTGAGACCCGTGGAATGGGTACCATGCAATATGACTTCAAAGGGTCTTCATTTGCTCACCGAACCTCTCCAGTCCTATCACTGCTGCGTTTATGCCCCTGTACACACGCTTGATTCTCTTTCGGAGACATAGCAATCCATAGGTTTTAAGATACTTCCTAGTCAGGTACATTCTTAGGCGTCTAATATGGGGTGTTGAGTCCATTTCATTGAGCAAGGAGTAGCTCTTGTCTATTCCATATTTGGCTTAAGGAAGTTTATCTGTGCTCATTTCAATCTCTGGTTTTATGCAGCACCCCAACTCACCTTTCCCCTTAGGCAAGCATAAGTTGGGTTTCTAAATTTGAGACCCTGTTCTGTTTTGGAATTCAGTTCCTGTGTAGCCAAGGTTACATTCCGTGTATTAGTGATATCTTATGATGTTTCTTTTTCTGTGTGACTTATTTCAGTTAGAATCATCATACCTGAATCCACTCATTATGCTGCTACGGGCCTGATGACATAGATTTCATTGCTGAGTGATACTGCATTGTATGTAAGTACCACAACTTCTTTATCTATTTTTCACTTTCTGCGATATTGAACTTGTACCGTAAACCAGGTTCTTGTAAACAGAGCCGTCCCAACCTTTGGGGTGGCTGTGTCTTCTTGATTTTAATTTCCCTAAGCTATAGGACCATAAGTGGAAGTGCCCTAGGCTCTGTTGCTTTGTTTTTTAGATGTTTCAGGAAACACCATACACTTCTCCCGAGTGGCTGTTGGCAATTGACATCCCGCCCATCAGCATAACAAGGCTCCCAGTTCTCCATGGCCTGTCCTGCCTTTCTGGATTTTACACTTTTTTCAGATGGCCCTTTTGACCGGGGGGAAGTGAGACTTCATTGTAGTGCAGATTTCCTTTGCAAGCTTGCTTGGTTGGCCAAAAAGGGCGTATGCGTTTTTTCCTGAATATATTCAGGAAAAAACGCATACGCCCTTTTTGGCCAAGTGCATCATTGTGGACGTTCTGCCTCTTTTCCTATGCTTTCAATGTAATTCCAGTCTACCTCCTGAAATCGGTTTCCTGCAATTCTGCCCCGCTTTCAAGTCCTCTTGGCAGGCTTACTTCAGTATATTTTTGGACGATAGCTGTCATTTATAACTCTGCAGGTTTGTGAATTACAGTGCCCCTGAGCTCCTTTCTTCAACTCGCTTTCTCGTGAGATGGCCGCAACACCGCAGGATGGCTTCAGGCCCTAATCTGGTTCCGGCACGGCACGCTGAGTCTTTAGTTAATTCCTCTTCCTGGTGCGAAATGAGAGTGAAATTTGCCCGTCCAGACACCTCCAGCTAGTCTCTCATTGGTTCTCCCTATTCCTGTTCATCTTCTGCAGAAATTGCAAACTGGGCCAAACAGGAGGTAAAGGCACTGACTCTCCAAGTCAGGAGAGTGATAGTAAAGTGTCTGGAATGTTGCACCCGAGTACCTGGGGACGAAAACTGAGACATATTGGAACACGTCTCCCGATCACACGGTTGATCATACTCTGGGTTCCACATGCATGTTTTAGCTGAAGGAAGAATACCTTAAACCTGGAGAGTTGAGACCCGTGGAATGGGTACCATGCAATATGACTTCAAAGGGTCTTCATTTGCTCACCGAACCTCTCCAATCCTATCACTGCTGCATTTATGCCCCTGTACACACGCTTGATTCTCTTTCGGAGACATAGCAATCCATAGGTTTTAAGATACTTCCTAGTCAGGTACACTCTTAGGCATTTAATATGGGGTGTTGAGTCCATTTCGTTGAGCAAGGAGTAGCTCTTGTCTATTCCATATTTGGCTTAAGGAACTTTATCTGTGCTCATTTCAATCTCTGGTTTTATGCAGCACCCCAACTCACCTTTCCCCTTAAGCAAGCATAAGTTGGGTTTCTAAATTTGAGACCCTGTTCTGTTTTGGAATTCAGTTCCTGTGTAGCCAAGTTTACATTCCGTGTATTAGTGATATCTTATGATGTTTCTTTTTCTGTGTGACTTATTTCAGTTAGAATCATCATACCTGAATCCACTCATTATGCTGCTACGGGCCTGATGACATAGATTTCCTTGCTGAGTGATACTGCATTGTACGTAAGTACCACAACTTCTTTATCCATTTTTCACTTTCTGCGATATTGAACTTGTACCGTAAACCAGGTTCTTGTAAACAGAGCCGTCCCAACCTTTGGGGTGGCTGTGTCTTTTTGATTTTAATTTCCCTAAGCTATAGGACCATAAGTGGAAGTGCCCTAGGCTCTGTTGCTTTGTTTTTTAGATGTTTCAGGAAACACCATACACTTCTCCCGAGTGGCTGTTGACAATTTACATCCCGCCCATCAGCATAACAAGGCTCCCAGTTCTCCATGGCCTGTCCTGCCTTTCTGGATTTTACACTTTTTTCAGATGGCCCTTTTGACCGGGGGGAAGTGAGACTTCACTGTAGTGCAGATTTCCTTTGCAAGCTTGCTTGGTTGGCCAAAAAGGGCGTATGCGTTTCTTCCTGAATATATTCAGGAAAAAACGCATACGCCCTTTTTGGCCAAGTGCATCATTGTGGACGTTCTGCCTCTTTTCCTATGCTTTAAATGCAATTCCAGTCTACCTCCTGAAATCGGTTTCCTGCAATTCTGCCCCAAGTTCAAGTCCTCTTGGCAGCCTTACTTCAGTATATTTTTGGACGATAGCTGTCATTTATACCTCTGCAGGTTTGTGAATTACAGTGCCCCTGAGCTCCTTTCTTCAACTCGCTTTCTAGTGAGCTGGCCGCAACACCGCAGGATTGCTTCAGGCCCTAATCTGGTTCCGGCATGGAACGCTGAGCCTTAGGTTAATTCCTCTTCCTGGTGGGAAATGAGAGTTAAATTTGCCCGTCCAGACACCTCCAGCTAGTCTCTCATTGGTTCTCCCTATTCCTGTTCATCTTCCGCAGAAATTGCAAACTGGGCCAAACAGGAGGTAAAGGCACTGACTCTCCAAGTCGGGAGAGTGTTAGTAAAGCGTCTCGAATGTTGCACCCGAGTACCAGGGGACGAAAACTGACACATATTGGAACACGTCTCCCGATCACATGGTTGATCATACTCTGGGTTCCACATGCATGTTTTAGCTGAAGGAAGAATACCTTAAACCTGGAGAGTTGAGACCCGTGGAATGGGTACCATGCAATATGACTTCAAAGGGTCTTCATTTGCTCACCGAACTTCTCCAGTCCTATCACTGCTGCGTTTATGCCCCTGTACACACGCTTGATTCTCTTTCGGAGACATAGCAATCCATAGGTTTTAAGATACTTCCTAGTCAGGTACACTCTTAGGCATTTAATATGGGGTGTTGAGTCCATTTCGTTGAGCAAGGAGTAGCTCTTGTCTATTCCATATTTGGCTTAAGGAACTTTATCTGTGCTCATTTCAATCTCTGGTTTTATGCAGCACCCCAACTCACCTTTCCCCTTAAGCACGCATAAGTTGGGTTTCTAAATTTGAGACCCTGTTCTGTTTTGGAATTCAGTTCCTGTGTAGCCAAGTTTACATTCCGTGTATTAGTGATATCTT
This sequence comes from Lagenorhynchus albirostris, assembly GCF_949774975.1. NCBI lineage: Eukaryota > Metazoa > Chordata > Mammalia > Artiodactyla > Delphinidae > Lagenorhynchus > Lagenorhynchus albirostris. The sequence goes on along the minus strand of NW_026783322.1, from coordinate 159,505 downwards.
ATGATGTTTCTTTTTCTGTGTGACTTATTTCAGTTAGAATCATCATACCTGAATCCACTCATATGCTGCTACGGGCCTGATGACATAGATTTCCTTGCTGAGTGATATTGCATTGTACGTAAGTACCACAACTTCTTTATCCATTTTTCACTTTCTGCGATATTGAACTTGTACCGTAAACCAGGTTCTTGTAAACAGAGCCGTCCCAACATTATGGGTGGCTCTGTCTTTTTGATTTTAATTTCCCTAAGCTATAGGACCATAAGTGGAAGTGCCCTAGGCTCTGTTGCTTTGTTTTTTAGATGTTTCAGGAAACACCATACACTTCTCCCGAGTGGCTGTTGGCAATTTACATCCCGCCCATCAGCATAACAAGGCTCCCAGTTCTCCATGGCCTGTCCTGCCTTTCTGGATTTTACACTTTTTTCAGATGGCCCTTTTGACCGGGGGGAAGTGAGACTTCATTGTAGTGCAGATTTCCTTTGCAAGCTTGCTTGGTTGGCCAAAAAGGGCGTATGCGTTTTTTCCTGAATATATTCAGGAAAAAACGCATACGCCCTTTTTGGCCAAGTGCATCATTGTGGACGTTCTGCCTCTTTTCCTATGCTTTAAATGCAATTCCAGTCTACCTCCTGAAATCGGTTTCCTGCAATTCTGCCCCGCTTTCAAGTCCTTGGCAGCCTTACTTCAGTATATTTTAGGACGATAGCTGTCATTTATAACTCTGCAGGTTTGTGAATTACAGTGCCCCTGAGCTCCTTTCTTCAACTCGCTTTCTTGTGAGCTGGCCGCAACACCGCAGGATGGCTTCAGGCCCTAATCTGGTTCCGGCACGGCACGCTGAGCATTTGGTTAATTCCTCTTCCTGGTGGGAAATGGGAGTTAAATTTGCCCGTCCAGACACCTCCAGCTAGTCTCTCATTGGTTCTCCCTATTCCTGTTCATCTTCCGCAGAAATTGCAAACTGGGCCAAACAGGAGGTTAAAGGCACTGACTCTCCAAGTCGGGAGAGTGTTAGTAAAGCGTCTGGAATGTTGCACCCGAGTACCAGGGGACGAAAACTGACACATATTGGAACACGTCTCCCGATCACACGGTTGATCATACTCTGGGTTCCACGTGCATCTTTTAGCTGAAGGAAGAATACCTTAAACCTGGAGAGTTGAGACCCGTGGAATGGGTACCATGCAATATGACTTCAAAGGGTCTTCATTTGCTCACCGAACTTCTCCAATCCTATCACTGCTGCGTTTATGCCCCTGTACACACGCTTGATTCTCTTTCAGAGACATAACAATCCATAGGTTTTAATATACTTCCTAGTCAGGTACACTCTTAGGCATTTAATATGGGATGTTGAGTCCATTTCGTTGAGCAAGGAGTAGCTCTTGTCTATTCCATATTTGGCTTAAGGAACTTTATCTGTGCTCATTTCAATCTCTGGTTTTATGCAGCACCCCAACTCACCTTTCCCCTTAAGCAAGCATAAGTTGGTTTTCTAAATTTGAGACCCTGTTCTGTTTTGGAATTCAGTTCCTGTGTAGCCAAGTTTACATTCCGTGTATTAGTGATATCTTATGATGTTTCTTTTTCTGTGTGACTTATTTCAGTTAGAATCATCGTACCTGAATCCACTCATTATGCTGCTACGGGCCTGATGACATAGATTTCATTGCTGAGTGATATTGCATTGTACGTAAGTACCACAACTTCTTTATCCATTTTTCACTTTCTGCGATATTGAACTTGTACCGTAAACCGGGTTCTTGTAAACAGAGCCGTCCCAACCTTTGGGGTGGCTGTGTCTTTTTGATTTTAATTTCCCTAAGCTATAGGACCATAAGTGGAAGTGCCCTAGGCTCTGTTGCTTTGTTTTTTAGATGTTTCAGGAAACACCATACACTTCTCCCGAGTGGCTGTTGGCAATTTACATCCCGCCCATCAGCATAACAAGGCTCCCAGTTCTCCATGGCCTGTCCTGCCTTTCTGGATTTTACACTTTTTTCAGATGGCCCTTTTGACCGGGGGGAAGTGAGACTTCATTGTAGTGCAGATTTCCTTTGCAAGCTTGCTTGGTTGGCCAAAAAGGGCGTATGCGTTTTTTCCTGAATATATTCAGGAAAAAACGCATACGCCCTTTTTGGCCAAGTGCATCATTGTGGACGTTCTGCCTCTTTTCCTATGCTTTAAATGCAATTCCAGTCTACCTCCTGAAATCGGTTTCCTGCAATTCTGCCCCGCTTTCAAGTCCTCTTGGCAGCCTTACTTCAGTATATTTTTGGACGATAGCTGTCATTTATAACTCTGCAGGTTTGTGAATTACAGTGCCCCTGAGCTCCTTTCTTCAACTCGCTTTCTCGTGAGCTGGCCGCAACACCGCAGGATTGCTTCAGGCCCTAATCTGGTTCCGGCACGGCACGCTGAGCCTTTGGTTAATTCCTCTTCCTGGTGGGAAATGAGAGTTAAATTTGCCCGTCCAGACACCTCCAGCTAGTCTGTCATTGGTTCTCCCTATTCCTGTTCATCTTCCGCAGAAATTGCAAACTGGGCCAAACAGGAGGTTAAAGGCACTGACTCTCCAAGTCGGGAGAGTGTTAGTAAAGCGTCTGGAATGTTGCACCCGAGTACCAGGGGACGAAAACTGACACATATTGGAACACGTCTCCCGATCACACGGTTGATCATACTCTGGGTTCCACATGCATGTTTTAGCTGAAGGAAGAATACCTTAAACCTGGAGAGTTGAGACCCGTGGAATGGGTACCATGCAATATGACTTCAAAGGGTCTTCATTTGCTCTCCGAACCTCTCCAGTCCTATCACTGCTGCGTTTATGCCCCTGTACACACGCTTGATTCTCTTTCGGAGACATAGCAATCCATAGGTTTTAAGATACTTCCTAGTCAGGTACATTCTTAGGCGTCTAATATGGGGTGTTGAGTCCATTTCGTTGAGCAAGGAGTAGCTCTTGTCTATTCCATATTTGGCTTAAGGAAGTTTATCTGTGCTCATTTCAATCTCTGGTTTTATGCAGCACCCCAACTCACCTTTCCCCTTAAGCAAGCATAAGTTGGGTTTCTAAATTTGAGACCCTGTTCTGTTTTGGAATTCAGTTCCTGTGTAGCCAAGGTTACATTCCGTGTATTAGTGATATCTTATGATGTTTCTTTTTCTGTGTGACTTATTTCAGTTAGAATCATCATACCTGAATCCACTCATTATGCTGCTACGGGCCTGATGACATAGATTTCATTGCTGATTGATACTGCATTGTATGTAAGTACCACAACTTCTTTATCCATTTTTCACTTTCTGCGATATTGAACTTGTACCGTAAACCAGGTTCTTGTAAACAGAGCCGTCCCAACCTTTGGGGTGGCTGTGTCTTTTGATTTTAATTTCCCTAAGCTATAGGACCATAAGTGGAAGTGCCCTAGGCTCTGTTGCTTTGTTTTTTAGATGTTTCAGGAAACACCATACACTTCTCCCGAGTGGCTGTTGGCAATTTACATCCCGCCCATCAGCATAACAAGGCTCCCAGTTCTCCATGGCCTGTCCTGCCTTTCTGGATTTTACACTTTTTTCAGATGGCCCTTTTGACCGGGGGGAAGTGAGACTTCATTGTAGTGCAGATTTCCTTTGCAAGCTTGCTTGGTTGGCCAAAAAGGGCGTATGCGTTTTTTCCTGAATATATTCAGGAAAAAACGCATACGCCCTTTTTGGCCAAGTGCATCATTGTGGACGTTCTGCCTCTTTTCCTATGCTTTCAATGTAATTCCAGTCTACCTCCTGAAATCGGTTTCCTGCAATTCTGCCCCGCTTTCAAGTCCTCTTGGCAGGCTTACTTCAGTATATTTTTGGACGATAGCTGTCATTTATAACTCTGCAGGTTTGTGAATTACAGTGCCCCTGAGCTCCTTTCTTCAACTCGCTTTCTCGTGAGCTGGCCGCAACACCGCAGGATGGCTTCAGGCCCTAATCTGGTTCCGGCACGGCACGCTGAGTCTTTAGTTAATTCCTCTTCCTGGTGCGAAATGAGAGTGAAATTTGCCCGTCCAGACACCTCCAGCTAGTCTCTCATTGGTTCTCCCTATTCCTGTTCATCTTCTGCAGAAATTGCAAACTGGGCCAAACAGGAGGTAAAGGCACTGACTCTCCAAGTCAGGAGAGTGATAGTAAAGTGTCTGGAATGTTGCACCCGAGTACCTGGGGACGAAAACTGAGACATATTGGAACACGTCTCCCGATCACACGGTTGATCATACTCTGGGTTCCACATGCATGTTTTAGCTGAAGGAAGAATACCTTAAACCTGGAGAGTTGAGACCCGTGGAATGGGTACCATGCAATATGACTTCAAAGGGTCTTCATTTGCTCACCGAACCTCTCCAATCCTATCACTGCTGCATTTATGCCCCAGTAACACGCTTGATTCTCTTTCGGAGACATAGCAATCCATAGGTTTTAAGATACTTCCTAGTCAGGTACACTCTTAGGCATTTAATATGGGGTGTTGAGTCCATTTCGTTGAGCAAGGAGTAGCTCTTGTCTATTCCATATTTGGCTTAAGGAACTTTATCTGTGCTCATTTCAATCTCTGGTTTTATGCAGCACCCCAACTCACCTTTCCCCTTAAGCAAGCATAAGTTGGGTTTCTAAATTTGAGACCCTGTTCTGTTTTGGAATTCAGTTCCTGTGTAGCCAAGTTTACATTCCGTGTATTAGTGATATCTTATGATGTTTCTTTTTCTGTGTGACTTATTTCAGTTAGAATCATCATACCTGAATCCACTCATTATGCTGCTACGGGCCTGATGACATAGATTTCCTTGCTGAGTGATACTGCATTGTACGTAAGTACCACAACTTCTTTATCCATTTTTCACTTTCTGCAATATTGAACTTGTACCGTAAACCAGGTTCTTGTAAACAGAGCCGTCCCAACCTTTGGGGTGGCTGTGTCTTTTTGATTTTAATTTCCCTAAGCTATAGGACCATAAGTGGAAGGGCCCTAGGCTCTGTTGCTTTGTTTTTTAGATGTTTCAGGAAACACCATACACTTCTCCCTAGTGGCTATTGGCAATTTACATCCCGCCCATCAGCATAACAAGGCTCCCAGTTCTCCATGGCCTGTCCTGCCTTTCTGGATTTTACACTTTTTTCAGATGGCCCTTTTGACTGGGGGGAAGTGAGACTTCATTGTAGTGCAGATTTCCTTTGCAAGCTTGCTTGGTTGGCCAAAAAGGGCGTATGCGTTTTTTCCTGAATATATTCAAGAAAAAACGCATATGCCGTTTTTGGCCAAGTGCATCATTGTGGACGTTCTGCCTCTTTTCCTATGCTTTAAATGCAATTCCAGTCTACCTCCTGAAATCGGTTTCCTGCAATTCTGCCCCGCTTTCAAGTCCTCTTGGCAGCCTTACTTCAGTATATTTTTGGACGATAGCTGTCATTTATAACTCTGCAGGTTTGTGAATTACAGTGCCCCTTAGCTCCTTTCTTCAAGTCGCTTTCTCGTGAGCTGGCCGCAACACCGCAGGATGGCTTCAGGCCCTAATCTGGTTCCGGCACGGCACGCTGAGCCTTTGGTTAATTCCTCTTCCTGGTGGGAAATGAGAGTTAAATTTGCCCGTCCAGACACCTCCAGCTAGTCTGTCATTGGTTCTCCCTATTCCTGTTCATCTTCTGCAGAAATTGCAAACTGGGCCAAACAGGAGGTTAAAGGCACTGACTCTCCAAGTCGGGAGAGTGTTAGTAAAGCGTCTGGAATGTTGCACCCGAGTACCAGGGGACGAAAACTGACACATATTGGAACACGTCTCCCGATCACACGGTTGATCATACTCTGGGTTCCACATGCATGTTTTAGCTGAAGGAAGAATACCTTAAACCTGGAGAGTTGAGACCCGTGGAATGGGTACCATGCAATATGACTTCAAAGGGTCTTCATTTGCTCACCGAACCTCTCCAGTCCTATCACTGCTGCGTTTATGCCCCTGTACACATGCTTGATTCTCTTTCGGAGACATAGCAATCCATAGGTTTTAAGATACTTCCTAGTCAGATACACTCTTAGGCATTTAATATGGGGTGTTGAGTCCATTTCCTTGAGCAAGGAGTAGCTCTTGTCTATTCCATATTTGGCTTAAGGAAGTTTATCTGTGCTCATTTCAATCTCTGGTTTTATGCAGCACCCCAACTCACCTTTCCCCTTAAGCAAGCATAAGTTGGGTTTTTAAATTTGAGACCCTATTCTGTTTTGGAATTCAGTTCCTGTGTAGCCAAGTTTACATTCCGTGTATTAGTGATATCTTATGATGTTTCTTTTTCTGTGTGACTTATTTCAGTTAGAATCATCATACCTGAATCCACTCATTATGCTGCTACGGGCCTGATGACATAGATTTCATTGCTGAGTGATATTGCATTGTACGTAAGTACCACAACTTCTTTATCCATTTTTCACTTTCTGCGATATTGAACTTGTACCGTAAACCAGGTTCTTGTAAACAGAGCCGTCCCAACCTTTGGGGTGGCTGTGTCTTTTTGATTTTAATTTCCCTAATCTATAGGACCATAAGTGGAAGTGCCCTAGGCTCTGTTGCTTTGTTTTTTAGATGTTTCAGGAAACACCATACACTTCTCCCAAGTGGCTGTTGGCAATTTACATCCCGCCCATCAGCATAACAAGGCTCCCAGTTCTCCATGGCCTGTCCTGCCTTTCTGGATTTTACACTTTTTTCAGATGGCCCTTTTGACCGGGGGGAAGTGAGACTTCATTGTAGTGCAGATTTCCTTTGCAAGCTTGCTTGGTTGGCCAAAAAGGGCGTATGCGTTTCTTCCTGAATATATTCAGGAAAAAACGCATACGCCCTTTTTGGCCAAGTGCATCATTGTGGACGTTCTGCCTCTTTTCCTATGCTTTAAATGCAATTCCAGTCTACCTCCTGAAATCGGTTTCCTGCAATTCTGCCCCAAGTTCAAGTCCTCTTGGCAGCCTTACTTCAGTATATTTTTGGACGATAGCTGTCATTTATACCTCTGCAGGTTTGTGAATTACAGTGCCCCTGAGCTCCTTTCTTCAACTCGCTTTCTAGTGAGCTGGCCGCAACACCGCAGGATTGCTTCAGGCCCTAATCTGGTTCCGGCATGGAACGCTGAGCCTTAGGTTAATTCCTCTTCCTGGTGGGAAATGAGAGTTAAATTTGCCCGTCCAGACACCTCCAGCTAGTCTCTCATTGGTTCTCCCTATTCCTGTTCATCTTCCGCAGAAATTGCAAACTGGGCCAAACAGGAGGTTAAAGGCACTGACTCTCCAAGTCGGGAGAGTGTTAGTAAAGCGTCTGGAATGTTGCACCCGAGTACCAATGGGACGAAAACTGACACATATTGGAACACGTCTCCCGATCACACGGTTGATCATACTCTGGGTTCCACATGCATGTTTTAGCTGAAGGAAGAATACCTTAAACCTGGAGAGTTGAGACCCGTGGAATGGTTACCATGCAATATGACTTCAAAGGGTCTTCATTTGCTCACCGAACCTCTCCAATCCTATCACTGCTGCGTTTATGCCCCTGTACACACGCTTGATTCTCTTTCGGAGACATAGCAGTCCATAGGTTTTAAGATACTTCCTAGTTAGGTACATTTTAGGCGTTTAATTTGGGGTGTTGAGTCCATTTCGTTGAGCAAGGAGTAGCTCTTGTCTATTCCATATTTGGCTTAAGGAACTTTATCTGTGCTCATTTCAATCTCTGGTTTTATGCAGCACCCCAACTCACCTTTCCCCTTAAGCAAGCATAAGTTGGTTTTCTAAATTTGAGACCCTGTTCTGTTTTGTAATTCAGTTCCTGTGTAGCCAAGTTTACATTCCGTGTATTAGTGATATCTTATGATGTTTCTTTTTCTGTGTGACTTATTTCAGTTAGAATCATCATACCTGAATCCACTCATTATGCTGCTACGGGCCTGATGACATAGATTTCCTTGCTGAGTCATATTGCATTGTACGTAAGTACCACAACTTCTTTATCCATTTTTCACTTTCTGCGATATTGAACTTGTACCGTAAACCAGGTTCTTGTAAACAGAGCCGTCTCAACCTTTTGGGTGGCTCTGTCTTTTTGATTTTAATTTCCCTAAGCTATAGGACCATAAGTGGAAGTGCCCTAGGCTCTGTTGCTTTGTTTTTTAGATGTTTCAGGAAACACCATACACTTCTCCCGAGTGGCTGTTGGCAATTTACATCCCGCCCATCAGCATAACAAGGCTCCCAGTTCTCCATGGCCTGTCCTGCCTTTCTGGATTTTACACTTTTTTCAGATGGCCCTTTTGACCGGGGGGAAGTGAGACTTCATTGTAGTGCAGATTTCCTTTGCAAGCTTGCTTGGTTGGCCAAAAAGGGCGTATGCGTTTTTTCCTGAATATATTCAGGAAAAAACGCATACGCCCTTTTTGGCCAAGTGCATCATTGTGGACGTTCTGCCTCTTTTCCTATGCTATAAATGCAATTCCAGTCTACCTCCTGAAATCGGTTTCCTGCAATTCTGCCCCAAGTTCAAGTCCTCTTGGCAGCCTTACTTCAGTATATTTTTGGACGATAGCTGTCATTTATAACTCTGCAGGTTTGTGAATTACAGTGCCCCTGAGCTCCTTTCTTCAACTCGCTTTCTCGTGAGCTGGCCGCAGCACCGCAGGATGGCTTCAGGCCCTAATCTGGTTCCGGCACGGCATGCTGAGCCTTTGGTTAATTCCTCTTCCTGGTGGGAAATGAGAGTTAAATTTGCCCGTCCAGACACCTCCAGCTAGTCTCTCATTGGTTTTCCCTATTCCTGTTCATCTTCCGCAGAAATTGCAAACTGGGCCAAACAGGAGGTTAAAGGCGCTGACTCTCCAAGTCGGGAGAGTGTTAGTAAAGCGTCTGGAATGTTGCACCCGAGTACCAGGGGATGAAAACTGACACATATTGGAACACGTCTCCCAATCACACGGTTGATCATACTCTGGGTTCCACATGCATGTTTTAGCTGAAGGAAGAATACCTTAAACCTGGAGAGTTGAGACCCTTGGAATGGGTACCATGCAATATGACTTCAAAGGGTCTTCATTTGCTCACCGAACCTCTCCAATCCTATCACTGCTGCGTTTATGCCCCTGTACACACGCTTGATTCTCTTTCAGAGACATAGCAATCCATAGGTTTTAAGATACTTCCTAGTCAGGTACATTCTTCGGCGTTTAATATGGGGTGTTGAGTCCATTTCGTTGAGCAAGGAGTAGCTCTTGTCTATTCCATATTTGGCTTAAGGAAGTTTATCTGTGCTCATTTCAATCTCTGGTTTTATGCGGCCCCCCAACTCACCTTTCCCCTTAAGCAAGCATAAGTTGGGTTTCTAAATTTGAGACCCTGTTCTGTTTTGTAATTCAGTTCCTGTGTAGCCAAGTTTACATTCCGTGTATTAGTGATATCTTATGATGTTTCTTTTTCTGTGTGACTTATTTCAGTTAGAATCATCATACCTGAATCCACTCATTATGCTGCTACGGGCCTGATGATATAGATTTCATTGCTGAGTGATATTTCATTGTTCGTAAGTACCACAACTTCTTTATCCATTTTTCAGTTTCTGCGATATTGAACTTGTACCGTAAACGTGGTTCTCTTAAACACAGCCGTGCCAAACTTTGGGGTTGCTGTGTCTTTTTGATTTTAATTTCCCTAAGCTATAGGACCATAAGTGGAAGTGCCCTAGGCTCTGTTGCTTTGTTTTTTAGATGTTTCAGGAAACACCATACACTTCTCCAGAGTGGCTGTTGGCAATTTACATCCCGCCCATCAGCATAACAAGGCTCCCAGTTCTCCATGGCCTGTCCTGCCTTTCTGGATTTTACACTTTTTTCAGATGGCCCTTTGACCGGGGGGAAGTGAGACTTCATTGTAGTGCAGATTTCCTTTGCAACCTTGCTTGGTTGGCCAAAAAGGGCGTATGCGTTTCTTCCTGAATATATTCAGGAAAAAACGCATACGCCCTTTTTGGCCAAGTGCATCATTGTGGACGTTCTGCCTCTTTCCCTATGCTTTAAATGCAATTCCAGTCTACCTCCTGAAATCGGTTTCCTGCAATTCTGCCCCAAGTTCAAGTCCTCTTGGCAGCCTTACTTCAGTATATTTTTGGACGATAGCTGTCATTTATACCTCTGCAGGTTTGTGAATTACAGTGCCCCTGAGCTCCTTTCTTCAACTCGCTTTCTAGTGAGCTGGCCGCAACACCGCAGGATTGCTTCAGGCCCAAATCTGGTTCCGGCATGGAACGCTGAGCCTTAGGTTAATTCCTCTTCCTGGTGGGAAATGAGAGTTAAATTTGCCCGTCCAGACACCTCCAGCTAGTCTCTCATTGGTTCTCCCTATTCCTGTTCATCTTCTGCAGAAATTGCAAACTGGGCCAAACAGGAGGTTAAAGGCACTGACTCTCCAAGTCGGGAGAGTGTTAGTAAAGCGTCTGGAATGTTGCACCCGAGTACCAATGGGACGAAAACTGACACATATTGGAACACGTCTCCCGATCACACGGTTGATCATACTCTGGGTTCCACATGCATGTTTTAGCTGAAGGAAGAATACCTTAAACCTGGAGAGTTGAGACCCGTGGAATGGTTACCATGCAATATGACTTCAAAGGGTCTTCATTTGCTCACCGAACCTCTCCAATCCTATCACTGCTGCGTTTATGCCCCTGTACACACGCTTGATTCTCTTTCGGAGACATAGCAGTCCATAGGTTTTAAGATACTTCCTAGTCAGGTACATTTTAGGCGTTTAATATGGGGTGTTGAGTCCATTTCGTTGAGCAAGGAGTAGCTCTTGTCTATTCCATATTTGGCTTAAGGAACTTTATCTGTGCTCATTTCAATCTCTGGTTTTATGCAGCACCCCAACTCACCTATCCCCTTAAGCAAGCATAAGTTGGTTTTCTAAATTTGAGACCCTGTTCTGTTTTGTAATTCAGTTCCTGTGTAGCCAAGTTTACATTCCGTGTATTAGTGATATCTTATGATGTTTCTTTTTCTGTGTGACTTATTTCAGTTAGAATCATCATACCTGAATCCACTCATTATGCTGCTACGGGCCTGATGATATAGATTTCCTTGGTGAGTCATATTGCATTGTACGTAAGTACCACAACTTCTTTATCCATTTTTCACTTTCTGCGATATTGAACTTGTACCGTAAACCAGGTTCTTGTAAACAGAGCCGTCCCAACCTTTGGGGTGGCTGTGTCTTTTTGATTTTAATTTCCCTAAGCTATAGGACCATAAGTGGAAGGGCCCTAGGCTCTGTTGCTTTGTTTTTTAGATGTTTCAGGAAACACCATACACTTCTCCCTAGTGGCTATTGGCAATTTACATCCCGCCCATCAGCATAACAAGGCTCCCAGTTCTCCATGGCCTGTCCTGCCTTTCTGGATTTTACACTTTTTTCAGATGGCCCTTTTGACCGGGGGGAAGTGAGACTTCATTGTAGTGCAGATTTCCTTTGCAAGCTTGCTTGGTTGGCCAAAAAGGGCGTATACGTTTTTTCCTGATTATATTCAGTAAAAAACGCATACGCCCTTTTTGGCCAAGTGCATCATTGTGGACGTTCTGCCTCTTTTCCTATGCTTTAAATGCAATTCCAGTCTACCTCCTGAAATCGGTTTCCTGCAATTCTGCCCCAAGTTCAAGTCCTCTTGGCAGCCTTACTTCAGTATATTTTTGGACGATAGCTGTCATTTATAACTCTGCAGGTTTGTGAATTACAGTGCCCCTGAGCTCCTTTCTTCAACTCGCTTTCTCGTGAGCTGGCCGCAACACCGCAGGATGGCTTCAGGCCCTAATCTGGTTCCGGCACGGCATGCTGAGCCTTTGGTTAATTCCTCTTCCTGGTGGGAAATGAGAGTTAAATTTGCCCGTCCAGACACCTCCAGCTAGTCTCTCATTGGTTCTCCCTATTCCTGTTCATCTTCCGCAGAAATTTCAAACTGGGCCAAACAGGAGGTTAAAGGCACTGACTCTCCAAGTCGGGAGAGTGTTAGTAAAGCGTCTGGAATGTTGCACCGAGTACCAGGGGATGAAAACTGACACATATTTGAACACGTCTCCCGATCACACTGTTGATCATACTCTGGGTTCCACATGCATGTTTTAGCTGAAGGAAGAATGCCTTAAACCTGGAGAGTTGAGACCCGTGGAATGGGTACCATGCAATATGACTTCAAAGGGTCTTCATTTGCTCACCGAACCTCTCCAATCCTATATTTGCTGTGTTTATGCCCCTGTACACACGCTTGATTCTCTTTCGGAGACATAGCAATCCTTATGGTTTAAGCTACTTAATAGTCAGGTACATTCTTAGGTGTTTAATATTGGGTGATGAGTCCGTTTCGTTGAGCAAGGAGTAGCTGTTGTCTGTTCCATAATTGGCTTAAGGAACTTTATCTGTGCTCATTTCAATCTCTGGTTTTATGCAGCACCCCAACTCACCTTTCCCCTTAAGCAAGCATAAGTTGGTTTTCTAAATTTGAGACCCTGTTCTGTTTTGTAATTCAGTTCCTGTGTAGCCAAGGTTACATTCCGTGTATTAGTGATATCTTATGATGTTTCTTTTTCTGTGTGACTTATTTCAGTTAGAATCATCGTACCTGAATCCACTCATTATGCTGCTACGGGCCTGATGACATAGATTTCATTGCTGAGTGATACTGCATTGTACGTAAGTACCACAACTTCTTTATCCATTTTTCACTTTCTGCGATATTGAACTTGTACCGTAAACCAGGTTCTTGTAAACAGAGCCGTCCCAACCTTTGGGGTGGCTGTGTCTTTTGATTTTAATTTCCCTAAGCTATAGGACCATAAGTGGAAGTGCCCTAGGCTCTGTTGCTTTGTTTTTTAGATGTTTCAGGAAACACCATACACTTCTCCCGAGTGGCTGTTGGCAATTTACATCCCGCCCATCAGCATAACAAGGCTCCCAGTTCTCCATGGCCTGTCCTGCCTTTCTGGATTTTACACTTTTTTCAGATGGCCCTTTTGAGCGGGGGAAGTGAGACTTCATTGTAGTGCAGATTTCCTTTGCAAGCTTGCTTGGTTGGCCAAAAAGAGCGTATGCGTTTTTTCCTGAATATATTCAGGAAAAATCGCATACGCCCTTTTTGGCCAAGTGCATCATTGTGGACGTTCTGCCTCTTTTCCTATGCTTTAAATGCAATTCCAGTCTACCTCCTGAAATCGGTTTCCTGCAATTCTGCCCCGCTTTCAAGTCCTCTTGGCAGCCTTACTTCAGTATATTTTTGGACGATAGCTGTCATTTATAACTCTGCAGGTTTGTGAATTACAGTGCCCCTGAGCTCCTTTCTTCAACTCGCTTTCTCGTGAGATGGCCGCAACACCGCAGGATGGCTTCAGGCCCTAATCTGGTTCCGGCACGGCATGCTGAGCCTTTGGTTAATTCCTCTTCCTGGTGGGAAATGAGAGTTAAATTTGCCCGTCCAGACACCTCCAGCTAGTCTGTCATTGGTTCTCCCTATTCCTGTTCATCTTCTGCAGAAATTGCAAACTGGGCCAAACAGGAGGTTAAAGGCACTGACTCTCCAAGTCGGGAGAGTGTTAGTAAAGCGTCTGGAATGTTGCACCCGTGTACCAGGGGACGAAAACTGACACATATTGGAACACGTCTCCCGATCACACGGTTGATCATACTCTGGGTTCCACATGCATGTTTTAGCTGAAGGAAGAATGCCTTAAACCTGGAGAGTTGAGACCCGTGGAATGGGTACCATGCAATATGACTTCAAAGGGTCTTCATTTGCTCACCGAACCTCTCCAATCCTATATTTGCTGTGTTTATGCCCCTGTACACACGCTTGATTCTCTTTCGGAGACATAGCAATCCTTATGGTTTAAGCTACTTAATAGTCAGGTACATTCTTAGGTGTTTAATATTGGGTGATGAGTCCGTTTCGTTGAGCAAGGAGTAGCTGTTGTCTGTTCCATATTTGGCTTAAGGAACTTTATCTGTGCTCATTTCAATCTCTGGTTTTATGCAGCACCCCAACTCACCTTTCCCCTTAAGCAAGCATAAGTTGGTTTTCTAAATTTGAGACCCTGTTCTGTTTTGTAATTCAGTTCCTGTGTAGCCAAGGTTACATTCCGTGTATTAGTGATATCTTATGATGTTTCTTTTTCTGTGTGACTTATTTCAGTTAGAATCATCGTACCTGAATCCACTCATTATGCTGCTACGGGCCTGATGACATAGATTTCATTGCTGAGTGATACTGCATTGTACGTAAGTACCACAACTTCTTTATCCATTTTTCACTTTCTGCGATATTGAACTTGTACCGTAAACCAGGTTCTTGTAAACAGAGCCGTCCCAACCTTTGGGGTGGCTGTGTCTTTTGATTTTAATTTCCCTAAGCTATAGGACCATAAGTGGAAGTGCCCTAGGCTCTGTTGCTTTGTTTTTTAGATGTTTCAGGAAACACCATACACTTCTCCCGAGTGGCTGTTGGCAATTTACATCCCGCCCATCAGCATAACAAGGCTCCCAGTTCTCCATGGCCTGTCCTGCCTTTCTGGATTTTACACTTTTTTCAGATGGCCCTTTTGAGCGGGGGAAGTGAGACTTCATTGTAGTGCAGATTTCCTTTGCAAGCTTGCTTGGTTGGCCAAAAAGAGCGTATGCGTTTTTTCCTGAATATATTCAGGAAAAATCGCATACGCCCTTTTTGGCCAAGTGCATCATTGTGGACGTTCTGCCTCTTTTCCTATGCTTTAAATGCAATTCCAGTCTACCTCCTGAAATCGGTTTCCTGCAATTCTGCCCCGCTTTCAAGTCCTCTTGGCAGCCTTACTTCAGTATATTTTTGGACGATAGCTGTCATTTATAACTCTGCAGGTTTGTGAATTACAGTGCCCCTGAGCTCCTTTCTTCAACTCGCTTTCTCGTGAGATGGCCGCAACACCGCAGGATGGCTTCAGGCCCTAATCTGGTTCCGGCACGGCACGCTGAGCCTTTGGTTAATTCCTCTTCCTGGTGGGAAATGAGAGTTAAATTTGCCCGTCCAGACACCTCCAGCTAGTCTGTCATTGGTTCTCCCTATTCCTGTTCATCTTCTGCAGAAATTGCAAACTGGGCCAAACAGGAGGTTAAAGGCACTGACTCTCCAAGTCGGGAGAGTGTTAGTAAAGCGTCTGGAATGTTGCACCCGTGTACCAGGGGACGAAAACTGACACATATTGGAACACGTCTCCCGATCACACGGTTGATCATACTCTGGGTTCCACATGCATGTTTTAGCTGAAGGAAGAATGCCTTAAACCTGGAGAGTTGAGACCCGTGGAATGGGTACCATGCAATATGACTTCAAAGGGTCTTCATTTGCTCACCGAACCTCTCCAATCCTATCACTGCTGCGTTTATGCCCCTGTACACACGCTTGATTCTCTTTCGGAGACATAGCAATCCATAGGTTTTAAGATACTTCCTAGTCAGGTATATTCTTAGGTGTTTAATATGGGGTGTTCAGTCCATTTCGTTGAGCAAGGAGTAGCTCTTGTCTATTCCATATTTGACTTAAGGAACTTTATCTGTGCTCATTTCAATCTCTGGTTTTATGCAGCACCCCAACTCACCTTTCCCCTTAAGCAAGCATAAGTTGGTTTTCTAAATTTGAGACCCTGTTGTGTTTTGTAATTCAGTTCCTGTGTAGCCAAGTTTACATTCCGTGTATTAGTGATATCTTATGATGTTTCTTTTTCTGTGTGACTTATTTCAGTTAGAATCATCATACCTGAATCCACTCATTATGCTGCTACGGGCCTGATGACATAGATTTCCTTGCTGAGTGATATTGCATTGTACGTAATTACCACAACTTCTTTATCCATTTTTCACTTTCTGCGATATTGAACTTGTACCGTAAACCAGGTTCTTGTAAACAGAGCCGTCCCAACCTTTGATTTTAATTTTTGATTTTAATTTCCCTAAGCTATAGGACCATAAGTGGAAGTGCCCTAGGCTCTGTTGCTTTGTTTTTTAGATGTTTCAGGAAACACCATACACTTCTCCCGAGTGGCTGTTGGCAATTTACATCCCGCCCATCAGCATAACAAGGCTCCCAGTTCTCCATGGCCTGTCCTGCCTTTCTGGATTTTACACTTTTTTCAGATGGCCCTTTTGACCGGGGGGAAGTGAGACTTCATTGTAGTGCAGATTTCCTTTGCAAGCTTGCTTGGTTGGCCAAAAAGGGCGTATGCGTTTTTTCCTGAATATATTCAGGAAAAAACGCATACGCCCTTTTTGGCCAAGTGCATCATTGTGGACGTTCTGCCTCTTTTCCTATGCTTTAAATGCAATTCCAGTCTACCTCCTGAAATCGGTTTCCTGCAATTCTGCCCCGCTTTCAAGTCCTCTTGGCAGCCTTACTTCAGTATATTTTTGGACGATAGCTATCATTTATAACTCTGCAGGTTTGTGAATTACAGTGCCCCTGAGCTCCTTTCTTCAACTCGCTTTCTCGTGAGATGGCCGCAACTCCGCAGGATTGCTTCGGGCCCTAATCTGGTTCCGGCACGGCACGCTGAGCCTTTGGTTAATTCCTCTTCCTGGTGGGAAATGAGAGTTAAATTTGCCCGTCCAGACACCTCCAGCTAGTCTGTCATTGGTTCTCCCTATTCCTGTTCATCTTCCGCAGAAATTGCAAACTGGGCCAAACAGGAGGTTAAAGGCACTGACTCTCCAAGTCGGGAGAGTGTTAGTAAAGCGTCTGGAATGTTGCACCCGAGTACCAGGGGACGAAAACTGACACATATTGGAACACGTCTCCCGATCACACGGTTGATCATACTCTGGGTTCCACATGCATGTTTTAGCTGAAGGAAGAATACCTTAAACCTGGAGAGTTGAGACCCGTGGAATGGGTACCATGCAATATGACTTCAAAGGGTCTTCATTTGCTCACCGAACCTCTCCAGTCCTATCACTGCTGCGTTTATGCCCCTGTACACACGCTTGATTCTCTTTCGGAGACATAGCAATCCATAGGTTTTAAGATACTTCCTAGTCAGGTACATTCTTAGGCGTCTTATATGGGGTGTTGAGTCCATTTCGTTGAGCAAGGAGTAGCTCTTGTCTATTCCATATTTGGCTTAAGGAAGTTTATCTGTGCTCATTTCAATCTCTGGTTTTATGCAGCACCCCAACTCACCTTTCCCCTTAAGCAAGCATAAGTTGGGTTTCTAAATTTGAGACCCTGTTCTGTTTTGGAATTCAGTTCCTGTGTAGCCAAGTTTACATTCCGTGTATTAGTGATATCTTATGATGTTTCTTTTTCTGTGTGACTTATTTCAGTTAGAATCATCATACCTGAATCCACTCATTATGCTGCTATGGGCCTGATGACATAGATTTCATTGCTGAGTTATAC
Organism: Lagenorhynchus albirostris; assembly: GCF_949774975.1. Classification (NCBI taxonomy): domain Eukaryota; kingdom Metazoa; phylum Chordata; class Mammalia; order Artiodactyla; family Delphinidae; genus Lagenorhynchus; species Lagenorhynchus albirostris. The sequence goes on along the minus strand of NW_026783322.1, from coordinate 142,034 downwards.
TGCATTGTACGTAAGTACCACAACTTCTTTATCCATTTTTCACTTTCTGCGATATTGAACTTGTACCGTAAACGTGGTTCTTGTAAACACAGCCGTGCCAAACTTTGGGGTTGCTGTGTCTTTTTGATTTTAATTTCCCTAAGCTATAGGACCATAAGTGGAAGTGCCCTAGGCTCTGTTGCTTTGTTTTTTAGATGTTTCAGGAAACACCATACACTTCTCCAGAGTGGCTGTTGGCAATTTACATCCTGCCCATCAGCATAACAAGGCTCCCAGTTCTCCATGGCCTGTCCTGCCTTTCTGGATTTTACACTTTTTTCAGATGGCCCTTTTGACCGGGGGGAAGTGAGACTTCATTGTAGTGCAGATTTCCTTTGCAAGCTTGCTTGGTTGGCCAAAAAGGGCGTATGCGTTTTTTCCTGAATATATTCAGGAAAAAACGCATACGCCCTTTTTGGCCAAGTGCATCATTGTGGACGTTCTGCCTCTTTCCCTATGCTTTAAATGCAATTCCAGTCTACCTCCTGAAATCGGTTTCCTGCAATTCTGCCCCAAGTTCAAGTCCTCTTGGCAGCCTTACTTCAGTATATTTTTGGACGATAGCTGTCATTTATACCTCTGCAGGTTTGTGAATTACAGTGCCCCTGAGCTCCTTTCTTCAACTCGCTTTCTAGTGAACTGGCCGCAATACCGCAGGATTGCTTCAGGCCATAATCTGGTTCTGGCATGGAACGCTGAGCCTTAGGTTAATTCCTCTTCCTGGTGGGAAATGAGAGTTAAATTTGCCCGTCCAGACACCTCCAGCTAGTCTGTCATTGGTTCTCCCTATTCCTGTTCATCTTCCGCAGAAATTGCAAACTGGGCCAAACAGGAGGTTAAAGGCACTGACTCTCCAAGTCGGGAGAGTGTTAGTAAAGCGTCTGGAATGTTGCACCCGAGTACCAATGGGACGAAAACTGAGACATATTGGAACACGTCTCCCGATCACACGGTTGATCATACTCTGGGTTCCACATGCATGTTTTAGCTGAAGGAAGAATACCTTAAACCTGGAGAGTTGAGACCCGTGGAATGGTTACCATGCAATATGACTTCAAAGGGTCTTCATTTGCTCACCGAACCTCTCCAATCCTATCACTGCTGCGTTTATGCCCCTGTACACACGCTTGATTCTCTTTCGGAGACATAGCAGTCCATAGGTTTTAAGATACTTCCTAGTCAGGTACATTTTAGGCATTTAATATGGGGTGTTGAGTCCATTTCGTTGAGCAAGGAGTAGCTCTTGTCTATTCCATATTTGGCTTAAGGAACTTTATCTGTGCTCATTTCAATCTCTGGTTTTATGCAGCACCCCAACTCACCTTTCCCCTTAAGCAAGCATAAGTTGGGTTTCTAAATTTGAGACCCTGTTCTGTTTTGTAATTCAGTTCCTGTGTAGCCAAGTTTACATTCCGTGTATTAGTGATATCTTATGATGTTTCTTTTTCTGTGTGACTTATTTCAGTTAGAATCATCATACCTGAATCCACTCATTATGCTGCTACGGGCCTGATGACATAGATTTCCTTGCTGAGTGATATTGCATTGTACGTAAGTACCACAACTTCTTTATCCATTTTTCACTTTCTGCGATATTGAACTTGTACCGTAAACCAGGTTCTTGTAAACAGAGCCGTCCCAACCTTTGGGGTGGCTGTGTCTTTTTGATTTTAATTTCCCTAAGCTATAGGACCATAAGTGGAAGTGCCCTAGGCTCTGTTGCTTTGTTTTTTAGATGTTTCAGGAAACACCATACACTTCTCCCGAGTGGCTGTTGGCAATTTACATCCCGCCCATCAGCATAACAAGGCTCCCAGTTCTCCATGGCCTGTCCTGCCTTTCTGGATTTTACACTTTTTTCAGATGGCCCTTTTGACCGGGGGGAAGTGAGACTTCATTATAGTGCAGATTTCCTTTGCAAGCTTGCTTGGTTGGCCAAAAAGGGCGTATGCGTTTTTTCCTGAATATATTCAGGAAAAAACGCATACGCCCTTTTTGGCCAAGTGCATCATTGTGGACGTTCTGCCTCTTTTCCTATGCTTTAAATGCAATTCCAGTCTACCTCCTGAAATCGGTTTCCTGCAATTCTGCCCCGCTTTCAAGTCCTCTTGGCAGCCTTACTTCAGTATATTTTTGGACGATAGCTGTCATTTATACCTCTGCAGGTTTGTGAATTACAGTGCCCCTGAGCTCCTTTCTTCAACTCGCTTTCTCGTGAGATGGCCGCAACACCGCAAGATTGCTTCAGGCCCTAATCTTGTTCCGGCATGGCACGCTGAGCCTTTGGTTAATTCCTCTTCCTGGTGCGAAATGAGAGTTAAATTTGCCCGTCCAGACACCTCCATCTAGTCTGTCATTGCTTCTCCCTATTCCTGTTCATCTTCCGCAGAAATTGCAAACTGGGCCAAACAGGAGGTTAAAGGCACTGACTCTCCAAGTCGGGAGAGTGTTAGTAAAGCGTCTGGAATGTTGCACCCGAGTACCAGGGGACGAAAACTGACACATATTTGAACACGTCTCCCGATCACACGGTTGATCATACTCTGGGTTCCACATGCATGTTTTAGCTGAAAGAAGAATGCCTTAAACCTGGAGAGTTGAGACCCGTGGAATGGGTACCATGCAATATGACTTCAAAGGGTCTTCATTTGCTCACCGAACCTCTCCAATCCTATCACTGCTGCGTTTATGCCCCTGTACACACGCTTGATTCTCTTTCGGAGACTAAGCAATCCATAGGTTTTAAGATACTTCCTAGTCAGGTATATTCTTAGGCGTTTAATATGGGGTGTTGAGTCCATTTCGTTGAGCAAGGAGTAGCTCTTGTCTATTCCATATTTGGCTTAAGGAACTTTATCTGTGCTCATTTCAATCTCTGGTTTTATGCAGCACCCCAACTCACCTTAACCCTTAAGCAAGCATAAGTTGGTTTTCTAAATTTGAGACCCTGTTCTGTTTTGTAATTCAGTTCCTGTGTAGCCAAGGTTACATTCCGTGTATTAGTGATATCTTATGCTGTTTCTTTTTCTGTGTGACTTATTTCAGTTAGAATCATCATACCTGAATCCACTCATTATGCTGCTACGGGCCTGATGACATAGATTTCCTTGCTGAGTGATATTGCATTGTACGTAAGTACCACAACTTCTTTATCCATTTTTCACTTTCTGCGATATTGAACTTGTACCGTAAACCAGGTTCTTGTAAACAGAGCCATCCCAACCTTTGGGGTGGCTGTGTCTTTTGATTTTAATTTCCCTAAGCTATAGGACCATAAGTGGAAGTGCCCTAGGCTCTGTTGCTTTGTTTTTTAGATGTTTCAGGAAACACCATACACTTCTCCCGAGTGGCTGTTGGCAATTTACATCCCGCCCATCAGCATAACAAGGCTCCCAGTTCTCCATGGCCTGTCCTGCCTTTCTGGATTTTACACTTTTTTCAGATGGCCCTTTTGACCGGGGGGAAGTGAGACTTCATTGTAGTGCAGATTTCCTTTGCAAGCTTGCTTGGTTGGCCAAAAAGGGCGTATGCGTTTTTTCCTGAATATATTCAGGAAAAAACGCATACGCCCTTTTTGGCCAAGTGCATCATTGTGGACGTTCTGCCTCTTTTCCTATGCTTTAAATGCAATTCCAGTCTACCTCCTGAAATCGGTTTCCTGCAATTCTGCCCCGCTTTCAAGTCCTCTTGGCAGCCTTACTTCAGTATATTTTTGGACGATAGCTATCATTTATAACTCTGCAGGTTTGTGAATTACAGTGCCCCTGAGCTCCTTTCTTCAACTCGCTTTCTCGTGAGCTGGCCGCAACACCGCAGGATTGCTTCGGGCCCTAATCTGGTTCCGGCACGGCACGCTGAGCCTTTGGTTAATTCCTCTTCCTGGTGGGAAATGAGAGTTAAATTTGCCCGTCCAGACACCTCCAGCTAGTCTGTCATTGGTTCTCCCTATTCCTGTTCATCTTCCGCAGAAATTGCAAACTGGGCCAAACAGGAGGTTAAAGGCACTGACTCTCCAAGTCGGGAGAGTGTTAGTAAAGCGTCTGGAATGTTGCACCCGAGTACCAGGGGACGAAAACTGACACATATTGGAACACGTCTCCCGATCACACGGTTGATCATACTCTGGGTTCCACATGCATGTTTTAGCTGAAGGAAGAATACCTTAAACCTGGAGAGTTGAGACCCGTGGAATGGGTACCATGCAATATGACTTCAAAGGGTCTTCATTTGCTCACCGAACCTCTCCAGTCCTATCACTGCTGCGTTTATGCCCCTGTACACACGCTTGATTCTCTTTCGGAGACATAGCAATCCATAGGTTTTAAGATACTTCCTAGTCAGGTACATTCTTAGGCGTCTTATATGGGGTGTTGAGTCCATTTCGTTGAGCAAGGAGTAGCTCTTGTCTATTCCATATTTGGCTTAAGGAAGTTTATCTGTGCTCATTTCAATCTCTGGTTTTATGCAGCACCCCAACTCACCTTTCCCCTTAAGCAAGCATAAGTTGGGTTTCTAAATTTGAGACCCTGTTCTGTTTTGGAATTCAGTTCCTGTGTAGCCAAGTTTACATTCCGTGTATTAGTGATATCTTATGATGTTTCTTTTTCTGTGTGACTTATTTCAGTTAGAATCATCATACCTGAATCCACTCATTATGCTGCTATGGGCCTGATGACATAGATTTCATTGCTGAGTTATACTGCATTGTACGTAAGTACCACAACTTCTTTATCCATTTTTCACTTTCTGCGATATTGAACTTGTACCGTAAACGTGGTTCTTGTAAACACAGCCGTGCCAAACTTTGGGGTTGCTGTGTCTTTTTGATTTTAATTTCCCTAAGCTATAGGACCATAAGTGGAAGTGCCCTAGGCTCTGTTGCTTTGTTTTTTAGATGTTTCAGGAAACACCATACACTTCTCCAGAGTGGCTGTTGGCAATTTACATCCTGCCCATCAGCATAACAAGGCTCCCAGTTCTCCATGGCCTGTCCTGCCTTTCTGGATTTTACACTTTTTTCAGATGGCCCTTTTGACCGGGGGGAAGTGAGACTTCATTGTAGTGCAGATTTCCTTTGCAAGCTTGCTTGGTTGGCCAAAAAGGGCGTATGCGTTTTTTCCTGAATATATTCAGGAAAAAACGCATACGCCCTTTTTGGCCAAGTGCATCATTGTGGACGTTCTGCCTCTTTCCCTATGCTTTAAATGCAATTCCAGTCTACCTCCTGAAATCGGTTTCCTGCAATTCTGCCCCGCTTTCAAGTCCTCTTGGCAGCCTTACTTCAGTATATTTTTGGACGATAGCTGTCATTTATACCTCTGCAGGTTTGTGAATTACAGTGCCCCTGAGCTCCTTTCTTCAACTCGCTTTCTAGTGAACTGGCCGCAATACCGCAGGATTGCTTCAGGCCATAATCTGGTTCTGGCATGGAACGCTGAGCCTTAGGTTAATTCCTCTTCCTGGTGGGAAATGAGAGTTAAATTTGCCCGTCCAGACACCTCCAGCTAGTCTGTCATTGGTTCTCCCTATTCCTGTTCATCTTCCGCAGAAATTGCAAACTGGGCCAAACAGGAGGTTAAAGGCACTGACTCTCCAAGTCGGGAGAGTGTTAGTAAAGCGTCTGGAATGTTGCACCCGAGTACCAATGGGACGAAAACTGAGACATATTGGAACACGTCTCCCGATCACACGGTTGATCATACTCTGGGTTCCACATGCATGTTTTAGCTGAAGGAAGAATACCTTAAACCTGGAGAGTTGAGACCCGTGGAATGGTTACCATGCAATATGACTTCAAAGGGTCTTCATTTGCTCACCGAACCTCTCCAATCCTATCACTGCTGCGTTTATGCCCCTGTACACACGCTTGATTCTCTTTCGGAGACATAGCAGTCCATAGGTTTTAAGATACTTCCTAGTCAGGTACATTTTAGGCATTTAATATGGGGTGTTGAGTCCATTTCGTTGAGCAAGGAGTAGCTCTTGTCTATTCCATATTTGGCTTAAGGAACTTTATCTGTGCTCATTTCAATCTCTGGTTTTATGCAGCACCCCAACTCACCTTTCCCCTTAAGCAAGCATAAGTTGGGTTTCTAAATTTGAGACCCTGTTCTGTTTTGTAATTCAGTTCCTGTGTAGCCAAGTTTACATTCCGTGTATTAGTGATATCTTATGATGTTTCTTTTTCTGTGTGACTTATTTCAGTTAGAATCATCATACCTGAATCCACTCATTATGCTGCTACGGGCCTGATGACATAGATTTCCTTGCTGAGTGATATTGCATTGTACGTAAGTACCACAACTTCTTTATCCATTTTTCACTTTCTGCGATATTGAACTTGTACCGTAAACCAGGTTCTTGTAAACAGAGCCGTCCCAACCTTTGGGGTGGCTGTGTCTTTTTGATTTTAATTTCCCTAAGCTATAGGACCATAAGTGGAAGTGCCCTAGGCTCTGTTGCTTTGTTTTTTAGATGTTTCAGGAAACACCATACACTTCTCCCGAGTGGCTGTTGGCAATTTACATCCCGCCCATCAGCATAACAAGGCTCCCAGTTCTCCATGGCCTGTCCTGCCTTTCTGGATTTTACACTTTTTTCAGATGGCCCTTTTGACCGGGGGGAAGTGAGACTTCATTGTAGTGCAGATTTCCTTTGCAAGCTTGCTTGGTTGGCCAAAAAGGGCGTATGCGTTTTTTCCTGAATATATTCAGGAAAAAACGCATACGCCCTTTTTGGCCAAGTGCATCATTGTGGACGTTCTGCCTCTTTTCCTATGCTTTAAATGCAATTCCAGTCTACCTCCTGAAATCGGTTTCCTGCAATTCTGCCCCGCTTTCAAGTCCTCTTGGCAGCCTTACTTCAGTATATTTTTGGACGATAGCTGTCATTTATACCTCTGCAGGTTTGTGAATTACAGTGCCCCTGAGCTCCTTTCTTCAACTCGCTTTCTCGTGAGATGGCCGCAACACCGCAAGATTGCTTCAGGCCCTAATCTTGTTCCGGCATGGCACGCTGAGCCTTTGGTTAATTCCTCTTCCTGGTGCGAAATGAGAGTTAAATTTGCCCGTCCTGACACCTCCATCTAGTCTGTCATTGGTTCTCCCTATTCCTGTTCATCTTCTGCAGAAATTGCAAACTGGGCCAAACAGGAGGTTAAAGGCACTGACTCTCCAAGTCGGGAGAGTGTTAGTAAAGCGTCTGGAATGTTGCACCCGAGTACCAGGGGACGAAAACTGACACATATTTGAACACGTCTCCCGATCACACGGTTGATCATACTCTGGGTTCCACATGCATGTTTTAGCTGAAAGAAGAATGCCTTAAACCTGGAGAGTTGAGACCCGTGGAATGGGTACCATGCAATATGACTTCAAAGGGTCTTCATTTGCTCACCGAACCTCTCCAATCCTATCACTGCTGCGTTTATGCCCCTGTACACACGCTTGATTCTCTTTCGGAGACTAAGCAATCCATAGGTTTTAAGATACTTCCTAGTCAGGTATATTCTTAGGCGTTTAATATGGGGTGTTGAGTCCATTTCGTTGAGCAAGGAGTAGCTCTTGTCTATTCCATATTTGGCTTAAGGAACTTTATCTGTGCTCATTTCAATCTCTGGTTTTATGCAGCACCCCAACTCACCTTAACCCTTAAGCAAGCATAAGTTGGTTTTCTAAATTTGAGACCCTGTTCTGTTTTGTAATTCAGTTCCTGTGTAGCCAAGGTTACATTCCGTGTATTAGTGATATCTTATGATGTTTCTTTTTCTGTGTGACTTATTTCAGTTAGAATCATCATACCTGAATCCACTCATTATGCTGCTACGGGCCTGATGACATAGATTTCCTTGCTGAGTGATATTGCATTGTACGTAAGTACCACAACTTCTTTATCCATTTTTCACTTTCTGCGATATTGAACTTGTACCGTAAACCAGGTTCTTGTAAACAGAGCCATCCCAACCTTTGGGGTGGCTGTGTCTTTTGATTTTAATTTCCCTAAGCTATAGGACCATAAGTGGAAGTGCCCTAGGCTCTGTTGCTTTGTTTTTTAGATGTTTCAGGAAACACCATACACTTCTCCCGAGTGGCTGTTGGCAATTTACATCCCGCCCATCAGCATAACAAGGCTCCCAGTTCTCCATGGCCTGTCCTGCCTTTCTGGATTTTACACTTTTTTCAGATGGCCCTTTTGACCGGGGGGAAGTGAGACTTCATTGTAGTGCAGATTTCCTTTGCAAGCTTGCTTGGTTGGCCAAAAAGGGCGTATGCGTTTTTTCCTGAATATATTCAGGAAAAAACGCATACGCCCTTTTTGGCCAAGTGCATCATTGTGGACGTTCTGCCTCTTTTCCTATGCTTTAAATGCAATTCCAGTCTACCTCCTGAAATCGGTTTCCTGCAATTCTGCCCCGCTTTCAAGTCCTCTTGGCAGCCTTACTTCAGTATATTTTTGGACGATAGCTATCATTTATAACTCTGCAGGTTTGTGAATTACAGTGCCCCTGAGCTCCTTTCTTCAACTCGCTTTCTCGTGAGCTGGCCGCAACACCGCAGGATTGCTTCGGGCCCTAATCTGGTTCCGGCACGGCACGCTGAGCCTTTGGTTAATTCCTCTTCCTGGTGGGAAATGAGAGTTAAATTTGCCCGTCCAGACACCTCCAGCTAGTCTGTCATTGGTTCTCCCTATTCCTGTTCATCTTCCGCAGAAATTGCAAACTGGGCCAAACAGGAGGTTAAAGGCACTGACTCTCCAAGTCGGGAGAGTGTTAGTAAAGCGTCTGGAATGTTGCACCCGAGTACCAGGGGACGAAAACTGACACATATTGGAACACGTCTCCCGATCACACGGTTGATCATACTCTGGGTTCCACATGCATGTTTTAGCTGAAGGAAGAATACCTTAAACCTGGAGAGTTGAGACCCGTGGAATGGGTACCATGCAATATGACTTCAAAGGGTCTTCATTTGCTCACCGAACCTCTCCAGTCCTATCACTGCTGCGTTTATGCCCCTGTACACACGCTTGATTCTCTTTCGGAGACATAGCAATCCATAGGTTTTAAGATACTTCCTAGTCAGGTACATTCTTAGGCGTCTTATATGGGGTGTTGAGTCCATTTCGTTGAGCAAGGAGTAGCTCTTGTCTATTCCATATTTGGCTTAAGGAAGTTTATCTGTGCTCATTTCAATCTCTGGTTTTATGCAGCACCCCAACTCACCTTTCCCCTTAAGCAAGCATAAGTTGGGTTTCTAAATTTGAGACCCTGTTCTGTTTTGGAATTCAGTTCCTGTGTAGCCAAGTTTACATTCCGTGTATTAGTGATATCTTATGATGTTTCTTTTTCTGTGTGACTTATTTCAGTTAGAATCATCATACCTGAATCCACTCATTATGCTGCTATGGGCCTGATGACATAGATTTCATTGCTGAGTTATACTGCATTGTACGTAAGTACCACAACTTCTTTATCCATTTTTCACTTTCTGCGATATTGAACTTGTACCGTAAACGTGGTTCTTGTAAACACAGCCGTGCCAAACTTTGGGGTTGCTGTGTCTTTTTGATTTTAATTTCCCTAAGCTATAGGACCATAAGTGGAAGTGCCCTAGGCTCTGTTGCTTTGTTTTTTAGATGTTTCAGGAAACACCATACACTTCTCCAGAGTGGCTGTTGGCAATTTACATCCTGCCCATCAGCATAACAAGGCTCCCAGTTCTCCATGGCCTGTCCTGCCTTTCTGGATTTTACACTTTTTTCAGATGGCCCTTTTGACCGGGGGGAAGTGAGACTTCATTGTAGTGCAGATTTCCTTTGCAAGCTTGCTTGGTTGGCCAAAAAGGGCGTATGCGTTTTTTCCTGAATATATTCAGGAAAAAACGCATACGCCCTTTTTGGCCAAGTGCATCATTGTGGACGTTCTGCCTCTTTCCCTATGCTTTAAATGCAATTCCAGTCTACCTCCTGAAATCGGTTTCCTGCAATTCTGCCCCGCTTTCAAGTCCTCTTGGCAGCCTTACTTCAGTATATTTTTGGACGATAGCTGTCATTTATACCTCTGCAGGTTTGTGAATTACAGTGCCCCTGAGCTCCTTTCTTCAACTCGCTTTCTAGTGAACTGGCCGCAATACCGCAGGATTGCTTCAGGCCATAATCTGGTTCTGGCATGGAACGCTGAGCCTTAGGTTAATTCCTCTTCCTGGTGGGAAATGAGAGTTAAATTTGCCCGTCCAGACACCTCCAGCTAGTCTGTCATTGGTTCTCCCTATTCCTGTTCATCTTCCGCAGAAATTGCAAACTGGGCCAAACAGGAGGTTAAAGGCACTGACTCTCCAAGTCGGGAGAGTGTTAGTAAAGCGTCTGGAATGTTGCACCCGAGTACCAATGGGACGAAAACTGAGACATATTGGAACACGTCTCCCGATCACACGGTTGATCATACTCTGGGTTCCACATGCATGTTTTAGCTGAAGGAAGAATACCTTAAACCTGGAGAGTTGAGACCCGTGGAATGGTTACCATGCAATATGACTTCAAAGGGTCTTCATTTGCTCACCGAACCTCTCCAATCCTATCACTGCTGCGTTTATGCCCCTGTACACACGCTTGATTCTCTTTCGGAGACATAGCAGTCCATAGGTTTTAAGATACTTCCTAGTCAGGTACATTTTAGGCATTTAATATGGGGTGTTGAGTCCATTTCGTTGAGCAAGGAGTAGCTCTTGTCTATTCCATATTTGGCTTAAGGAACTTTATCTGTGCTCATTTCAATCTCTGGTTTTATGCAGCACCCCAACTCACCTTTCCCCTTAAGCAAGCATAAGTTGGGTTTCTAAATTTGAGACCCTGTTCTGTTTTGTAATTCAGTTCCTGTGTAGCCAAGTTTACATTCCGTGTATTAGTGATATCTTATGATGTTTCTTTTTCTGTGTGACTTATTTCAGTTAGAATCATCATACCTGAATCCACTCATTATGCTGCTACGGGCCTGATGACATAGATTTCCTTGCTGAGTGATATTGCATTGTACGTAAGTACCACAACTTCTTTATCCATTTTTCACTTTCTGCGATATTGAACTTGTACCGTAAACCAGGTTCTTGTAAACAGAGCCGTCCCAACCTTTGGGGTGGCTGTGTCTTTTTGATTTTAATTTCCCTAAGCTATAGGACCATAAGTGGAAGTGCCCTAGGCTCTGTTGCTTTGTTTTTTAGATGTTTCAGGAAACACCATACACTTCTCCCGAGTGGCTGTTGGCAATTTACATCCCGCCCATCAGCATAACAAGGCTCCCAGTTCTCCATGGCCTGTCCTGCCTTTCTGGATTTTACACTTTTTTCAGATGGCCCTTTTGACCGGGGGGAAGTGAGACTTCATTATAGTGCAGATTTCCTTTGCAAGCTTGCTTGGTTGGCCAAAAAGGGCGTATGCGTTTTTTCCTGAATATATTCAGGAAAAAACGCATACGCCCTTTTTGGCCAAGTGCATCATTGTGGACGTTCTGCCTCTTTTCCTATGCTTTAAATGCAATTCCAGTCTACCTCCTGAAATCGGTTTCCTGCAATTCTGCCCCGCTTTCAAGTCCTCTTGGCAGCCTTACTTCAGTATATTTTTGGACGATAGCTGTCATTTATACCTCTGCAGGTTTGTGAATTACAGTGCCCCTGAGCTCCTTTCTTCAACTCGCTTTCTCGTGAGATGGCCGCAACACCGCAAGATTGCTTCAGGCCCTAATCTTGTTCCGGCATGGCACGCTGAGCCTTTGGTTAATTCCTCTTCCTGGTGCGAAATGAGAGTTAAATTTGCCCGTCCTGACACCTCCATCTAGTCTGTCATTGGTTCTCCCTATTCCTGTTCATCTTCTGCAGAAATTGCAAACTGGGCCAAACAGGAGGTTAAAGGCACTGACTCTCCAAGTCGGGAGAGTGTTAGTAAAGCGTCTGGAATGTTGCACCCGAGTACCAGGGGACGAAAACTGACACATATTTGAACACGTCTCCCGATCACACGGTTGATCATACTCTGGGTTCCACATGCATGTTTTAGCTGAAAGAAGAATGCCTTAAACCTGGAGAGTTGAGACCCGTGGAATGGGTACCATGCAATATGACTTCAAAGGGTCTTCATTTGCTCACCGAACCTCTCCAATCCTATCACTGCTGCGTTTATGCCCCTGTACACACGCTTGATTCTCTTTCGGAGACTAAGCAATCCATAGGTTTTAAGATACTTCCTAGTCAGGTATATTCTTAGGCGTTTAATATGGGGTGTTGAGTCCATTTCGTTGAGCAAGGAGTAGCTCTTGTCTATTCCATATTTGGCTTAAGGAACTTTATCTGTGCTCATTTCAATCTCTGGTTTTATGCAGCACCCCAACTCACCTTTCCCCTTAAGCAAGCATAATTTGGTTTTCTAAATTTGAGACCCTGTTCTGTTTTGTAATTCAGTTCCTGTGTAGCCAAGTTTACATTCCGTGTATTAGTGATATCTTATGATGTTTCTTTTTCTGTGTGACTTATTTCAGTTAGAATCATCATACCTGAATCCACTCATTATGCTGCTACGGGCCTGATGACATAGATTTCCTTGCTGAGTGATATTGCATTGTACGTAAGTACCACAACTTCTTTATCCATTTTTCACTTTCTGCGATATTGAACTTGTACCATAAACCAGGTTCTTGTAAACAGAGCCGTCCCAACCTTTGGGGTGGCTGTGTCTTTTTGATTTTAATTTCCCTAAGCTATAGGACCATAAGTGGAAGTGCCCTAGGCTCTGTTGCTTTGTTTTTTAGATGTTTCAGGAAACACCATACACTTCTCCCGAGTGGCTGTTGGCAATTTACATCCCGCCCATCAGCATAACAAGGCTCCCAGTTCTCCATGGCCTGTCCTGCCTTTCTGGATTTTACACTTTTTTCAGATGGCCCTTTTGACCGGGGGGAAGTGAGACTTCATTGTAGTGCAGATTTCCTTTGCAAGCTTGCTTGGTTGGCCAAAAAGGGCGTATGCGTTTTTTCCTGAATATATTCAGGAAAAAACGCATACGCCCTTTTTGGCCAAGTGCATCATTGTGGACGTTCTGCCTCTTTTCCTATGCTTTAAATGCAATTCCAGTCTACTTCCTGAAATCGGTTTCCTGCAATTCTGCCCCGCTTTCAAGTCCTCTTGGCAGCCTTACTTCAGTATATTTTTGGACGATAGCTATCATTTATAACTCTGCAGGTTTGTGAATTACAGTGCCCCTGAGCTCCTTTCTTCAACTCGCTTTCTCGTGAGCTGGCCGCAACACCGCAGGATGGCTTCAGGCCCTAATCTGGTTCCGGCACGGCACGCTGAGCCTTTGGTTAATTCCTCTTCCTGGTGGGAAATGAGAGTTAAATTTGCCCGTCCAGACACCTCCAGCTAGTCTGTCATTGGTTCTCCCTATTCCTGTTCATCTTCCGCAGAAATTGCAAACTGGGCCAAACAGGAGGTTAAAGGCACTGACTCTCCAAGTCGGGAGAGTGTTAGTAAAGCGTCTGGAATGTTGCACCGAGTACCAGGGGATGAAAACTGACACATATTTGAACACGTCTCCCGATCACACGGTTGATCATACTCTGGGTTCCACATGCATGTTTTAGCTGAAGGAAGAATGCCTTAAACCTGGAGAGTTGAGACCCGTGGAATGGGTACCATGCAATATGACTTCAAAGGGTCTTCATTTGCTCACCGAACCTCTCCAGTCCTATCACTGGTGCGTTTATGCCCCTGTACACACGCTTGATTCTCTTTCGGAGACATAGCAATCCTTATGGTTTAAGCTACTTAATAGTCAGGTACATTCTTAGGTGTTTAATATTGGGTGATGAGTCCGTTTCGTTGAGCAAGGAGTAGCTGCTGTCTGTTCCATATTTGGCTTAAGGAACTTTATCTGTGCTCATTTCAATCTCTGGTTTTATGCAGCACCCCAACTCACCTTTCCCCTTAAGCAAGCATAAGTTGGGTTTCTAAATTTGAGACCCTGTTCTGTTTTGTAATTCAGTTCCTGTGTAGCCAAGGTTACATTCCGTGTATTAGTGATATCTTATGATGTTTCTTTTTCTGTGTGACTTATTTCAGTTAGAATCATCGTACCTGAATCCACTCATTATGCTGCTACGGGCCTGATGACATAGATTTCATTGCTGAGTGATACTGCATTGTACGTAAGTACCACAACTTCTTTATCCATTTTTCACTTTCTGCGATATTGAACTTGTACCGTAAACCAGGTTCTTGTAAACAGAGCCGTCCCAACCTTTGGGGTGGCTGTGTCTTTTGATTTTAATTTCCCTAAGCTATAGGACCATAAGTGGAAGTGCCCTAGGCTCTGTTGCTTTGTTTTTTAGATGTTTCAGGAAACACCATACACTTCTCCCGAGTGGCTGTTGGCAATTTACATCCCGCCCATCAGCATAACAAGGCTCCCAGTTCTCCATGGCCTGTCCTGCCTTTCTGGATTTTACACTTTTTTCAGATGGCCCTTTTGACCGGGGGGAAGTGAGACTTCATTGTAGTGCAGATTTCCTTTGCAAGCTTGCTTGGTTGGCCAAAAAGGGCGTATGCGTTTTTTCCTGAATATATTCAGGAAAAAACGCATACGCCCTTTTTGGCCAAGTGCATCATTGTGGACGTTCTGCCTCTTTTCCTATGCTTTAAATGCAATTCCAGTCTACCTCCTGAAATCGGTTTCCTGCAATTCTGCCCCGCTTTCAAGTCCTCTTGGCAGCCTTACTTCAGTATATTTTTGGACGATAGCTGTCATTTATAACTCTGCAGGTTTGTGAATTACAGTGCCCCTGAGCTCCTTTCTTCAACTCGCTTTCTCGTGAGCTGGCCGCAACACCGCAGGATGGCTTCAGGCCCTAATCTGGTTCCGGCACGGCACGCTGAGCCTTTGGTTAATTCCTCTTCCTGGTGGGAAATGAGAGTTAAATTTGCCCGTCCAGACACCTCCAGCTAGTCTGTCATTGGTTCTCCCTATTCCTGTTCATCTTCCGCAGAAATTGCAAACTGGGCCAAACAGGAGGTTAAAGGCACTGACTCTCCAAGTCGGGAGAGTGTTAGTAAAGCGTCTGGAATGTTGCACCCGAGTACCAGGGGACGAAAACTGACACATATTGGAACACGTCTCCCGATCACACGGTTGATCATACTCTGGGTTCCACATGCATGTTTTAGCTGAAGGAAGAATGCCTTAAACCTGGAGAGTGGAGACCCGTGGAATGGGTACCATGCAATATGACTTCAAAGGGTCTTCATTTGCTCACCGAACCTCTCCAATCCTATCACTGCTGCGTTTATGCCCCTGTACACACGCTTGATTCTCTTTCGGAGACATAGCAATCCATAGGTTTTAAGATACTTCCTAGTCAGGTATATTCTTAGGTGTTTAATATGGGGTGTTGAGTCCATTTCGTTGAGCAAGGAGTAGCTCTTGTCTATTCCATATTTGGCTTAAGGAACTTTATCTGTGCTCATTTCAATCTCTGGTTTTATGCAGCACCCCAACTCACCTTTCCCCTTAAGCAAGCATAAGTTGGTTTTCTAAATCTGAGACCCTGTTCTGTTTTGTAATTCAGTTCCTGTGTAGCCAAGGTTACATTCCGTGTATTAGTGATATCTTATGATGTTTATTTTCCTGTGTGACTTATTTCAGTTAGAATCATCATATCTGAATCCACTCATTATGCTGCTACGGGCCTGATGACATAGATTTCATTGCTGAGTGATATTGCATTGTACGTAAGTACCACAACTTCTTTATCCATTTTTCACTTTCTGCGATATTGAACTTGTACCGTAAACCAGGTTCTTGTAAACAGAGCCGTCCCAACCTTTGGGGTGGCTGTGTCTTTTGATTTTAATTTCCCTAAGCTATAGGACCATAAGTGGAAGTGCCCTAGGCTCTGTTGCTTTGTTTTTTAGATGTTTCAGGAAACACCATACACTTCTCCCGAGTGGCTGTTGGCAATTGACATCCCGCCCATCAGCATAACAAGGCTCCCAGTTCTCCATGGCCTGTCCTGCCTTTCTGGATTTTATACTTTTTTCAGATGGCCCTTTTGACCGGGGGGAAGTGAGACTTCATTGTAGTGCAGATTTCCTTTGCAAGCTTGCTTGGTTGGCCAAAAAGGGCGTATGCGTTTTTTCCTGAATATATTCAGGAAAAAACGCATACGCCCTTTTTGGCCAAGTGCATCATTGTGGACGTTCTGCCTCTTTTCCTATGCTTTAAATGCAATTCCAGTCTACCTCCTGAAATCGGTTTCCTGCAATTCTGCCCCGCTTTCAAGTCCTCTTGGCAGCCTTACTTCAGTATATTTTTGAACGATAGCTGTCATTTATAACTCTGCAGGTTTGTGAATTACAGTGCCCCTGAGCTCCTTTCTTCAACTCGCTTTCTCGTGAGCTGGCCGCAACACCGCAGGATGGCTTCAGGCCCTAATCTTGTTCCGGCATGGCACGCTGAGCCTTTGGTTAATTCCACTTCCTGGTGGGAAATGAGAGTTAAATTTGCCCGTCCAGACACCTCCATCTAGTCTCTCATTGGTTCTCCCTATTCCTGTTCATCTTCCGCAGAAATTGCAAACTGGGCCAAACAGGAGGTTAAAGGCACTGACTCTCCAAGTCGGGAGAGTGTTAGTAAAGCGTCTGGAATGTTGCACCCGAGTACCAGGGGACGAAAACTGAGACATATTGGAACACGTCTCCCGATCACACGGTTGATCATACTCTGGGTTCCACATGCATGTTTCAGCTGAAGGAAGAATACCTTAAACCTGGAGAGTTGAGACCCGTGGAATGGGTACCATGCAATATGACTTCAAAGGGTCTTCATTTGCTCACCGAACTTCTCCAATCCTATCACTGCTGCGTTTTTGCCCCTGTACACACGCTTGATTCTCTTTCGGAGACATAGCAATCCATAGGTTTTAAGATACTTCCTAGTCAGGTACACTCTTAAGCATTTAATATGGGGTGTTGAGTCCATTTCGTTGAGCAAGGAGTAGCTCTTGTCTATTCCATATTTGGCTTAAGGAACTTTATCTGTGCTCATTTCAATCTCTGGTTTTATGCAGCACCCCAACTCACCTTTCCCCTTAAGCAAGCATAAGTTGGGTTTCTAAATTTGAGACCCTGTTCTGTTTTGTAATTCAGTTCCTGTGTAGCCAAGGTTACATTCCGTGTATTAGTGATATCTTATGATGTTTCTTTTTCTGTGTGACTTATTTCAGTTAGAATCATCATACCTGAATCCACTCATTATGCTGCTACGGGCCTGATGACATAGATTTCCTTGCTGAGTGATATTGCATTGTACGTAAGTACCACAACTTCTTTATCCATTTTTCACTTTCTGCGATATTGAACTTGTACCGTAAACCAGGTTCTTGTAAACAGAGCCGTCCCAACCTTTGGGGTGGCTGTGTCTTTTGATTTTAATTTCCCTAAGCTATAGGACCATAAGTGGAAGTGCCCTAGGCTCTGTTGCTTTGTTTTTTAGATGTTTCAGGAAACACCATACACTTCTCCCGAGTGGCTGTTGGCAATTTACATCCCGCCCATCAGCATAACAAGGCTCCCAGTTCTCCATGGCCTGTCCTGCCTTTCTGGATTTTACACTTTTTTCAGATGGCCCTTTTGACCGGGGGGAAGTGAGACTTCATTGTAGTGCAGATTTCCTTTGCAAGCTTGCTTGGTTGGCCAAAAAGGGCGTATGCGTTTTTTCCTGAATATATTCAGGAAAAAACGCATACGCCCTTTTTGGCCAAGTGCATCATTGTGGACGTTCTGCCTCTTTTCCTATGCTTTCAATGCAATTCCAGTCTACCTCCTGAAATCGGTTTCCTGCAATTCTGCCCCGCTTTCAAGTCCTCTTGGCAGCCTTACTTCAGTATATTTTTGGACGATAGCTATCATTTATAACTCTGCAGGTTTGTGAATTACAGTGCCCCTGAGCTCCTTTC
The DNA here is from genome assembly GCF_949774975.1 of Lagenorhynchus albirostris. Classification (NCBI taxonomy): domain Eukaryota; kingdom Metazoa; phylum Chordata; class Mammalia; order Artiodactyla; family Delphinidae; genus Lagenorhynchus; species Lagenorhynchus albirostris. The sequence continues at coordinate 124,003 of NW_026783322.1, read as the reverse complement.
TTCAACTCGCTTTCTCGTGAGCTGGCCGCAACACCGCAGGATGGCTTCAGGCCCTAATCTGGTTCCGGCACGGCACGCTGAGCCTTTGGTTAATTCCTCTTCCTGGTGGGAAATGAGAGTTAAATTTGCCCGTCCAGACACCTCCAGCTAGTCTGTCATTGGTTCTCCCTATTCCTGTTCATCTTCCGCAGAAATTGCAAACTGGGCCAAACAGGAGGTTAAAGGCACTGACTCTCCAAGTCGGGAGAGTGTTAGTAAAGCATCTGGAATGTTGTACCGAGTACCAGGGGATGAAAACTGAGACATATTGGAACACTTCTCCCGATCACACGGTTGATCATACTCTGGGTTCCACATGCATGTTTTAGCTGAAGGAAGAATGCCTTAAACCTGGAGAGTTGAGACCCGTGGAATGGGTACCATGCAATATGACTTCAAAGGGTCTTCATTTGCTCACCGAACCTCTCCAATCCTATCACTGCTGCGTTTATGCCCCTGTACACACGCCTTATTCTCTTTCGGAGTCATAGCAGTCCATAGGTTTTAAGATACTTCCTAGTCAGGTACATTCTTAGGTGTTTAATATTGGGTGATGAGTCCGTTTCGTTGAGCAAGGAGTAGCTGTTGTCTGTTCCATATTTGGCTTAAGGAACTTTATCTGTGCTCATTTCAATCTCTGGTTTTATGCAGCACCCCAACTCACCTTTCCCCTTAAGCAAGCATAAGTTGGTTTTCTAAATTTGAGACCCTGTTCTGTTTTGTAATTCAGTTCCTGTGTAGCCAAGGTTACATTCCGTGTATTAGTGATATCTTATGATGTTTCTTTTTCTGTGTGACTTATTTCAGTTAGAATCATCGTACCTGAATCCACTCATTATGCTGCTACCGGCCTGATGACATTGATTTCATTGCTGAGTGATACTGCATTGTACGTAAGTACCACAACTTCTTTATCCATTTTTCACTTCCTGCGATATTGAACTTGTACCGTAAACCAGGTTCTTGTAAACAGAGCCGACCCAACCTTTGGGGTGGCTGTGTCTTTTTGATTTTAATTTCCCTAAGCTATAGGACCATAAGTGGAAGTGCCCTAGGCTCTGTTGCTTTGTTTTTTAGATGTTTCAGGAAACACCATACACTTCTCCCGATTGGCTGTTGGCAATTGACATCCCGCCCATCAGCATAACAAGGCTCCCAGTTCTCCATGGCCTGTCCTGCCTTTCTGGATTTTACACTTTTTTCAGATGGCCCTTTTGACCGGGGGGAAGTGAGACTTCATTGTAGTGCAGATTTCCTTTGCAAGCTTGCTTGGTTGGCCAAAAAGGGCGTATGCGTTTTTTCCTGAATATATTCAGGAAAAAACGCATACGCCCTTTTTGGCCAAGTGCATCATTGTGGACGTTCTGCCTCTTTTCCTATGCTTTCAATGCAATTCCAGTCTACCTCCTGAAATCGGTTTCCTGCAATTCTGCCCCGCTTTCAAGTCCTCTTGGCAGCCTTACTTCAGTATATTTTTGGACGATAGCTGTCATTTATAACTCTGCAGGTTTGTGAATTACAGTGCCCCTGAGCTCCTTTCTTCAACTCGCTTTCTCGTGAGATGGCCGCAACACCGCAGGATGGCTTCAGGCCCTAATCTGGTTCCGGCATGGCACGCTGAGCCTCTGTTTAATTCCCCTTCCTGGTGGGAAATGAGAGTTAAATTTGCCCGTCCAGACACCTCCAGCTAGTCTGTCATTGGTTCTCCCTATTCCTGTTCATCTTCCGCAGAAATTGCAAACTGGGCCAAACAGGAGGTTAAAGGCACTGACTCTCCAAGTCGGGAGAGTGTTAGTAAAGCGTCTGGAATGTTGTACCGAGTACCAGGGGATGAAAACTGACACATATTTGAACACGTCTTCCGATCACACGGTTGATCATACTCTGGGTTCCACATGCATGTTTTAGCTGAAGGAAGAATGCCTTAAACCTGGAGAGTTGAGACCCGTGGAATGGGTACCATGCAATATGACTTCAAAGGGTCTTCATTTGCTCACCGAACCTCTCCAATCCTATCACTGCTGCGTTTATCCCCCTGTACACACGCTTGATTCTCTTTCGGAGACATAGCAATCCTTAGGGTTTAAGCTACTTAATAGTCAGGTACACTCTTAGGTGTTTAATATTGGGTGATGAGTCCGTTTTGTTGAGCAAGGAGTAGCTGTTGTCTGTTCCATATTTGGCTTAAGGAACTTTATCTGTGCTCATTTCAATCTCTGGTTTTATGCAGCACCCCAACTCACCTTTCCCCTTAAGCAAGCATAAGTTGGTTTTCTAAATTTGAGACCCTGTTCTGTTTTGTAATTCAGTTCCTGTGTAGCCAAGGTTACATTCCGTGTATTAGTGATATCTTATGATGTTTCTTTTTCTGTGTGACTTATTTCAGTTAGAATCATCATACCTGAATCCACTCATTATGCTGCTACGGGCCTGATGACATAGATTTCCTTGCTGAGTGATATTCCATTGTACGTAAGTACCACAACTTCTTTATCCATTTTTCACTTTCTGCGATATTGAACTTGTACCGTAAACCAGGTTCTTGTAAACAGAGCCGTCCCAACCTTTGGGGTGGCTGTGTCTTTTGATTTTAATTTCCCTAAGCTATAGGACCATAAGTGGAAGTGCCCTAGGCTCTGTTGCTTTGTTTTTTAGATGTTTCAGGAAACACCATACACTTCTCCCGAGTGGCTGTTGGCAATTTACATCCCGCCCATCAGCATAACAAGGCTCCCAGTTCTCCATGGCCTGTCCTGCCTTTCTGGATTTTACACTTTTTTCAGATGGCCCTTTTGACCGGCGGGAAGTGAGACTTCATTGTAGTGCAGATTTCCTTTGCAAGCTTGCTTGGTTGGCCAAAAAGGGCGTATGCGTTTTTTCCTGAATATATTCAGGAAAAAACGCATACGCCCTTTTTGGCCAAGTGCATCATTGTGGACGTTCTGCCTCTTTTCCTATGCTTTAAATGCAATTCCAGTCTACCTCCTGAAATCGGTTTCCTGCAATTCTGCCCCGCTTTCAAGTCCTCTTGGCAGCCTTACTTCAGTATATTTTTGGACGATAGCTGTCATTTATAACTCTGCAGGTTTGTGAATTACAGTGCCCCTGAGCTCCTTTCTTCAACTCGCTTTCTCGTGAGCTGGCCGCAACACCGCAGGATGGCTTCAGGCCCTAATCTTGTTCCGGCATGGCACGCTGAGCCTTTGGTTAATTCCACTTCCTGGTGGGAAATGAGAGTTAAATTTGCCCGTCCAGACACCTCCAGCTAGTCTCTCATTGGTTCTCCCTATTCCTGTTCATCTTCCGCAGAAATTGCAAACTGGGCCAAACAGGAGGTTAAAGGCACTGACTCTCCAAGTCGGGAGAGTGTTAGTAAAGCGTCTGGAATGTTGCACCCGAGTACCAGGGGACGAAAACTGACACATATTGGAACACGTCTCCCGCTCACACGGTTGATCATACTCTGGGTTCCACATGCATGTTTTAGCTGAAGGAAGAATACCTTAAACCTGGAAAGTTGAGACCCGTGGAATGGGTACCATGCAATATGACTTCAAAGGGTCTTCATTTGCTCACCGAACCTCTCCAATCCTATCACTGCTGCGTTTATGCCCCTGTACACACGCTTGGTTCTCTTTCGGAGACATAGCAATCCATAGGTTTTAAGATACTTCCTAGTCAGGTACATGCTTAGGCGTTTAATATGGGGTGTTGAGTCCATTTCCTTGGGCAAGGAGTAGCTCTTGTCTATTCCATATTTGGCTTAGGGAACTTTATCTGTGCTCATTTCAATCTCTGGTTTTATGCAGCACCCCAACTCACCTTTCCCCTTAAGCAAGCGTAAGTTGGGTTTCTATATTTGAGACCCTGTTGTGTTTTGTAATTCAGTTCCTGTGTAGCCAAGGTTACATTCCGTGTATTAGTGATATCTTATGATGTTTCTTTTTCTGTGTGACTTATTTCAGTTAGAATCATCATACCTGAATCCACTCATTATGCTGCTACGGGCCTGATGACATAGATTTCCTTGCTGAGTGATATTGCATTGTACGTATGTACCACAACTTCTTTATCCATTTTTCACTTTCTGCGATATTGAACTTGTACCGTAAACCAGGTTCTTGTAAACAGAGCCGTCCCAACCTTTGGGGTGGCTGTGTCTTTTTGATTTTAATTTCCCTAAGCTATAGGACCATAAGTGGAAATGCCCTAGGCTCCGTTGCTTTGTTTTTTAGATGTTTCAGGAAACACCATACAGTTCTCCCGAGTGGCTGTTGGCAATTTACATCCCGCCCATCAGCATAACAAGGCTCCCAGTTCTCCATGGCCTGTCCTGCCTTTCTGGATTTTACACTTTTTTCAGATGGCCCTTTTGACCGGCGGGAAGTGAGACTTCATTGTAGTGCAGATTTCCTTTGCAAGCTTGCTTGGTTGGCCAAAAAGGGCGTATGCGTTTTTTCCTGAATATATTCAGGAAAAAACGCATACGCCCTTTTTGGCCAAGTGCATCATTGTGGACGTTCTGCCTCTTTTCCTATGCTTTCAATGCAATTCCAGTCTACCTCCTGAAATCGGTTTCCTGCAATTCTGCCCCGCTTTCAAGTCCTCTTGGCAGCCTTACTTCAGTATATTTTTGGACGATAGCTGTCATTTATAACTCTGCAGGTTTGTGAATTACAGTGCCCCTGAGCTCCTTTCTTCAACTCGCTTTCTCGTGAGCTGGCCGCAACACCGCAGGATGGCTTCAGGCCCTAATCTGGTTCCGGCACGGCACGCTGAGCCTTTGGTTAATTCCACTTCCTGGTGGGAAATGAGAGTTAAATTTGCCCGTCCAGACACCTCCAGCTAGTCTGTCATTGGTTCTCCCTATTCCTGTTCATCTTCCGCAGAAATTGCAAACTGGGCCAAACAGGAGGTTAAAGGCACTGACTCTCCAAGTCGGGAGAGTGTTAGTAAAGCGTCTGGAATGTTGCACCCGAGTACTAGGGGACGAAAACTGAGACATATTGGAACACGTCTCCCGATCACACGGTTGATCATACTCTGGGTTCCACATGCATGTTTTAGCTGAAGGAAGAATACCTTAAACCTGGAGAGTTGAGACCCGTGGAATCGGTACCATGCAATATGACTTCAAAGGGTCTTCATTTGCTCACCGAACCTCTCCAATCCTATCACTGCTGCGTTTATGCCCCTGTACACACACTTGATTCTCTTTCAGAGACATAGCAATCCATAGGTTTTAAGATACTTCCTAGTCAGGTACACTCTTAGGCATTTAATATGGGGTGTTGAGTCCATTTCGTTGAGCAAGGAGTAGCTCTTGTCTATTCCATATTTGGCTTAAGGAACTTTATCTGTGCTCATTTCAATCTCTGGTTTTATGCAGCACCCCAACTCACCTTTCCCCTTAAGCACGCATAAGTTGGGTTTCTAAATTTGAGACCCTGTTCTGTTTTGGAATTCAGTTCCTGTGTAGCCAAGTTTACATTCCGTGTATTAGTGATATCCTATGATGTTTCTTTTTCTGTGTGACTTATTTCAGTAAGAATCATCATACCTGAATCCACTCATTATGCTGCTACGGGCCTGATGACATAGATTTCATTGCTGAGTGATATTGCATTGTACGTAAGTACCACAACTTCTTTATCCATTTTTCACTTTCTGCGATATTGAACTTGTACCGTAAACCAGGTTCTTGTAAACAGAGCCGTCTCAATCTTTGGGGTGGCTGTGTCTTTTTGATTTTAATTTCCCTAAGCTATAGGACCATAAGTGGAAGTGCCCTAGGCTCTGTTGCTTTGTTTTTTAGATGTTTCAGGAAACACCATACACTTCTCCCGAGTGGCTGTTGGCAATTTACATCCCGCCCATCAGCATAACAAGGCTCCCAGTTCTCCATGGCCTGTCCTGCCTTTCTGGATTTTACACTTTTTTCAGATGGCCCTTTTGACCGGGGGGAAGTGAGACTTCACTGTAGTGCAGATTTCATTTGCAAGCTTGCTTGGTTGGCCAAAAAGGGCGTATGCGTTTTTTCCTGAATATATTCAGGAAAAAACGCATACGCCCTTTTTGGCCAAGTGCATCATTGTGGACGTTCTGCCTCTTTTCCTATGCTTTAAATGCAATTCCAGTCTACCTCCTGAAATCGGTTTCCTGCAATTCTGCCCCGCTTTCAAGTCCTCTTGGCAGCCTTACTTCAGTATATTTTTGGACGATAGCTGTCATTTATAACTCTGCAGGTTTGTGAATTACAGTGCCCCTGAGCTCCTTTCTTCAACTCGCTTTCTCGTTAGCTGGCCGCAACACCGCAGGATGGCTTCAGGCCCTAATCTGGTTCCGGCATGGCACTCTGAGCCTCTGTTTAATTCCCCTTCCTGGTGGGAAATGAGAGTTAAATTTGCCCGTCCAGACACCTCCAGCTAGTCTGTCATTGGTTCTCCCTATTCCTGTTCACCTTCCGCAGAAATTGCAAACTGGGCCAAACAGGAGGTTAAAGGCACTGACTCTCCAAGTCGGGAGAGAGTAAAGCGTCTGGAATGTTGCACCCGAGCACCAGGGGACGAAAACTGACACATATTGGAACACGTCTCCCGATCACACGGTTGATCATACTCTGGGTTCCACATGCATGTTTTAGCTGAAGGAAGAATACCTTAAACCTGGAGAGTTGAGACCCGTGGAATGGGTACCATGCAATATGACTTCAAAGGGTCTTCATTTGCTCACCGAACCTCTCCAATCCTATCACTGCTGCGTTTATGCCCCTGTACACACGCTTGATTCTCTTTCGGAGACATAGAAGTCCATAGGTTTTAAGATACTTCCTAGTCAGGTACATTCTTAGGCATTTAATATGGGGTGTTGAGTCCATTTCGTTGAGCAAGGAGTAGCTCTTGTCTATTCCATATTTGACTTAAGGAACTTTATCTGTGCTCATTTCAATCTCTGGTTTTATGCAGCACCCCAACTCACCTTTCCCCTTAAGCAAGCATAAGTTGGGTTTCTAAATTTGAGACCCTGTTCTGTTTTGGAATTCAGTTCCTGTGTAGCCAAGTTTACATTCCGTGTATTAGTGATATCTTATGATGTTTCTTTTTCTGTGTGACTTATTTCAGTTAGAATCATCATACCTGAATCCACTCATTATGTTGCTACGGGCCTGATGACATAGATTTCATTGCTGAGTGATACTGCATTGTACGTAAGTACCACAACTTCTTTATCCATTTTTCACTTTCTGCGATATTGAACTTGTACCGTATATGAGGTTCTTGTAAACAGAGCCATCCCCAACTTTGGGGTGGCTGTGTCTTTTGATTTTAATTTCCCTAAGCTATAGGACCATAAGTTGAAGCGCCCTAGGCTCTGTTGCTTTGTTTTTTAGATGTTTCAGGAAACACCATACACTTCTCCCGAGTGGCTGTTGGCAATTTACATCCCGCCCATCAGCATAACAAGGCTCCCAGTTCTCCATGGCCTGTCCTGCCTTTCTGGATTTACACTTTTTTCAGATGGCCCTTTTGACCGGGGGGAAGTGAGACTTCATTGTAGTGCAGATTTCCTTTGCAAGCTTGCTTGGTTGGCCAAAAAGGGTGTATGCGTTTTTTCCTGAATATATTCAGGAAAAAACGCATACACGCTTTTTGGCCAAGTGCATCATTGTGGACGTTCTGCCTCTTTTCCTATGCTTTCAATGCAATTCCAGTCTACCTCCTGAAATCGGTTTCCTGCAATTCTGCCCTGCTTTCAAGTCCTCTTGGCAGCCTTACTTCAGTATATTTTTGGACGACAGCTATCATTTATAACTCTGCAGGTTTGTGAATTACAGTGCCCCTGAGCTCCTTTCTTCAACTCGCTTTCTCGTGAGCTGGCCGCAACACCGCAGGATGGCTTCAGGCCCTAATCTGGTTCCGGCACGGCACGCTGAGCCTTTGGTTAATTCCACTTCCTGGTGGGAAATGAGAGTTAAATTTGCCCGTCCAGACACCTCCAGCTAGTCTGTCATTGGTTCTCCCTATTCCTGTTCATCTTCCGCAGAAATTGCAAACTGGGCCAAACAGGAGGTTAAAGGCACTGACTCTCCAAGTCGGGAGAGTGTTAGTAAAGCGTCTGGAATGTTGCACCCGAGTACTAGGGGACGAAAACTGAGACATATTGGAACACGTCTCCCGATCACACGGTTGATCATACTCTGGGTTCCACATGCATGTTTTAGCTGAAGGAAGAATGCCTTAAACCTGGAGAGTTGAGACCCGTGGAATGGGTACCATGCAATATGACTTCAAAGGGTCTTCATTTGCTCACCGAACTTCTCCAGTCCTATCAGTGCTGCGTTTATGCCCCTGTACACACGCTTGATTCTCTTTCGGAGACATAGCAATCCATAGGTTTTAAGATACTTCCTAGTCAGGTACACTCTTAGGCATTTAATATGGGGTGTTGAGTCCATTTCGTTGAGCAAGGAGTAGCTCTTGTCTATTCCATATTTGGCTTAAGGAACTTTATCTGTGCTCATTTCAATCTCTGGTTTTATGTAGCACCCCAACTCACCTTTCCCCTTAAGCACGCATAAGTTGGGTTTCTAAATTTGAGACCCTGTTCTGTTTTGGAATTCAGTTCCTGTGTAGCCAAGTTTACATTCCGTGTATTAGTGATATCCTATGATGTTTCTTTTTCTGTGTGACTTATTTCAGTAAGAATCATCATACCTGAATCCACTCATTATGCTGCTACGGGCCTGATGACATAGATTTCATTGCTGAGTGATATTGCATTGTACGTAAGTACCACAACTTCTTTATCCATTTTTCACTTTCTGCGATATTGAACTTGTACCGTAAACCAGGTTCTTGTAAACAGAGCCGTCTCAATCTTTGGGGTGGCTGTGTCTTTTTGATTTTAATTTCCCTAAGCTATAGGACCATAAGTGGAAGTGCCCTAGGCTCTGTTGCTTTGTTTTTTAGATGTTTCAGGAAACACCATACACTTCTCCCGAGTGGCTGTTGGCAATTTACATCCCGCCCATCAGCATAACAAGGCTCCCAGTTCTCCATGGCCTGTCCTGCCTTTCTGGATTTTACACTTTTTTCAGATGGCCCTTTTGACCGGGGGGAAGTGAGACTTCACTGTAGTGCAGATTTCCTTTGCAAGCTTGCTTGGTTGGCCAAAAAGGGCGTATGCGTTTTTTCCTGAATATATTCAGGAAAAAACGCATACGCCCTTTTTGGCCAAGTGCATCATTGTGGACGTTCTGCCTCTTTTCCTATGCTTTAAATGCAATTCCAGTCTACCTCCTGAAATCGGTTTCCTGCAATTCTGCCCCGCTTTCAAGTCCTCTTGGCAGCCTTACTTCAGTATATTTTTGGACGATAGCTGTCATTTATAACTCTGCAGGTTTGTGAATTACAGTGCCCCTGAGCTCCTTTCTTCAACTCGCTTTCTCGTTAGCTGGCCGCAACACCGCAGGATGGCTTCAGGCCCTAATCTGGTTCCGGCATGGCACTCTGAGCCTCTGTTTAATTCCCCTTCCTGGTGGGAAATGAGAGTTAAATTTGCCCGTCCAGACACCTCCAGCTAGTCTGTCATTGGTTCTCCCTATTCCTGTTCACCTTCCGCAGAAATTGCAAACTGGGCCAAACAGGAGGTTAAAGGCACTGACTCTCCAAGTCGGGAGAGAGTAAAGCGTCTGGAATGTTGCACCCGAGCACCAGGGGACGAAAACTGACACATATTGGAACACGTCTCCCGATCACACGGTTGATCATACTCTGGGTTCCACATGCATGTTTTAGCTGAAGGAAGAATACCTTAAACCTGGAGAGTTGAGACCCGTGGAATGGGTACCATGCAATATGACTTCAAAGGGTCTTCATTTGCTCACCGAACCTCTCCAATCCTATCACTGCTGCGTTTATGCCCCTGTACACACGCTTGATTCTCTTTCGGAGACATAGAAGTCCATAGGTTTTAAGATACTTCCTAGTCAGGTACATTCTTAGGCATTTAATATGGGGTGTTGAGTCCATTTCGTTGAGCAAGGAGTAGCTCTTGTCTATTCCATATTTGACTTAAGGAACTTTATCTGTGCTCATTTCAATCTCTGGTTTTATGCAGCACCCCAACTCACCTTTCCCCTTAAGCAAGCATAAGTTGGGTTTCTAAATTTGAGACCCTGTTCTGTTTTGGAATTCAGTTCCTGTGTAGCCAAGTTTACATTCCGTGTATTAGTGATATCTTATGATGTTTCTTTTTCTGTGTGACTTATTTCAGTTAGAATCATCATACCTGAATCCACTCATTATGTTGCTACGGGCCTGATGACATAGATTTCATTGCTGAGTGATACTGCATTGTACGTAAGTACCACAACTTCTTTATCCATTTTTCACTTTCTGCGATATTGAACTTGTACCGTATATGAGGTTCTTGTAAACAGAGCCATCCCCAACTTTGGGGTGGCTGTGTCTTTTGATTTTAATTTCCCTAAGCTATAGGACCATAAGTTGAAGCGCCCTAGGCTCTGTTGCTTTGTTTTTTAGATGTTTCAGGAAACACCATACACTTCTCCCGAGTGGCTGTTGGCAATTGACATCCCGCCCATCAGCATAACAAGGCTCCCAGTTCTCCATGGCCTGTCCTGCCTTTCTGGATTTACACTTTTTTCAGATGGCCCTTTTGACCGGGGGGAAGTGAGACTTCATTGTAGTGCAGATTTCCTTTGCAAGCTTGCTTGGTTGGCCAAAAAGGGTGTATGCGTTTTTTCCTGAATATATTCAGGAAAAAACGCATACACGCTTTTTGGCCAAGTGCATCATTGTGGACGTTCTGCCTCTTTTCCTATGCTTTAAATGCAATTCCAGTCTACCTCCTGAAATCGGTTTCCTGCAATTCTGCCCTGCTTTCAAGTCCTCTTGGCAGCCTTACTTCAGTATATTTTTGGACGACAGCTATCATTTATAACTCTGCAGGTTTGTGAATTACAGTGCCCCTGAGCTCCTTTCTTCAACTCGCTTTCTCGTGAGCTGGCCACAACACCGCAGGATTGCTTCAGGCCCTAATCTGGTCCCGGCACGGCACGCTGAGCCTTTGGTTAATTCCTCTTCCTGGTGCGAAATGAGAGTTAAATTTGCCCGTCCAGACACCTCCAGCTAGTCTGTCATTGGTTCTCCCTATTCCTGTTCATCTTCCGCAGAAATTGCAAACTGGGCCAAACAGGAGGTTAAAGGCACTGACTCTCCAAGTCGGGAGAGTGTTAGTAAAGCGTCTGGAATGTTGCACCCGAGTACTAGGGGACGAAAACTGAGACATATTGGAACACGTCTCCCGATCACACGGTTGATCATACTCTGGGTTCCACATGCATGTTTTAGCTGAAGGAAGAATACCTTAAACCTGGAGAGTTGAGACCCGTGGAATGGGTACCATGCAATATGACTTCAAAGGGTCTTCATTTGCTCACCGAACCTCTCCAGTCCTATCACTGCTGCGTTTATGCCCCTGTACACACGCTTGATTCTCTTTCGGAGACATAGCAATCCATAGGTTTTAAGATACTTCCTAGTCAGGTACATTCTTAGGCGTTTAATATGGGGTGTTGAGTCCATTTCGTTGAGCAAGGAGTAGCTCTTGTCTATTCCATATTTGGCTTAAGGAACTTTATCTGTGCTCATTTCAATCTCTGGTTTTATGCAGCACCCCAACTCACCTTTCCCCTTAAGCAAGCATAAGTTGGGTTTCTAAATTTGAGACCCTGTTCTGTTTTGGAATTCAGTTCCTGTGTAGCCAAGTTTACATTCCGTGTATTAGTGATATCTTATGATGTTTCTTTTTCTGTGTGACTTATTTCAGTTAGAATCATCGTACCTGAATCCACTCATTATGCTGCTACGGGCCTGATGACATAGATTTCCTTGCTGAGTGATACTGCATTGTACGTAATTACCACAACTTCTTTATCCATTTTTCACTTTCTGCGATATTGAACTTGTACCGTAAACCAGGTTCTTGTAAACAGAGCCGTCCCAACCGTTGGGGTGGCTGTGTCTTTTTGATTTTAATTTCCCTAAGCTATAGGACCATAAGTGGAAGTGCCCTAGGCTCTGTTGCTTTGTTTTTTAGATGTTTCAGGAAACACCATACAGTTCTCCCGAGTGGCTGTTGGCAATTTACATCCCGCCCATCAGCATAACAAGGCTCCCACTTCTCCATGGCCTGTCCTGCCTTTCTGGATTTTACACTTTTTTCAGATGGCCCTTTTGACCGGGGGGAAGTGAGACTTCATTGTAGTGCAGATTTCCTTTGCAAGCTTGCTTGGTTGGCCAAAAAGGGCGTATGCGTTTTTTCCTGAATATATTCAGGAAAAAACGCATACGCCCTTTTTGGCCAAGTGCATCATTGTGGACGTTCTGCCTCTTTTCCTATGCTTTCAATGCAATTCCAGTCTACCTCCTGAAATCGGTTTCCTGCAATTCTGCCCCGCTTTCAAGTCCTCTTGGCAGCCTTACTTCAGTATATTTTTGGACGATAGCTGTCATTTATAACTCTGCAGGTTTGTGAATTACAGTGCCCCTGAGCTCCTTTCTTCAACTCGCTTTCTCGTGAGCTGGCCGCAACACCGCAGGATGGCTTCAGGCCCTAATCTGGTTCCGGCACGGCACGCTGAGCTTCTGTTTAATTCCTCTTCCTGGTGGGAAATGAGAGTTAAATTTGCCCGTCCAGACACCTCCAGCTAGTCTGTCATTGGTTCTCCCTATTCCTGTTCATCTTCTGCAGAAATTGCAAACTGGGCCAAACAGGAGGTTAAAGGCACTGACTCTCCAAGTCGGGAGAGTGTTAGTAAAGCATCTGGAATGTTGCACCCGAGTACCAGGGGACGAAAACTGAGACATATTTGAACACGTCTCCCGCTCACATGGTTGATCATACTCTGGGTTCCACATGCATGTTTTACCTGAAGGAAGAATACCTGAAACCTGGAAAGTTGAGACCCGTGGAATGGATACCATGCAATATGACTTCAAAGGGTCTTCATATGCTCACCGAACCTCTCCAATCCTATCACTGCTGCGTTTATGCCCCTGTACACACGCCTTATTCTCTTTCGGAGTCATAGCAGTCCATAGGTTTTAAGATACTTCCTAGTCAGGTACATTCTTAGGTGTTTAATATTGGGTGATGAGTCCGTTTCGTTGAGCAAGGAGTAGCTGTTGTCTGTTCCATATTTGGCTTAAGGAACTTTATCTGTGCTCATTTCAATCTCTGGTTTTATGCAGCACCCCAACTCACCTTTCCCCTTAAGCAAGCATAAGTTGGTTTTCTAAATTTGAGACCCTGTTCTGTTTTGTAATTCAGTTCCTGTGTAGCCAAGGTTACATTCCGTGTATTAGTGATATCTTATGATGTTTCTTTTTCTGTGTGACTTATTTCAGTTAGAATCATCGTACCTGAATCCACTCATTATGCTGCTACCGGCCTGATGACATTGATTTCATTGCTGAGTGATACTGCATTGTACGTAAGTACCACAACTTCTTTATCCATTTTTCACTTCCTGCGATATTGAACTTGTACCGTAAACCAGGTTCTTGTAAACAGAGCCGACCCAACCTTTGGGGTGGCTGTGTCTTTTTGATTTTAATTTCCCTAAGCTATAGGACCATAAGTGGAAGTGCCCTAGGCTCTGTTGCTTTGTTTTTTAGATGTTTCAGGAAACACCATACACTTCTCCCGATTGGCTGTTGGCAATTGACATCCCGCCCATCAGCATAACAAGGCTCCCAGTTCTCCATGGCCTGTCCTGCCTTTCTGGATTTTACACTTTTTTCAGATGGCCCTTTTGACCGGGGGGAAGTGAGACTTCATTGTAGTGCAGATTTCCTTTGCAAGCTTGCTTGGTTGGCCAAAAAGGGCGTATGCGTTTTTTCCTGAATATATTCAGGAAAAAACGCATACGCCCTTTTTGGCCAAGTGCATCATTGTGGACGTTCTGCCTCTTTTCCTATGCTTTCAATGCAATTCCAGTCTACCTCCTGAAATCGGTTTCCTGCAATTCTGCCCCGCTTTCAAGTCCTCTTGGCAGCCTTACTTCAGTATATTTTTGGACGATAGCTGTCATTTATAACTCTGCAGGTTTGTGAATTACAGTGCCCCTGAGCTCCTTTCTTCAACTCGCTTTCTCGTGAGCTGGCCGCAACACCGCAGGATGGCTTCAGGCCCTAATCTTGTTCCGGCATGGCACGCTGAGCCTTTGGTTAATTCCACTTCCTGGTGGGAAATGAGAGTTAAATTTGCCCGTCCAGACACCTCCAGCTAGTCTCTCATTGGTTCTCCCTATTCCTGTTCATCTTCCGCAGAAATTGCAAACTGGGCCAAACAGGAGGTTAAAGGCACTGACTCTCCAAGTCGGGAGAGTGTTAGTAAAGCGTCTGGAATGTTGCACCCGAGTACCAGGGGACGAAAACTGACACATATTGGAACACGTCTCCCGCTCACACGGTTGATCATACTCTGGGTTCCACATGCATGTTTTAGCTGAAGGAAGAATACCTTAAACCTGGAAAGTTGAGACCCGTGGAATGGGTACCATGCAATATGACTTCAAAGGGTCTTCATTTGCTCACCGAACCTCTCCAATCCTATCACTGCTGCGTTTATGCCCCTGTACACACGCTTGGTTCTCTTTCGGAGACATAGCAATCCATAGGTTTTAAGATACTTCCTAGTCAGGTACATGCTTAGGCGTTTAATATGGGGTGTTGAGTCCATTTCCTTGGGCAAGGAGTAGCTCTTGTCTATTCCATATTTGGCTTAGGGAACTTTATCTGTGCTCATTTCAATCTCTGGTTTTATGCAGCACCCCAACTCACCTTTCCCCTTAAGCAAGCGTAAGTTGGGTTTCTATATTTGAGACCCTGTTGTGTTTTGTAATTCAGTTCCTGTGTAGCCAAGGTTACATTCCGTGTATTAGTGATATCTTATGATGTTTCTTTTTCTGTGTGACTTATTTCAGTTAGAATCATCATACCTGAATCCACTCATTATGCTGCTACGGGCCTGATGACATAGATTTCCTTGCTGAGTGATATTGCATTGTACGTATGTACCACAACTTCTTTATCCATTTTTCACTTTCTGCGATATTGAACTTGTACCGTAAACCAGGTTCTTGTAAACAGAGCCGTCCCAACCTTTGGGGTGGCTGTGTCTTTTTGATTTTAATTTCCCTAAGCTATAGGACCATAAGTGGAAATGCCCTAGGCTCCGTTGCTTTGTTTTTTAGATGTTTCAGGAAACACCATACAGTTCTCCCGAGTGGCTGTTGGCAATTTACATCCCGCCCATCAGCATAACAAGGCTCCCAGTTCTCCATGGCCTGTCCTGCCTTTCTGGATTTTACACTTTTTTCAGATGGCCCTTTTGACCGGCGGGAAGTGAGACTTCATTGTAGTGCAGATTTCCTTTGCAAGCTTGCTTGGTTGGCCAAAAAGGGCGTATGCGTTTTTTCCTGAATATATTCAGGAAAAAACGCATACGCCCTTTTTGGCCAAGTGCATCATTGTGGACGTTCTGCCTCTTTTCCTATGCTTTCAATGCAATTCCAGTCTACCTCCTGAAATCGGTTTCCTGCAATTCTGCCCCGCTTTCAAGTCCTCTTGGCAGCCTTACTTCAGTATATTTTTGGACGATAGCTGTCATTTATAACTCTGCAGGTTTGTGAATTACAGTGCCCCTGAGCTCCTTTCTTCAACTCGCTTTCTCGTGAGCTGGCCGCAACACCGCAGGATGGCTTCAGGCCCTAATCTGGTTCCGGCACGGCACGCTGAGCCTTTGGTTAATTCCACTTCCTGGTGGGAAATGAGAGTTAAATTTGCCCGTCCAGACACCTCCAGCTAGTCTGTCATTGGTTCTCCCTATTCCTGTTCATCTTCCGCAGAAATTGCAAACTGGGCCAAACAGGAGGTTAAAGGCACTGACTCTCCAAGTCGGGAGAGTGTTAGTAAAGCGTCTGGAATGTTGCACCCGAGTACTAGGGGACGAAAACTGAGACATATTGGAACACGTCTCCCGATCACACGGTTGATCATACTCTGGGTTCCACATGCATGTTTTAGCTGAAGGAAGAATACCTTAAACCTGGAGAGTTGAGACCCGTGGAATCGGTACCATGCAATATGACTTCAAAGGGTCTTCATTTGCTCACCGAACCTCTCCAATCCTATCACTGCTGCGTTTATGCCCCTGTACACACACTTGATTCTCTTTCAGAGACATAGCAATCCATAGGTTTTAAGATACTTCCTAGTCAGGTACACTCTTAGGCATTTAATATGGGGTGTTGAGTCCATTTCGTTGAGCAAGGAGTAGCTCTTGTCTATTCCATATTTGGCTTAAGGAACTTTATCTGTGCTCATTTCAATCTCTGGTTTTATGCAGCACCCCAACTCACCTTTCCCCTTAAGCACGCATAAGTTGGGTTTCTAAATTTGAGACCCTGTTCTGTTTTGGAATTCAGTTCCTGTGTAGCCAAGTTTACATTCCGTGTATTAGTGATATCCTATGATGTTTCTTTTTCTGTGTGACTTATTTCAGTAAGAATCATCATACCTGAATCCACTCATTATGCTGCTACGGGCCTGATGACATAGATTTCATTGCTGAGTGATATTGCATTGTACGTAAGTACCACAACTTCTTTATCCATTTTTCACTTTCTGCGATATTGAACTTGTACCGTAAACCAGGTTCTTGTAAACAGAGCCGTCTCAATCTTTGGGGTGGCTGTGTCTTTTTGATTTTAATTTCCCTAAGCTATAGGACCATAAGTGGAAGTGCCCTAGGCTCTGTTGCTTTGTTTTTTAGATGTTTCAGGAAACACCATACACTTCTCCCGAGTGGCTGTTGGCAATTTACATCCCGCCCATCAGCATAACAAGGCTCCCAGTTCTCCATGGCCTGTCCTGCCTTTCTGGATTTTACACTTTTTTCAGATGGCCCTTTTGACCGGGGGGAAGTGAGACTTCACTGTAGTGCAGATTTCATTTGCAAGCTTGCTTGGTTGGCCAAAAAGGGCGTATGCGTTTTTTCCTGAATATATTCAGGAAAAAACGCATACGCCCTTTTTGGCCAAGTGCATCATTGTGGACGTTCTGCCTCTTTTCCTATGCTTTAAATGCAATTCCAGTCTACCTCCTGAAATCGGTTTCCTGCAATTCTGCCCCGCTTTCAAGTCCTCTTGGCAGCCTTACTTCAGTATATTTTTGGACGATAGCTGTCATTTATAACTCTGCAGGTTTGTGAATTACAGTGCCCCTGAGCTCCTTTCTTCAACTCGCTTTCTCGTTAGCTGGCCGCAACACCGCAGGATGGCTTCAGGCCCTAATCTGGTTCCGGCATGGCACTCTGAGCCTCTGTTTAATTCCCCTTCCTGGTGGGAAATGAGAGTTAAATTTGCCCGTCCAGACACCTCCAGCTAGTCTGTCATTGGTTCTCCCTATTCCTGTTCACCTTCCGCAGAAATTGCAAACTGGGCCAAACAGGAGGTTAAAGGCACTGACTCTCCAAGTCGGGAGAGAGTAAAGCGTCTGGAATGTTGCACCCGAGCACCAGGGGACGAAAACTGACACATATTGGAACACGTCTCCCGATCACACGGTTGATCATACTCTGGGTTCCACATGCATGTTTTAGCTGAAGGAAGAATACCTTAAACCTGGAGAGTTGAGACCCGTGGAATGGGTACCATGCAATATGACTTCAAAGGGTCTTCATTTGCTCACCGAACCTCTCCAATCCTATCACTGCTGCGTTTATGCCCCTGTACACACGCTTGATTCTCTTTCGGAGACATAGAAGTCCATAGGTTTTAAGATACTTCCTAGTCAGGTACATTCTTAGGCATTTAATATGGGGTGTTGAGTCCATTTCGTTGAGCAAGGAGTAGCTCTTGTCTATTCCATATTTGACTTAAGGAACTTTATCTGTGCTCATTTCAATCTCTGGTTTTATGCAGCACCCCAACTCACCTTTCCCCTTAAGCAAGCATAAGTTGGGTTTCTAAATTTGAGACCCTGTTCTGTTTTGGAATTCAGTTCCTGTGTAGCCAAGTTTACATTCCGTGTATTAGTGATATCTTATGATGTTTCTTTTTCTGTGTGACTTATTTCAGTTAGAATCATCATACCTGAATCCACTCATTATGTTGCTACGGGCCTGATGACATAGATTTCATTGCTGAGTGATACTGCATTGTACGTAAGTACCACAACTTCTTTATCCATTTTTCACTTTCTGCGATATTGAACTTGTACCGTATATGAGGTTCTTGTAAACAGAGCCATCCCCAACTTTGGGGTGGCTGTGTCTTTTGATTTTAATTTCCCTAAGCTATAGGACCATAAGTTGAAGCGCCCTAGGCTCTGTTGCTTTGTTTTTTAGATGTTTCAGGAAACACCATACACTTCTCCCGAGTGGCTGTTGGCAATTTACATCCCGCCCATCAGCATAACAAGGCTCCCAGTTCTCCATGGCCTGTCCTGCCTTTCTGGATTTACACTTTTTTCAGATGGCCCTTTTGACCGGGGGGAAGTGAGACTTCATTGTAGTGCAGATTTCCTTTGCAAGCTTGCTTGGTTGGCCAAAAAGGGTGTATGCGTTTTTTCCTGAATATATTCAGGAAAAAACGCATACACGCTTTTTGGCCAAGTGCATCATTGTGGACGTTCTGCCTCTTTTCCTATGCTTTCAATGCAATTCCAGTCTACCTCCTGAAATCGGTTTCCTGCAATTCTGCCCTGCTTTCAAGTCCTCTTGGCAGCCTTACTTCAGTATATTTTTGGACGACAGCTATCATTTATAACTCTGCAGGTTTGTGAATTACAGTGCCCCTGAGCTCCTTTCTTCAACTCGCTTTCTCGTGAGCTGGCCGCAACACCGCAGGATGGCTTCAGGCCCTAATCTGGTTCCGGCACGGCACGCTGAGCCTTTGGTTAATTCCACTTCCTGGTGGGAAATGAGAGTTAAATTTGCCCGTCCAGACACCTCCAGCTAGTCTGTCATTGGTTCTCCCTATTCCTGTTCATCTTCCGCAGAAATTGCAAACTGGGCCAAACAGGAGGTTAAAGGCACTGACTCTCCAAGTCGGGAGAGTGTTAGTAAAGCGTCTGGAATGTTGCACCCGAGTACTAGGGGACGAAAACTGAGACATATTGGAACACGTCTCCCGATCACACGGTTGATCATACTCTGGGTTCCACATGCATGTTTTAGCTGAAGGAAGAATGCCTTAAACCTGGAGAGTTGAGACCCGTGGAATGGGTACCATGCAATATGACTTCAAAGGGTCTTCATTTGCTCACCGAACTTCTCCAGTCCTATCAGTGCTGCGTTTATGCCCCTGTACACACGCTTGATTCTCTTTCGGAGACATAGCAATCCATAGGTTTTAAGATACTTCCTAGTCAGGTACACTCTTAGGCATTTAATATGGGGTGTTGAGTCCATTTCGTTGAGCAAGGAGTAGCTCTTGTCTATTCCATATTTGGCTTAAGGAACTTTATCTGTGCTCATTTCAATCTCTGGTTTTATGTAGCACCCCAACTCACCTTTCCCCTTAAGCACGCATAAGTTGGGTTTCTAAATTTGAGACCCTGTTCTGTTTTGGAATTCAGTTCCTGTGTAGCCAAGTTTACATTCCGTGTATTAGTGATATCCTATGATGTTTCTTTTTCTGTGTGACTTATTTCAGTAAGAATCATCATACCTGAATCCACTCATTATGCTGCTACGGGCCTGATGACATAGATTTCATTGCTGAGTGATATTGCATTGTACGTAAGTACCACAACTTCTTTATCCATTTTTCACTTTCTGCGATATTGAACTTGTACCGTAAACCAGGTTCTTGTAAACAGAGCCGTCTCAATCTTTGGGGTGGCTGTGTCTTTTTGATTTTAATTTCCCTAAGCTATAGGACCATAAGTGGAAGTGCCCTAGGCTCTGTTGCTTTGTTTTTTAGATGTTTCAGGAAACACCATACACTTCTCCCGAGTGGCTGTTGGCAATTTACATCCCGCCCATCAGCATAACAAGGCTCCCAGTTCTCCATGGCCTGTCCTGCCTTTCTGGATTTTACACTTTTTTCAGATGGCCCTTTTGACCGGGGGGAAGTGAGACTTCACTGTAGTGCAGATTTCCTTTGCAAGCTTGCTTGGTTGGCCAAAAAGGGCGTATGCGTTTTTTCCTGAATATATTCAGGAAAAAACGCATACGCCCTTTTTGGCCAAGTGCATCATTGTGGACGTTCTGCCTCTTTTCCTATGCTTTAAATGCAATTCCAGTCTACCTCCTGAAATCGGTTTCCTGCAATTCTGCCCCGCTTTCAAGTCCTCTTGGCAGCCTTACTTCAGTATATTTTTGGACGATAGCTGTCATTTATAACTCTGCAGGTTTGTGAATTACAGTGCCCCTGAGCTCCTTTCTTCAACTCGCTTTCTCGTTAGCTGGCCGCAACACCGCAGGATGGCTTCAGGCCCTAATCTGGTTCCGGCATGGCACTCTGAGCCTCTGTTTAATTCCCCTTCCTGGTGGGAAATGAGAGTTAAATTTGCCCGTCCAGACACCTCCAGCTAGTCTGTCATTGGTTCTCCCTATTCCTGTTCACCTTCCGCAGAAATTGCAAACTGGGCCAAACAGGAGGTTAAAGGCACTGACTCTCCAAGTCGGGAGAGAGTAAAGCGTCTGGAATGTTGCACCCGAGCACCAGGGGACGAAAACTGACACATATTGGAACACGTCTCCCGATCACACGGTTGATCATACTCTGGGTTCCACATGCATGTTTTAGCTGAAGGAAGAATACCTTAAACCTGGAGAGTTGAGACCCGTGGAATGGGTACCATGCAATATGACTTCAAAGGGTCTTCATTTGCTCACCGAACCTCTCCAATCCTATCACTGCTGCGTTTATGCCCCTGTACACACGCTTGATTCTCTTTCGGAGACATAGAAGTCCATAGGTTTTAAGATACTTCCTAGTCAGGTACATTCTTAGGCATTTAATATGGGGTGTTGAGTCCATTTCGTTGAGCAAGGAGTAGCTCTTGTCTATTCCATATTTGACTTAAGGAACTTTATCTGTGCTCATTTCAATCTCTGGTTTTATGCAGCACCCCAACTCACCTTTCCCCTTAAGCAAGCATAAGTTGGGTTTCTAAATTTGAGACCCTGTTCTGTTTTGGAATTCAGTTCCTGTGTAGCCAAGTTTACATTCCGTGTATTAGTGATATCTTATGATGTTTCTTTTTCTGTGTGACTTATTTCAGTTAGAATCATCATACCTGAATCCACTCATTATGTTGCTACGGGCCTGATGACATAGATTTCATTGCTGAGTGATACTGCATTGTACGTAAGTACCACAACTTCTTTATCCATTTTTCACTTTCTGCGATATTGAACTTGTACCGTATATGAGGTTCTTGTAAACAGAGCCATCCCCAACTTTGGGGTGGCTGTGTCTTTTGATTTTAATTTCCCTAAGCTATAGGACCATAAGTTGAAGCGCCCTAGGCTCTGTTGCTTTGTTTTTTAGATGTTTCAGGAAACACCATACACTTCTCCCGAGTGGCTGTTGGCAATTGACATCCCGCCCATCAGCATAACAAGGCTCCCAGTTCTCCATGGCCTGTCCTGCCTTTCTGGATTTACACTTTTTTCAGATGGCCCTTTTGACCGGGGGGAAGTGAGACTTCATTGTAGTGCAGATTTCCTTTGCAAGCTTGCTTGGTTGGCCAAAAAGGGTGTATGCGTTTTTTCCTGAATATATTCAGGAAAAAACGCATACACGCTTTTTGGCCAAGTGCATCATTGTGGACGTTCTGCCTCTTTTCCTATGCTTTAAATGCAATTCCAGTCTACCTCCTGAAATCGGTTTCCTGCAATTCTGCCCTGCTTTCAAGTCCTCTTGGCAGCCTTACTTCAGTATATTTTTGGACGACAGCTATCATTTATAACTCTGCAGGTTTGTGAATTACAGTGCCCCTGAGCTCCTTTCTTCAACTCGCTTTCTCGTGAGCTGGCCACAACACCGCAGGATTGCTTCAGGCCCTAATCTGGTCCCGGCACGGCACGCTGAGCCTTTGGTTAATTCCTCTTCCTGGTGCGAAATGAGAGTTAAATTTGCCCGTCCAGACACCTCCAGCTAGTCTGTCATTGGTTCTCCCTATTCCTGTTCATCTTCCGCAGAAATTGCAAACTGGGCCAAACAGGAGGTTAAAGGCACTGACTCTCCAAGTCGGGAGAGTGTTAGTAAAGCGTCTGGAATGTTGCACCCGAGTACTAGGGGACGAAAACTGAGACATATTGGAACACGTCTCCCGATCACACGGTTGATCATACTCTGGGTTCCACATGCATGTTTTAGCTGAAGGAAGAATACCTTAAACCTGGAGAGTTGAGACCCGTGGAATGGGTACCATGCAATATGACTTCAAAGGGTCTTCATTTGCTCACCGAACCTCTCCAGTCCTATCACTGCTGCGTTTATGCCCCTGTACACACGCTTGATTCTCTTTCGGAGACATAGCAATCCATAGGTTTTAAGATACTTCCTAGTCAGGTACATTCTTAGGCGTTTAATATGGGGTGTTGAGTCCATTTCGTTGAGCAAGGAGTAGCTCTTGTCTATTCCATATTTGGCTTAAGGAACTTTATCTGTGCTCATTTCAATCTCTGGTTTTATGCAGCACCCCAACTCACCTTTCCCCTTAAGCAAGCATAAGTTGGGTTTCTAAATTTGAGACCCTGTTCTGTTTTGGAATTCAGTTCCTGTGTAGCCAAGTTTACATTCCGTGTATTAGTGATATCTTATGATGTTTCTTTTTCTGTGTGACTTATTTCAGTTAGAATCATCGTACCTGAATCCACTCATTATGCTGCTACGGGCCTGATGACATAGATTTCCTTGCTGAGTGATACTGCATTGTACGTAATTACCACAACTTCTTTATCCATTTTTCACTTTCTGCGATATTGAACTTGTACCGTAAACCAGGTTCTTGTAAACAGAGCCGTCCCAACCGTTGGGGTGGCTGTGTCTTTTTGATTTTAATTTCCCTAAGCTATAGGACCATAAGTGGAAGTGCCCTAGGCTCTGTTGCTTTGTTTTTTAGATGTTTCAGGAAACACCATACAGTTCTCCCGAGTGGCTGTTGGCAATTTACATCCCGCCCATCAGCATAACAAGGCTCCCACTTCTCCATGGCCTGTCCTGCCTTTCTGGATTTTACACTTTTTTCAGATGGCCCTTTTGACCGGGGGGAAGTGAGACTTCATTGTAGTGCAGATTTCCTTTGCAAGCTTGCTTGGTTGGCCAAAAAGGGCGTATGCGTTTTTTCCTGAATATATTCAGGAAAAAACGCATACGCCCTTTTTGGCCAAGTGCATCATTGTGGACGTTCTGCCTCTTTTCCTATGCTTTCAATGCAATTCCAGTCTACCTCCTGAAATCGGTTTCCTGCAATTCTGCCCCGCTTTCAAGTCCTCTTGGCAGCCTTACTTCAGTATATTTTTGGACGATAGCTGTCATTTATAACTCTGCAGGTTTGTGAATTACAGTGCCCCTGAGCTCCTTTCTTCAACTCGCTTTCTCGTGAGCTGGCCGCAACACCGCAGGATGGCTTCAGGCCCTAATCTGGTTCCGGCACGGCACGCTGAGCTTCTGTTTAATTCCTCTTCCTGGTGGGAAATGAGAGTTAAATTTGCCCGTCCAGACACCTCCAGCTAGTCTGTCATTGGTTCTCCCTATTCCTGTTCATCTTCTGCAGAAATTGCAAACTGGGCCAAACAGGAGGTTAAAGGCACTGACTCTCCAAGTCGGGAGAGTGTTAGTAAAGCATCTGGAATGTTGCACCCGAGTACCAGGGGACGAAAACTGAGACATATTTGAACACGTCTCCCGCTCACATGGTTGATCATACTCTGGGTTCCACATGCATGTTTTACCTGAAGGAAGAATACCTGAAACCTGGAAAGTTGAGACCCGTGGAATGGATACCATGCAATATGACTTCAAAGGGTCTTCATATGCTCACCGAACCTCTCCAATCCTATCACTGCTGCGTTTATGCCCCTGTACACACGCTTGATTCTCTTTCGGAGTCATAGCAGTCCGTAGGTTTTAAGATACTTCCTAGTCAGGTACATTCTTAGGCGTTTAATATGGGGTGTTGAGTCCATTTCGTTGAGCAACGAGTAACTCTTGTCTATTCCATATTTGGCTTAAGGAAGTTTATCTGTGCTCATTTCAATCTCTGCTTTTATGCAGCACCCCAACTCACCTTTCCCCTTAAGGAAGCATAAGTTGGTTTTCTTAAATTGAGACCCTGTTCTGTTTTGTAATTCAGTTCCTGTGTAGCCAAGTTTACATTCCGTGTATTAGTGATATCTTATGATGTTTCTTTTTCTGTGTGACTTATTTCAGTTAGAATCATCATACCTGAATCCACTCATTATGCTGCTACGGGCCTGATGACATAGATTTCCTTGCTGAGTGATATTGCATTGTACGTAAGTACCACAACTTCTTTATCCATTTTTCACTTTCTGCGATATTGAACTTGTACCATAAATCAGGTTCTTGTAAACAGAGCCGTCCCAAGCGTTGGGGTGGCTGTGTCTTTTTGATTTTAATTTCCCTAAGCTATAGGACCATAAGTGGAAGTGCCCTAGGCTCTGTTGCTTTGTTTTTTAGATGTTTCAGGAAACACCATACACTTCTCCCGAGTGGCTGTTGGCAATTTACATACCGCCCATCAGCATAACAAGGCTCCCAGTTCTCCATGGCCTGTCCTGCCTTTCTGGATTTTACACTTTTTTCAGATGGCCCTTTTGACCGGGGGGAAGTGAGACTTCATTGTAGTGCAGATTTCCTTTGCAAGCTTGCATGGTTGGCCAAAAAGGGCGTATGCGTTTTTTCCTGAATATATTCAGGAAAAAACGCATACGCCCTTTTTGGCCAAGTGCATCATTGTGGACGTTCTGCCTCTTTTCCTATGCTTTAAATGCAATTCCAGTCTACCTCCTGAAATCGGTTTCCTGCAATTCTGCCCCGCTTTCAAGTCCTCTTGGCAGCCTTACTTCAGTATATTTTTGGACGATAGCTGTCATTTATAACTCTGCAGGTTTGTGAATTACAGTGCCCCTGAGCTCCTTTCTTCAACTCGCTTTCTCGTGAGCTGGCCGCAACACCGCAGGATGGCTTCAGGCCCTAATCTGGTTCCGGCACGGCACGCTGAGCCTCTGTTTAATTCCTCTTCCTGGTGGGAAATGAGAGTTAAATTTGCCCGTCCAGACACCTCCAGCTAGTCTGTCATTGGTTCTCCCTATTCCTGTTCATCTTCCGCAGAAATTGCAAACTGGGCCAAACAGGAGGTTAAAGGCACTGACTCTCCAAGTCGGGAGAGTGTTAGTAAAGCGTCTGGAATGTTGCACCCGAGTACCAGGGGACGAAAACTGACACATATTGGAACACGTCTCCCGCTCACACGGTTGATCATACTCTGGGTTCCACATGCATGTTTTAGCTGAAGGAAGAATACCTTAAACCTGGAGAGTTGAGACCCGTGGAATGGGTACCATGCAATATGACATCAAAGGGTCTTCATTTGCTCACCGAACCTCTCCAGTCCTATCACTGCTGCGTTTATGCCCCTGTACACATGCTTGATTCTCCTTAGGAGACATAGCAATCCATAGGTTTTAAGATACTTCCTAGTCAGGTATATTCTTAGGTGTTTAATACGGGGTGTTGAATCCATTTCGTTGAGCAAGGAGTAGCTCTTGTCTATTCCATATTTGGCTTAAAGAACTTTATCTGTGCTCATTTCAATCTCTGGTTTTATGCATTACCCCAACTCACCTTTCCCCTTAAGCAAGCATAAGTTGGGTTTCTAAATTTGTGACCCTGTTCTGTTTTGTAATTCAGTTCCTGTGTAGCCAAGTTTACATTCCGTGTATTAGTGATATCTTATGATGTTTCTTTTTCTGTGTGACTTATTTCAGTTAGAATCATCATACCTGAATCCACTCATTATGCTGCTACGGGCCTGATGACATAGATTTCATTGCTGAGTGATACTGCATTGTACGTAAGTACCACAACTTCTTTATCCATTTTTCACTTTCTGCAATATTGAACTTGTACCGTAAACCAGGTTCTTGTAAACAGAGCCATCCCAACCTTTGGGGTGGCTGTGTCTTTTTGATTTTAATTTCCCTAAGCTATAGGACCATAAGTGGAAGTGCCCTAGGCTCTGTTGCTTTGTTTTTTAGATGTTTCAGGAAACACCATACACTTCTCCCGAGTGGCTGTTGGCAATTTACATCCCGCCCATCAGCATAACAAGGCTCCTAGTTCTCCATGGCCTGTCCTGCCTTTCTGGATTTTACACTTTTTTCAGATGGCCCTTTTGACCGGGGGGAAGTGAGACTTCATTGTAGTGCAGATTTCCTTTGCAAGCTTGCTTGGTTGGCCAAAAAGGGCGTATGCGTTTTTTCCTGAATATATTCAGGAAAAAACGCATACGCCCTTTTTGGCCAAGTGCATCATTGTGGACGTTCTGCCTCTTTTCCTATGCTTTAAATGCAATTCCAGTCTACCTCCTGAAATCGGTTTCCTGCAATTCTGCCCCGCTTTCAAGTCCTCTTGGCAGCCTTACTTCAGTATATTTTTGGACGATAGCTGTCATTTATAACTCTGCAGGTTTGTGAATTACAGGGCCCCTGAGCTCCTTTCTTCAACTCGCTTTCTCGTGAGCTGGCCGCAACACCGCAGGATGGCTTCAGGCCCTAATCTGGTTCCGGCACGGCACGCTGAGCCTTTGGTTAATTCCTCTTCCTGGTGGGAAATGAGAGTTAAATTTGCCCGTCCAGACACCTCCAGCTAGTCTGTCATTGGTTCTCCCTATTCCTGTTCATCTTCCGTAGAAATTGCAAACTGGGCCAATCAGGAGGTTAAAGGCACTGACTCTCCAAGTCGGGAGAGTGTTAGTAAAGCATCTGGAATGTTGCACCCGAGTACCAGGGGACGAAAACTGACACATATTGGAACACGTCTCCCGATCACACGGTTGATCATACTCTGGGTTCCACATGCATGTTTTAGCTGAAGGAAGAATACCTTAAACCTGGAGAGTTGAGACCCGTGGAATGGGTACCATGCAATATGACTTCAAAGGGTCTTCATTTGCTCACCGAACCTCTCCAGTCCTATCACTGCTGCGTTTATGCCCCTGTACACACGCTTGATTCTCTTTCGGAGACATAGCAATCCATAGGTTTTAAGATACTTCCTAGTCAGGTACATTCTTAGGTGTTTAATATGGGGTGTTGAGTCCATTTCGTTGAGCAAGGAGTAGCTCTTGTCTATTCCATATTTGGCTTAAGGAACTTTATCTGTGCTCATTTCAATCTCTGGTTTTATGCAGCACCCCAACTCACCTTTCCCCTTAAGCAAGCATAAGTTGGGTTTCTAAATTTGAGACCCTGTTCTGTTTTGTAATTCAGTTCCTGTGTAGCCAAGTTTACATTCCGTGTATTAGTGATATCTTATGATGTTTCTTTTTCTGTGTGACTTATTTCAGTTAGAATCATCATACCTGAATCCACTCATTATGCTGCTACGGGCTTGATGACATAGATTTCATTGCTGAGTGATACTGCATTGTACGTAAGTACCACAACTTCTTTATCCATTTTTCACTTTCTGCGATATTGAACTTGTACCGTAAACCAGGTTCTTGTAAACAGAGCCGTCC
Source organism: Lagenorhynchus albirostris (assembly GCF_949774975.1). NCBI lineage: Eukaryota > Metazoa > Chordata > Mammalia > Artiodactyla > Delphinidae > Lagenorhynchus > Lagenorhynchus albirostris. The sequence continues at coordinate 96,149 of NW_026783322.1, read as the reverse complement.
CAACCGTTGGGGTGGCTGTGTCTTTTTGATTTTAATTTCCCTAAGCTATAGGACCATAAGTGGAAGCGCCCTAGGCTCTGTTGCTTTGTTTTTTAGATGTTTCAGGAAACACCATACACTTCTCCCGAGTGGCTGTTGGCAATTTACATCCCGCCCATCAGCATAACAAGGCTCCCAGTTCTCCATGGCCTGTCCTGCCTTTCTGGATTTTACACTTTTTTCAGATGGCCCTTTTGACCGGGGGGAAGTGAGACTTCATTGTAGTGCAGATTTCCTTTGCAAGCTTGCTTGGTTGGCCAAAAAGGGCGTATGCGTTTTTTCCTGAATATATTCAGGAAAAAACGCATACGCCCTTTTTGGCCAAGTGCATCATTGTGGACGTTCTGCCTCTTTTCCTATGCTTTAAATGCAATTCCAGTCTACCTCCTGAAATCGGTTTCCTGCAATTCTGCCCCGCTTTCAAGTCCTCTTGGCAGCCTTACTTCAGTATATTTTTGGACGATAGCTGTCATTTATAACTCTGCAGGTTTGTGAATTACAGTGCCCCTGAGCTCCTTTCTTCAACTCGCTTTCTCGTGAGCTGGCCGCAACACCGCAGGATGGCTTCAGGCCCTAATCTGGTTCCGGCACGGCACGCTGAGCCTCTGTTTAATTCCTCTTCCTGGTGGGAAATGAGAGTTAAATTTGCCCGTCCAGACACCTCCAGCTAGTCTGTCATTGGTTCTCCCTATTCCTGTTCATCTTCCGCAGAAATTGCAAACTGGGCCAAACAGGAGGTTAAAGGCACTGACTCTCCAAGTCGGGAGAGTGTTAGTAAAGCGTCTGGAATGTTGCACCCGAGTACCAGGGGACGAAAACTGACACATATTGGAACACGTCTCCCGCTCACACGGTTGATCATACTCTGGGTTCCACATGCATGTTTTAGCTGAAGGAAGAATACCTTAAACCTGGAGAGTTGAGACCCGTGGAATGGGTACCATGCAATATGACATCAAAGGGTCTTCATTTGCTCACCGAACCTCTCCAGTCCTATCACTGCTGCGTTTATGCCCCTGTACACATGCTTGATTCTCCTTAGGAGACATAGCAATCCATAGGTTTTAAGATACTTCCTAGTCAGGTATATTCTTAGGTGTTTAATACGGGGTGTTGAATCCATTTCGTTGAGCAAGGAGTAGCTCTTGTCTATTCCATATTTGGCTTAAAGAACTTTATCTGTGCTCATTTCAATCTCTGGTTTTATGCATTACCCCAACTCACCTTTCCCCTTAAGCAAGCATAAGTTGGGTTTCTAAATTTGTGACCCTGTTCTGTTTTGTAATTCAGTTCCTGTGTAGCCAAGTTTACATTCCGTGTATTAGTGATATCTTATGATGTTTCTTTTTCTGTGTGACTTATTTCAGTTAGAATCATCATACCTGAATCCACTCATTATGCTGCTACGGGCCTGATGACATAGATTTCATTGCTGAGTGATACTGCATTGTACGTAAGTACCACAACTTCTTTATCCATTTTTCACTTTCTGCAATATTGAACTTGTACCGTAAACCAGGTTCTTGTAAACAGAGCCGTCCCAACCTTTGGGGTGGCTGTGTCTTTTTGATTTTAATTTCCCTAAGCTATAGGACCATAAGTGGAAGTGCCCTAGGCTCTGTTGCTTTGTTTTTTAGATGTTTCAGGAAACACCATACACTTCTCCCGAGTGGCTGTTGGCAATTTACATCCCGCCCATCAGCATAACAAGGCTCCTAGTTCTCCATGGCCTGTCCTGCCTTTCTGGATTTTACACTTTTTTCAGATGGCCCTTTTGACCGGGGGGAAGTGAGACTTCATTGTAGTGCAGATTTCATTTGCAAGCTTGCTTGGTTGGCCAAAAAGGGCGTATGCGTTTTTTCCTGAATATATTCAGGAAAAAACGCATACGCCCTTTTTGGCCAAGTGCATCATTGTGGACGTTCTGCCTCTTTTCCTATGCTTTAAATGCAATTCCAGTCTACCTCCTGAAATCGGTTTCCTGCAATTCTGCCCCGCTTTCAAGTCCTCTTGGCAGCCTTACTTCAGTATATTTTTGGACGATAGCTGTCATTTATAACTCTGCAGGTTTGTGAATTACAGTGCCCCTGAGCTCCTTTCTTCAACTCGCTTTCTCGTGAGCTGGCCGCAACACCGCAGGATGGCTTCAGGCCCTAATCTGGTTCCGGCACGGCACGCTGAGCCTTTGGTTAATTCCTCTTCCTGGTGGAAAATGAGAGTTAAATTTGCCCGTCCAGACACCTCCAGCTAGTCTGTCATTGGTTCTCCCTATTCCTGTTCATCTTCCGCAGAAATTGCAAACTGGGCCAATCAGGAGGTTAAAGGCACTGACTCTCCAAGTCGGGAGAGTGTTAGTAAAGCATCTGGAATGTTGCACCCGAGTACCAGGGGACGAAAACTGACACATATTGGAACACGTCTCCCGCTCACATGGTTGATCATACTCTGGGTTCCACATGCATGTTTTAGCTGAAGGAAGAATACCTTAAACCTGGAGAGTTGAGACCCGTGGAATGGGTACCATGCAATATGACTTCAAAGGGTCTTCATTTGCTCACCGAACCTCTCCAGTCCTATCACTGCTGCGTTTATGCCCCTGTACACACGCTTGATTCTCTTTCGGAGACATAGCAATCCATAGGTTTTAAGATACTTCCTAGTCAGGTACATTCTTAGGTGTTTAATATGGGGTGTTGAGTCCATTTCGTTGAGCAAGGAGTAGCTCTTGTCTATTCCATATTTGGCTTAAGGAACTTTATCTGTGCTCATTTCAATCTCTGGTTTTATGCAGCACCCCAACTCACCTTTCCCCTTAAGCAAGCATAAGTTGGGTTTCTAAATTTGAGACCCTGTTCTGTTTTGTAATTCAGTTCCTGTGTAGCCAAGTTTACATTCCGTGTATTAGTGATATCTTATGATGTTTCTTTTTCTGTGTGACTTATTTCAGTTAGAATCATCATACCTGAATCCACTCATTATGCTGCTACGGGCCTGATGACATAGATTTCATTGCTGAGTGATACTGCATTGTACGTAAGTACCACAACTTCTTTATCCATTTTTCACTTTCTGCGATATTGAACTTGTACCGTAAACCAGGTTCTTGTAAACAGAGCCGTCCCAACCGTTGGGGTGGCTGTGTCTTTTTGATTTTAATTTCCCTAAGCTATAGGACCATAAGTGGAAGTGCCCTAGGCTCTGTTGCTTTGTTTTTTAGATGTTTCAGGAAACACCATACACTTCTCCCGAGTGGCTGTTGGCAATTTACATCCCGCCCATCAGCATAACAAGGCTCCCAGTTCTCCATGGCCTGTCCTGCCTTTCTGGATTTTACACTTTTTTCAGATGGCCCTTTTGACCGGGGGGAAGTGAGACTTCATTGTAGTGCAGATTTCCTTTGCAAGCTTGCTTGGTTGGCCAAAACGGGCGTATGCGTTTTTTCCTGAATATATTCAGGAAAAAACGCATACGCCCTTTTTGGCCAAGTGCATCATTGTGGACGTTCTGCCTCTTTTCCTATGCTTTAAATGCAATTCCAGTCTACCTCCTGAAATCGGTTTCCTGCAATTCTGCCCCGCTTTCAAGTCCTCTTGGCAGCCTTACTTCAGTATATTTTTGGACGATAGCTGTCATTTATAACTCTGCAGGTTTGTGAATTACAGTGCCCCTGAGCTCCTTTCTTCAACTCGCTTTCTCGTGAGCTGGCCGCAACACCGCAGGATTGCTTCAGGCCCTAAACTTGTTCCGGCACGGCACGCTGAGCCTTTGCTTAATTCCTCTTCCTGGTGGGAAATGAGAGTTAAATTTGCCCGTCCAGACACCTCCAGCTAGTCTGTCATTGGTTCTCCCTATTCCTGTTCATCTTCCGCAGAAATTGCAAACTGGGCCAAACAGGAGATTAAAGGCACTGACTCTCCAAGTCGGGAGAGTGTTAGTAAAGCGTCTGGAATGTTGCACCCGAGTACCAGGGGACGAAAACTGACACATATTGGAACACGTCTCCCGATCACACGGTTGATCATACTCTGGGTTCCACATGCATGTTTTAGCTGAAGGAAGAATACCTTAAACCTGGAGAGTTGAGACCCGTGGAATGGGTACCATGCAATATGACTTCAAAGGGTTTTCATTTGCTCACCGAACCTCTCCAGTCCTATCACTGCTGCGTTTATGCCCCTGTACACACGCTTGATTCTCTTTCGGAGACATAGCAATCCATAGGTTTTAAGATACTTCCTAGTCAGGTACATTCTTAGGCGTTTAATATGGGGTGTTGAGTCCATTTCGTTGAGCAAGGAGTAGCTCTTGTCTATTCCATATTTGGCTTAAGGAACTTTATCTGTGCTCATTTCAATCTCTGGTTTTATGCAGCACCCCAACTCACCTTTCCCCTTAAGCAAGCGTAAGTTGGGTTTCTATATTTGAGACCCTGTTCTGTTTTGTAATTCAGTTCCTGTGTAGCCAAGGTTACATTCCGTGTATTAGTGATATCTTATGATGTTTCTTTTTCTGTGTGACTTATTTCAGTTAGAATCATCATACCTGAATCCACTCATTATGCTGCTACGGGCCTGATGACATAGATTTCCTTGCTGAGTGATATTGCATTGTACGTATGTACCACAACTTCTTTATCCATTTTTCACTTTCTGCAATATTGAACTTGTACCGTAAACCAGGTTCTTGTAAACAGAGCCGTCCCAACCTTTGTGGTGGCTGTGTCTTTTTGATTTTAATTTCCCTAAGCTATAGGACCATAAGTGGAAATGCCCTAGGCTCTGTTGCTTTGTTTTTTAGATGTTTCAGGAAACACCATACAGTTCTCCCGAGTGGCTGTTGGCAATTTACATCCCGCCCATCAGCATAACAAGGCTCCCAGTTCTCCATGGCCTGTCCTGCCTTTCTGGATTTTACACTTTTTTCAGATGGCCCTTTTGACTGGGGGGAAGTGAGACTTCATTGTAGTGCAGATTTCCTTTGCAAGCTTGCTTGGTTGGCCAAAAAGGGCGTATGCGTTTTTTCCTGAATATATTCAGGAAAAAACGCATACGCCCTTTTTGGCCAAGTGCATCATTGTGGACGTTCTGCCTCTTTTCCTATGCTTTAAATGCAATTCCAGTCTACCTCCTGAAATCGGTTTCCTGCAATTCTGCCCCGCTTTCAAGTCCTCTTGGCAGCCTTACTTCAGTATATTTTTGGACGATAGCTGTCATTTATAACTCTGCAGGTTTGTGAATTACAGTGCCCCTGAGCTCCTTTCTTCAACTCGCTTTCTCGTGAGCTGGCCGCAACACCGCAGGATGGCTTCAGGCCCTAATCTGGTCCCGGCACAGCACGCTGAGCCTTTGGTTAATTCCTCTTCCTGGTGGGAAATGAGAGTTAAATTTGCCCGTCCAGACACCTCCAGCTAGTCTCTCATTGGTTCTCCCTATTCCTGTTCATCTTCCGCAGAAATTGCAAACTGTGCCAAACAAGAGGTTAAAGGCACTACTCTCCAAGTCGGGAGAGTGTTAGTAAAGCGTCTGGAATGTTGCACCCGAGTACCAGGGGACGAAAACTGACACATATTGGAACACGTCTCCCGATCACACGGTTGATCATACTCTGGGTTCCACATGCATGTTTTAGCTGAAGGAAGAATACCTTAAACCTGGAAAGTTGAGACCCGTGGAATAGGTACCATGCAATATGACTTCAAAGGGTCTTCATTTGCTCACCGAACCTCTCCAATCCTATCACTGCTGCGTTTATGCCCCTGTACACACGCTTGATTCTCTTTCGGAGACATAGAAGTCCATAGGTTTTAAGATACTTCCTAGTCAGGTACATTCTTAGGCGTTTAATATTGGGTGTTGAGTCCATTTCATTGAGCAAGGAGTAGCTCTTGTCTATTCCATATTTGACTTAAGGAACTTTATCTGTGCTCATTTCAATCTCTGGTTTTATGCATTACCCCAACTCACCTTTCCCCTTAAGGAAGCATAAGTTGGTTTTCTTAATTTGAGACCCTGTTGTGTTTTGTAATTCAGTTCCTGTGTAGCCAAGGTTACATTCCGTGTATTAGTGATAACTTATGATGTTTCTTTTTCTGTGTGACTTATTTCAGTTAGAATCATCATACCTGAATCCACTCATTATGCTGCTACGGGCCTGATGACATAGATTTCCTTGCTGAGTGATATTGCATTGTACGTAAGTACCACAAATTCTTTATCCATTTTTCACTTTCTGCGATATTGAACTTGTACCGTAAACCAGGTTCTTGTAAACAGAGCCGTCCCAACCTTTGGGGTGGCTGTGTCTTTTTGATTTTAATTTCCCTAAGCTATAGGACCATAAGTGGAAGTGCCCTAGGCTCTGTTGCTTTGTTTTTTAGATGTTTCAGGAAACACCATACACTTCTCCCGAGTGGCTGTTGGCAATTTACATCCCGCCCATCAGCATAACAAGGCTCCCAGTTCTCCATGGCCTGTCCTGCCTTTCTGGATTTTACACTTTTTTCAGATGGCCCTTTTGACCGGGAGGAAGTGAGACTTCAATGTAGTGCAGATTTCCTTTGCAAGCTTGCTTGGTTGGCCAAAAAGGGCGTATGCGTTTTTTCCTGAATATATTCAGGAAAAAACGCATACGCCCTTTTTGGCCAAGTGCATCATTGTGGACGTTCTGCCTCTTTTCCTATGCTTTAAATGCAATTCCAGTCTACCTCCTGAAATCGGATTCCTGCAATTCTGCACCGCTTTCAAGTCCTCTTGGCAGCCTTACTTCAGTATATTTTTGGACGATAGCTGTCATTTATAACTCTGCAGGTTTGTGAATTACAGTGCCCCTGAGCTCTTTTCTTCAACTCGCTTTCTCGTGAGCTGGCCGCAACACCGCAGGATTGCTTCAGGGCCTAATCTGGTCCCGGCACAGCACGCTGAGCCTTTGTTTATTTCCTCTTCCTGGTGGAAAATGAGAGTTAAATTTGCCCGTCCAGACAGCTCCAGCTAGTCTGTCATTGGTTCTCCCTATTCCTGTTCATCTTCCGCAGAAATTGCAAACTGGGCCAAACAGGAGGTTAAAGGCACTGACTCTCCAAGTCGGGAGAGTGTTAGTAAAGCATCTGGAATGTTGCACCCGAGTACCAGGGGACGAAAACTGACACATATTGGAACACGTCTCCCGCTCACATTGTTGATCATACTCTGGGTTCCACATGCATGTTTTAGCTGAAGGAAGAATACCTTAAACCTGGAAAGTTGAGACCCGTGGAATGGGTACCATGCAATATGACTTCAAAGGGTCTTCATTTGCTCACCGAACCTCTCCAATCCTATCACTGCTGCGTTTATGCCCCTGTACACACGCTTGATTCTCTTTCGGAGTCATAGCAGTCCATAGGTTTTAAGATACTTCCTAGTCAGGTACATTCTTAGGCGTTTAATATGGGGTGTTGAATCCATTTCGTTGAGCAAGGAGTAGCTCTTGTCTATTCCATATTTGGCTTAAGGAACTTTATCTGTGCTCATTTCAATCTCTGGTTTTATGCAGCACCCCAACTCACCTTTCCCCTTAAGCAAGCATAAGTTGGTTTTCTTAATTTGAGACCCTGTTCTGTTTTGTAATTCAGTTCCTGTGTAGCCAAGTTTACATTCCGTGTATTAGTGATATCTTATGATGTTTCTTTTTCTGTGTGACTTATTTCAGTTAGAATCATCATACCTGAATCCACTCATTATGCTGCTACGGGCCTGATGACATAGATTTCCTTGCTGAGTGATATTGCATTGTACGTAAGTACCACAACTTCTTTATCCATTTTTCACTTTCTGCGATATTGAACTTGTACCGTAAAACAGGTTCTTGTAAACAGAGCCGTCTCAATCTTTGGGGTGGCTGTGTCTTTTTGATTTTAATTTCCCTAAGCTATAGGACCATAAGTGGAAGTGCCCTAGGCTCTGTTGCTTTGTTTTTTAGATGTTTCAGGAAACACCATACACTTCTCCCGAGTGGCTGTTGGCAATTTACATCCCGCCCATCAGCATAACAAGGCTCCCAGTTCTCCATGGCCTGTCCTGCCTTTCTGGATTTTACACTTTTTTCAGATGGCCCTTTTGACCGGGGGGAAGTGAGACTTCATTGTAGTGCAGATTTCCTTTGCAAGCTTGCTTGGTTGGCAAAAAGGGCGTATGCGTTTTTTCCTGAATATATTCAGGAAAAAACGCATACGCCCTTTTTGGCCAAGTGCATCATTGTGGACGTTCTGCCTCTTTTCCTATGCTTTAAATGCAATTCCAGTCTACCTCCTGAAATCGGTTTCCTGCAATTCTGCCCCGCTTTCAAGTCCTCTTGGCAGCCTTACTTCAGTATATTTTTGGACGATAGCTGTCATTTATAACTCTGCAGGTTTGTGAATTACAGTGCCCCTGAGCACCTTTCTTCAACTCGCTTTCTCGTTAGCTGGCCGCAACACCGCAGGATGGCTTCAGGCCCTAATCTGGTTCCGGCATGGCACGCTGAGCCTCTGTTTAATTCCCCTTCCTGGTGGGAAATGAGAGTTAAATTTGCCCGTCCAGACACCTCCAGCTAGTCTGTCATTGGTTCTCCCTATTCCTGTTCACCTTCCGCAGAAATTGCAAACTGGGCCAAACAGGAGGTTAAAGGCACTGACTCTCCAAGTCGGGAGAGTGTTAGTAAAGCGTCTGGAATGTTGCACCCGAGCACCAGGGGACGAAAACTGACACATATTGGAACACGTCTCCCGCTCACACGGTTGATCATACTCTGGGTTCCACATGCATGTTTTAGCTGAAGGAAGAATACCTTAAACCTGGAGAGTTGAGACCCGTGGAATGGGTACCATGCAATATGACTTCAAAGGGTCTTCATTTGCTCACCGAACCTCTCCAATCCTATCACTGCTGCGTTTATGCCCCTGTACACACGCTTGATTCTCTTTCGGAGACATAGAAGTAAATAGGTTTTAAGATACTTCCTAGTCAGGTACATTCTTAGGCATTTAATATGGGGTGTTGAGTCCATTTCGTTGAGCAAGGAGTAGCTCTTGTCTATTCCATATTTGACTTAAGGAACTTTATCTGTGCTCATTTCAATCTCTGGTTTTATGCAGCACCCCAACTCACCTTTCCCCTTAAGCAAGCATAAGTTGGGTTTCTAAATTTGAGACCCTGTTCTGTTTTGTAATTCAGTTCCTGTGTAGCCAAGTTTACATTCCGTGTATTAGTGATATCTTATGATGTTTCTTTTTCTGTGTGACTTATTTCAGTTAGAATCATCATACCTGAATCCACTCATTTTGTTGCTACGGGCCTGATGACATAGATTTCATTGCTGAGTGATTCTGCATTGTACGTAAGTACCACAACTTCTTTATCCATTTTTCACTTTCTGCGATATTGATCTTGTACCGTATATGAGGTTCTTGTAAACAGAGCCATCCCCAACTTTGGGGTGGCTGTGTCTTTTGATTTTAATTTCCCTAAGCTATAGGACCATAAGTGGAAGTGCCCTAGGCTCTGTTGCTTTGTTTTTTAGATGTTTCAGGAAACACCATACACTTCTCCGGAGTGGCTGTTGGCAATTTACATCCCGCCCATCAGCATAACAAGGCTCCCAGTTCTCCATGGCCTGTCCTGCCTTTCTGGATTTACACTTTTTTCAGATGGCCCTTTTGACCGGGGGGAAGTGAGACTTCATTGTAGTGCAGATTTCCTTTGCAAGCTTGCTTGGTTGGCCAAAAAGGGTGTATGCGTTTTTTCCTGAATATATTCAGGAAAAAACGCATACACGCTTTTTGGCCAAGTGCATCATTGTGGACGTTCTGCCTCTTTTCCTATGCTTTAAATGCAATTCCAGTCTACCTCCTGAAATCGGTTTCCTGCAATTCTGCCCTGCTTTCAAGTCCTCTTGGCAGCCTTACTTCAGTATATTTTTGGACGACAGCTATCATTTATAACTCTGCAGGTTTGTGAATTACAGTGCCCCTGAGCTCCTTTCTTCAACTCGCTTTCTCGTGAGCTGGCCGCAACACCGCAGGATTGCTTCAGGCCCTAATCTGGTCCCGGCACGGCACGCTGAGCCTTTGGTTAATTCCTCTTCCTGGTGGGAAATGAGAGTTAAATTTGCCCGTCCAGACACCTCCAGCTAGTCTGTCATTGGTTCTCCCTATTCCTGTTCATCTTCCGCAGAAATTGCAAACTGGGCCAAACAGGAGGTTAAAGGCACTGACTCTCCAAGTCGGGAGAGTGTTAGTAAAGCGTCTGGAATGTTGCACCCGAGTACCAGGGGACGAAAACTGAGACATATTGGAACACGTCTCCCGATCACACGGTTGATCATACTCTGGGTTCCACATGCATGTTTTAGCTGAAGGAAGAATACCTTAAACCTGGAAAGTTGAGACCCGTGGAATGGGTACCATGCAATATGACTTCAAAGGGTCTTCATTTGCTCACCGAACCTCTCCAATCCTATCACTGCTGCGTTTATGCCCCTGTACACACGCTTGTTTCTCTTTCGGAGTCATAGCAGTCCATAGGTTTTAAGATACTTCCTAGTCAGGTACATTCTTAGGCGTTTAATATTGGGTTTTGAGTCCATTTCGTTGAGCAAGGAGTAGCTCTTGTCTATTCCATATTTGACTTAAGGAACTTTATCTGTGCTCATTTCAATCTCTGGTTTTATGCATTACCCCAACTCACCTTTCCCCTTAAGGAAGCATAAGTTGGTTTTCTAAATTTGAGACCCTGTTGTGTTTTGTAATTCAGTTCCTGTGTAGCCAAGGTTACATTCCGTGTATTAGTGATATCTTATGATGTTTCTTTTTCTGTGTGACTTATTTCAGTTAGAATCATCATACCTGAATCCACTCATTATGCTGCTACGGGCCTGATGACATAGAATTCATTGCTGTGTGATATTGCATTGTACGTAAGTACCACAACTTCTTTATCCATTTTTCACTTTCTGCGATATTGAACTTGTACCGTAAACCAGGTTCTTGTAAACAGAGCCGTCCCAACCTTTGGGGTGGCTGTGTCTTTTTGATTTTAATTTCCCTAAGCTATAGGACCATAAGTGGAAGTGCCCTAGGCTCTGTTGCTTTGTTTTTTAGATGTTTCAGGAAACACCATACACTTCTCCCGAGTGGCTGTTGGCAATTTACATCCCGCCCATCAGCATAACAAGGCTCCCAGTTCTCCATGGCCTGTCCTGCCTTTCTGGATTTTACACTTTTTTCAGATGGCCCTTTTGACCGGGGGGAAGTGAGACTTCAATGTAGTGCAGATTTCCTTTGCAAGCTTGCTTGGTTGGCCAAAAAGGGCGTATGTGTTTTTTCCTGAATATATTCAGGAAAAAACGCATACGCCCTTTTTGGCCAAGTGCATCATTGTGGACGTTCTGCCTCTTTTCCTATGCTTTCAATGCAATTCCAGTCTACCTCCTGAAATCGGTTTCCTGCAATTCTGCCCCGCTTTCAAGTCCTCTTGGCAGCCTTACTTCAGTATATTTTTGGACGATAGCTGTCATTTATAACTCTGCAGGTTTGTGAATTACAGTGCCCCTGAGCTCCTTTCTTCAACTCGCTTTCTCGTGAGCTGGCCGCAACACCGCAGGATTGCTTCAGGCCCTAAACTTGTTCCGGCACGGCACGCTGAGCCTTTGGTTAATTCCTCTTCCTGGTGCGAAATGAGAGTTAAATTTGCCCGTCCAGACACCTCCAGCTAGTCTGTCATTGGTTCTCCCTATTCCTGTTCATCTTCCGCAGAAATTGCAAACTGGGCCAAACAGGAGATTAAAGGCACTGACTCTCCAAGTCGGGAGAGTGTTAGTAAAGCGTCTGGAATGTTGCACCCGAGTACCAGGGGACGAAAACTGACACATATTGGAACACGTCTCCCGATCACACGGTTGATCATACTCTGGGTTCCACATGCATGTTTTAGCTGAAGGAAGAATACCTTAAACCTGGAGAGTTGAGACCCGTGGAATGGGTACCATGCAATATGACTTCAAAGGGTCTTCATTTGCTCACCGAACCTCTCCAATCCTATCACTGCTGCGTTTATGCCCCTGTACACACGCTTGATTCTCTTTCGGAGACATAGCAATCCATAGGTTTTAAGATACTTCCTAGTCAGGTACATTCTTAGGCGTTTAATATGGGGTGTTGAGTCCATTTCGTTGAGCAAGGAGTAGCTCTTGTCTATTCCATATTTGGCTTAAGGAACTTTATCTGTGCTCATTTCAATCTCTGGTTTTATGCAGCACCCCAACTCACCTTTCCCCTTAAGCAAGCATAAGTTGGGTTTCTAAATTTGAGACCCTGTTCTGTTTTGGAATTCAGTTCCTGTGTAGCCAAGTTTACATTCCGTGTATTAGTGATATCTTATGATGTTTCTTTTTCTGTGTGACTTATTTCAGTTAGAATCATCGTACCTGAATCCACTCATTATGCTGCTACGGGCCTGATGACATAGAATTCATTGCTGTGTGATATTGCATTGTACGTAAGTACCACAACTTCTTTATCCATTTTTCACTTTCTGCGATATTGAACTTGTACCGTAAACCAGGTTCTTGTAAACAGAGCCGTCCCAAGCGTTGGGGTGGCTGTGTCTTTTTGATTTTAATTTCCCTAAGCTATAGGACCATAAGTGGAAGTGCCCTAGGCTCTGTTGCTTTGTTTTTTAGATGTTTCAGGAAACACCATACACTTCTCCCGAGTGGCTGTTCCAATTTACATCCCGCCCATCAGCATAACAAGGCTCCCAGTTCTCCATGGCCTGTCCTGCCTTTCTGGATTTTACACTTTTTTCAGATGGCCCTTTTGACCGGGGGGAAGTGAGACTTCACTGTAGTGCAGATTTCCTTTGCAAGCTTGCTTGGTTGGCCAAAAAGGGCGTATGCGTTTTTTCCTGAATATATTCAGGAAAAAACGCATACGCCCTTTTTGGCCAAGTGCATCATTGTGGACGTTCTGCCTCTTTTCCTATGCTTTAAATGCAATTCCAGTCTACCTCCTGAAATCGGTTTCCTGCAATTCTGCCCCGCTTTCAAGTCCTCTTGGCAGCCTTACTTCAGTATATTTTTGGACGATAGCTGTCATTTATAACTCTGCAGGTTTGTGAATTACAGTGCCCCTGAGCTCCTTTCTTCAACTCGCTTTCTCGTGAGCTGGCCGCAACACCGCAGGATGGCTTCAGGCCCTAATCTTGTTCCGGCACGGCACGCTGAGCCTTTGGTTAATTCCTCTTCCTGGTGCGAAATGAGAGTTAAATTTGCCCATCCAGACACCTCCAGCTAGTCTGTCATTGGTTCTCCCTATTCCTGTTCATCTTCCGCAGAAATTGCAAACTGGGCCAAACAGGAGGTTAAAGGCACTGACTCTCCAAGTCGGGAGAGTGTTAGTAAAGCGTCTGGAATGTTGCACCCGAGTACCAGGGGACGAAAACTGACACATATTGGAACACGTCTCCCGATCACACGGTTGATCATACTCTGGGTTCCACATGCATGTTTTAGCTGAAGGAAGAATACCTTAAACCTGGAGAGTTGAGACCCGTGGAATGGGTACCATGCAATATGACTTCAAAGGGTCTTCATTTGCTCACCGAACCTCTCCAATCCTATCACTGCTGCGTTTATGCCCCTGTACACACGCTTGATTCTCTTTCGGAGACATAGAAGTCCATAGGTTTTAAGATACTTCCTAGTCAGGTACATTCTTAGGCATTTAATATGGGGTGTTGAGTCCATTTCGTTGAGCAAGGAGTAGCTCTTGTCTATTCCATATTTGACTTAAGGAACTTTATCTGTGCTCATTTCAATCTCTGGTTTTATGCAGCACCCCAACTCACCTTTCCCCTTAAGCAAGCATAAGTTGGGTTTCTAAATTTGAGACCCTGTTCTGTTTTGTAATTCAGTTCCTGTGTAGCCAAGTTTACATTCCGTGTATTAGTGATATCTTATGATGTTTCTTTTTCTGTGTGACTTATTTCAGTTAGAATCATCATACCTGAATCCACTCATTTTGTTGCTACGGGCCTGATGACATAGATTTCATTGCTGAGTGATTCTGCATTGTACGTAAGTACCACAACTTCTTTATCCATTTTTCACTTTCTGCGATATTGATCTTGTACCGTATATGAGGTTCTTGTAAACAGAGCCATCCCCAACTTTGGGGTGGCTGTGTCTTTTGATTTTAATTTCCCTAAGCTATAGGACCATAAGTGGAAGTGCCCTAGGCTCTGTTGCTTTGTTTTTTAGATGTTTCAGGAAACACCATACACTTCTCCGGAGTGGCTGTTGGCAATTTACATCCCGCCCATCAGCATAACAAGGCTCCCAGTTCTCCATGGCCTGTCCTGCCTTTCTGGATTTACACTTTTTTCAGATGGCCCTTTTGACCGGGGGGAAGTGAGACTTCATTGTAGTGCAGATTTCCTTTGCAAGCTTGCTTGGTTGGCCAAAAAGGGTGTATGCGTTTTTTCCTGAATATATTCAGGAAAAAACGCATACACGCTTTTTGGCCAAGTGCATCATTGTGGACGTTCTGCCTCTTTTCCTATGCTTTAAATGCAATTCCAGTCTACCTCCTGAAATCGGTTTCCTGCAATTCTGCCCTGCTTTCAAGTCCTCTTGGCAGCCTTACTTCAGTATATTTTTGGACGACAGCTATCATTTATAACTCTGCAGGTTTGTGAATTACAGTGCCCCTGAGCTCCTTTCTTCAACTCGCTTTCTCGTGAGCTGGCCGCAACACCGCAGGATTGCTTCAGGCCCTAATCTGGTCCCGGCACGGCACGCTGAGCCTTTGGTTAATTCCTCTTCCTGGTGGGAAATGAGAGTTAAATTTGCCCGTCCAGACACCTCCAGCTAGTCTGTCATTGGTTCTCCCTATTCCTGTTCATCTTCCGCAGAAATTGCAAACTGGGCCAAACAGGAGGTTAAAGGCACTGACTCTCCAAGTCGGGAGAGTGTTAGTAAAGCGTCTGGAATGTTGCACCCGAGTACCAGGGGACGAAAACTGAGACATATTGGAACACGTCTCCCGATCACACGGTTGATCATACTCTGGGTTCCACATGCATGTTTTAGCTGAAGGAAGAATACCTTAAACCTGGAAAGTTGAGACCCGTGGAATGGGTACCATGCAATATGACTTCAAAGGGTCTTCATTTGCTCACCGAACCTCTCCAATCCTATCACTGCTGCGTTTATGCCCCTGTACACACGCTTGTTTCTCTTTCGGAGTCATAGCAGTCCATAGGTTTTAAGATACTTCCTAGTCAGGTACATTCTTAGGCGTTTAATATTGGGTTTTGAGTCCATTTCGTTGAGCAAGGAGTAGCTCTTGTCTATTCCATATTTGACTTAAGGAACTTTATCTGTGCTCATTTCAATCTCTGGTTTTATGCATTACCCCAACTCACCTTTCCCCTTAAGGAAGCATAAGTTGGTTTTCTAAATTTGAGACCCTGTTGTGTTTTGTAATTCAGTTCCTGTGTAGCCAAGGTTACATTCCGTGTATTAGTGATATCTTATGATGTTTCTTTTTCTGTGTGACTTATTTCAGTTAGAATCATCATACCTGAATCCACTCATTATGCTGCTACGGGCCTGATGACATAGAATTCATTGCTGTGTGATATTGCATTGTACGTAAGTACCACAACTTCTTTATCCATTTTTCACTTTCTGCGATATTGAACTTGTACCGTAAACCAGGTTCTTGTAAACAGAGCCGTCCCAACCTTTGGGGTGGCTGTGTCTTTTTGATTTTAATTTCCCTAAGCTATAGGACCATAAGTGGAAGTGCCCTAGGCTCTGTTGCTTTGTTTTTTAGATGTTTCAGGAAACACCATACACTTCTCCCGAGTGGCTGTTGGCAATTTACATCCCGCCCATCAGCATAACAAGGCTCCCAGTTCTCCATGGCCTGTCCTGCCTTTCTGGATTTTACACTTTTTTCAGATGGCCCTTTTGACCGGGGGGAAGTGAGACTTCAATGTAGTGCAGATTTCCTTTGCAAGCTTGCTTGGTTGGCCAAAAAGGGCGTATGTGTTTTTTCCTGAATATATTCAGGAAAAAACGCATACGCCCTTTTTGGCCAAGTGCATCATTGTGGACGTTCTGCCTCTTTTCCTATGCTTTAAATGCAATTCCACTCTACCTCCTGAAATCGGTTTCCTGCAATTCTGCCCCGCTTTCAAGTCCTCTTGGCAGCCTTACTTCAGTATATTTTTGGACGATAGCTGTCATTTATAACTCTGCAGGTTTGTGAATTACAGTGCCCCTGAGCTCCTTTCTTCAACTCGCTTTCTCGTGAGCTGGCCGCAACACCGCAGGATTGCTTCAGGCCCTAAACTTGTTCCGGCACGGCACGCTGAGCCTTTGGTTAATTCCTCTTCCTGGTGCGAAATGAGAGTTAAATTTGCCCGTCCAGACACCTCCAGCTAGTCTGTCATTGGTTCTCCCTATTCCTGTTCATCTTCCGCAGAAATTGCAAACTGGGCCAAACAGGAGATTAAAGGCACTGACTCTCCAAGTCGGGAGAGTGTTAGTAAAGCGTCTGGAATGTTGCACCCGAGTACCAGGGGACGAAAACTGACACATATTGGAACACGTCTCCCGATCACACGGTTGATCATACTCTGGGTTCCACATGCATGTTTTAGCTGAAGGAAGAATACCTTAAACCTGGAGAGTTGAGACCCGTGGAATGGGTACCATGCAATATGACTTCAAAGGGTCTTCATTTGCTCACCGAACCTCTCCAATCCTATCACTGCTGCGTTTATGCCCCTGTACACACGCTTGATTCTCTTTCGGAGACATAGCAATCCATAGGTTTTAAGATACTTCCTAGTCAGGTACATTCTTAGGCGTTTAATATGGGGTGTTGAGTCCATTTCGTTGAGCAAGGAGTAGCTCTTGTCTATTCCATATTTGGCTTAAGGAACTTTATCTGTGCTCATTTCAATCTCTGGTTTTATGCAGCACCCCAACTCACCTTTCCCCTTAAGCAAGCATAAGTTGGGTTTCTAAATTTGAGACCCTGTTCTGTTTTGGAATTCAGTTCCTGTGTAGCCAAGTTTACATTCCGTGTATTAGTGATATCTTATGATGTTTCTTTTTCTGTGTGACTTATTTCAGTTAGAATCATCGTACCTGAATCCACTCATTATGCTGCTACGGGCCTGATGACATAGAATTCATTGCTGTGTGATATTGCATTGTACGTAAGTACCACAACTTCTTTATCCATTTTTCACTTTCTGCGATATTGAACTTGTACCGTAAACCAGGTTCTTGTAAACAGAGCCGTCCCAAGCGTTGGGGTGGCTGTGTCTTTTTGATTTTAATTTCCCTAAGCTATAGGACCATAAGTGGAAGTGCCCTAGGCTCTGTTGCTTTGTTTTTTAGATGTTTCAGGAAACACCATACACTTCTCCCGAGTGGCTGTTCCAATTTACATCCCGCCCATCAGCATAACAAGGCTCCCAGTTCTCCATGGCCTGTCCTGCCTTTCTGGATTTTACACTTTTTTCAGATGGCCCTTTTGACCGGGGGGAAGTGAGACTTCACTGTAGTGCAGATTTCCTTTGCAAGCTTGCTTGGTTGGCCAAAAAGGGCGTATGCGTTTTTTCCTGAATATATTCAGGAAAAAACGCATACGCCCTTTTTGGCCAAGTGCATCATTGTGGACGTTCTGCCTCTTTTCCTATGCTTTAAATGCAATTCCAGTCTACCTCCTGAAATCGGTTTCCTGCAATTCTGCCCCGCTTTCAAGTCCTCTTGGCAGCCTTACTTCAGTATATTTTTGGACGATAGCTGTCATTTATAACTCTGCAGGTTTGTGAATTACAGTGCCCCTGAGCTCCTTTCTTCAACTCGCTTTCTCGTGAGCTGGCCGCAACACCGCAGGATGGCTTCAGGCCCTAATCTTGTTCCGGCACGGCACGCTGAGCCTTTGGTTAATTCCTCTTCCTGGTGCGAAATGAGAGTTAAATTTGCCCATCCAGACACCTCCAGCTAGTCTGTCATTGGTTCTCCCTATTCCTGTTCATCTTCCGCAGAAATTGCAAACTGGGCCAAACAGGAGGTTAAAGGCACTGACTCTCCAAGTCGGGAGAGTGTTAGTAAAGCGTCTGGAATGTTGCACCCGAGTACCAGGGGACGAAAACTGACACATATTGGAACACGTCTCCCGATCACACGGTTGATCATACTCTGGGTTCCACATGCATGTTTTAGCTGAAGGAAGAATACCTTAAACCTGGAGAGTTGAGACCCGTGGAATGGGTACCATGCAATATGACTTCAAAGGGTCTTCATTTGCTCACCGAACCTCTCCAATCCTATCACTGCTGCGTTTATGCCCCTGTACACACGCTTGATTCTCTTTCGGAGACATAGAAGTCCATAGGTTTTAAGATACTTCCTAGTCAGGTACATTCTTAGGCATTTAATATGGGGTGTTGAGTCCATTTCGTTGAGCAAGGAGTAGCTCTTGTCTATTCCATATTTGACTTAAGGAACTTTATCTGTGCTCATTTCAATCTCTGGTTTTATGCAGCACCCCAACTCACCTTTCCCCTTAAGCAAGCATAAGTTGGGTTTCTAAATTTGAGACCCTGTTCTGTTTTGTAATTCAGTTCCTGTGTAGCCAAGTTTACATTCCGTGTATTAGTGATATCTTATGATGTTTCTTTTTCTGTGTGACTTATTTCAGTTAGAATCATCATACCTGAATCCACTCATTTTGTTGCTACGGGCCTGATGACATAGATTTCATTGCTGAGTGATTCTGCATTGTACGTAAGTACCACAACTTCTTTATCCATTTTTCACTTTCTGCGATATTGATCTTGTACCGTATATGAGGTTCTTGTAAACAGAGCCATCCCCAACTTTGGGGTGGCTGTGTCTTTTGATTTTAATTTCCCTAAGCTATAGGACCATAAGTGGAAGTGCCCTAGGCTCTGTTGCTTTGTTTTTTAGATGTTTCAGGAAACACCATACACTTCTCCGGAGTGGCTGTTGGCAATTTACATCCCGCCCATCAGCATAACAAGGCTCCCAGTTCTCCATGGCCTGTCCTGCCTTTCTGGATTTACACTTTTTTCAGATGGCCCTTTTGACCGGGGGGAAGTGAGACTTCATTGTAGTGCAGATTTCCTTTGCAAGCTTGCTTGGTTGGCCAAAAAGGGTGTATGCGTTTTTTCCTGAATATATTCAGGAAAAAACGCATACACGCTTTTTGGCCAAGTGCATCATTGTGGACGTTCTGCCTCTTTTCCTATGCTTTAAATGCAATTCCAGTCTACCTCCTGAAATCGGTTTCCTGCAATTCTGCCCTGCTTTCAAGTCCTCTTGGCAGCCTTACTTCAGTATATTTTTGGACGACAGCTATCATTTATAACTCTGCAGGTTTGTGAATTACAGTGCCCCTGAGCTCCTTTCTTCAACTCGCTTTCTCGTGAGCTGGCCGCAACACCGCAGGATTGCTTCAGGCCCTAATCTGGTCCCGGCACGGCACGCTGAGCCTTTGGTTAATTCCTCTTCCTGGTGGGAAATGAGAGTTAAATTTGCCCGTCCAGACACCTCCAGCTAGTCTGTCATTGGTTCTCCCTATTCCTGTTCATCTTCCGCAGAAATTGCAAACTGGGCCAAACAGGAGGTTAAAGGCACTGACTCTCCAAGTCGGGAGAGTGTTAGTAAAGCGTCTGGAATGTTGCACCCGAGTACCAGGGGACGAAAACTGAGACATATTGGAACACGTCTCCCGATCACACGGTTGATCATACTCTGGGTTCCACATGCATGTTTTAGCTGAAGGAAGAATACCTTAAACCTGGAAAGTTGAGACCCGTGGAATGGGTACCATGCAATATGACTTCAAAGGGTCTTCATTTGCTCACCGAACCTCTCCAATCCTATCACTGCTGCGTTTATGCCCCTGTACACACGCTTGTTTCTCTTTCGGAGTCATAGCAGTCCATAGGTTTTAAGATACTTCCTAGTCAGGTACATTCTTAGGCGTTTAATATTGGGTTTTGAGTCCATTTCGTTGAGCAAGGAGTAGCTCTTGTCTATTCCATATTTGACTTAAGGAACTTTATCTGTGCTCATTTCAATCTCTGGTTTTATGCATTACCCCAACTCACCTTTCCCCTTAAGGAAGCATAAGTTGGTTTTCTAAATTTGAGACCCTGTTGTGTTTTGTAATTCAGTTCCTGTGTAGCCAAGGTTACATTCCGTGTATTAGTGATATCTTATGATGTTTCTTTTTCTGTGTGACTTATTTCAGTTAGAATCATCATACCTGAATCCACTCATTATGCTGCTACGGGCCTGATGACATAGAATTCATTGCTGTGTGATATTGCATTGTACGTAAGTACCACAACTTCTTTATCCATTTTTCACTTTCTGCGATATTGAACTTGTACCGTAAACCAGGTTCTTGTAAACAGAGCCGTCCCAACCTTTGGGGTGGCTGTGTCTTTTTGATTTTAATTTCCCTAAGCTATAGGACCATAAGTGGAAGTGCCCTAGGCTCTGTTGCTTTGTTTTTTAGATGTTTCAGGAAACACCATACACTTCTCCCGAGTGGCTGTTGGCAATTTACATCCCGCCCATCAGCATAACAAGGCTCCCAGTTCTCCATGGCCTGTCCTGCCTTTCTGGATTTTACACTTTTTTCAGATGGCCCTTTTGACCGGGGGGAAGTGAGACTTCAATGTAGTGCAGATTTCCTTTGCAAGCTTGCTTGGTTGGCCAAAAAGGGCGTATGTGTTTTTTCCTGAATATATTCAGGAAAAAACGCATACGCCCTTTTTGGCCAAGTGCATCATTGTGGACGTTCTGCCTCTTTTCCTATGCTTTAAATGCAATTCCACTCTACCTCCTGAAATTGGTTTCCTGCAATTCTGCCCCGCTTTCAAGTCCTCTTGGCAGCCTTACTTCAGTATATTTTTGGACGATAGCTGTCATTTATAACTCTGCAGGTTTGTGAATTACAGTGCCCCTGAGCTCCTTTCTTCAACTCGCTTTCTCGTGAGCTGGCCGCAACACCGCAGGATTGCTTCAGGCCCTAAACTTGTTCCGGCACGGCACGCTGAGCCTTTGGTTAATTCCTCTTCCTGGTGCGAAATGAGAGTTAAATTTGCCCGTCCAGACACCTCCAGCTAGTCTGTCATTGGTTCTCCCTATTCCTGTTCATCTTCCGCAGAAATTGCAAACTGGGCCAAACAGGAGATTAAAGGCACTGACTCTCCAAGTCGGGAGAGTGTTAGTAAAGCGTCTGGAATGTTGCACCCGAGTACCAGGGGACGAAAACTGACACATATTGGAACACGTCTCCCGATCACACGGTTGATCATACTCTGGGTTCCACATGCATGTTTTAGCTGAAGGAAGAATACCTTAAACCTGGAGAGTTGAGACCCGTGGAATGGGTACCATGCAATATGACTTCAAAGGGTCTTCATTTGCTCACCGAACCTCTCCAATCCTATCACTGCTGCGTTTATGCCCCTGTACACACGCTTGATTCTCTTTCGGAGACATAGCAATCCATAGGTTTTAAGATACTTCCTAGTCAGGTACATTCTTAGGCGTTTAATATGGGGTGTTGAGTCCATTTCGTTGAGCAAGGAGTAGCTCTTGTCTATTCCATATTTGGCTTAAGGAACTTTATCTGTGCTCATTTCAATCTCTGGTTTTATGCAGCACCCCAACTCACCTTTCCCCTTAAGCAAGCATAAGTTGGGTTTCTAAATTTGAGACCCTGTTCTGTTTTGGAATTCAGTTCCTGTGTAGCCAAGTTTACATTCCGTGTATTAGTGATATCTTATGATGTTTCTTTTTCTGTGTGACTTATTTCAGTTAGAATCATCGTACCTGAATCCACTCATTATGCTGCTACGGGCCTGATGACATAGAATTCATTGCTGTGTGATATTGCATTGTACGTAAGTACCACAACTTCTTTATCCATTTTTCACTTTCTGCGATATTGAACTTGTACCGTAAACCAGGTTCTTGTAAACAGAGCCGTCCCAAGCGTTGGGGTGGCTGTGTCTTTTTGATTTTAATTTCCCTAAGCTATAGGACCATAAGTGGAAGTGCCCTAGGCTCTGTTGCTTTGTTTTTTAGATGTTTCAGGAAACACCATACACTTCTCCCGAGTGGCTGTTCCAATTTACATCCCGCCCATCAGCATAACAAGGCTCCCAGTTCTCCATGGCCTGTCCTGCCTTTCTGGATTTTACACTTTTTTCAGATGGCCCTTTTGACCGGGGGGAAGTGAGACTTCATTGTAGTGCAGATTTCCTTTGCAAGCTTGCTTGGTTGGCCAAAAAGGGCGTATGCGTTTTTTCCTGAATATATTCAGGAAAAAACGCATACGCCCTTTTTGGCCAAGTGCATCATTGTGGACGTTCTGCCTCTTTTCCTATGCTTTAAATGCAATTCCAGTCTACCTCCTGAAATCGGTTTCCTGCAATTCTGCCCCGCTTTCAAGTCCTCTTGGCAGCCTTACTTCAGTATATTTTTGGACGATAGCTGTCATTTATAACTCTGCAGGTTTGTGAATTACAGTGCCCCTGAGCTCCTTTCTTCAACTCGCTTTCTCGTGAGCTGGCCGCAACACCGCAGGATGGCTTCAGGCCCTAATCTTGTTCCGGCACGGCACGCTGAGCCTTTGGTTAATTCCTCTTCCTGGTGCGAAATGAGAGTTAAATTTGCCCATCCAGACACCTCCAGCTAGTCTGTCATTGGTTCTCCCTATTCCTGTTCATCTTCCGCAGAAATTGCAAACTGGGCCAAACAGGAGGTTAAAGGCACTGACTCTCCAAGTCGGGAGAGTGTTAGTAAAGCGTCTGGAATGTTGCACCCGAGTACCAGGGGACGAAAACTGACACATATTGGAACACGTCTCCCGATCACACGGTTGATCATACTCTGGGTTCCACATGCATGTTTTAGCTGAAGGAAGAATACCTTAAACCTGGAGAGTTGAGACCCGTGGAATGGGTACCATGCAATATGACTTCAAAGGGTCTTCATTTGCTCACCGAACCTCTCCAGTCCTATCACTGCTGCGTTTATGTCCCTGTACACACGCTTGATTCTCTTTCGGAGACATAGCAATCCATAGGTTTTAAGATACTTCCTAGTCAGGTACATTCTTAGGCGTTTAATATGGGGTGTTGAGTCCATTTCGTTGAGCAAGGAGTAGCTCTTGTCTATTCCATATTTGGCTTAAGGAACTTTATCTGTGCTCATTTCAATCTCTGGTTTTATGCAGCACCCCAACTCACCTTTCCCCTTAAGCAAGCATAAGTTGGGTTTCTAAATTTGAGACCCTGTTCTGTTTTGGAATTCAGTTCCTGTGTAGCCAAGTTTACATTCCGTGTATTAGTGATATCTTATGATGTTTCTTTTTCTGTGTGACTTATTTCAGTTAGAATCATCATACCTGAATCCACTCATTATGCTGCTACGGGCCTGATGACATAGATTTCATTGCTGAGTGATACTGCATTGTACGTAAGTACCACAACTTCTTTATCCATTTTTCACTTTCTGCGATATTGAACTTGTACCGTAAACCAGGTTCTTGTAAACAGAGCCGTCCCAACCGTTGGGGTGGCTGTGTCTTTTTGATTTTCATTTCCCTAAGCTATAGGACCATAAGTGGAAGCGCCCTAGGCTCTGTTGCTTTGTTTTTTAGATGTTTCAGGAAACACCATACACTTCTCCCGAGTGGCTGTTCGCAATTTACATCCCGCCCATCAGCATAACAAGGCTCCCAGTTCTCCATGGCCTGTCCTGCCTTTCTGGATTTTACACTTTTTTCAGATGGCCCTTTTGACCGGGGGGAAGTGAGACTTCATTGTAGTGCAGATTTCCTTTGCAAGCTTGCTTGGTTGGCCAAAAAGGGCGTATGCGTTTTTTCCTGAATATATTCAGGAAAAAACGCATACGCCCTTTTTGGCCAAGTGCATCATTGTGGACGTTCTGCCTCTTTTCCTATGCTTTAAATGCAATTCCAGTCTACCTCCTGAAATCGGTTTCCTGCAATTCTGCCCTGCTTTCAAGTCCTCTTGGCAGCCTTACTTCAGTATATTTTTGGACGATAGCTGTCATTTATAACTCTGCAGGTTTGTGAATTACAGTGCCCCTGAGCTCCTTTCTTCAACTCGCTTTCTCGTGAGCTGGCCGCAACACCGCAGGATGGCTTCAGGCCCTAATCTGGTTCCGGCACGGCATGCTGAGCCTTTGGTTAATTCCTCTTCCTGGTGCGAAATGAGAGTTAAATTTGCCCGTCCAGACACCTCCAGCTAGTCTGTCATTGGTTCTCCCTATTCCTGTTCATCTTCCGCAGAAATTGCAAACTGGGCCAAACAGGAGGTTAAAGGCACTGACTCTCCAAGTCGGGAGAGTGTTAGTAAAGCGTCTGGAATGTTGCACCCGAGTACCAGGGGACGAAAACTGACACATATTGGAACACGTCTCCCGATCACACGGTTGATCATACTCTGGGTTCCACATGCATGTTTTAGCTGAAGAAGAATACCTTAAACCTGGAGAGTTGAGACCCGTGGAATGGGTACCATGCAATATGACTTCAAAGGGTCTTCATTTGCTCACCGAACCTCTCCAATCCTATCACTGCTGCGTTTATGCCCCTGCACACACGCTTGATTCTCTTTCGGAGACATAGCAATCCATAGGTTTTAAGATACCTCCTAGTCATGTATATTCTTCGGTGTTTAATACGGGGTGTTGAATCCATTTCGTTGAGCAAGGAGTAGCTCTTGTCTATTCCATATTTGGCTTAAGGAACTTTATGTGTGCTCATTTCAATCTCTGGTTTTATGCAGCACCCCAACTCACCTTTCCCCTTAAGCAAGCATAAGTTGGGTTTCTAAATTTGAGACCCTGTTCTGTTTTGGAATTCAGTTCCTGTGTAGCCAAGTTTACATTCCGTGTATTAGTGATATCTTATGATGTTTCTTTTTCTGTGTGACTTATTTCAGTTAGATTCATCGTACTTAGTCCACTCATTATGCTGCTACGGGCCTGATGACATAGATTTCCTTGCTGAGTGATATTGCATTGTACGTAAGTACCACAACTTCTTTATCCATTTTTCACTTTCTGCGATATTGATCTTGTACCGTATATGAGGTTCTTGTAAACAGAGCCATCCCCAACTTTGGGGTGGCTGTGTCTTTTGATTTTAATTTCCCTAAGCTATAGGACCATAAGTGGAAGTGCCCTAGGCTCTGTTGCTTTGTTTTTTAGATGTTTCAGGAAACACCATACACTTCTCCGGAGTGGCTGTTGGCAATTTACATCCCGCCCATCAGCATAACAAGGCTCCCAGTTCTCCATGGCCTGTCCTGCCTTTCTGGATTTACACTTTTTTCAGATGGCCCTTTTGACCGGGGGGAAGTGAGACTTCATTGTAGTGCAGATTTCCTTTGCAAGCTTGCTTGGTTGGCCAAAAAGGGTGTATGCGTTTTTTCCTGAATATATTCAGGAAAAAACGCATACACGCTTTTTGGCCAAGTGCATCATTGTGGACGTTCTGCCTCTTTTCCTATGCTTTAAATGCAATTCCAGTCTACCTCCTGAAATCGGTTTCCTGCAATTCTGCCCTGCTTTCAAGTCCTCTTGGCAGCCTTACTTCAGTATATTTTTGGACGACAGCTATCATTTATAACTCTGCAGGTTTGTGAATTACAGTGCCCCTGAGCTCCTTTCTTCAACTCGCTTTCTCGTGAGCTGGCCGCAACACCGCAGGATTGCTTCAGGCCCTAATCTGGTCCCGGCACGGCACGCTGAGCCTTTGGTTAATTCCTCTTCCTGGTGGGAAATGAGAGTTAAATTTGCCCGTCCAGACACCTCCAGCTAGTCTGTCATTGGTTCTCCCTATTCCTGTTCATCTTCCGCAGAAATTGCAAACTGGGCCAAACAGGAGGTTAAAGGCACTGACTCTCCAAGTCGGGAGAGTGTTAGTAAAGCGTCTGGAATGTTGCACCCGAGTACCAGGGGACGAAAACTGAGACATATTGGAACACGTCTCCCGATCACACGGTTGATCATACTCTGGGTTCCACATGCATGTTTTAGCTGAAGGAAGAATACCTTAAACCTGGAAAGTTGAGACCCGTGGAATGGGTACCATGCAATATGACTTCAAAGGGTCTTCATTTGCTCACCGAACCTCTCCAATCCTATCACTGCTGCGTTTATGCCCCTGTACACACGCTTGTTTCTCTTTCGGAGTCATAGCAGTCCATAGGTTTTAAGATACTTCCTAGTCAGGTACATTCTTAGGCGTTTAATATTGGGTTTTGAGTCCATTTCGTTGAGCAAGGAGTAGCTCTTGTCTATTCCATATTTGACTTAAGGAACTTTATCTGTGCTCATTTCAATCTCTGGTTTTATGCATTACCCCAACTCACCTTTCCCCTTAAGGAAGCATAAGTTGGTTTTCTAAATTTGAGACCCTGTTGTGTTTTGTAATTCAGTTCCTGTGTAGCCAAGGTTACATTCCGTGTATTAGTGATATCTTATGATGTTTCTTTTTCTGTGTGACTTATTTCAGTTAGAATCATCATACCTGAATCCACTCATTATGCTGCTACGGGCCTGATGACATAGAATTCATTGCTGTGTGATATTGCATTGTACGTAAGTACCACAACTTCTTTATCCATTTTTCACTTTCTGCGATATTGAACTTGTACCGTAAACCAGGTTCTTGTAAACAGAGCCGTCCCAACCTTTGGGGTGGCTGTGTCTTTTTGATTTTAATTTCCCTAAGCTATAGGACCATAAGTGGAAGTGCCCTAGGCTCTGTTGCTTTGTTTTTTAGATGTTTCAGGAAACACCATACACTTCTCCCGAGTGGCTGTTGGCAATTTACATCCCGCCCATCAGCATAACAAGGCTCCCAGTTCTCCATGGCCTGTCCTGCCTTTCTGGATTTTACACTTTTTTCAGATGGCCCTTTTGACCGGGGGGAAGTGAGACTTCATTGTAGTGCAGATTTCCTTTGCAAGCTTGCTTGGTTGGCCAAAAAGGGCGTATGCGTTTTTTCCTGAATATATTCAGGAAAAAACGCATACGCCCTTTTTGGCCAAGTGCATCATTGTGGACGTTCTGCCTCTTTTCCTATGCTTTAAATGCAATTCCACTCTACCTCCTGAAATCGGTTTCCTGCAATTCTGCCCCGCTTTCAAGTCCTCTTGGCAGCCTTACTTCAGTATATTTTTGGACGATAGCTGTCATTTATAACTCTGCAGGTTTGTGAATTACAGTGCCCCTGAGCTCCTTTCTTCAACTCGCTTTCTCGTGAGCTGGCCGCAACACCGCAGGATTGCTTCAGGCCCTAAACTTGTTCCGGCACGGCACGCTGAGCCTTTGGTTAATTCCTCTTCCTGGTGCGAAATGAGAGTTAAATTTGCCCGTCCAGACACCTCCAGCTAGTCTGTCATTGGTTCTCCCTATTCCTGTTCATCTTCCGCAGAAATTGCAAACTGGGCCAAACAGGAGATTAAAGGCACTGACTCTCCAAGTCGGGAGAGTGTTAGTAAAGCGTCTGGAATGTTGCACCCGAGTACCAGGGGACGAAAACTGACACATATTGGAACACGTCTCCCGATCACACGGTTGATCATACTCTGGGTTCCACATGCATGTTTTAGCTGAAGGAAGAATACCTTAAACCTGGAGAGTTGAGACCCGTGGAATGGGTACCATGCAATATGACTTCAAAGGGTCTTCATTTGCTCACCGAACCTCTCCAATCCTATCACTGCTGCGTTTATGCCCCTGTACACACGCTTGATTCTCTTTCGGAGACATAGCAATCCATAGGTTTTAAGATACTTCCTAGTCAGGTACATTCTTAGGCGTTTAATATGGGGTGTTGAGTCCATTTCGTTGAGCAAGGAGTAGCTCTTGTCTATTCCATATTTGGCTTAAGGAACTTTATCTGTGCTCATTTCAATCTCTGGTTTTATGCAGCACCCCAACTCACCTTTCCCCTTAAGCAAGCATAAGTTGGGTTTCTAAATTTGAGACCCTGTTCTGTTTTGGAATTCAGTTCCTGTGTAGCCAAGTTTACATTCCGTGTATTAGTGATATCTTATGATGTTTCTTTTTCTGTGTGACTTATTTCAGTTAGAATCATCATACCTGAATCCACTCATTATGCTGCTACGGGCCTGATGACATAGATTTCATTGCTGAGTGATACTGCATTGTACGTAAGTACCACAACTTCTTTATCCATTTTTCACTTTCTGCGATATTGAACTTGTACCGTAAACCAGGTTCTTGTAAACAGAGCCGTCCCAACCGTTGGGGTGGCTGTGTCTTTTTGATTTTCATTTCCCTAAGCTATAGGACCATAAGTGGAAGCGCCCTAGGCTCTGTTGCTTTGTTTTTTAGATGTTTCAGGAAACACCATACACTTCTCCCGAGTGGCTGTTGGCAATTTACATCCCGCCCATCAGCATAACAAGGCTCCCAGTTCTCCATGGCCTGTCCTGCCTTTCTGGATTTTACACTTTTTTCAGATGGCCCTTTTGACCGGGGGGAAGTGAGACTTCATTGTAGTGCAGATTTCCTTTGCAAGCTTGCTTGGTTGGCCAAAAAGGGCGTATGCGTTTTTTCCTGAATATATTCAGGAAAAAACGCATACGCCCTTTTTGGCCAAGTGCATCATTGTGGACGTTCTGCCTCTTTTCCTATGCTTTAAATGCAATTCCAGTCTACCTCCTGAAATCGGTTTCCTGCAATTCTGCCCCGCTTTCAAGTCCTCTTGGCAGCCTTACTTCAGTATATTTTTGGACGATAGCTGTCATTTATAACTCTGCAGGTTTGTGAATTACAGTGCCCCTGAGCTCCTTTCTTCAACTCGCTTTCTCGTGAGCTGGCCGCAACACCGCAGGATTGCTTCAGGCCCTAATCTGGTTCCGGCACGGCATGCTGAGCCTTTGGTTAATTCCTCTTCCTGGTGCGAAATGAGAGTTAAATTTGCCCGTCCAGACACCTCCAGCTAGTCTGTCATTGGTTCTCCCTATTCCTGTTCATCTTCCGCAGAAATTGCAAACTGGGCCAAACAGGAGGTTAAAGGCACTGACTCTCCAAGTCGGGAGAGTGTTAGTAAAGCGTCTGGAATGTTGCACCCGAGTACCAGGGGACGAAAACTGACACATATTGGAACACGTCTCCCGATCACACGGTTGATCATACTCTGGGTTCCACATGCATGTTTTAGCTGAAGAAGAATACCTTAAACCTGGAGAGTTGAGACCCGTGGAATGGGTACCATGCAATATGACTTCAAAGGGTCTTCATTTGCTCACCGAACCTCTCCAATCCTATCACTGCTGCGTTTATGCCCCTGCACACACGCTTGATTCTCTTTCGGAGACATAGCAATCCATAGGTTTTAAGATACCTCCTAGTCATGTATATTCTTCGGTGTTTAATACGGGGTGTTGAATCCATTTCGTTGAGCAAGGAGTAGCTCTTGTCTATTCCATATTTGGCTTAAGGAACTTTATCTGTGCTCATTTCAATCTCTGGTTTTATGCAGCACCCCAACTCACCTTTCCCCTTAAGCAAGCATAAGTTGGGTTTCTAAATTTGAGACCCTGTTCTGTTTTGTAATTCAGTTCCTGTGTAGCCAAGTTTACATTCCGTGTATTAGTGATATCTTATGATGTTTCTTTTTCTGTGTGACTTATTTCAGTTAGAATCATCATACCTGAATCCACTCATTATGCTGCTACGGGCCTGATGACATAGATTTCATTGCTGAGTGATACTGCATTGTACGTAAGTACCACAACTTCTTTATCCATTTTTCACTTTCTGCGATATTGAACTTGTACCGTAAACCAGGTTCTTGTAAACAGAGCCTTCCCAACCATTGGGGTGGCTGTGTCTTTTTGATTTTAATTTCCCTAAGCCTTAGGACCATAAGTGGAAGCGCCCTAGGCTCTGTTGCTTTGTTTTTTAGATGTTTCAGGAAACACCATACACTTCTCCCGAGTGGCTGTTGGCAATTTACATCCCGCCCATCAGCATAACAAGGCTCCCAGTTCTCCATGGCCTGTCCTGCCTTTCTGGATTTTACACTTTTTTCAGATGGCCCTTTTGACCGGGGGGAAGTGAGACTTCATTGTAGTCCAGATTTCATTTGCAAGCTTGCTTGGTTGGCCAAAAAGGGCGTATGCGTTTTTTCCTGAATATATTCAGGAAAAAACGCATACGCCCTTTTTGGCCAAGTGCATCATTGTGGACGTTCTGCCTCTTTTCCTATGCTTTAAATGCAATTCCAGTCTACCTCCTGAAATCGGTTTCCTGCAATTCTGCCCCGCTTTCAAGTCCTCTTGGCAGCCTTACTTCAGTATATTTTTGGACGATAGCTGTCATTTATAACTCTGCAGGTTTGTGAATTACAGTGCCCCTGAGCTCCTTTCTTCAACTCGCTTTCTCGTGAGCTGGCCGCAACACCGCAGGATGGCTTCAGGCCCTAATCTGGTTCCGGCACGGCACGCTGAGCCTTTGGTTAATTCCTCTTCCTGGTGCGAAATGAGAGTTAAATTTGCCCGTCCAGACACCTCCAGCTAGTCTCTCATTGGTTCTCCCTATCCCTGTTCATCTTCCGCAGAAATTGCAAACTGGGCCAAACAGGAGGTTAAAGGCACTGACTCTCCAAGTCGGGAGAGTGTTAGTAAAGCGTCTGGAATGTTGCACCCGAGTACCAGGGGACGAAAACTGACACATATTGGAACACGTCTCCCGATCACACGGTTGATCATACTCTGGGTTCCACATGCATGTTTTAGCTGAAGGAAGAATACCTTAAACCTGGAGAGTTGAGACCCGTGGAATGGGTACCATGCAATATGACTTCAAAGGGTCTTCATTTGCTCACCGAACTTCTCCAATCCTATCACTGCTGCGTTTATACCCCTGTACACACGCTTGATTTTCTTTCGGAGACATAGCAATCCATAGGTTTTAAGATACTTCCTAGTCAGGTACACTCTTAGGCATTTAATATGGGGTGTTGAGTCCATTTCGTTGAGCAAGGAGTAGCTCTTGTCTATTCCATATTTGGCTTAAGGAAGCTTATCTGTGCTCATTTCAATCTCTGGTTTTATGCAGCACCCCAACTCACCTTTCCCCTTAAGCAAGCATAAGTTGGCTTTCTAAATTTGAGACCCTGTTCTGTTTTAGAATTCAGTTCCTGTGTAGCCAAGTTTACATTCCGTGTATTAGTGATATCTTATGATGTTTCTTTTTCTGTGTGACTTATTTCAGTTAGAATCATTATACCTGAATCCACTCATTATGCTGCTACGGGCCTGATGACATAGATTTCATTGCTGAGTGATACTGCATTGTACGTAAGTACCACAACTTCTTTATCCATTTTTCACTTTCTGCGATATTGAACTTGTACCGTAAACCAGGTTCTTGTAAACAGAGCCGTCCCAACCGTTGGGGTGGCTGTGTCTTTTTGATTTTAATTTCCCTAAGCTATAGGACCATAAGTGGAAGTGCCCTAGGCTCTGTTGCTTTGTTTTTTAGATGTTTCAGGAAACACCATACACTTCTCCCGAGTGGCTGTTGGCAATTTACATCCCGCCCATCAGCATAACAAGGCTCCCAGTTTTCCATGGCCTGTTCTGCCTTTCTGGATTTTACACTTTTTTCAGATGGCCCTTTTGACCGGGGGGAAGTGAGACTTCATTGTAGTGCAGATTTCCTTTGCAAGCTTGCTTGGTTGGCCAAAAAGGGCGTATGTGTTTTTTCCTGAATATATTCAGGAAAAAACGCATACGCCCTTTTTGGCCAAGTGCATCATTGTGGACGTTCTGCCTCTTTTCCTATGCTTTAAATGCAATTCCAGTCTACCTCCTGAAATCGGTTTCCTGCAATTCTGCCCTGCTTTCAAGTCCTCTTGGCAGCCTTACTTCAGTATATTTTTGGACGATAGCTGTCATTTATAACTCTGCAGGTTTGTGAATTACAGTGCCCCTGAGCTCCTTTCTTCAACTCGCTTTCTCGTGAGCTGGCCGCAACACCGCAGGATGGCTTCAGGCCCTAATCTGGTTCCGGCATGGCACGCTGAGCCTTTGGTTAATTCCTCTTCCTGGTGCGAAATGAGAGTTAAATTTGCCCATCCAGACACCTCCATCTAGTCTGTCATTGGTTCTCCCTATTCCTGTTCATCTTCCGCAGAAATGGCAAACTGGGCCAAACAGGAGGTTAAAGGCACTGACTCTCCAAGTCGGGAGAGTGTTAGTAAAGCGTCTGGAATGTTGCACCCGAGTACCAGGGGACGAAAACTGACACATATTGGAACACGTCTCCCGATCACACGGTTGATCATACTCTGGGTTCCACATGCATGTTTTAGCTGAAGGAAGAATACCTTAAACCTGGAGAGTTGAGACCCGTGGAATGGGTACCATGCAATATGACTTCAAAGGGTCTTCATTTGCTCACCGAACCTCTCCAATCCTATCACTGCTGCGTTTATGCCCCTGCACACACGCTTGATTCTCTTTTGGAGACATAGCAATCCATAGGTTTTAAGATACTTCCTAGTCAGGTATATTCTTAGGTGTTTAATATGGGGTGTTGAATCCATTTCGTTGAGCAAGGAGTAGCTCTTGTCTATTCCATATTTGGCTTAAGGAACTTTATGTGTGCTCATTTCAATCTCTGGTTTTATGCAGCACCCCAACTCACCTTTCCCCTTAAGCAAGCATAAGTTGGGTTTCTAAATTTGAGACCCTGTTCTGTTTTGTAATTCAGTTCCTGTGTAGCCAAGTTTACATTCCGTGTATTAGTGATATCTTATGATGTTTCTTTTTCTGTGTGACTTATTTCAGTTAGAATCATCATACCTGAATCCACTCATTATGCTGCTACGGGCCTGGTGACATAGATATCATTGCTGAGTGATATTGCATTGTACGTAAGTACCACAACTTCTTTATCCATTTTTCACTTTCTGCGATATTGAACTTGTACCGTAAACCAGGTTCTTGTAAACAGAGCCGTCCCAACCGTTGGGGTGGCTGTGTCTTTTTGATTTTAATTTCCCTAAGCTATAGGACCATAAGTGGAAGTGCCCTAGGCTCTGTTGCTTTGTTTTTTAGATGTTTCAGGAAACACCATACACTTCTCCCGAGTGGCTGTTGGCAATTTACATCCCGCCCATCAGCATAACAAGGCTCCCAGTTCTCCATGGCCTGTCCTGCCTTTCTGGATTTTACACTTTATTCAGATGGCCCTTTTGACCGGGGGGAAGTGAGACTTCATTGTAGTGCAGATTTCCTTTGCAAGCTTGCTTGGTTGGCCAAAAAGGGCGTATGCGTTTTTTCCTGAATATATTCAGGAAAAAAGGCATACGCCCTTTTTGGCTAAGTGCATCATTGTGGACGTTCTGCCTCTTTTCCTATGCTTTAAATGCAATTCCAGTCTACCTCCTGAAATCGGTTTCCTGCAATTCTGCCCCGCTTTCAAGTCCTCTTGGCAGCCTTACTTCAGTATATTTTTGGACGATAGCTGTCATTTATAACTCTGCAGGTTTGTGAATTACAGTGCCCCTGAGCTCCTTTCTTCAACTCGCTTTCTCGTGAGCTGGCCGCAACACCGCAGGATGGCTTCAGGCCCTAATCTGGTTCCGGCATGGCACGATGAGCCTTTGGTTAATTCCTCTTCCTGGTGCGAAATGAGAGTTAAATTTGCCCATCCAGACACCTCCATCTAGTCTGTCATTGGTTCTCCCTATTCCTGTTCATCTTCCGCAGAAATTGCAAACTGGGCCAAACAGGAGGTTAAAGGCACTGACTCTCCAAGTCGGGAGAGTGTTAGTAAAGCGTCTGGAATGTTGCACCCGAGTACCAGGGAACGAAAAGTGAGACACATTTGAACATGTTTCTCGATCACATGGTGGATCATACTCTGGGTTCCACATGCATGTTTTAGCTGAAGGAAGTATTCCTTAAACCTGGAGAGTTGAGACCCATGGAATGGGTACCATGCAATATGACTTCAAAGGTCTTCATTTGCTCACCGAACCTCACCAATCTTATGAGCCCCAAGTGTCCAGCCTTATGTGTCACCCAGCTCTGGGTGTAGATGTGGTAAATGCAGGTTGCATCAGAAGCCTTGAATGAATTACTTAAGTATTTCTCTCTATTTCACTGTCATTGTGTTTTGTTTAAGAAATTTATTTTTATTATGGGATTTACCTGATTTTCACTGCTTTAATGCCGCTGTACACACTCTTGATTCTCTTACAGAGATATATAAATCCATAGGTTTTATGATTCTTACTAGTCAGGTATATTCCTAGGCGTTGAATATGGGGTGTTGAGTCCATTTCTTTGAGCAAGGAGTAGCTCTTGTCTATTCCATATTTGGCTTAAGGAACTTTATCTGTGCTCATTTCAATCTCTGGTTTTATGTAGCACCGCAACTCACCTTTCCCCTTAAGCAAGCATAAGTTGGTTTTCTAAATTTGAGACCCTGTTCTGTTTTGGAATTCAGTTCCTGTGTAGCCAAGTTTACATTCCGTGTATTAGTGATATCCTATGATTTTTCTTTTTCTGTGTGACTTATTTCAGTTAGAATCATCATACCTGAATCCACTCATTATGCTGCTACGGGCCTGATGACATAGATTTCATTGCTGAGTGATACTGCATTGTACGTAAGTACCACAACTTCTTTATCCATTTTTCACTTTCTGCGATATTGAACTTGTACCGTAAACCAGGTTCTTGTAAACAGAGCCGTCCCAACCGTTGGGGTGGCTGTGTCTTTTTGATTTTAATTTCCCTAAGCTATAGGACCATAAGTGGAAGTGCCCTAGGCTCTGTTGCTTTGTTTTTTAGATGTTTCAGGAAACACCATACACTTCTCCCGAGTGGCTGTTGGCAATTTACATCCCGCCCATCAGCATAACAAGGCTCCCAGTTTTCCATGGCCTGTTCTGCCTTTCTGGATTTTACACTTTTTTCAGATGGCCCTTTTGACCGGGGGGAAGTGAGACTTCATTGTAGTGCAGATTTCCTTTGCAAGCTTGCTTGGTTGGCCAAAAAGGGCGTATGTGTTTTTTCCTGAATATATTCAGGAAAAAACGCATACGCCCTTTTTGGCCAAGTGCATCATTGTGGACGTTCTGCCTCTTTTCCTATGCTTTAAATGCAATTCCAGTCTACCTCCTGAAATCGGTTTCCTGCAATTCTGCCCTGCTTTCAAGTCCTCTTGGCAGCCTTACTTCAGTATATTTTTGGACGATAGCTGTCATTTATAACTCTGCAGGTTTGTGAATTACAGTGCCCCTGAGCTCCTTTCTTCAACTCGCTTTCTCGTGAGCTGGCCGCAACACCGCAGGATGGCTTCAGGCCCTAATCTGGTTCCGGCATGGCACGCTGAGCCTTTGGTTAATTCCTCTTCCTGGTGCGAAATGAGAGTTAAATTTGCCCATCCAGACACCTCCATCTAGTCTGTCATTGGTTCTCCCTATTCCTGTTCATCTTCCGCAGAAATGGCAAACTGGGCCAAACAGGAGGTTAAAGGCACTGACTCTCCAAGTCGGGAGAGTGTTAGTAAAGCGTCTGGAATGTTGCACCCGAGTACCAGGGGACGAAAACTGACACATATTGGAACACGTCTCCCGATCACACGGTTGATCATACTCTGGGTTCCACATGCATGTTTTAGCTGAAGGAAGAATACCTTAAACCTGGAGAGTTGAGACCCGTGGAATGGGTACCATGCAATATGACTTCAAAGGGTCTTCATTTGCTCACCGAACCTCTCCAATCCTATCACTGCTGCGTTTATGCCCCTGCACACACGCTTGATTCTCTTTTGGAGACATAGCAATCCATAGGTTTTAAGATACTTCCTAGTCAGGTATATTCTTAGGTGTTTAATATGGGGTGTTGAATCCATTTCGTTGAGCAAGGAGTAGCTCTTGTCTATTCCATATTTGGCTTAAGGAACTTTATGTGTGCTCATTTCAATCTCTGGTTTTATGCAGCACCCCAACTCACCTTTCCCCTTAAGCAAGCATAAGTTGGGTTTCTAAATTTGAGACCCTGTTCTGTTTTGTAATTCAGTTCCTGTGTAGCCAAGTTTACATTCCGTGTATTAGTGATATCTTATGATGTTTCTTTTTCTGTGTGACTTATTTCAGTTAGAATCATCATACCTGAATCCACTCATTATGCTGCTACGGGCCTGGTGACATAGATATCATTGCTGAGTGATATTGCATTGTACGTAAGTACCACAACTTCTTTATCCATTTTTCACTTTCTGCGATATTGAACTTGTACCGTAAACCAGGTTCTTGTAAACAGAGCCGTCCCAACCGTTGGGGTGGCTGTGTCTTTTTGATTTTAATTTCCCTAAGCTATAGGACCATAAGTGGAAGTGCCCTAGGCTCTGTTGCTTTGTTTTTTAGATGTTTCAGGAAACACCATACACTTCTCCCGAGTGGCTGTTGGCAATTTACATCCCGCCCATCAGCATAACAAGGCTCCCAGTTCTCCATGGCCTGTCCTGCCTTTCTGGATTTTACACTTTATTCAGATGGCCCTTTTGACCGGGGGGAAGTGAGACTTCATTGTAGTGCAGATTTCCTTTGCAAGCTTGCTTGGTTGGCCAAAAAGGGCGTATGCGTTTTTTCCTGAATATATTCAGGAAAAAAGGCATACGCCCTTTTTGGCTAAGTGCATCATTGTGGACGTTCTGCCTCTTTTCCTATGCTTTAAATGCAATTCCAGTCTACCTCCTGAAATCGGTTTCCTGCAATTCTGCCCCGCTTTCAAGTCCTCTTGGCAGCCTTACTTCAGTATATTTTTGGACGATAGCTGTCATTTATAACTCTGCAGGTTTGTGAATTACAGTGCCCCTGAGCTCCTTTCTTCAACTCGCTTTCTCGTGAGCTGGCCGCAACACCGCAGGATGGCTTCAGGCCCTAATCTGGTTCCGGCATGGCACGATGAGCCTTTGGTTAATTCCTCTTCCTGGTGCGAAATGAGAGTTAAATTTGCCCATCCAGACACCTCCATCTAGTCTGTCATTGGTTCTCCCTATTCCTGTTCATCTTCCGCAGAAATTGCAAACTGGGCCAAACAGGAGGTTAAAGGCACTGACTCTCCAAGTCGGGAGAGTGTTAGTAAAGCGTCTGGAATGTTGCACCCGAGTACCAGGGAACGAAAAGTGAGACACATTTGAACATGTTTCTCGATCACAT
The DNA here is from genome assembly GCF_949774975.1 of Lagenorhynchus albirostris. Lineage (NCBI taxonomy): Eukaryota > Metazoa > Chordata > Mammalia > Artiodactyla > Delphinidae > Lagenorhynchus > Lagenorhynchus albirostris. The sequence continues at coordinate 58,771 of NW_026783322.1, read as the reverse complement.
GGTGGATCATACTCTGGGTTCCACATGCATGTTTTAGCTGAAGGAAGTATTCCTTAAACCTGGAGAGTTGAGACCCATGGAATGGGTACCATGCAATATGACTTCAAAGGTCTTCATTTGCTCACCGAACCTCACCAATCTTATGAGCCCCAAGTGTCCAGCCTTATGTGTCACCCAGCTCTGGGTGTAGATGTGGTAAATGCAGGTTGCATCAGAAGCCTTGAATGAATTACTTAAGTATTTCTCTCTATTTCACTGTCATTGTGTTTTGTTTAAGAAATTTATTTTTATTATGGGATTTACCTGATTTTCACTGCTTTAATGCCGCTGTACACACTCTTGATTCTCTTACAGAGATATATAAATCCATAGGTTTTATGATTCTTACTAGTCAGGTATATTCCTAGGCGTTGAATATGGGGTGTTGAGTCCATTTCTTTGAGCAAGGAGTAGCTCTTGTCTATTCCATATTTGGCTTAAGGAACTTTATCTGTGCTCATTTCAATCTCTGGTTTTATGTAGCACCGCAACTCACCTTTCCCCTTAAGCAAGCATAAGTTGGTTTTCTAAATTTGAGACCCTGTTCTGTTTTGGAATTCAGTTCCTGTGTAGCCAAGTTTACATTCCGTGTATTAGTGATATCCTATGATTTTTCTTTTTCTGTGTGACTTATTTCAGTTAGAATCATCATACCTGAATCCACTCATTATGCTGCTACGGGCCTGATGACATAGATTTCATTGCTGAGTGATATTGCATTGTACGTAAGTACCACAACTTCTTTATCCATTTTTCACTTTCTGCGATATTGAACTTGTACCGTAAACCAGGTTCTTGTAAACAGAGCCGTCCCAACTTTTGGGGTGGCTGTGTCTTTTTGATTTTAATTTCCCTAAGCTATAGGACCATAAGTGGAAGTGCCCTAGGCTCTGTTGCTTTGTTTTTTAGATGTTTCAGGAAACACCATACACTTCTCCCGATTGGCTGTTGGCAATTGACATCCCGCCCATCAGCATAACAAGGCTCCCAGTTCTCCATGGCCTGTTCTGCCTTTCTGGATTTTACACTTTTTTCAGATGGCCCTTTTGACCGGGGGGAAGTGAGACTTCATTGTAGTGCAGATTTCCTTTGCAAGCTTGCTTGGTTGGCCAAAAAGGGCGTATGTGTTTTTTCCTGAATATATTCAGGAAAAAACGCATACGCCCTTTTTGGCCAAGTGCATCATTGTGGACGTTCTGCCTCTTTTCCTATGCTTTAAATGCAATTCCAGTCTACCTCCTGAAATCGGTTTCCTGCAATTCTGCCCTGCTTTCAAGTCCTCTTGGCAGCCTTACTTCAGTATATTTTTGGACGATAGCTGTCATTTATAACTCTGCAGGTTTGTGAATTACAGTGCCCCTGAGCTCCTTTCTTCAACTCGCTTTCTCGTGAGCTGGCCGCAACACCGCAGGATGGCTTCAGGCCCTAATCTGGTTCCGGCATGGCACGCTGAGCCTTTGGTTAATTCCTCTTCCTGGTGCGAAATGAGAGTTAAATTTGCCCATCCAGACACCTCCATCTAGTCTGTCATTGGTTCTCCCTATTCCTGTTCATCTTCCGCAGAAATGGCAAACTGGGCCAAACAGGAGGTTAAAGGCACTGACTCTCCAAGTCGGGAGAGTGTTAGTAAAGCGTCTGGAATGTTGCACCCGAGTACCAGGGGACGAAAACTGACACATATTGGAACACGTCTCCCGATCACACGGTTGATCATACTCTGGGTTCCACATGCATGTTTTAGCTGAAGGAAGAATACCTTAAACCTGGAGAGTTGAGACCCGTGGAATGGGTACCATGCAATATGACTTCAAAGGGTCTTCATTTGCTCACCGAACCTCTCCAATCCTATCACTGCTGCGTTTATGCCCCTGCACACACGCTTGATTCTCTTTTGGAGACATAGCAATCCATAGGTTTTAAGATACTTCCTAGTCAGGTATATTCTTAGGTGTTTAATATGGGGTGTTGAATCCATTTCGTTGAGCAAGGAGTAGCTCTTGTCTATTCCATATTTGGCTTAAGGAACTTTATGTGTGCTCATTTCAATCTCTGGTTTTATGCAGCACCCCAACTCACCTTTCCCCTTAAGCAAGCATAAGTTGGGTTTCTAAATTTGAGACCCTGTTCTGTTTTGTAATTCAGTTCCTGTGTAGCCAAGTTTACATTCCGTGTATTAGTGATATCTTATGATGTTTCTTTTTCTGTGTGACTTATTTCAGTTAGAATCATCATACCTGAATCCACTCATTATGCTGCTACGGGCCTGGTGACATAGATATCATTGCTGAGTGATATTGCATTGTACGTAAGTACCACAACTTCTTTATCCATTTTTCACTTTCTGCGATATTGAACTTGTACCGTAAACCAGGTTCTTGTAAACAGAGCCGTCCCAACCGTTGGGGTGGCTGTGTCTTTTTGATTTTAATTTCCCTAAGCTATAGGACCATAAGTGGAAGTGCCCTAGGCTCTGTTGCTTTGTTTTTTAGATGTTTCAGGAAACACCATACACTTCTCCCGAGTGGCTGTTGGCAATTTACATCCCGCCCATCAGCATAACAAGGCTCCCAGTTCTCCATGGCCTGTCCTGCCTTTCTGGATTTTACACTTTATTCAGATGGCCCTTTTGACCGGGGGGAAGTGAGACTTCATTGTAGTGCAGATTTCCTTTGCAAGCTTGCTTGGTTGGCCAAAAAGGGCGTATGCGTTTTTTCCTGAATATATTCAGGAAAAAAGGCATACGCCCTTTTTGGCTAAGTGCATCATTGTGGACGTTCTGCCTCTTTTCCTATGCTTTAAATGCAATTCCAGTCTACCTCCTGAAATCGGTTTCCTGCAATTCTGCCCCGCTTTCAAGTCCTCTTGGCAGCCTTACTTCAGTATATTTTTGGACGATAGCTGTCATTTATAACTCTGCAGGTTTGTGAATTACAGTGCCCCTGAGCTCCTTTCTTCAACTCGCTTTCTCGTGAGCTGGCCGCAACACCGCAGGATGGCTTCAGGCCCTAATCTGGTTCCGGCATGGCACGATGAGCCTTTGGTTAATTCCTCTTCCTGGTGCGAAATGAGAGTTAAATTTGCCCGTCCAGACACCTCCAGCTAGTCTGTCATTGGTTCTCCCTATTCCTGTTCATCTTCCGCAGAAATTGCAAACTGGGCCAAACAGGAGGTTAAAGGCACTGACTCTCCAAGTCGGGAGAGTGTTAGTAAAGCGTCTGGAATGTTGCACCCGAGTACCAGGGAACGAAAAGTGAGACACATTTGAACATGTTTCTCGATCACATGGTGGATCATACTCTGGGTTCCACATGCATGTTTTAGCTGAAGGAAGTATTCCTTAAACCTGGAGAGTTGAGACCCATGGAATGGGTACCATGCAATATGACTTCAAAGGTCTTCATTTGCTCACCGAACCTCACCAATCTTATGAGCCCCAAGTGTCCAGCCTTATGTGTCACCCAGCTCTGGGTGTAGATGTGGTAAATGCAGGTTGCATCAGAAGCCTTGAATGAATTACTTAAGTATTTCTCTCTATTTCACTGTCATTGTGTTTTGTTTAAGAAATTTATTTTTATTATGGGATTTACCTGATTTTCACTGCTTTAATGCCGCTGTACACACTCTTGATTCTCTTACAGAGATATATAAATCCATAGGTTTTATGATTCTTACTAGTCAGGTATATTCCTAGGCGTTGAATATGGGGTGTTGAGTCCATTTCTTTGAGCAAGGAGTAGCTCTTGTCTATTCCATATTTGGCTTAAGGAACTTTATCTGTGCTCATTTCAATCTCTGGTTTTATGTAGCACCGCAACTCACCTTTCCCCTTAAGCAAGCATAAGTTGGTTTTCTAAATTTGAGACCCTGTTCTGTTTTGGAATTCAGTTCCTGTGTAGCCAAGTTTACATTCCGTGTATTAGTGATATCCTATGATTTTTCTTTTTCTGTGTGACTTATTTCAGTTAGAATCATCATACCTGAATCCACTCATTATGCTGCTACGGGCCTGATGACATAGATTTCATTGCTGAGTGATATTGCATTGTACGTAAGTACCACAACTTCTTTATCCATTTTTCACTTTCTGCGATATTGAACTTGTACCGTAAACCAGGTTCTTGTAAACAGAGCCGTCCCAACTTTTGGGGTGGCTGTGTCTTTTTGATTTTAATTTCCCTAAGCTATAGGACCATAAGTGGAAGTGCCCTAGGCTCTGTTGCTTTGTTTTTTAGATGTTTCAGGAAACACCATACACTTCTCCCGATTGGCTGTTGGCAATTGACATCCCGCCCATCAGCATAACAAGGCTCCCAGTTCTCCATGGCCTGTTCTGCCTTTCTGGATTTTACACTTTTTTCAGATGGCCCTTTTGACCGGGGGGAAGTGAGACTTCATTGTAGTGCAGATTTCCTTTGCAAGCTTGCTTGGTTGGCCAAAAAGGGCGTATGTGTTTTTTCCTGAATATATTCAGGAAAAAACGCATACGCCCTTTTTGGCCAAGTGCATCATTGTGGACGTTCTGCCTCTTTTCCTATGCTTTAAATGCAATTCCAGTCTACCTCCTGAAATCGGTTTCCTGCAATTCTGCCCTGCTTTCAAGTCCTCTTGGCAGCCTTACTTCAGTATATTTTTGGACGATAGCTGTCATTTATAACTCTGCAGGTTTGTGAATTACAGTGCCCCTGAGCTCCTTTCTTCAACTCGCTTTCTCGTGAGCTGGCCGCAACACCGCAGGATGGCTTCAGGCCCTAATCTGGTTCCGGCATGGCACGCTGAGCCTTTGGTTAATTCCTCTTCCTGGTGCGAAATGAGAGTTAAATTTGCCCATCCAGACACCTCCATCTAGTCTGTCATTGGTTCTCCCTATTCCTGTTCATCTTCCGCAGAAATGGCAAACTGGGCCAAACAGGAGGTTAAAGGCACTGACTCTCCAAGTCGGGAGAGTGTTAGTAAAGCGTCTGGAATGTTGCACCCGAGTACCAGGGGACGAAAACTGACACATATTGGAACACGTCTCCCGATCACACGGTTGATCATACTCTGGGTTCCACATGCATGTTTTAGCTGAAGGAAGAATACCTTAAACCTGGAGAGTTGAGACCCGTGGAATGGGTACCATGCAATATGACTTCAAAGGGTCTTCATTTGCTCACCGAACCTCTCCAATCCTATCACTGCTGCGTTTATGCCCCTGCACACACGCTTGATTCTCTTTTGGAGACATAGCAATCCATAGGTTTTAAGATACTTCCTAGTCAGGTATATTCTTAGGTGTTTAATATGGGGTGTTGAATCCATTTCGTTGAGCAAGGAGTAGCTCTTGTCTATTCCATATTTGGCTTAAGGAACTTTATGTGTGCTCATTTCAATCTCTGGTTTTATGCAGCACCCCAACTCACCTTTCCCCTTAAGCAAGCATAAGTTGGGTTTCTAAATTTGAGACCCTGTTCTGTTTTGTAATTCAGTTCCTGTGTAGCCAAGTTTACATTCCGTGTATTAGTGATATCTTATGATGTTTCTTTTTCTGTGTGACTTATTTCAGTTAGAATCATCATACCTGAATCCACTCATTATGCTGCTACGGGCCTGGTGACATAGATATCATTGCTGAGTGATATTGCATTGTACGTAAGTACCACAACTTCTTTATCCATTTTTCACTTTCTGCGATATTGAACTTGTACCATAAACCAGGTTCTTGTAAACAGAGCCGTCCCAACCTTTGGGGTGGCTGTGTCTTTTGATTTTAATTTCCCTAAGCTATAGGACCATAAGTGGAAGTGCCCTAGGCTCTTTTGCTTTGTTTTTTAGCTGTTTCAGGAAACACCATACACTTCTCCCGATTGGCTGTTGGCAATTTACATCCCGCCCATCAGCATAACAAGGCTCCCAGTTCTCCATGGCCTGTCCTGCCTTTCTGGATTTTACACTTTTTTCAGATGGCCCTTTTGACCGGGGGGAAGTGAGACTTCATTGTAGTGCAGATTTCCTTTGCAAGCTTGCTTGGTTGGCCAAAAAGGGCGTATGCGTTTTTTCCTGAATATATTCAGGAAAAAACGCATACGCCCTTTTTGGCCAAGTGCATCATTGTGGACGTTCTGCCTCTTTTCCTATGCTTTAAATGCAATTCTAGTCTACCTCCTGAAATCGGTTTCCTGCAACTGCCCCGCTTTCAAGTCCTCTTGGCAGCCTTACTTCAGTATATTTTTGGACGATAGCTGTCATTTATAACTCTGCAGGTTTGTGAATTACAGTGCCCCTGAGCTCCTTTCTTCAACTCGCTTTCTCGTGAGCTGGCCGCAACACCGCAGGATGGCTTCAGGCCCTAATCTGGTTCCGGCATGGCACGCTGAGCCTTTGGTTAATTCCTCTTCCTGGTGGGAAATGAGAGTTAAATTTGCCCGTCCAGACACCTCCAGCTAGTCTGTCATTGGTTCTCCCTATTCCTGTTCATCTTCCGCAGAAATTGCAAACTGGGCCAAACAGGAGGTTAAAGGCACTGACTCTCCAAGTCGGGAGAGTGTTAGTAAAGCGTCTGGCATGTTGCACCCGAGTACCAGGGAACGAAAAGTGAGACCTATTTGAACATGTTTCTCGATCACATGGTTGATCATACTCTGGGTTCCACATGCATGTTTTAGCTGAAGGAAGAATACCTTAAACCTGGAGAGTTGAGACCCGTGGAATGGGTACCATGCAATATGACTTCAAAGGTCTTCATTTGCTCACCGAACCTCACCAATCTTATGAGCCCCAAGTGTCCAGCCTTATGTGTCACCCAGCTCTGGGTGTAGATGTGGTAAATGCAGGTTGCATCAGAAGCCTTGAATGAATTACTTAAGTATTTCTCTCTATTTCACTGTCATTGTGTTTTGTTTAAGAAATTTATTTTTATTATGGGATTTACCTGATTTTCACTGCTTTAATGCCGCTGTACACACTCTTGATTCTCTTACAGAGATATATAAATCCATAGGTTTTATGATTCTTACTAGTCAGGTATATTCCTAGGCGTTGAATATGGGGTGTTGAGTCCATTTCGTTGAGCAAGGAGTAGCTCTTGTCTATTCCATATTTGGCTTAAGTATTTATATCTGTGCTCATTTCAATCTCTGGTTTTATGCAGTACCCCAACTCACCTTTCGCCTTAAGCAAGCATAAGTTGGTTTTCTAAATTTGAGACCCTGTTCTGTTTTGGAATTCAGTTCCTGTGTAGCCAAGTTTACATTCCGTGTATTAGTGATATCTTATGATGTTTCTTTTTCTGTGTGACTTATTTCAGTTAGAATCATCATACCTGAATCCACTCATTATGCTGCTACGGGCCTGATGACATAGATTTCATTGCTGAGTGATACTGCATTGTACGTAAGTACCACAACTTCTTTATCCATTTTTCACTTTCTGCGATATTGAACTTGTACCGTATATGAGGTTCTTGTAAACAGAGCCATCCCAAACTTTGGGGTGGCTGTGTCTTTTTGATTTTAATTGCCCTAAACTATAGTACCATAAGTGGAAGTGCCCTAGGCTCTGTTGCTTTGTTTTTTAGATGTTTCAGGAAACACCATACACTTCTCCCGAGTGGCTCTTGGCAATTTACATCCTGCCCATCAGCATAAGATGGCTCCCAGTTCTCCATGGCCTGTCCTGCCTTTATGGATTTTACACTTTTTTCAGATGGCCCTTTTGACCGGGGGGAATTGAGACTTCATTGTAGTGCAGATTTCCTTTGCAAGCTTGCTTGGTTGGCCAAAAAGGGCGTATGCGTTTTTTCCTGAATATATTCAGAAAGAAACACATACGCCCTTTTTGGGCAAGTCAGGTTCTTGAATTGCGTGGCCCCTAGCTCCATTTTTCAGCTCTTAGTTTTGTGATCTTGCCCCATAACCACAGGATTCCTTGAAGCCCTATTCTTCTTCTGGGGCACCTTGCTGTGCCTTTGGTTCATTCTTCTTACTGATGTGAAATTAGAGTGACATGTGCCCATTGAAACCGCTACAGCTAGTTTCTCACTGGTTCCCCCTATTCCCATTCATCCTCCGCACTAACTGAAGACTGTGCGATACCAGAACTTAAAGGCATTGACTCTCCATGTGGGGATGTTGTTAGTAAAGCGGCTGGAATGTCGATCCGGAGCCCCAGGAGAGGAAAAATGTGGTGCGTTTTAGAAACCTTTCCCGATCATATGGTATACCAGTCGCTGGGTTTCCCAAGCATGGTTTAGCTGTAGGAAGATTCCCTTCAACCTGGAGTGTTGGGACCCTTGGAATGAGTAGCATGAAGTATTGCATTAAACTTTCGGCAGTTGCTCACCGAAGCTCACCAATCCTCTCAGCCCCAAGTGTCCAGCCTTATGTCTTATCCAGCTGTGGGTTTATATGTGGTCAATCCAGGTTGCATCACAGCCCCTGAGCGAATTTTGTAAGAATTTTTCTCTCTTTCATTGTTTCTGCGTTTTGTTTTTAAAATTTATTTCTATAATGGGGTTTAGCTCATTTTCACTGCTGTGTTTGTGCCGCTCTGCACACACTTGATTCCCTTATGGAGATATATCAATACATGGGTTTTAAGATTCTTATTACTCAGATATATTTCTCTGCGGTGTATAGGGTGTGTTGAGGCCAGTTCATTGAGCAAGGTGTAGATCTTGTCTAATACCTATTTGGTTTCTTGAACGGTATCTGTGCTAATTTCAAACTCTGGTTTTATGCATCACCCCACCTCTCCTTTCCCCTTAAGCTGACATAAGTGTGTTTTCTAAATGTGAGACACTGTTCTGTTCTGTAATTCATTTCTTGTGCAGGCATATTTACCCTCCCTCTATAAGTGATATCTTATGATATGTTTCTTTTTCTGTTTGACTTATTTCAAGTAGTATTATCGGACCTAAATCCACTCTTTATCCTTCTACTAGCCTTATTACATTGATTTCATGGTGAAGAGATATTCCATTGTACATAAGTACCACATCTTCTTTATCCATTGTTCTCTTTCCTGGGATATTTAAGGTGTACTGAAGTTGAGGTTCTTGTAAACAGAGTAGCCCTAAACTGTGGTGTGCTTGTGTCCTGTTGATTTTTAGACTTCCCTAGATATACTCCCATGATTGGAAGTGTCCTATGCTCTGTAGCTCTGTTTTTAGATGATTTAGGAACCACCATACACTTCTCCAGAGTGGCTCTCGGCAGTTCACACACTGCCCATCAGCGTATAAAGGCTCCCTGTTCTCCATGGCCTGTCCTGCATTTCTGGTTTTTACAATTTTTTAGGATGGCCCTTTTGACCGGTGGGAAATGAGACTTCTTTGTTGTGCACATTTGCATTGCTTGCTTGCTTCGTTGCCCATAAAGTGCGTATGCGTTTTTTCCTGGATATAATCAGGAAAAATCGCATACGCCCTTTTGGGCCAACTGCATCATTGTCGAAATTCTGCCGCTTTTCATGTGCGTTAAAGACGAGTCCAATCTATCTCTTGAAATCTGTTTCTTGCAATTCTGTCTTGCATTCAGATCCTCTTCTTTGCCTTACCTCAACATATTTTTGGACGTTAGTTTTCATTTATAACTCTGCAGGTTTGTGAATTGCAGTGACCCTGAGCTCCATGTTTTAAGTTGCTCTTTTGTGAGCTGGCCTCAAACCCGCAGGATTGCTTCAGGCCCTATTTTGGCTCCGGCGAGGCAGGCTGAGCCTTTTTTTAATTCTTATTCTTAATGGGAAATTAGAGTGATATGTGCCCGTCCAAACCCCTACAACTCTTCTCTCATTGGTTCCCCCTCTTCCCGTTCATCCTCCTCACAATTTGCAAAATGTGTGAAACAGAAGTTTAAATGTGCTGATTCTCCAAGTGGGGAGCTTCTAAGTAACGTGGCTGGAATGGTGAACAGGAGCACCAGGAGAGGATAAATGAGGTGCATTTTAGACACATCTCCCGATCACATGGTGTACAGTCCTCTGGGTTTTCCATGCATGTTTTAGCTGTAGGAAGATCCCTTGAACCTGCAGATTTGGGACCCATTGAATGGGTACCAGGTAGTATTACTTTAAAGGGTGTGCATTTCCTCACCCAACCTCACATTTCTCTTAGCGCAAACAGTTTCCAGCCTTATGTCTCATCCTGCTGTGGGTCTAGATGTGTTCAATCCATGTTGCATCACCGTCCCTGAGGAAAAGTTGTAAGAGGTTTTCTCTGTCTCTCTGTCGTTTATTTTTTTCAATTTATTACTATATTGGTTACAGCTGATTTTCAAAGCTCTGTTTCTTGCTGCTGTACATCCACTTGATTCACGTACAGAGAGACATCAATAAATTCTTTTTCAGATTCTTACCAGTCGTATATATTCTTTTCCGGTGACTTGAGTGTGCTGAGTGCAGTTCTTTTAGCTACCGTGTAGGCCTTGTTGATTATCAGTTTGGTATTTGGAATGGTATCTTTGCTAATTTCAACCTCCTGGATGATGCCTCACCCCTCCCCACCTTTCCCGTTTAGCAGCCTTATGCGTGTTTTCTACATATTTGACTATGTTTTTGTTTTGTAATTTATTTCATGTGTAGCCATTTTGGATTCCACCTTTAAGTGATATCTTATGATATGTGTCTTCTTCTTTTTGAATTCTGTCACTTAGAATGATCATACGTAACTCCTCCGGAGTTGTTACAGCTGGCCATATTTCATTGATTTCCAGGCTGAATAATATTCCACTCTACCTAAGTACCACATCTCTATCCATTTTTTCCCTCCAGAGACATTTAAGTTATATCCTAGTCGAGGATCTTTTAAACAGAGAGGGGGTAAACATTGGGGTGCCTGTGTCCTCTCGATTTTTGTTTTTCCCAAGATATACGCCCATGAGTGCAAGTGCCCTATGCTCTGTAGCTCATTGTTTAGATGCTTTAGTAAACACAATACACTTCTCCAGAATGGCCGTTGGCAATATACATTTCCACTATAAGTCTCACAGGGCTCCCTCTTCTCCTTGCCCTGTCCTGCATTTCTGTTGTTTACGCTTTATGAGGATGGCTCTTCTGACTGATGCGAAGTGATGTCTTTTGTAGTATTGACTTCCAGTGCCCACCTGTTTGGTTGGCTAAAAAGGTGTACGCTCTTTTCTTGAATATATACACAAAAAAACGCATACACCCTTTTTGGCCAACTGCAATGTTGGCAATGTTCAGCTCCTTTTCTTGTGCTTAATGGTGAGTCCTTTCTACCTCCTCAAATCCCTTTCCTGCCATTCTCCCTTGCTTACAAGTCCTTTTCTCTGACTTTCCTCAAGACATTTTTCAGTGATGGATATTTTCAACTCCGCAGTTTTGTGAATTTTACTGCCCCTGAGTTCTATTGTTCAACTTGTGTTTATGGGAACTGGCCACAAAGCAGCGGGATTTCCTCAAGCCCTATACTGTTTCCATGGGCAACCCTAGCCTTTGGTCAATTCGTCTTCCTGATTGGAAATTAGAGTGACATGTGCCTGTCTGAACACGTAGGACTTGTCTCTCATTGTTCCTCATCCTTCCGCTTCATCCTCTGGACAAATTCCAAACTGTACGCAACAGGATGTTGACAGTGCTGACATCTCCAAGTGGGGAGACTGTTAGTAAAGACGCTGGAGGGGTGAACCCGAGCACCAGGAGATGAGGAGATGAGATGCCTTTTCCAAACTCTTCCCGATCAGACGGTATACCATCCTCTGGGTGTGACAGACATGTTTTAGCAGTAGGAAGAGTCCCATTCATGTAAGGAGAACACCAGGGCTTTTTCAAAATCAGTGTCTCCCCGAAACCCAAACTGGGGAATTTTTTAAGCTACGGCTACACATATGTTCATTAAGGGCCTTGGGAAGTAGGCAGAGTCCAAACTTTAGATGATTGAAGTCTTCAGGGTCAGAAGCACTCACCACCAGCTTCCCTTAGGTTACACTTTAACTGTCATTGATAGAGGATGTCAATAAAAATATCTATTCTTTTTCAGATTATTTCCCCTTTTGGTTATTGCAAAATGTTGAGTGTAGTTCCCTGTGCTATACAGTAGTTCCTTGTTGATGATCTATTTTATACATAGCAGTGTGTATGTGTTAATCCCAAACTGTTAATTTATCCCTCCTCCCACCTTTCCCCTTTGGTAATAATAAATTATAAGATTTTATACTTCTCAGAAATGGGGGAGCTGAAAGAGAGGTATCATTTTCAATGGAAAAGCATTTAAAACAAGATTGAAGGTTTAACCAAGATTATTAGATGTACATCCTTGGAAAGAAATCACTTCATTTCTCTAATATTGAGCTGACAAATAAGACAAACCTTTTCACTGAACTTGCTTATAATAAAGTGATGGAAATATCCAATGGAAGTGTTAGAAACATCTTATTTTACCCGAGCCTTATACACTGTTCTATGTTAACTACACTTTGGCTCACACATCTGTTCATTGAGGTTACAATAGTCTCAATTTCTGTTACTGATCCTCCAGAGTGGACCCCAACAAGTGTCCCCCTGCCCAGTGTCATTGGGGCCAACAGATCGAGACTGAGTTTGGTTCACAAGCAAAGGAAACTTTATATTTTGATCAGAGAATGGAGAGGTGAGAGCATGTACTACCCCGTGGGCTGTGGGCTGGGCTGCTGTGTAGAGATCCTGTCAGAGTCAGTGGGAGGGAGGGGGCGGAGCTCTCGAGGGCCGGGTTGGCTGTAGCTCAGGCTCTATATCGCGGAGTCTGCACTGGGCCCCAGGAGCTGAGGTGTCGACCCAGCCATTCTGCACTAGGAAATCTGGTCTGAAGTGCCGGGTGTGGAACCTCTGCATGCGGGACCCTAGGAGCACGTGAAATTAGACAAAGCACAAAGGATAAAAAAGGTTAGACTTGACTTTATTGCCCAGATTCTATTTTTATCTCCCAGGGATTTTTAATGGGCTTTGCTGGGGACAAACCCCCCCTCTGCCTTTTGTCCCGTTCCTCATTCTTGGAGTGCTGAGGGTGCAGACCCTTCTTCTGTAACTGCTGAGTGCTGAGTTGGGAGCCCTCATACCCTGGGGCGAGGGTCAGAGCTTCTCCCCAGCAGCCTCCAGGTGACGTTGATTGTCCCCAGGCCCCCTGCCTCCCTGCTCGTCCACCTGAGCAGCAGCATTGGAAGTGTTATAGATTCTAATGACCTTTAAGGGTCCAGGAAAGAGATGTGCAGAGACGCTGTGGGAGCCGGTTTCACCCCGCCCCACATTTGTTCGGCCACCTTAGGCCGACCGTTTCTGCCAGCCTAGATGCTCTGACCAGTAGTCTGCGCTTTCTTCAATTAGGCCCCTGAATTAACGTACAAACAGCACCAGGTGTCAGAGCCCTGCCCGCTCAACTCCCAGACAGTCCAGGGTCAGTGGTGATCAAGGACCATGATGGCCACTGAGTCAACAGCCTTTTGAAGTAAACAAGAGTCCAGCCGGTCTTACTGGCCACCATCATCACGGTGTCTGTAGGCTTTTCTATGGTGACAGTGTGATATACGGTTCCCCCGCCAAGATTATTAGCTCCCCTCTGGGTGCAGTAAGTCCGGCAAGCAGTAGTCTACTCTTTTGGGACACACTCTTGTTGTTTTATGAGAGAAACTCCAGGTCAAGTGATGTTCACACGAGTCGTCATGGTGCCCTGTTGCCCCCGGTTATCTCTCTGGATGTTGGAGTTGGAGGGCCTCCTCACTCGAGGTCGGTGTGCCCACGGAGCGAACCCTGCAACTTCAGGGCATGGTTGGTGGTTAGGATCACCACGTGGGGTCCTTTCCCCTTAGGAGGGAGGTGGCCTTTTGGGCTGCTGATTTCCAGGTTTTTAGATACCGCCAGTATCTTGGCCAGATGTGGCAGTGGGCCAAGCCCCTTGGTGACCATAGTTTATCCTACCTGGATGGCATTCTTGCATTGTTCCATTTCAAGTGGTCCCAGGTTTTGCACTAATTCTCCAATGGCGATTCACCTTTCACCGGGAATGTAAAGGTCAAAGGGTTTAGCTAAATTAGGGAGTTCCAGGGCAAGGGTCTGAATTGACTGCTCTTTCCATTCTTGAAAGGCCACTTCTGGATTCTATTCAAAAGGATCATCATCTTTTCCTTTCAGTGTTTCATATAGAGGCCCAGCTAGTAGACTGTAGTTAGGGATCCAGAAGCAGCAAACCCTGGCCTCCCCAGGAACCCCTAAGCTGTCTTCTAGTTTTAGAAAGGGGTAAGGCTGAAAATGGTTTCTTCCCTTTCCTGGGATGGACTTCTCCAACCTTCTGTGAGAATGAAGCCCAGGCAGGTCACGGCAGTCTGTGATATTTGAGCTTTTTCTTGGACAACTTCTATCCTTTATTGGCTTGGTAGTTCAGAGGCCTCCTTAGTAGGGCTGGCGATCAGAATGTCGTCTGCATATTGAAGGAGGGTTTCCTTTTCCAGAGGTAGAACTTTTAGGTCTTTAGCTAAGCTTTCCCCAAAGATGGTGTGGGAATTTTTGCACCCTTGGGGCCAGACGGCCCGGAAGTATTGTTTTAGTTGTATGTTGAGTCCTGCCACTCACAAGCCAAAATTTCTTGTGACTCTGGGACTAATGGAATACAAAAGAAGGCATCATTGAAGACTAATACAGAATACCATGTCCTGGTGGTTGGTAGAATGACCAGCAGGGTGTAGGAATTAGGAGCAACTGGAGGTATATCCTCGGTGGCTTCACTGACTGTCCTGACATCCTTTACCAGGTCCCCAGCAGCCCATGGGGCTCTCGTGGTCAGACCAATCCCAGAATATGGAGCTCACCTGGGCAGGTACCCCACCCCCACCCCAGCCCACAGGGCTCTCGTGGTCAGGCCCCTCCCAGGATACAGAGCTACCCTTGCAGGTACTGTGGCAGGGCTGGGCACACAGGAACCGTGCACATAGCCCTCATTGCAGAGCACCCCCAGCTCACCTGTCGCTCAGAGCTGACACAGAGCACCTCAGAGCAGGACTTGAACTAACAAACAGCAGCTGCGACAGGTCTGTGACCCTGGGCATCACTCCGTGAGGCCTCCCTCCACCTGGTCTTCCAGAGACTTCCACTGCACCCGGGGCACCAGGCCTCTGTCTCCAACCACCACCCACCCCTCCTCTCCCTGACTCCTGGGTTCCTCTCATTAGGAGAGGGTTTTCTTGAAGTTGTCTCCCACTCATGGGCCAGATAAAATGATTAGAAAACAAGCCAGAGCTGCAGCCCCTTGTCTATCCTGACTCTCAGGAGCCCACACCTGTTCCTTGGACCTGGCCGGTTCAGCAAGTTCCATTTTCTGCAACTGTGAGCCCCTGAGGGGTGATGATTGGCTGACCTGGGCAGCCTTACCGTGCCGGCCAGCCCTCCCCAGGTGTGCCTGGGTTGAGATCACTATAAATACCACTCCAGGCAGCAAGAGCCCCTGCAGCCGTGCCTGACGCCATTTTCTCTGCCCTGTCAGCAGTCTCGGGGCTGGGCTGGTGGGAGGGAGTGAGAGGCCAAGGCTTTGTGGGTGGCCCAGTGTGAGTGGGGCTCTGCTGGACTTTCTGCAGCAGTTGCCAGGCTGCCACCTGCTAAAGAAGAAGATGTGTCACCCATACCTGCTGCTGGAATTTCTCCCTGGGCAGAGGTGAGGAAGGAAACAAGCAGTGGGGGCAGGGACAGGACGGGTATCTCAGGCAGGGAAATGGAAATCTTCCAGAAGAGCACCCAGGGCCAGGACCATCCTGGCTGGCCTGCAGGCACCAAGTCGGCCGGCATGCTGTCACTCGTGTGGCTCTATGGCCCTCCCTCTAGGCTTTCAAGTCCTTGTATATATTCAGGTGTTTTACCTGGGATGCGTGGGAATAGTTCAGCAGCAACTGGCCTGGGGCTCAGCTCACGTTTACTCACAGATGCCTCGGCACGGTGCCCCAGCTTTGCAATGAGGACGCTTGTTGCGTGGGGGCTGCTGGCTGAATGGGAGACGATTCCCCACCACTGACCAACTTCAGAATTGTTTACAACTGGAGCAAGTGCCCTGATACGGTTTTCCTCTGTGGAACTGGTGGGTTCTGTGTTTTTTTTCTCTTTTTCGTTTTGGGTTCAAGGTAGATTTTATTCCTCTTTTTTGTATTTACAGATATAAGCATGGAAATAATTTATTCATATAAATACATGTATGTGAAGGGAATAATTGATTTTTCTATTGTTTAAATTTTATTTCTTTTTAATTTTGAATTTTATTTTATATTTTTATACAGCAGGTTCTTATTGGTTATCTATTTTATACATATAAATGTATACATGCCAATCCCAGTCTCTCAACTCCTCCCACCACCCCCCCCAACAGCTTTCCCCCCTTGTTGTCCATACGTTTGTTGTCTACATCTGTTGCTCTATTTATGCCTTGCAAAATGGTTAATCTGTACAGGTTTTCTAGGTTCCACATATATGCATGAATATACAAGATTTGTTTTTCTCTTTCTGACTTACTTCACTCTGTATGACAGTCTCTAGATGCATCGACGTCTCTACAAATGACCCAATTTCATTCCTTTTCATGGCTTAGTAATATTCCATTTTATATATGTACCACGGCTTTATGCATTCGTCTGTCTGTGGGCATTTAGGTTGCTTCCATTACCTCGATATTGTAAATAGTGATGCAATGAACATTGCGGTGAATGTCTCTTTTTGATTTATGGTTTTGTCTGGGTATATGTCCAGTACTGGGATTGCTGTATCATATGGTAATTCTATTGTTAGTTTCTTAAGAAATTCCATATTGTTCTCCATAGTGACTGTATCAATTTATATTCCCAACAATAGTGGAAGAGGGTTCCTTTTCTCCACACCCTTTCCAGCATTTTTTGCTTGTAGATTTTCTATGATGCCGATTCTACCAGGTGTGAGGTGATACCTCATTGTTGAATCCATTTCGTTGAGCAAGGGGTAGGTCTTGTCTATTCCATATTTGGCTTATGGAACGGTATCTGTGCTAATTTCAAACTCTGGTTTAATGCAGCACCCCAACTCACCTTCCCCCTTAAGCAAGCATAAGTTAGTTTTCTAAACTTGAGACCCTGTTCTGTTTTGTAATTCAGTTCATGTGTAGCCAAGTTTACATTCCGTGTATTAGTGATATCCTATGATGTTTCTTTTTCTGTGTGACTTATTTCAGTTAGAATCATCATACCTGAATCCACTCATTATGCTGCTACGGGCCTGATGACATAGATTTCATTGCTGAGTGATATTGCATTGTACGTAAGTACCACAACTTCTTTATCCATTTTTCACTTTCTGCGATATTGAACTTGTATCGTAAACCAGGTTCTTATAAACAGAGCCGTCCCAACTTTTGGGGTGGCTGTGTCTTTTTGATTTTAATTGCCCTAAGCTATAGGACAATAATTGGAAGTGCCCTAGGCTCTGTTGCTTTGTTTTTTAGATGTTTCAGGAAACACCATACACTTCTCCCGAGTGGCTGTTGGCAATTTACATCCCGCCCATCAGCATAACAAGGCTCCCAGTTCTCCATGGCCTGTCCTGCCTTTCTGGATTTTACACTTTTTTCAGATGGCCCTTTTGACCAGGGGGAAGTGAGACTTCATTGTAGTGCAGATTTCCTTTGCAAGCTTGCTTGGTTGGCCAAAAAGGGCGTATGCGTTTTTTCCTGAATATATTCAGGAGAAAACACATACGCCCTTTTTGGGCAAGTCAGGTTTTTGAATTGCAGTGGCCCTTAGCTCCATTTTTCACCTCTTAGTTTTGTGATCTTGCCCCATAACCACAGGATTCCTTGAAGCCCTATTCTTCTTCTGGGGCACCTTGCTGTGCCTTTGGTTCATTCTTCTTACTGATGTGAAATTAGAGTGACATGTGTCCATTGAAACCGCTACAGCTAGTTTCTCACTGGTTCCCCCTATTCCCATTCATCCTCCGCACTAACTGAAGACTGTGCGATACCAGAACTTAAAGGCATTGACTCTCCATGTGGGGATGTTGTTAGTAAAGCGGCTGGAATGTCGATCCGGAGCCCCAGGAGAGGAAAAATGTGGTGCGTTTTAGAAACCTTTCCCGATCATATGGTATACCAGTCGCTGGGTTTCCCAAGCATGGTTTAGCTGTAGGAAGATTCCCTTCAACCTGGAGTGTTGGGACCCTTGGAATGAGTAGCATGAAGTATTGCATTAAACTTTCGGCAGTTGCTCACCGAAGCTCACCAATCCTCTCAGCCCCAAGTGTCCAGCCTTATGTCTTATCCAGCTGTGGGTTTATATGTGGTCAATCCAGGTTGCATCACAGCCCCTGAGCGAATTTTGTAAGAATTTTTCTCTCTTTCATTGTTTCTGCGTTTTGTTTTTAAAATTTATTTCTATAATGGGGTTTAGCTCATTTTCACTGCTGTGTTTGTGCCGCTCTGCACACACTTGATTCCCTTATGGAGATATATCAATACATGGGTTTTAAGATTCTTATTACTCAGATATATTTCTCTGCGGTGTATAGGGTGTGTTGAGGCCAGTTCATTGAGCAAGGTGTAGATCTTGTCTAATACCTATTTGGTTTCTTGAACGGTATCTGTGCTAATTTCAAACTCTGGTTTTATGCATCACCCCACCTCTCCTTTCCCCTTAAGCTGACATAAGTGTGTTTTCTAAATGTGAGACACTGTTCTGTTCTGTAATTCATTTCTTGTGCAGCCATATTTACCCTCCCTCTATAAGTGATATCTTATGATATGTTTCTTTTTCTGTTTGACTTATTTCAAGTAGTATTATCGGACCTAAATCCACTCTTTATCCTTCTACTAGCCTTATTACATTGATTTCATGGTGAAGAGATATTCCATTGTACATAAGTACCACATCTTCTTTATCCATTGTTCTCTTTCCTGGGATATTTAAGGTGTACTGAAGTTGAGGTTCTTGTAAACAGAGTAGCCCTAAACTGTGGTGTGCTTGTGTCTTGTTGATTTTTAGACTTCCCTAGATATACTCCCATGATTGGAAGTGTCCTATGCTCTGTAGCTCTGTTTTTAGATGATTTAGGAACCACCATACACTTCTCCAGAGTGGCTCTCGGCAGTTCACACACTGCCCATCAGCGTATAAAGGCTCCCTGTTCTCCATGGCCTGTCCTGCATTTCTGGTTTTTACAATTTTTTAGGATGGCCCTTTTGACCGGTGGGAAATGAGACTTCTTTGTTGTGCACATTTGCATTGCTTGCTTGCTTCGTTGCCCATAAAGTGCGTATGCGTTTTTTCCTGGATATAATCAGGAAAAATCGCATACGCCCTTTTGGGCCAACTGCATCATTGTCGAAATTCTGCCGCTTTTCATGCGCGTTAAAGACGAGTCCAATCTATCTCTTGAAATCTGTTTCTTGCAATTCTGTCTTGCATTCAGATCCTCTTCTTTGCCTTACCTCAACATATTTTTGGACGTTAGTTTTCATTTATAACTCTGCAGGTTTGTGAATTGCAGTGACCCTGAGCTCCATGTTTTAAGTTGCTCTTTTGTGAGCTGGCCTCAAACGCGCAGGATTGCTTCAGGCCCTATTTTGGCTCCGGCGAGGCAGGCTGAGCCTTTTTTTAATTCTTATTCTTAATGGGAAATTAGAGTGATATGTGCCCGTCCAAACCCCTACAACTCTTCTCTCATTGGTTCCCCCTCTTCCCGTTCATCCTCCTCACAATTTGCAAAATGTGTGAAACAGAAGTTTAAATGTGCTGATTCTCCAAGTGGGGAGCTTCTAAGTAACGTGGCTGGAATGGTGAACAGGAGCACCAGGAGAGGATAAATGAGGTGCATTTTAGACACATCTCCCGATCACATGGTGTACAGTCCTCTGGGTTTTCCATGCATGTTTTAGCTGTAGGAAGATCCCTTGAACCTGCAGATTTGGGACCCATTGAATGGGTACCAGGTAGTATTACTTTAAAGGGTGTGCATTTCCTCACCCAACCTCACATTTCTCTTAGCGCAAACAGTTTCCAGCCTTATGTCTCATCCTGCTGTGGGTCTAGATGTGTTCAATCCATGTTGCATCACCGTCCCTGAGGAAAAGTTGTAAGAGGTTTTCTCTGTCTCTCTGTCGTTTATTTTTTTCAATTTATTACTATATTGGTTACAGCTGATTTTCAAAGCTCTGTTTCTTGCTGCTGTACATCCACTTGATTCACGTACAGAGAGACATCAATAAATTCTTTTTCAGATTCTTACCAGTCGTATATATTCTTTTCCGGTGACTTGAGTGTGCTGAGTGCAGTTCTTTTAGCTACCGTGTAGGCCTTGTTGATTATCAGTTTGGTATTTGGAATGGTATCTTTGCTAATTTCAACCTCCTGGATGATGCCTCACCCCTCCCCACCTTTCCCGTTTAGCAGCCTTATGCGTGTTTTCTACATATTTGACTATGTTTTTGTTTTGTAATTTATTTCATGTGTAGCCATTTTGGATTCCACCTTTAAGTGATATCTTATGATATGTGTCTTCTTCTTTTTGAATTCTGTCACTTAGAATGATCATACGTAACTCCTCCGGAGTTGTTACAGCTGGCCATATTTCATTGATTTCCAGGCTGAATAATATTCCACTCTACCTAAGTACCACATCTCTATCCATTTTTTCCCTCCAGAGACATTTAAGTTATATCCTAGTCGAGGATCTTTTAAACAGAGAGGGGGTAAACATTGGGGTGCCTGTGTCCTCTCGATTTTTGTTTTTCCCAAGATATACGCCCATGAGTGCAAGTGCCCTATGCTCTGTAGCTCATTGTTTAGATGCTTTAGTAAACACAATACACTTCTCCAGAATGGCCGTTGGCAATATACATTTCCACTATAAGTCTCACAGGGCTCCCTCTTCTCCTTGCCCTGTCCTGCATTTCTGTTGTTTACGCTTTATGAGGATGGCTCTTCTGACTGATGCGAAGTGATGTCTTTTGTAGTATTGACTTCCAGTGCCCACCTGTTTGGTTGGCTAAAAAGGTGTACGCTCTTTTCTTGAATATATACACAAAAAAAACGCATACACCCTTTTTGGCCAACTGCAATGTTGGCAATGTTCAGCTCCTTTTCTTGTGCTTAACGGCGAGTCCTTTCTACCTCCTCAAATCCCTTTCCTGCCATTCTCCCTTGCTTACAAGTCCTTTTCTCTGACTTTCCTCAAGACATTTTTCAGTGATGGATATTTTCAACTCTGCAGTTTTGTGAATTTTACTGCCCCTGAGTTCTATTGTTCAACTTGTGTTTATGGGAACTGGCCACAAAGCAGCGGGATTTCCTCAAGCCCTATACTGTTTCCATGGGCAACCCTAGCCTTTGGTCAATTCGTCTTCCTGATTGGAAATTAGAGTGACATGTGCCTGTCTGAACACGTAGGACTTGCCTCTCATTGTTCCTCATCCTTCCGCTTCATCCTCTGGACAAATTCCAAACTGTACGCAACAGGATGTTGACAGTGCTGACATCTCCAAGTGGGGAGACTGTTAGTAAAGACGCTGGAGGGGTGAACCCGAGCACCAGGAGATGAGGAGATGAGATGCCTTTTCCAAACTCTTCCCGATCAGACGGTATACCATCCTCTGGGTGTGACAGACATGTTTTAGCAGTAGGAAGAGTCCCATTCATGTAAGGAGAACACCAGGGCTTTTTCAAAATCAGTGTCTCCCCGAAACCCAAACTGGGGAATTTTTTAAGCTACGGCTACACATATGTTCATTAAGGGCCTTGGGAAGTAGGCAGAGTCCAAACTTTAGATGATTGAAGTCTTCAGGGTCAGAAGCACTCACCACCAGCTTCCCTTAGGTTACACTTTAACTGTCATTGATAGATGATGTCAATAAAAATATCTATTCTTTTTCAGATTATTTCCCCTTATAGGTTATTGCAAAATGTTGAGTGTAGTTCCCTGTGCTATACAGTAGTTCCTTGTTGATGATCTATTTTATACATAGCAGTGTGTATGTGTTAATCCCAAACTGTTAATTTATCCCTCCTCCCACCTTTCCCCTTTGGTAATAATAAATTATAAGATTTTATACTTCTCAGAAATGGGGGAGCTGAAAGAGAGGTATCATTTTCAATGGAAAAGCATTTAAAACAAGATTGAAGGTTTAACCAAGATTATTAGATGTACATCCTTGGAAAGAAATCACTTCATTTCTCTAATATTGAGCTGACAAATAAGACAAACCTTTTCACTGAACTTGCTTATAATAAAGTGATGGAAATATCCAATGGAAGTGTTAGAAACATCTTATTTTACCCGAGCCTTATACACTGTTCTATGTTAACTACACTTTGGCTCACACATCTGTTCATTGAGGTTACAATAGTCTCAATTTCTGTTACTGATCCTCCAGAGTGGACCCCAACAAGTGTCCCCCTGCCCAGTGTCATTGGGGCCAACAGATCGAGACTGAGTTTGGTTCACAAGCAAAGGAAACTTTATATTTTGATCAGAGAATGGAGAGGTGAGAGCATGTACTACCCCGTGGGCTGTGGGCTGGGCTGCTGTGTAGAGATCCTGTCAGAGTCAGTGGGAGGGAGGGGGCGGAGCTCTCGAGGGCCGGGTTGGCTGTAGCTCAGGCTCTATATCGCGGAGTCTGCACTGGGCCCCAGGAGCTGAGGTGTCGACCCAGCCATTCTGCACTAGGAAATCTGGTCTGAAGTGCCGGGTGTGGAACCTCTGCATGCGGGACCCTAGGAGCACGTGAAATTAGACAAAGCACAAAGGATAAAAAAGGTTAGACTTGACTTTATTGCCCAGATTCTATTTTTATCTCCCAGGGATTTTTAATGGGCTTTGCTGGGGACAAACCCCCCCTCTGCCTTTTGTCCCGTTCCTCATTCTTGGAGTGCTGAGGGTGCAGACCCTTCTTCTGTAACTGCTGAGTGCTGAGTTGGGAGCCCTCATACCCTGGGGCGAGGGTCAGAGCTTCTCCCCAGCAGCCTCCAGGTGACGTTGATTGTCCCCAGGCCCCCTGCCTCCCTGCTCGTCCACCTGAGCAGCAGCATTGGAAGTGTTATAGATTCTAATGACCTTTAAGGGTCCAGGAAAGAGATGTGCAGAGACGCTGTGGGAGCCGGTTTCACCCCGCCCCACATTTGTTCGGCCACCTTAGGCCGACCGTTTCTGCCAGCCTAGATGCTCTGACCAGTAGTCTGCGCTTTCTTCAATTAGGCCCCTGAATTAACGTACAAACAGCACCAGGTGTCAGAGCCCTGCCCGCTCAACTCCCAGACAGTCCAGGGTCAGTGGTGATCAAGGACCATGATGGCCACTGAGTCAACAGCCTTTTGAAGTAAACAAGAGTCCAGCCGGTCTTACTGGCCACCATCATCACGGTGTCTGTAGGCTTTTCTATGGTGACAGTGTGATATACGGTTCCCCCGCCAAGATTATTAGCTCCCCTCTGGGTGCAGTAAGTCCGGCAAGCAGTAGTCTACTCTTTTGGGACACACTCTTGTTGTTTTATGAGAGAAACTCCAGGTCAAGTGATGTTCACACGAGTCGTCATGGTGCCCTGTTGCCCCCGGTTATCTCTCTGGATGTTGGAGTTGGAGGGCCTCCTCACTCGAGGTCGGTGTGCCCACGGAGCGAACCCTGCAACTTCAGGGCATGGTTGGTGGTTAGGATCACCACGTGGGGTCCTTTCCCCTTAGGAGGGAGGTGGCCTTTTGGGCTGCTGATTTCCAGGTTTTTAGATACCGCCAGTATCTTGGCCAGATGTGGCAGTGGGCCAAGCCCCTTGGTGACCATAGTTTATCCTACCTGGATGGCATTCTTGCATTGTTCCATTTCAAGTGGTCCCAGGTTTTGCACTAATTCTCCAATGGCGATTCACCTTTCACCGGGAATGTAAAGGTCAAAGGGTTTAGCTAAATTAGGGAGTTCCAGGGCAAGGGTCTGAATTGACTGCTCTTTCCATTCTTGAAAGGCCACTTCTGGATTCTATTCAAAAGGATCATCATCTTTTCCTTTCAGTGTTTCATATAGAGGCCCAGCTAGTAGACTGTAGTTAGGGATCCAGAAGCAGCAAACCCTGGCCTCCCCAGGAACCCCTAAGCTGTCTTCTAGTTTTAGAAAGGGGTAAGGCTGAAAATGGTTTCTTCCCTTTCCTGGGATGGACTTCTCCAACCTTCTGTGAGAATGAAGCCCAGGCAGGTCACGGCAGTCTGTGATATTTGAGCTTTTTCTTGGACAACTTCTATCCTTTATTGGCTTGGTAGTTCAGAGGCCTCCTTAGTAGGGCTGGCGATCAGAATGTCGTCTGCATATTGAAGGAGGGTTTCCTTTTCCAGAGGTAGAACTTTTAGGTCTTTAGCTAAGCTTTCCCCAAAGATGGTGTGGGAATTTTTGCACCCTTGGGGCCAGACGGCCCGGAAGTATTGTTTTAGTTGTATGTTGAGTCCTGCCACTCACAAGCCAAAATTTCTTGTGACTCTGGGACTAATGGAATACAAAAGAAGGCATCATTGAAGACTAATACAGAATACCATGTCCTGGTGGTTGGTAGAATGACCAGCAGGGTGTAGGAATTAGGAGCAACTGGAGGTATATCCTCGGTGGCTTCACTGACTGTCCTGACATCCTTTACCAGGTCCCCAGCAGCCCATGGGGCTCTCGTGGTCAGACCAATCCCAGAATATGGAGCTCACCTGGGCAGGTACCCCACCCCCACCCCAGCCCACAGGGCTCTCGTGGTCAGGCCCCTCCCAGGATACAGAGCTACCCTTGCAGGTACTGTGGCAGGGCTGGGCACACAGGAACCGTGCACATAGCCCTCATTGCAGAGCACCCCCAGCTCACCTGTCGCTCAGAGCTGACACAGAGCACCTCAGAGCAGGACTTGAACTAACAAACAGCAGCTGCGACAGGTCTGTGACCCTGGGCATCACTCCGTGAGGCCTCCCTCCACCTGGTCTTCCAGAGACTTCCACTGCACCCGGGGCACCAGGCCTCTGTCTCCAACCACCACCCACCCCTCCTCTCCCTGACTCCTGGGTTCCTCTCATTAGGAGAGGGTTTTCTTGAAGTTGTCTCCCACTCATGGGCCAGATAAAATGATTAGAAAACAAGCCAAAGCTGCAGCCCCTTGTCTATCCTGACTCTCAGGAGCCCACACCTGTTCCTTGGACCTGGCCGGTTCAGCAAGTTCCATTTTCTGCAACTGTGAGCCCCTGAGGGGTGATGATTGGCTGACCTGGGCAGCCTTACCGTGCCGGCCAGCCCTCCCCAGGTGTGCCTGGGTTGAGATCACTATAAATACCACTCCAGGCAGCAAGAGCCCCTGCAGCCGTGCCTGACGCCATTTTCTCTGCCCTGTCAGCAGTCTCGGGGCTGGGCTGGTGGGAGGGAGTGAGAGGCCAAGGCTTTGTGGGTGGCCCAGTGTGAGTGGGGCTCTGCTGGACTTTCTGCAGCAGTTGCCAGGCTGCCACCTGCTAAAGAAGAAGATGTGTCACCCATACCTGCTGCTGGAATTTCTCCCTGGGCAGAGGTGAGGAAGGAAAAAAGCAGTGGGGGCAGGGACAGGACGGGTATCTCAGGCAGGGAAATGGAAATCTTCCAGAAGAGCACCCAGGGCCAGGACCATCCTGGCTGGCCTGCAGGCACCAAGTCGGCCGGCATGCTGTCACTCGTGTGGCTCTATGGCCCTCCCTCTAGGCTTTCAAGTCCTTGTATATATTCAGGTGTTTTACCTGGGATGCGTGGGAATAGTTCAGCAGCAACTGGCCTGGGGCTCAGCTCACGTTTACTCACAGATGCCTCGGCACGGTGCCCCAGCTTTGCAATGAGGACGCTTGTTGCGTGGGGGCTGCTGGCTGAATGGGAGACGATTCCCCACCACTGACCAACTTCAGAATTGTTTACAACTGGAGCAAGTGCCCTGATACGGTTTTCCTCTGTGGAACTGGTGGGTTCTGTGTTTTTTTTCTCTTTTTCGTTTTGGGTTCAAGGTAGATTTTATTCCTCTTTTTTGTATTTACAGATATAAGCATGGAAATAATTTATTCATATAAATACATGTATGTGAAGGGAATAATTGATTTTTCTATTGTTTAAATTTTATTTCTTTTTAATTTTGAATTTTATTTTATATTTTTATACAGCAGGTTCTTATTGGTTATCTATTTTATACATATAAATGTATACATGCCAATCCCAGTCTCTCAACTCCTCCCACCACCCCCCCCAACAGCTTTCCCCCCTTGTTGTCCATACGTTTGTTGTCTACATCTGTTGCTCTATTTATGCCTCGCAAAATGGTTAATCTGTACAGGTTTTCTAGGTTCCACATATATGCATGAATATACAAGATTTGTTTTTCTCTTTCTGACTTACTTCACTCTGTATGACAGTCTCTAGATGCATCGACGTCTCTACAAATGACCCAATTTCATTCCTTTTCATGGCTTAGTAATATTCCATTTTATATATGTACCACGGCTTTATGCATTCGTCTGTCTGTGGGCATTTAGGTTGCTTCCATTACCTCGATATTGTAAATAGTGATGCAATGAACATTGCGGTGAATGTCTCTTTTTGATTTATGGTTTTGTCTGGGTATATGTCCAGTACTGGGATTGCTGTATCATATGGTAATTCTATTGTTAGTTTCTTAAGAAATTCCATATTGTTCTCCATAGTGACTGTATCAATTTATATTCCCAACAATAGTGGAAGAGGGTTCCTTTTCTCCACACCCTTTCCAGCATTTTTTGCTTGTAGATTTTCTATGATGCCTATTCTACCAGGTGTGAGGTGATACCTCATTGTTGAATCCATTTCGTTGAGCAAGGGGTAGGTCTTGTCTATTCCATATTTGGCTTATGGAACGGTATCTGTGCTAATTTCAAACTCTGGTTTAATGCAGCACCCCAACTCACCTTCCCCCTTAAGCAAGCATAAGTTAGTTTTCTAAACTTGAGACCCTGTTCTGTTTTGTAATTCAGTTCATGTGTAGCCAAGTTTACATTCCGTGTATTAGTGATATCCTATGATGTTTCTTTTTCTGTGTGACTTATTTCAGTTAGAATCATCATACCTGAATCCACTCATTATGCTGCTACGGGCCTGATGACATAGATTTCATTGCTGAGTGATATTGCATTGTACGTAAGTACCACAACTTCTTTATCCATTTTTCACTTTCTGCGATATTGAACTTGTATCGTAAACCAGGTTCTTATAAACAGAGCCGTCCCAACTTTTGGGGTGGCTGTGTCTTTTTGATTTTAATTGCCCTAAGCTATAGGACAATAATTGGAAGTGCCCTAGGCTCTGTTGCTTTGTTTTTTAGATGTTTCAGGAAACACCATACACTTCTCCCGAGTGGCTGTTGGCAATTTACATCCCGCCCATCAGCATAACAAGGCTCCCAGTTCTCCATGGCCTGTCCTGCCTTTCTGGATTTTACACTTTTTTCAGATGGCCCTTTTGACCAGGGGGAAGTGAGACTTCATTGTAGTGCAGATTTCCTTTGCAAGCTTGCTTGGTTGGCCAAAAAGGGCGTATGCGTTTTTTCCTGAATATATTCAGGAGAAAACACATACGCCCTTTTTGGGCAAGTCAGGTTTTTGAATTGCAGTGGCCCTTAGCTCCATTTTTCACCTCTTAGTTTTGTGATCTTGCCCCATAACCACAGGATTCCTTGAAGCCCTATTCTTCTTCTGGGGCACCTTGCTGTGCCTTTGGTTCATTCTTCTTACTGATGTGAAATTAGAGTGACATGTGCCCATTGAAACCGCTACAGCTAGTTTCTCACTGGTTCCCCCTATTCCCATTCATCCTCCGCACTAACTGAAGACTGTGCGATACCAGAACTTAAAGGCATTGACTCTCCATGTGGGGATGTTGTTAGTAAAGCGGCTGGAATGTCGATCCGGAGCCCCAGGAGAGGAAAAATGTGGTGCGTTTTAGAAACCTTTCCCGATCATATGGTATACCAGTCGCTGGGTTTCCCAAGCATGGTTTAGCTGTAGGAAGATTCCCTTCAACCTGGAGTGTTGGGACCCTTGGAATGAGTAGCATGAAGTATTGCATTAAACTTTCGGCAGTTGCTCACCGAAGCTCACCAATCCTCTCAGCCCCAAGTGTCCAGCCTTATGTCTTATCCAGCTGTGGGTTTATATGTGGTCAATCCAGGTTGCATCACAGCCCCTGAGCGAATTTTGTAAGAATTTTTCTCTCTTTCATTGTTTCTGCGTTTTGTTTTTAAAATTTATTTCTATAATGGGGTTTAGCTCATTTTCACTGCTGTGTTTGTGCCGCTCTGCACACACTTGATTCCCTTATGGAGATATATCAATACATGGGTTTTAAGATTCTTATTACTCAGATATATTTCTCTGCGGTGTATAGGGTGTGTTGAGGCCAGTTCATTGAGCAAGGTGTAGATCTTGTCTAATACCTATTTGGTTTCTTGAACGGTATCTGTGCTAATTTCAAACTCTGGTTTTATGCATCACCCCACCTCTCCTTTCCCCTTAAGCTGACATAAGTGTGTTTTCTAAATGTGAGACACTGTTCTGTTCTGTAATTCATTTCTTGTGCAGCCATATTTACCCTCCCTCTATAAGTGATATCTTATGATATGTTTCTTTTTCTGTTTGACTTATTTCAAGTAGTATTATCGGACCTAAATCCACTCTTTATCCTTCTACTAGCCTTATTACATTGATTTCATGGTGAAGAGATATTCCATTGTACATAAGTACCACATCTTCTTTATCCATTGTTCTCTTTCCTGGGATATTTAAGGTGTACTGAAGTTGAGGTTCTTGTAAACAGAGTAGCCCTAAACTGTGGTGTGCTTGTGTCCTGTTGATTTTTAGACTTCCCTAGATATACTCCCATGATTGGAAGTGTCCTATGCTCTGTAGCTCTGTTTTTAGATGATTTAGGAACCACCATACACTTCTCCAGAGTGGCTCTCGGCAGTTCACACACTGCCCATCAGCGTATAAAGGCTCCCTGTTCTCCATGGCCTGTCCTGCATTTCTGGTTTTTACAATTTTTTAGGATGGCCCTTTTGACCGGTGGGAAATGAGACTTCTTTGTTGTGCACATTTGCATTGCTTGCTTGCTTCGTTGCCCATAAAGTGCGTATGCGTTTTTTCCTGGATATAATCAGGAAAAATCGCATACACCCTTTTGGGCCAACTGCATCATTGTCGAAATTCTGCCGCTTTTCATGCGCGTTAAAGACGAGTCCAATCTATCTCTTGAAATCTGTTTCTTGCAATTCTGTCTTGCATTCAGATCCTCTTCTTTGCCTTACCTCAACATATTTTTGGACGTTAGTTTTCATTTATAACTCTGCAGGTTTGTGAATTGCAGTGACCCTGAGCTCCATGTTTTAAGTTGCTCTTTTGTGAGCTGGCCTCAAACGCGCAGGATTGCTTCAGGCCCTATTTTGGCTCCGGCGAGGCAGGCTGAGCCTTTTTTTAATTCTTATTCTTAATGGGAAATTAGAGTGATATGTGCCCGTCCAAACCCCTACAACTCTTCTCTCATTGGTTCCCCCTCTTCCCGTTCATCCTCCTCACAATTTGCAAAATGTGTGAAACAGAAGTTTAAATGTGCTGATTCTCCAAGTGGGGAGCTTCTAAGTAACGTGGCTGGAATGGTGAACAGGAGCACCAGGAGAGGATAAATGAGGTGCATTTTAGACACATCTCCCGATCACATGGTGTACAGTCCTCTGGGTTTTCCATGCATGTTTTAGCTGTAGGAAGATCCCTTGAACCTGCAGATTTGGGACCCATTGAATGGGTACCAGGTAGTATTACTTTAAAGGGTGTGCATTTCCTCACCCAACCTCACATTTCTCTTAGCGCAAACAGTTTCCAGCCTTATGTCTCATCCTGCTGTGGGTCTAGATGTGTTCAATCCATGTTGCATCACCGTCCCTGAGGAAAAGTTGTAAGAGGTTTTCTCTGTCTCTCTGTCGTTTATTTTTTTCAATTTATTACTATATTGGTTACAGCTGATTTTCAAAGCTCTGTTTCTTGCTGCTGTACATCCACTTGATTCACGTACAGAGAGACATCAATAAATTCTTTTTCAGATTCTTACCAGTCGTATATATTCTTTTCCGGTGACTTGAGTGTGCTGAGTGCAGTTCTTTTAGCTACCGTGTAGGCCTTGTTGATTATCAGTTTGGTATTTGGAATGGTATCTTTGCTAATTTCAACCTCCTGGATGATGCCTCACCCCTCCCCACCTTTCCCGTTTAGCAGCCTTATGCGTGTTTTCTACATATTTGACTATGTTTTTGTTTTGTAATTTATTTCATGTGTAGCCATTTTGGATTCCACCTTTAAGTGATATCTTATGATATGTGTCTTCTTCTTTTTGAATTCTGTCACTTAGAATGATCATACGTAACTCCTCCGGAGTTGTTACAGCTGGCCATATTTCATTGATTTCCAGGCTGAATAATATTCCACTCTACCTAAGTACCACATCTCTATCCATTTTTTCCCTCCAGAGACATTTAAGTTATATCCTAGTCGAGGATCTTTTAAACAGAGAGGGGGTAAACATTGGGGTGCCTGTGTCCTCTCGATTTTTGTTTTTCCCAAGATATACGCCCATGAGTGCAAGTGCCCTATGCTCTGTAGCTCATTGTTTAGATGCTTTAGTAAACACAATACACTTCTCCAGAATGGCCGTTGGCAATATACATTTCCACTATAAGTCTCACAGGGCTCCCTCTTCTCCTTGCCCTGTCCTGCATTTCTGTTGTTTACGCTTTATGAGGATGGCTCTTCTGACTGATGCGAAGTGATGTCTTTTGTAGTATTGACTTCCAGTGCCCACCTGTTTGGTTGGCTAAAAAGGTGTACGCTCTTTTCTTGAATATATACACAAAAAAAACGCATACACCCTTTTTGGCCAACTGCAATGTTGGCAATGTTCAGCTCCTTTTCTTGTGCTTAACGGCGAGTCCTTTCTACCTCCTCAAATCCCTTTCCTGCCATTCTCCCTTGCTTACAAGTCCTTTTCTCTGACTTTCCTCAAGACATTTTTCAGTGATGGATATTTTCAACTCTGCAGTTTTGTGAATTTTACTGCCCCTGAGTTCTATTGTTCAACTTGTGTTTATGGGAACTGGCCACAAAGCAGCGGGATTTCCTCAAGCCCTATACTGTTTCCATGGGCAACCCTAGCCTTTGGTCAATTCGTCTTCCTGATTGGAAATTAGAGTGACATGTGCCTGTCTGAACACGTAGGACTTGCCTCTCATTGTTCCTCATCCTTCCGCTTCATCCTCTGGACAAATTCCAAACTGTACGCAACAGGATGTTGACAGTGCTGACATCTCCAAGTGGGGAGACTGTTAGTAAAGACGCTGGAGGGGTGAACCCGAGCACCAGGAGATGAGGAGATGAGATGCCTTTTCCAAACTCTTCCCGATCAGACGGTATACCATCCTCTGGGTGTGACAGACATGTTTTAGCAGTAGGAAGAGTCCCATTCATGTAAGGAGAACACCAGGGCTTTTTCAAAATCAGTGTCTCCCCGAAACCCAAACTGGGGAATTTTTTAAGCTACGGCTACACATATGTTCATTAAGGGCCTTGGGAAGTAGGCAGAGTCCAAACTTTAGATGATTGAAGTCTTCAGGGTCAGAAGCACTCACCACCAGCTTCCCTTAGGTTACACTTTAACTGTCATTGATAGATGATGTCAATAAAAATATCTATTCTTTTTCAGATTATTTCCCCTTATAGTTTATTGCAAAATGTTGAGTGTAGTTCCCTGTGCTATACAGTAGTTCCTTGTTGATGATCTATTTTATACATAGCAGTGTGTATGTGTTAATCCCAAACTGTTAATTTATCCCTCCTCCCACCTTTCCCCTTTGGTAATAATAAATTATAAGATTTTATACTTCTCAGAAATGGGGGAGCTGAAAGAGAGGTATCATTTTCAATGGAAAAGCATTTAAAACAAGATTGAAGGTTTAACCAAGATTATTAGATGTACATCCTTGGAAAGAAATCACTTCATTTCTCTAATATTGAGCTGACAAATAAGACAAACCTTTTCACTGAACTTGCTTATAATAAAGTGATGGAAATATCCAATGGAAGTGTTAGAAACATCTTATTTTACCCGAGCCTTATACACTGTTCTATGTTAACTACACTTTGGCTCACACATCTGTTCATTGAGGTTACAATAGTCTCAATTTCTGTTACTGATCCTCCAGAGTGGACCCCAACAAGTGTCCCCCTGCCCAGTGTCATTGGGGCCAACAGATCGAGACTGAGTTTGGTTCACAAGCAAAGGAAACTTTATATTTTGATCAGAGAATGGAGAGGTGAGAGCATGTACTACCCCGTGGGCTGTGGGCTGGGCTGCTGTGTAGAGATCCTGTCAGAGTCAGTGGGAGGGAGGGGGCGGAGCTCTCGAGGGCCGGGTTGGCTGTAGCTCAGGCTCTATATCGCGGAGTCTGCACTGGGCCCCAGGAGCTGAGGTGTCGACCCAGCCATTCTGCACTAGGAAATCTGGTCTGAAGTGCCGGGTGTGGAACCTCTGCATGCGGGACCCTAGGAGCACGTGAAATTAGACAAAGCACAAAGGATAAAAAAGGTTAGACTTGACTTTATTGCCCAGATTCTATTTTTATCTCCCAGGGATTTTTAATGGGCTTTGCTGGGGACAAACCCCCCCTCTGCCTTTTGTCCCGTTCCTCATTCTTGGAGTGCTGAGGGTGCAGACCCTTCTTCTGTAACTGCTGAGTGCTGAGTTGGGAGCCCTCATACCCTGGGGCGAGGGTCAGAGCTTCTCCCCAGCAGCCTCCAGGTGACGTTGATTGTCCCCAGGCCCCCTGCCTCCCTGCTCGTCCACCTGAGCAGCAGCATTGGAAGTGTTATAGATTCTAATGACCTTTAAGGGTCCAGGAAAGAGATGTGCAGAGACGCTGTGGGGGCCGGTTTCACCCCGCCCCACATTTGTTCGGCCACCTTAGCCGACCGTTTCTGCCAGCCTAGATGCTCTGACCAGTAGTCTGCGCTTTCTTCAATTAGGCCCCTGAATTAACGTACAAACAGCACCAGGTGTCAGAGCCCTGCCCGCTCAACTCCCAGACAGTCCAGGGTCAGTGGTGATCAAGGACCATGATGGCCACTGAGTCAACAGCCTTTTGAAGTAAACAAGAGTCCAGCCGGTCTTACTGGCCACCATCATCACGGTGTCTGTAGGCTTTTCTATGGTGACAGTGTGATATACGGTTCCCCCGCCAAGATTATTAGCTCCCCTCTGGGTGCAGTAAGTCCGGCAAGCAGTAGTCTACTCTTTTGGGACACACTCTTGTTGTTTTATGAGAGAAACTCCAGGTCAAGTGATGTTCACACGAGTCGTCATGGTGCCCTGTTGCCCCCGGTTATCTCTCTGGATGTTGGAGTTGGAGGGCCTCCTCACTCGAGGTCGGTGTGCCCACGGAGCGAACCCTGCAACTTCAGGGCATGGTTGGTGGTTAGGATCACCACGTGGGGTCCTTTCCCCTTAGGAGGGAGGTGGCCTTTTGGGCTGCTGATTTCCAGGTTTTTAGATACCGCCAGTATCTTGGCCAGATGTGGCAGTGGGCCAAGCCCCTTGGTGACCATAGTTTATCCTACCTGGATGGCATTCTTGCATTGTTCCATTTCAAGTGGTCCCAGGTTTTGCACTAATTCTCCAATGGCGATTCACCTTTCACCGGGAATGTAAAGGTCAAAGGGTTTAGCTAAATTAGGGAGTTCCAGGGCAAGGGTCTGAATTGACTGCTCTTTCCATTCTTGAAAGGCCACTTCTGGATTCTATTCAAAAGGATCATCATCTTTTCCTTTCAGTGTTTCATATAGAGGCCCAGCTAGTAGACTGTAGTTAGGGATCCAGAAGCAGCAAACCCTGGCCTCCCCAGGAACCCCTAAGCTGTCTTCTAGTTTTAGAAAGGGGTAAGGCTGAAAATGGTTTCTTCCCTTTCCTGGGATGGACTTCTCCAACCTTCTGTGAGAATGAAGCCCAGGCAGGTCACGGCAGTCTGTGATATTTGAGCTTTTTCTTGGACAACTTCTATCCTTTATTGGCTTGGTAGTTCAGAGGCCTCCTTAGTAGGGCTGGCGATCAGAATGTCGTCTGCATATTGAAGGAGGGTTTCCTTTTCCAGAGGTAGAACTTTTAGGTCTTTAGCTAAGCTTTCCCCAAAGATGGTGTGGGAATTTTTGCACCCTTGGGGCCAGACGGCCCGGAAGTATTGTTTTAGTTGTATGTTGAGTCCTGCCACTCACAAGCCAAAATTTCTTGTGACTCTGGGACTAATGGAATACAAAAGAAGGCATCATTGAAGACTAATACAGAATACCATGTCCTGGTGGTTGGTAGAATGACCAGCAGGGTGTAGGAATTAGGAGCAACTGGAGGTATATCCTCGGTGGCTTCACTGACTGTCCTGACATCCTTTACCAGGTCCCCAGCAGCCCATGGGGCTCTCGTGGTCAGACCAATCCCAGAATATGGAGCTCACCTGGGCAGGTACCCCACCCCCACCCCAGCCCACAGGGCTCTCGTGGTCAGGCCCCTCCCAGGATACAGAGCTACCCTTGCAGGTACTGTGGCAGGGCTGGGCACACAGGAACCGTGCACATAGCCCTCATTGCAGAGCACCCCCAGCTCACCTGTCGCTCAGAGCTGACACAGAGCACCTCAGAGCAGGACTTGAACTAACAAACAGCAGCTGCGACAGGTCTGTGACCCTGGGCATCACTCCGTGAGGCCTCCCTCCACCTGGTCTTCCAGAGACTTCCACTGCACCCGGGGCACCAGGCCTCTGTCTCCAACCACCACCCACCCCTCCTCTCCCTGACTCCTGGGTTCCTCTCATTAGGAGAGGGTTTTCTTGAAGTTGTCTCCCACTCATGGGCCAGATAAAATGATTAGAAAACAAGCCAGAGCTGCAGCCCCTTGTCTATCCTGACTCTCAGGAGCCCACACCTGTTCCTTGGACCTGGCCGGTTCAGCAAGTTCCATTTTCTGCAACTGTGAGCCCCTGAGGGGTGATGATTGGCTGACCTGGGCAGCCTTACCGTGCCGGCCAGCCCTCCCCAGGTGTGCCTGGGTTGAGATCACTATAAATACCACTCCAGGCAGCAAGAGCCCCTGCAGCCGTGCCTGACGCCATTTTCTCTGCCCTGTCAGCAGTCTCGGGGCTGGGCTGGTGGGAGGGAGTGAGAGGCCACGGCTTTGTGGGTGGCCCAGTGTGAGTGGGGCTCTGCTGGACTTTCTGCAGCAGTTGCCAGGCTGCCACCTGCTAAAGAAGAAGATGTGTCACCCATACCTGCTGCTGGAATTTCTCCCTGGGCAGAGGTGAGGAAGGAAAAAAGCAGTGGGGGCAGGGACAGGACGGGTATCTCAGGCAGGGAAATGGACATCTTCCAGAAGAGCACCCAGGGCCAGGACCATCCTGGCTGGCCTGCAGGCACCAAGTCGGCCGGCATGCTGTCACTCGTGTGGCTCTATGGCCCTCCCTCTAGGCTTTCAAGTCCTTGTATATATTCAGGTGTTTTACCTGGGATGGGTGGGAATAGTTCAGCAGCAACTGGCCTGGGGCTCAGCTCACGTTTACTCACAGATGCCTCGGCACGGTGCCCCAGCTTTGCAATGAGGACGCTTGTTGCGTGGGGGCTGCTGGCTGAATGGGAGACGATTCCCCACCACTGACCAACTTCAGAATTGTTTACAACTGGAGCAAGTGCCCTGATACGGTTTCCTCTGTGGAACTGGTGGGTTCTGTGTTTTCTTTCTCTTTTTCGTTTTGGGTTCAAGGTAGATTTTATTCCTCTTTTTTGTATTTACAGATATAAGCATGGAAATAATTTATTCATATAAATACATGTATGTGAAGGGAATAATTGATTTTTCTATTTTTTAAATTTTATTTCTTTTTAATTTTGAATTTTATTTTATATTTTTATACAGCAGGTTCTTATTGGTTATCTATTTTATACATATAAATGTATACATGCCAATCCCAGTCTCTCAACTCCTCCCACCACCCCCCCAACAGCTTTCCCCCCTTGTTGTCCATACGTTTGTTGTCTACATCTGTTGCTCTATTTATGCCTTGCAAAATGGTTAATCTGTACAGGTTTTCTAGGTTCCACATATATGCATGAATATACAAGATTTGTTTTTCTCTTTCTGACTTACTTCACTCTGTATGACAGTCTCTAGATGCATCGACGTCTCTACAAATGACCCAATTTCATTCCTTTTCATGGCTTAGTAATATTCCATTTTATATATGTACCACGGCTTTATGCATTCGTCTGTCTGTGGGCATTTAGGTTGCTTCCATTACCTCGATATTGTAAATAGTGATGCAATGAACATTGCGGTGAATGTCTCTTTTTGATTTATGGTTTTGTCTGGGTATATGTCCAGTACTGGGATTGCTGTATCATATGGTAATTCTATTGTTAGTTTCTTAAGAAATTCCATATTGTTCTCCATAGTGACTGTATCAATTTATATTCCCAACAATAGTGGAAGAGGGTTCCTTTTCTCCACACCCTTTCCAGCATTTTTTGCTTGTAGATTTTCTATGATGCCGATTCTACCAGGTGTGAGGTGATACCTCATTGTTGAATCCATTTCGTTGAGCAAGGGGTAGGTCTTGTCTATTCCATATTTGGCTTATGGAACGGTATCTGTGCTAATTTCAAACTCTGGTTTAATGCAGCACCCCAACTCACCTTCCCCCTTAAGCAAGCATAAGTTAGTTTTCTAAACTTGAGACCCTGTTCTGTTTTGTAATTCAGTTCATGTGTAGCCAAGTTCACATTCCGTGTATTAGTGATACCTTATGATGTTTCTTTTTCTGTGTGACTTATTTCAGTTAGAATCATCGTGCCTCAATCCACTCATTATGCTGGTACGGGCCTGGTGACATAGATTTCATTGCTGAGTGGTATTCTGTTGTCCATAAGTACCGCAACTTCTTAATCCATTATTTGCTCTCTGGGATATTTAACTTGTGCCGTAGAAGAGATTCCAGTAAAAAGAACCGTCCCAACCATTGGGGTGGCTGTGTCTTTTTGATTTTAATTTCCCTAAGCTATAGGACCATAAGTGGAAGTGCCCTAGGCTCTGTTGCTTTGTTTTTTAGATGTTTCAGGAAACACCATACACTTCTCCCGAGTGGCTGTTGGCAATTGACATCCCGCCCATCAGCATAACAAGGCTCCCAGTTCTCCATGGCCTGTCCTGCCTTTCTGGATTTTACACTTTTTTCAGATGGCCCTTTTGACCGGGGGGAAGTGAGACTTCACTGTAGTGCAGATTTCCTTTGCAAGCTTGCTTGGTTGGCCAAAAAGGGCGTATGCGTTTTTTCCTGAATATATTCAGGAAGAAACACATACGCCCTTTTTGGGCAAGTCAGGTTCTTGAATTGCGTGGCCCCTAGCTCCATTTTTCAGCTCTTAGTTTTGTGATTTTGCCCCATAACCACAGGATTCCTTGAAGCCCTATTCTTCTTCTGGGGCACCTTGCTGTGCCTTTGGTTCATTCTTCTTACTGATGTGAAATTAGAGTGACATGTGCCCATTGAAACCGCTACAGCTAGTTTCTCACTGGTTCCCCCTATTCCCATTCATCCTCCGCACTAACTGAAGACTGTGCGATACCAGAACTTAAAGGCATTGACTCTCCATGTGGGGATGTTGTTAGTAAAGCGGCTGGAATGTCGATCCGGAGCCCCAGGAGAGGAAAAATGTGGTGCGTTTTAGAAACCTTTCCCGATCATATGGTATACCAGTCGCTGGGTTTCCCAAGCATGGTTTAGCTGTAGGAAGATTCCCTTCAACCTGGAGTGTTGGGACCCTTGGAATGAGTAGCATGAAGTATTGCATTAAACTTTCGGCAGTTGCTCACCGATGCTCACCAATCCTCTCAGCCCCAAGTGTCCAGCCTTATGTCTTATCCAGCTGTGGGTTTATATGTGGTCAATCCAGGTTGCATCACAGCCCCTGAGCGAATTTTGTAAGAATTTTTCTCTCTTTCATTGTTTCTGCGTTTTGTTTTTAAAATTTATTTCTATAATGGGGTTTAGCTCATTTTCACTGCTGTGTTTGTGCCGCTCTGCACACACTTGATTCCCTTATGGAGATATATCAATACATGGGTTTTAAGATTCTTATTACTCAGATATATTTCTCTGCGGTGTATAGGGTGTGTTGAGGCCAGTTCATTGAGCAAGGTGTAGATCTTGTCTAATACCTATTTGGTTTCTTGAACGGTATCTGTGCTAATTTCAAACTCTGGTTTTATGCATCACCCCACCTCTCCTTTCCCCTTAAGCTGACATAAGTGTGTTTTCTAAATGTGAGACACTGTTCTGTTCTGTAATTCATTTCTTGTGCAGCCATATTTACCCTCCCTCTATAAGTGATATCTTATGATATGTTTCTTTTTCTGTTTGACTTATTTCAAGTAGTATTATCGGACCTAAATCCACTCTTTATCCTTCTACTAGCCTTATTACATTGATTTCATGGTGAAGAGATATTCCATTGTACATAAGTACCACATCTTCTTTATCCATTGTTCTCTTTCCTGGGATATTTAAGGTGTACTGAAGTTGAGGTTCTTGTAAACAGAGTAGCCCTAAACTGTGGTGTGCTTGTGTCCTGTTGATTTTTAGACTTCCCTAGATATACTCCCATGATTGGAAGTGTCCTATGCTCTGTAGCTCTGTTTTTAGATGATTTAGGAACCACCATACACTTCTCCAGAGTGGCTCTCGGCAGTTCACACACTGCCCATCAGCGTATAAAGGCTCCCTGTTCTCCATGGCCTGTCCTGCATTTCTGGTTTTTACAATTTTTTAGGATGGCCCTTTTGACCGGTGGGAAATGAGACTTCTTTGTTGTGCACATTTGCATTGCTTGCTTGCTTCGTTGCCCATAAAGTGCGTATGCGTTTTTTCCTGGATATAATCAGGAAAAATCGCATACGCCCTTTTGGGCCAACTGCATCATTGTCGAAATTCTGCCGCTTTTCATGCGCGTTAAAGACGAGTCCAATCTATCTCTTGAAATCTGTTTCTTGCAATTCTGTCTTGCATTCAGATCCTCTTCTTTGCCTTACCTCAACATATTTTTGGACGTTAGTTTTCATTTATAACTCTGCAGGTTTGTGAATTGCAGTGACCCTGAGCTCCATGTTTTAAGTTGCTCTTTTGTGAGCTGGCCTCAAACGCGCAGGATTGCTTCAGGCCCTATTTTGGCTCCGGCGAGGCAGGCTGAGCCTTTTTTTAATTCTTATTCTTAATGGGAAATTAGAGTGATATGTGCCCGTCCAAACCCCTACAACTCTTCTCTCATTGGTTCCCCCTCTTCCCGTTCATCCTCCTCACAATTTGCAAAAGGTGTGAAACAGAAGTTTAAATGTGCTGATTCTCCAAGTGGGGAGCTTCTAAGTAACGTGGCTGGAATGGTGAACAGGAGCACCAGGAGAGGATAAATGAGGTGCATTTTAGACACATCTCCCGATCACATGGTGTACAGTCCTCTGGGTTTTCCATGCATGTTTTAGCTGTAGGAAGATCCCTTGAACCTGCAGATTTGGGACCCATTGAATGGGTACCAGGTAGTATTACTTTAAAGGGTGTGCATTTCCTCACCCAACCTCACATTTCTCTTAGCGCAAACAGTTTCCAGCCTTATGTCTCATCCTGCTGTGGGTCTAGATGTGTTCAATCCATGTTGCATCACCGTCCCTGAGGAAAAGTTGTAAGAGGTTTTCTCTGTCTCTCTGTCGTTTATTTTTTTCAATTTATTACTATATTGGTTACAGCTGATTTTCAAAGCTCTGTTTCTTGCTGCTGTACATCCACTTGATTCACGTACAGAGAGACATCAATAAATTCTTTTTCAGATTCTTACCAGTCGTATATATTCTTTTCCGGTGACTTGAGTGTGCTGAGTGCAGTTCTTTTAGCTACCGTGTAGGCCTTGTTGATTATCAGTTTGGTATTTGGAATGGTATCTTTGCTAATTTCAACCTCCTGGATGATGCCTCACCCCTCCCCACCTTTCCCGTTTAGCAGCCTTATGCGTGTTTTCTACATATTTGACTATGTTTTTGTTTTGTAATTTATTTCATGTGTAGCCATTTTGGATTCCACCTTTAAGTGATATCTTATGATATGTGTCTTCTTCTTTTTGAATTCTGTCACTTAGAATGATCATACGTAACTCCTCCGGAGTTGTTACAGCTGGCCATATTTCATTGATTTCCAGGCTGAATAATATTCCACTCTACCTAAGTACCACATCTCTATCCATTTTTTCCCTCCAGAGACATTTAAGTTATATCCTAGTCGAGGATCTTTTAAACAGAGAGGGGGTAAACATTGGGGTGCCTGTGTCCTCTCGATTTTTGTTTTTCCCAAGATATACGCCCATGAGTGCAAGTGCCCTATGCTCTGTAGCTCATTGTTTAGATGCTTTAGTAAACACAATACACTTCTCCAGAATGGCCGTTGGCAATATACATTTCCACTATAAGTCTCACAGGGCTCCCTCTTCTCCTTGCCCTGTCCTGCATTTCTGTTGTTTACGCTTTATGAGGATGGCTCTTCTGACTGATGCGAAGTGATGTCTTTTGTAGTATTGACTTCCAGTGCCCACCTGTTTGGTTGGCTAAAAAGGTGTACGCTCTTTTCTTGAATATATACACAAAAAAACGCATACACCCTTTTTGGCCAACTGCAATGTTGGCAATGTTCAGCTCCTTTTCTTGTGCTTAACGGCGAGTCCTTTCTACCTCCTCAAATCCCTTTCCTGCCATTCTCCCTTGCTTACAAGTCCTTTTCTCTGACTTTCCTCAAGACATTTTTCAGTGATGGATATTTTCAACTCTGCAGTTTTGTGAATTTTACTGCCCCTGAGTTCTATTGTTCAACTTGTGTTTATGGGAACTGGCCACAAAGCAGCGGGATTTCCTCAAGCCCTATACTGTTTCCATGGGCAACCCTAGCCTTTGGTCAATTCGTCTTCCTGATTGGAAATTAGAGTGACA
The DNA here is from genome assembly GCF_949774975.1 of Lagenorhynchus albirostris. NCBI lineage: Eukaryota > Metazoa > Chordata > Mammalia > Artiodactyla > Delphinidae > Lagenorhynchus > Lagenorhynchus albirostris. Next base: position 17,689 of record NW_026783322.1, on the reverse strand, counting down.
TGTGCCTGTCTGAACACGTAGGACTTGCCTCTCATTGTTCCTCATCCTTCCGCTTCATCCTCTGGACAAATTCCAAACTGTACGCAACAGGATGTTGACAGTGCTGACATCTCCAAGTGGGGAGACTGTTAGTAAAGACGCTGGAGGGGTGAACCCGAGCACCAGGAGATGAGGAGATGAGATGCCTTTTCCAAACTCTTCCCGATCAGACGGTATACCATCCTCTGGGTGTGACAGACATGTTTTAGCAGTAGGAAGAGTCCCATTCATGTAAGGAGAACACCAGGGCTTTTTCAAAATCAGTGTCTCCCCGAAACCCAAACTGGGGAATTTTTTAAGCTACGGCTACACATATGTTCATTAAGGGCCTTGGGAAGTAGGCAGAGTCCAAACTTTAGATGATTGAAGTCTTCAGGGTCAGAAGCACTCACCACCAGCTTCCCTTAGGTTACACTTTAACTGTCATTGATAGATGATGTCAATAAAAATATCTATTCTTTTTCAGATTATTTCCCCTTATAGGTTATTGCAAAATGTTGAGTGTAGTTCCCTGTGCTATACAGTAGTTCCTTGTTGATGATCTATTTTATACATAGCAGTGTGTATGTGTTAATCCCAAACTGTTAATTTATCCCTCCTCCCACCTTTCCCCTTTGGTAATAATAAATTATAAGATTTTATACTTCTCAGAAATGGGGGAGCTGAAAGAGAGGTATCATTTTCAATGGAAAAGCATTTAAAACAAGATTGAAGGTTTAACCAAGATTATTAGATGTACATCCTTGGAAAGAAATCACTTCATTTCTCTAATATTGAGCTGACAAATAAGACAAACCTTTTCACTGAACTTGCTTATAATAAAGTGATGGAAATATCCAATGGAAGTGTTAGAAACATCTTATTTTACCCGAGCCTTATACACTGTTCTATGTTAACTACACTTTGGCTCACACATCTGTTCATTGAGGTTACAATAGTCTCAATTTCTGTTACTGATCCTCCAGAGTGGACCCCAACAAGTGTCCCCCTGCCCAGTGTCATTGGGGCCAACAGATCGAGACTGAGTTTGGTTCACAAGCAAAGGAAACTTTATATTTTGATCAGAGAATGGAGAGGTGAGAGCATGTACTACCCCGTGGGCTGTGGGCTGGGCTGCTGTGTAGAGATCCTGTCAGAGTCAGTGGGAGGGAGGGGGCGGAGCTCTCGAGGGCCGGGTTGGCTGTAGCTCAGGCTCTATATCGCGGAGTCTGCACTGGGCCCCAGGAGCTGAGGTGTCGACCCAGCCATTCTGCACTAGGAAATCTGGTCTGAAGTGCCGGGTGTGGAACCTCTGCATGCGGGACCCTAGGAGCACGTGAAATTAGACAAAGCACAAAGGATAAAAAAGGTTAGACTTGACTTTATTGCCCAGATTCTATTTTTATCTCCCAGGGATTTTTAATGGGCTTTGCTGGGGACAAACCCCCCCTCTGCCTTTTGTCCCGTTCCTCATTCTTGGAGTGCTGAGGGTGCAGACCCTTCTTCTGTAACTGCTGAGTGCTGAGTTGGGAGCCCTCATACCCTGGGGCGAGGGTCAGAGCTTCTCCCCAGCAGCCTCCAGGTGACGTTGATTGTCCCCAGGCCCCCTGCCTCCCTGCTCGTCCACCTGAGCAGCAGCATTGGAAGTGTTATAGATTCTAATGACCTTTAAGGGTCCAGGAAAGAGATGTGCAGAGACGCTGTGGGGGCCGGTTTCACCCCGCCCCACATTTGTTCGGCCACCTTAGCCGACCGTTTCTGCCAGCCTAGATGCTCTGACCAGTAGTCTGCGCTTTCTTCAATTAGGCCCCTGAATTAACGTACAAACAGCACCAGGTGTCAGAGCCCTGCCCGCTCAACTCCCAGACAGTCCAGGGTCAGTGGTGATCAAGGACCATGATGGCCACTGAGTCAACAGCCTTTTGAAGTAAACAAGAGTCCAGCCGGTCTTACTGGCCACCATCATCACGGTGTCTGTAGGCTTTTCTATGGTGACAGTGTGATATACGGTTCCCCCGCCAAGATTATTAGCTCCCCTCTGGGTGCAGTAAGTCCTGCAAGCAGTAGTCTACTCTTTTGGGACACACTCTTGTTGTTTTATGAGAGAAACTCCAGGTCAAGTGATGTTCACACGAGTCGTCATGGTGCCCTGTTGCCCCCGGTTATCTCTCTGGATGTTGGAGTTGGAGGGCCTCCTCACTCGAGGTCGGTGTGCCCACGGAGCAAACCCTGCAACTTCAGGGCATGGTTGGTGGTTAGGATCACCACGTGGGGTCCTTTTCCCTTAGGAGGGAGGTGGCCTTTTGGGCTGCTGATTTCCAGGTTTTTAGATACCGCCAGTATCTTGGCCAGATGTGGCAGTGGGCCAAGCCCCTTGGTGACCATAGTTTATCCTACCTGGATGGCATTCTTGCATTGTTCCATTTCAAGTGGTCCCAGGTTTTGCACTAATTCTCCAATGGCGATTCACCTTTCACCGGGAATGTAAAGGTCAAAGGGTTTAGCTAAATTAGGGAGTTCCAGGGCAAGGGTCTGAATTGACTGCTCTTTCCATTCTTGAAAGGCCACTTCTGGATTCTATTCAAAAGGATCATCATCTTTTCCTTTCAGTGTTTCATATAGAGGCCCAGCTAGTAGACTGTAGTTAGGGATCCAGAAGCAGCAAACCCTGGCCTCCCCAGGAACCCCTAAGCTGTCTTCTAGTTTTAGAAAGGGGTAAGGCTGAAAATGGTTTCTTCCCTTTCCTGGGATGGACTTCTCCAACCTTCTGTGAGAATGAAGCCCAGGCAGGTCACGGCAGTCTGTGATATTTGAGCTTTTTCTTGGACAACTTCTATCCTTTATTGGCTTGGTAGTTCAGAGGCCTCCTTAGTAGGGCTGGCGATCAGAATGTCGTCTGCATATTGAAGGAGGGTTTCCTTTTCCAGAGGTAGAACTTTTAGGTCTTTAGCTAAGCTTTCCCCAAAGATGGTGTGGGAATTTTTGCACCCTTGGGGCCAGACGGCCCGGAAGTATTGTTTTAGTTGTATGTTGAGTCCTGCCACTCACAAGCCAAAATTTCTTGTGACTCTGGGACTAATGGAATACAAAAGAAGGCATCATTGAAGACTAATACAGAATACCATGTCCTGGTGGTTGGTAGAATGACCAGCAGGGTGTAGGAATTAGGAGCAACTGGAGGTATATCCTCGGTGGCTTCACTGACTGTCCTGACATCCTTTACCAGGTCCCCAGCAGCCCATGGGGCTCTCGTGGTCAGACCAATCCCAGAATATGGAGCTCACCTGGGCAGGTACCCCACCCCCACCCCAGCCCACAGGGCTCTCGTGGTCAGGCCCCTCCCAGGATACAGAGCTACCCTTGCAGGTACTGTGGCAGGGCTGGGCACACAGGAACCGTGCACATAGCCCTCATTGCAGAGCACCCCCAGCTCACCTGTCGCTCAGAGCTGACACAGAGCACCTCAGAGCAGGACTTGAACTAACAAACAGCAGCTGCGACAGGTCTGTGACCCTGGGCATCACTCCGTGAGGCCTCCCTCCACCTGGTCTTCCAGAGACTTCCACTGCACCCGGGGCACCAGGCCTCTGTCTCCAACCACCACCCACCCCTCCTCTCCCTGACTCCTGGGTTCCTCTCATTAGGAGAGGGTTTTCTTGAAGTTGTCTCCCACTCATGGGCCAGATAAAATGATTAGAAAACAAGCCAAAGCTGCAGCCCCTTGTCTATCCTGACTCTCAGGAGCCCACACCTGTTCCTTGGACCTGGCCGGTTCAGCAAGTTCCATTTTCTGCAACTGTGAGCCCCTGAGGGGTGATGATTGGCTGACCTGGGCAGCCTTACCGTGCCGGCCAGCCCTCCCCAGGTGTGCCTGGGTTGAGATCACTATAAATACCACTCCAGGCAGCAAGAGCCCCTGCAGCCGTGCCTGACGCCATTTTCTCTGCCCTGTCAGCAGTCTCGGGGCTGGGCTGGTGGGAGGGAGTGAGAGGCCAAGGCTTTGTGGGTGGCCCAGTGTGAGTGGGGCTCTGCTGGACTTTCTGCAGCAGTTGCCAGGCTGCCACCTGCTAAAGAAGAAGATGTGTCACCCATACCTGCTGCTGGAATTTCTCCCTGGGCAGAGGTGAGGAAGGAAAAAAGCAGTGGGGGCAGGGACAGGACGGGTATCTCAGGCAGGGAAATGGAAATCTTCCAGAAGAGCACCCAGGGCCAGGACCATCCTGGCTGGCCTGCAGGCACCAAGTCGGCCGGCATGCTGTCACTCGTGTGGCTCTATGGCCCTCCCTCTAGGCTTTCAAGTCCTTGTATATATTCAGGTGTTTTACCTGGGATGCGTGGGAATAGTTCAGCAGCAACTGGCCTGGGGCTCAGCTCACGTTTACTCACAGATGCCTCGGCACGGTGCCCCAGCTTTGCAATGAGGACGCTTGTTGCGTGGGGGCTGCTGGCTGAATGGGAGACGATTCCCCACCACTGACCAACTTCAGAATTGTTTACAACTGGAGCAAGTGCCCTGATACGGTTTTCCTCTGTGGAACTGGTGGGTTCTGTGTTTTTTTTCTCTTTTTCGTTTTGGGTTCAAGGTAGATTTTATTCCTCTTTTTTGTATTTACAGATATAAGCATGGAAATAATTTATTCATATAAATACATGTATGTGAAGGGAATAATTGATTTTTCTATTGTTTAAATTTTATTTCTTTTTAATTTTGAATTTTATTTTATATTTTTATACAGCAGGTTCTTATTGGTTATCTATTTTATACATATAAATGTATACATGCCAATCCCAGTCTCTCAACTCCTCCCACCACCCCCCCCAACAGCTTTCCCCCCTTGTTGTCCATACGTTTGTTGTCTACATCTGTTGCTCTATTTATGCCTTGCAAAATGGTTAATCTGTACAGGTTTTCTAGGTTCCACATATATGCATGAATATACAAGATTTGTTTTTCTCTTTCTGACTTACTTCACTCTGTATGACAGTCTCTAGATGCATCGACGTCTCTACAAATGACCCAATTTCATTCCTTTTCATGGCTTAGTAATATTCCATTTTATATATGTACCACGGCTTTATGCATTCGTCTGTCTGTGGGCATTTAGGTTGCTTCCATTACCTCGATATTGTAAATAGTGATGCAATGAACATTGCGGTGAATGTCTCTTTTTGATTTATGGTTTTGTCTGGGTATATGTCCAGTACTGGGATTGCTGTATCATATGGTAATTCTATTGTTAGTTTCTTAAGAAATTCCATATTGTTCTCCATAGTGACTGTATCAATTTATATTCCCAACAATAGTGGAAGAGGGTTCCTTTTCTCCACACCCTTTCCAGCATTTTTTGCTTGTAGATTTTCTATGATGCCGATTCTACCAGGTGTGAGGTGATACCTCATTGTTGAATCCATTTCGTTGAGCAAGGGGTAGGTCTTGTCTATTCCATATTTGGCTTATGGAACGGTATCTGTGCTAATTTCAAACTCTGGTTTAATGCAGCACCCCAACTCACCTTCCCCCTTAAGCAAGCATAAGTTAGTTTTCTAAACTTGAGACCCTGTTCTGTTTTGTAATTCAGTTCATGTGTAGCCAAGTTTACATTCCGTGTATTAGTGATATCCTATGATGTTTCTTTTTCTGTGTGACTTATTTCAGTTAGAATCATCATACCTGAATCCACTCATTATGCTGCTACGGGCCTGATGACATAGATTTCATTGCTGAGTGATATTGCATTGTACGTAAGTACCACAACTTCTTTATCCATTTTTCACTTTCTGCGATATTGAACTTGTATCGTAAACCAGGTTCTTATAAACAGAGCCGTCCCAACTTTTGGGGTGGCTGTGTCTTTTTGATTTTAATTGCCCTAAGCTATAGGACAATAATTGGAAGTGCCCTAGGCTCTGTTGCTTTGTTTTTTAGATGTTTCAGGAAACACCATACACTTCTCCCGAGTGGCTGTTGGCAATTTACATCCCGCCCATCAGCATAACAAGGCTCCCAGTTCTCCATGGCCTGTCCTGCCTTTCTGGATTTTACACTTTTTTCAGATGGCCCTTTTGACCAGGGGGAAGTGAGACTTCATTGTAGTGCAGATTTCCTTTGCAAGCTTGCTTGGTTGGCCAAAAAGGGCGTATGCGTTTTTTCCTGAATATATTCAGGAGAAAACACATACGCCCTTTTTGGGCAAGTCAGGTTTTTGAATTGCAGTGGCCCTTAGCTCCATTTTTCACCTCTTAGTTTTGTGATCTTGCCCCATAACCACAGGATTCCTTGAAGCCCTATTCTTCTTCTGGGGCACCTTGCTGTGCCTTTGGTTCATTCTTCTTACTGATGTGAAATTAGAGTGACATGTGTCCATTGAAACCGCTACAGCTAGTTTCTCACTGGTTCCCCCTATTCCCATTCATCCTCCGCACTAACTGAAGACTGTGCGATACCAGAACTTAAAGGCATTGACTCTCCATGTGGGGATGTTGTTAGTAAAGCGGCTGGAATGTCGATCCGGAGCCCCAGGAGAGGAAAAATGTGGTGCGTTTTAGAAACCTTTCCCGATCATATGGTATACCAGTCGCTGGGTTTCCCAAGCATGGTTTAGCTGTAGGAAGATTCCCTTCAACCTGGAGTGTTGGGACCCTTGGAATGAGTAGCATGAAGTATTGCATTAAACTTTCGGCAGTTGCTCACCGAAGCTCACCAATCCTCTCAGCCCCAAGTGTCCAGCCTTATGTCTTATCCAGCTGTGGGTTTATATGTGGTCAATCCAGGTTGCATCACAGCCCCTGAGCGAATTTTGTAAGAATTTTTCTCTCTTTCATTGTTTCTGCGTTTTGTTTTTAAAATTTATTTCTATAATGGGGTTTAGCTCATTTTCACTGCTGTGTTTGTGCCGCTCTGCACACACTTGATTCCCTTATGGAGATATATCAATACATGGGTTTTAAGATTCTTATTACTCAGATATATTTCTCTGCGGTGTATAGGGTGTGTTGAGGCCAGTTCATTGAGCAAGGTGTAGATCTTGTCTAATACCTATTTGGTTTCTTGAACGGTATCTGTGCTAATTTCAAACTCTGGTTTTATGCATCACCCCACCTCTCCTTTCCCCTTAAGCTGACATAAGTGTGTTTTCTAAATGTGAGACACTGTTCTGTTCTGTAATTCATTTCTTGTGCAGCCATATTTACCCTCCCTCTATAAGTGATATCTTATGATATGTTTCTTTTTCTGTTTGACTTATTTCAAGTAGTATTATCGGACCTAAATCCACTCTTTATCCTTCTACTAGCCTTATTACATTGATTTCATGGTGAAGAGATATTCCATTGTACATAAGTACCACATCTTCTTTATCCATTGTTCTCTTTCCTGGGATATTTAAGGTGTACTGAAGTTGAGGTTCTTGTAAACAGAGTAGCCCTAAACTGTGGTGTGCTTGTGTCTTGTTGATTTTTAGACTTCCCTAGATATACTCCCATGATTGGAAGTGTCCTATGCTCTGTAGCTCTGTTTTTAGATGATTTAGGAACCACCATACACTTCTCCAGAGTGGCTCTCGGCAGTTCACACACTGCCCATCAGCGTATAAAGGCTCCCTGTTCTCCATGGCCTGTCCTGCATTTCTGGTTTTTACAATTTTTTAGGATGGCCCTTTTGACCGGTGGGAAATGAGACTTCTTTGTTGTGCACATTTGCATTGCTTGCTTGCTTCGTTGCCCATAAAGTGCGTATGCGTTTTTTCCTGGATATAATCAGGAAAAATCGCATACGCCCTTTTGGGCCAACTGCATCATTGTCGAAATTCTGCCGCTTTTCATGTGCGTTAAAGACGAGTCCAATCTATCTCTTGAAATCTGTTTCTTGCAATTCTGTCTTGCATTCAGATCCTCTTCTTTGCCTTACCTCAACATATTTTTGGACGTTAGTTTTCATTTATAACTCTGCAGGTTTGTGAATTGCAGTGACCCTGAGCTCCATGTTTTAAGTTGCTCTTTTGTGAGCTGGCCTCAAACGCGCAGGATTGCTTCAGGCCCTATTTTGGCTCCGGCGAGGCAGGCTGAGCCTTTTTTTAATTCTTATTCTTAATGGGAAATTAGAGTGATATGTGCCCGTCCAAACCCCTACAACTCTTCTCTCATTGGTTCCCCCTCTTCCCGTTCATCCTCCTCACAATTTGCAAAATGTGTGAAACAGAAGTTTAAATGTGCTGATTCTCCAAGTGGGGAGCTTCTAAGTAACGTGGCTGGAATGGTGAACAGGAGCACCAGGAGAGGATAAATGAGGTGCATTTTAGACACATCTCCCGATCACATGGTGTACAGTCCTCTGGGTTTTCCATGCATGTTTTAGCTGTAGGAAGATCCCTTGAACCTGCAGATTTGGGACCCATTGAATGGGTACCAGGTAGTATTACTTTAAAGGGTGTGCATTTCCTCACCCAACCTCACATTTCTCTTAGCGCAAACAGTTTCCAGCCTTATGTCTCATCCTGCTGTGGGTCTAGATGTGTTCAATCCATGTTGCATCACCGTCCCTGAGGAAAAGTTGTAAGAGGTTTTCTCTGTCTCTCTGTCGTTTATTTTTTTCAATTTATTACTATATTGGTTACAGCTGATTTTCAAAGCTCTGTTTCTTGCTGCTGTACATCCACTTGATTCACGTACAGAGAGACATCAATAAATTCTTTTTCAGATTCTTACCAGTCGTATATATTCTTTTCCGGTGACTTGAGTGTGCTGAGTGCAGTTCTTTTAGCTACCGTGTAGGCCTTGTTGATTATCAGTTTGGTATTTGGAATGGTATCTTTGCTAATTTCAACCTCCTGGATGATGCCTCACCCCTCCCCACCTTTCCCGTTTAGCAGCCTTATGCGTGTTTTCTACATATTTGACTATGTTTTTGTTTTGTAATTTATTTCATGTGTAGCCATTTTGGATTCCACCTTTAAGTGATATCTTATGATATGTGTCTTCTTCTTTTTGAATTCTGTCACTTAGAATGATCATACGTAACTCCTCCGGAGTTGTTACAGCTGGCCATATTTCATTGATTTCCAGGCTGAATAATATTCCACTCTACCTAAGTACCACATCTCTATCCATTTTTTCCCTCCAGAGACATTTAAGTTATATCCTAGTCGAGGATCTTTTAAACAGGGAGGGGGTAAACATTGGGGTGCCTGTGTCCTCTCGATTTTTGTTTTTCCCAAGATATACGCCCATGAGTGCAAGTGCCCTATGCTCTGTAGCTCATTGTTTAGATGCTTTAGTAAACACAATACACTTCTCCAGAATGGCCGTTGGCAATATACATTTCCACTATAAGTCTCACAGGGCTCCCTCTTCTCCTTGCCCTGTCCTGCATTTCTGTTGTTTACGCTTTATGAGGATGGCTCTTCTGACTGATGCGAAGTGATGTCTTTTGTAGTATTGACTTCCAGTGCCCACCTGTTTGGTTGGCTAAAAAGGTGTACGCTCTTTTCTTGAATATATACACAAAAAAAACGCATACACCCTTTTTGGCCAACTGCAATGTTGGCAATGTTCAGCTCCTTTTCTTGTGCTTAACGGCGAGTCCTTTCTACCTCCTCAAATCCCTTTCCTGCCATTCTCCCTTGCTTACAAGTCCTTTTCTCTGACTTTCCTCAAGACATTTTTCAGTGATGGATATTTTCAACTCTGCAGTTTTGTGAATTTTACTGCCCCTGAGTTCTATTGTTCAACTTGTGTTTATGGGAACTGGCCACAAAGCAGCGGGATTTCCTCAAGCCCTATACTGTTTCCATGGGCAACCCTAGCCTTTGGTCAATTCGTCTTCCTGATTGGAAATTAGAGTGACATGTGCCTGTCTGAACACGTAGGACTTGCCTCTCATTGTTCCTCATCCTTCCGCTTCATCCTCTGGACAAATTCCAAACTGTACGCAACAGGATGTTGACAGTGCTGACATCTCCAAGTGGGGAGACTGTTAGTAAAGACGCTGGAGGGGTGAACCCGAGCACCAGGAGATGAGGAGATGAGATGCCTTTTCCAAACTCTTCCCGATCAGACGGTATACCATCCTCTGGGTGTGACAGACATGTTTTAGCAGTAGGAAGAGTCCCATTCATGTAAGGAGAACACCAGGGCTTTTTCAAAATCAGTGTCTCCCCGAAACCCAAACTGGGGAATTTTTTAAGCTACGGCTACACATATGTTCATTAAGGGCCTTGGGAAGTAGGCAGAGTCCAAACTTTAGATGATTGAAGTCTTCAGGGTCAGAAGCACTCACCACCAGCTTCCCTTAGGTTACACTTTAACTGTCATTGATAGATGATGTCAATAAAAATATCTATTCTTTTTCAGATTATTTCCCCTTATAGGTTATTGCAAAATGTTGAGTGTAGTTCCCTGTGCTATACAGTAGTTCCTTGTTGATGATCTATTTTATACATAGCAGTGTGTATGTGTTAATCCCAAACTGTTAATTTATCCCTCCTCCCACCTTTCCCCTTTGGTAATAATAAATTATAAGATTTTATACTTCTCAGAAATGGGGGAGCTGAAAGAGAGGTATCATTTTCAATGGAAAAGCATTTAAAACAAGATTGAAGGTTTAACCAAGATTATTAGATGTACATCCTTGGAAAGAAATCACTTCATTTCTCTAATATTGAGCTGACAAATAAGACAAACCTTTTCACTGAACTTGCTTATAATAAAGTGATGGAAATATCCAATGGAAGTGTTAGAAACATCTTATTTTACCCGAGCCTTATACACTGTTCTATGTTAACTACACTTTGGCTCACACATCTGTTCATTGAGGTTACAATAGTCTCAATTTCTGTTACTGATCCTCCAGAGTGGACCCCAACAAGTGTCCCCCTGCCCAGTGTCATTGGGGCCAACAGATCGAGACTGAGTTTGGTTCACAAGCAAAGGAAACTTTATATTTTGATCAGAGAATGGAGAGGTGAGAGCATGTACTACCCCGTGGGCTGTGGGCTGGGCTGCTGTGTAGAGATCCTGTCAGAGTCAGTGGGAGGGAGGGGGCGGAGCTCTCGAGGGCCGGGTTGGCTGTAGCTCAGGCTCTATATCGCGGAGTCTGCACTGGGCCCCAGGAGCTGAGGTGTCGACCCAGCCATTCTGCACTAGGAAATCTGGTCTGAAGTGCCGGGTGTGGAACCTCTGCATGCGGGACCCTAGGAGCACGTGAAATTAGACAAAGCACAAAGGATAAAAAAGGTTAGACTTGACTTTATTGCCCAGATTCTATTTTTATCTCCCAGGGATTTTTAATGGGCTTTGCTGGGGACAAACCCCCCCTCTGCCTTTTGTCCCGTTCCTCATTCTTGGAGTGCTGAGGGTGCAGACCCTTCTTCTGTAACTGCTGAGTGCTGAGTTGGGAGCCCTCATACCCTGGGGCGAGGGTCAGAGCTTCTCCCCAGCAGCCTCCAGGTGACGTTGATTGTCCCCAGGCCCCCTGCCTCCCTGCTCGTCCACCTGAGCAGCAGCATTGGAAGTGTTATAGATTCTAATGACCTTTAAGGGTCCAGGAAAGAGATGTGCAGAGACGCTGTGGGGGCCGGTTTCACCCCGCCCCACATTTGTTCGGCCACCTTAGCCGACCGTTTCTGCCAGCCTAGATGCTCTGACCAGTAGTCTGCGCTTTCTTCAATTAGGCCCCTGAATTAACGTACAAACAGCACCAGGTGTCAGAGCCCTGCCCGCTCAACTCCCAGACAGTCCAGGGTCAGTGGTGATCAAGGACCATGATGGCCACTGAGTCAACAGCCTTTTGAAGTAAACAAGAGTCCAGCCGGTCTTACTGGCCACCATCATCACGGTGTCTGTAGGCTTTTCTATGGTGACAGTGTGATATACGGTTCCCCCGCCAAGATTATTAGCTCCCCTCTGGGTGCAGTAAGTCCGGCAAGCAGTAGTCTACTCTTTTGGGACACACTCTTGTTGTTTTATGAGAGAAACTCCAGGTCAAGTGATGTTCACACGAGTCGTCATGGTGCCCTGTTGCCCCCGGTTATCTCTCTGGATGTTGGAGTTGGAGGGCCTCCTCACTCGAGGTCGGTGTGCCCACGGAGCGAACCCTGCAACTTCAGGGCATGGTTGGTGGTTAGGATCACCACGTGGGGTCCTTTCCCCTTAGGAGGGAGGTGGCCTTTTGGGCTGCTGATTTCCAGGTTTTTAGATACCGCCAGTATCTTGGCCAGATGTGGCAGTGGGCCAAGCCCCTTGGTGACCATAGTTTATCCTACCTGGATGGCATTCTTGCATTGTTCCATTTCAAGTGGTCCCAGGTTTTGCACTAATTCTCCAATGGCGATTCACCTTTCACCGGGAATGTAAAGGTCAAAGGGTTTAGCTAAATTAGGGAGTTCCAGGGCAAGGGTCTGAATTGACTGCTCTTTCCATTCTTGAAAGGCCACTTCTGGATTCTATTCAAAAGGATCATCATCTTTTCCTTTCAGTGTTTCATATAGAGGCCCAGCTAGTAGACTGTAGTTAGGGATCCAGAAGCAGCAAACCCTGGCCTCCCCAGGAACCCCTAAGCTGTCTTCTAGTTTTAGAAAGGGGTAAGGCTGAAAATGGTTTCTTCCCTTTCCTGGGATGGACTTCTCCAACCTTCTGTGAGAATGAAGCCCAGGCAGGTCACGGCAGTCTGTGATATTTGAGCTTTTTCTTGGACAACTTCTATCCTTTATTGGCTTGGTAGTTCAGAGGCCTCCTTAGTAGGGCTGGCGATCAGAATGTCGTCTGCATATTGAAGGAGGGTTTCCTTTTCCAGAGGTAGAACTTTTAGGTCTTTAGCTAAGCTTTCCCCAAAGATGGTGTGGGAATTTTTGCACCCTTGGGGCCAGACGGCCCGGAAGTATTGTTTTAGTTGTATGTTGAGTCCTGCCACTCACAAGCCAAAATTTCTTGTGACTCTGGGACTAATGGAATACAAAAGAAGGCATCATTGAAGACTAATACAGAATACCATGTCCTGGTGGTTGGTAGAATGACCAGCAGGGTGTAGGAATTAGGAGCAACTGGAGGTATATCCTCGGTGGCTTCACTGACTGTCCTGACATCCTTTACCAGGTCCCCAGCAGCCCATGGGGCTCTCGTGGTCAGACCAATCCCAGAATATGGAGCTCACCTGGGCAGGTACCCCACCCCCACCCCAGCCCACAGGGCTCTCGTGGTCAGGCCCCTCCCAGGATACAGAGCTACCCTTGCAGGTACCATGGCAGGGCTGGGCACACAGGAACCGTGCACATAGCCCTCATTGCAGAGCACCCCCAGCTCACCTGTCGCTCAGAGCTGACACAGAGCACCTCAGAGCAGGACTTGAACTAACAAACAGCAGCTGTGACAGGTCTGTGACCCTGGGCATCACTCCGTGAGGCCTCCCTCCACCTGGTCTTCCAGAGACTTCCACTGCACCCGGGGCACCAGGCCTCTGTCTCCAACCACCACCCACCCCTCCTCTCCCTGACTCCTGGGTTCCTCTCATTAGGAGAGGGTTTTCTTGAAGTTGTCTCCCACTCATGGGCCAGATAAAATGATTAGAAAACAAGCCAGAGCTGCAGCCCCTTGTCTATCCTGACTCTCAGGAGCCCACACCTGTTCCTTGGACCTGGCCGGTTCAGCAAGTTCCATTTTCTGCAACTGTGAGCCCCTGAGGGGTGATGATTGGCTGACCTGGGCAGCCTTACCGTGCCGGCCAGCCCTCCCCAGGTGTGCCTGGGTTGAGATCACTATAAATACCACTCCAGGCAGCAAGAGCCCCTGCAGCCGTGCCTGACGCCATTTTCTCTGCCCTGTCAGCAGTCTCGGGGCTGGGCTGGTGGGAGGGAGTGAGAGGCCACGGCTTTGTGGGTGGCCCAGTGTGAGTGGGGCTCTGCTGGACTTTCTGCAGCAGTTGCCAGGCTGCCACCTGCTAAAGAAGAAGATGTGTCACCCATACCTGCTGCTGGAATTTCTCCCTGGGCAGAGGTGAGGAAGGAAAAAAGCAGTGGGGGCAGGGACAGGACGGGTATCTCAGGCAGGGAAATGGACATCTTCCAGAAGAGCACCCAGGGCCAGGACCATCCTGGCTGGCCTGCAGGCACCAAGTCGGCCGGCATGCTGTCACTCGTGTGGCTCTATGGCCCTCCCTCTAGGCTTTCAAGTCCTTGTATATATTCAGGTGTTTTACCTGGGATGGGTGGGAATAGTTCAGCAGCAACTGGCCTGGGGCTCAGCTCACGTTTACTCACAGATGCCTCGGCACGGTGCCCCAGCTTTGCAATGAGGACGCTTGTTGCGTGGGGGCTGCTGGCTGAATGGGAGACGATTCCCCACCACTGACCAACTTCAGAATTGTTTACAACTGGAGCAAGTGCCCTGATACGGTTTCCTCTGTGGAACTGGTGGGTTCTGTGTTTTCTTTCTCTTTTTCGTTTTGGGTTCAAGGTAGATTTTATTCCTCTTTTTTGTATTTACAGATATAAGCATGGAAATAATTTATTCATATAAATACATGTATGTGAAGGGAATAATTGATTTTTCTATTTTTTAAATTTTATTTCTTTTTAATTTTGAATTTTATTTTATATTTTTATACAGCAGGTTCTTATTGGTTATCTATTTTATACATATAAATGTATACATGCCAATCCCAGTCTCTCAACTCCTCCCACCACCCCCCCAACAGCTTTCCCCCCTTGTTGTCCATACGTTTGTTGTCTACATCTGTTGCTCTATTTATGCCTCGCAAAATGGTTAATCTGTACAGGTTTTCTAGGTTCCACATATATGCATGAATATACAAGATTTGTTTTTCTCTTTCTGACTTACTTCACTCTGTATGACAGTCTCTAGATGCATCGACGTCTCTACAAATGACCCAATTTCATTCCTTTTCATGGCTTAGTAATATTCCATTTTATATATGTACCACGGCTTTATGCATTCGTCTGTCTGTGGGCATTTAGGTTGCTTCCATTACCTCGATATTGTAAATAGTGATGCAATGAACATTGCGGTGAATGTCTCTTTTTGATTTATGGTTTTGTCTGGGTATATGTCCAGTACTGGGATTGCTGTATCATATGGTAATTCTATTGTTAGTTTCTTAAGAAATTCCATATTGTTCTCCATAGTGACTGTATCAATTTATATTCCCAACAATAGTGGAAGAGGGTTCCTTTTCTCCACACCCTTTCCAGCATTTTTTGCTTGTAGATTTTCTATGATGCCTATTCTACCAGGTGTGAGGTGATACCTCATTGTTGAATCCATTTCGTTGAGCAAGGGTTAGGTCTTGTCTATTCCATATTTGGCTTATGGAACGGTATCTGTGCTAATTTCAAACTCTGGTTTAATGCAGCACCCCAACTCACCTTCCCCCTTAAGCAAGCATAAGTTAGTTTTCTAAACTTGAGACCCTGTTCTGTTTTGTAATTCAGTTCATGTGTAGCCAAGTTCACATTCCGTGTATTAGTGATATCTTATGATGTTTCTTTTTCTGTGTGACTTATTTCAGTTAGAATCATCGTGCCTCAATCCACTCATTATGCTGGTACGGGCCTGGTGACATAGATTTCATTGCTGAGTGGTATTCTGTTGTCCATAAGTACCGCAACTTCTTAATCCATTATTTGCTCTCTGGGATATTTAACTTGTGCCGTAGAAGAGATTCCAGTAAAAAGAACCGTCCCAACCTTTGGGGTGGCTGTGTCTTTTTGATTTTAAATTAACTAACCTATAGGACCATAAGTGGAAGTGCCCTAGGCTCTGTTGCTTTGTTTTTTAGGTGTTTCAGGAAACACCATACACTTCTCCCGAGTGGCTGTTGGCAATTGACATCCCGCCCATCAGCATAACAAGGCTCCCAGTTCTCCATGGCCTGTCCTGCCTTTCTGGATTTTACACTTTTTTCAGATGGCCCTTTTGACCGGGGGGAAGTGAGACTTCATTGTAGTGCAGATTTCCTTTGCAAGCTTGCTTGGTTGGCCAAAAAGGGCGTATGCGTTTTTTCCTGAATATATTCAGGAAAAAACGCATACGCCCTTTTTGGCCAAGTGCATCATTGTGGACGTTCTGCCTCTTTTCCTATGCTTTAAATGCAATTCTAGTCTACCTCCTGAAATCGGTTTCCTGCAACTGCCCCGCTTTCAAGTCCTCTTGGCAGCCTTACTTCAGTATATTTTTGGACGATAGCTGTCATTTATAACTCTGCAGGTTTGTGAATTACAGTGCCCCTGAGCTCCTTTCTTCAACTCGCTTTCTCGTGAGCTGGCCGCAACACCGCAGGATGGCTTCAGGCCCTAATCTGGTTCCGGCATGGCACGCTGAGCCTTTGGTTAATTCCTCTTCCTGGTGGGAAATGAGAGTTAAATTTGCCCGTCCAGACACCTCCAGCTAGTCTGTCATTGGTTCTCCCTATTCCTGTTCATCTTCCGCAGAAATTGCAAACTGGGCCAAACAGGAGGTTAAAGGCACTGACTCTCCAAGTCGGGAGAGTGTTAGTAAAGCGTCTGGCATGTTGCACCCGAGTACCAGGGAACGAAAAGTGAGACCTATTTGAACATGTTTCTCGATCACATGGTTGATCATACTCTGGGTTCCACATGCATGTTTTAGCTGAAGGAAGAATACCTTAAACCTGGAGAGTTGAGACCCGTGGAATGGGTACCATGCAATATGACTTCAAAGGTCTTCATTTGCTCACCGAACCTCACCAATCTTATGAGCCCCAAGTGTCCAGCCTTATGTGTCACCCAGCTCTGGGTGTAGATGTGGTAAATGCAGGTTGCATCAGAAGCCTTGAATGAATTACTTAAGTATTTCTCTCTATTTCACTGTCATTGTGTTTTGTTTAAGAAATTTATTTTTATTATGGGATTTACCTGATTTTCACTGCTTTAATGCCGCTGTACACACTCTTGATTCTCTTACAGAGATATATAAATCCATAGGTTTTATGATTCTTACTAGTCAGGTATATTCCTAGGCGTTGAATATGGGGTGTTGAGTCCATTTCGTTGAGCAAGGAGTAGCTCTTGTCTATTCCATATTTGGCTTAAGTATTTATATCTGTGCTCATTTCAATCTCTGGTTTTATGCAGTACCCCAACTCACCTTTCGCCTTAAGCAAGCATAAGTTGGTTTTCTAAATTTGAGACCCTGTTCTGTTTTGGAATTCAGTTCCTGTGTAGCCAAGTTTACATTCCGTGTATTAGTGATATCTTATGATGTTTCTTTTTCTGTGTGACTTATTTCAGTTAGAATCATCATACCTGAATCCACTCATTATGCTGCTACGGGCCTGATGACATAGATTTCATTGCTGAGTGATACTGCATTGTACGTAAGTACCACAACTTCTTTATCCATTTTTCACTTTCTGCGATATTGAACTTGTACCGTATATGAGGTTCTTGTAAACAGAGCCATCCCAAACTTTGGGGTGGCTGTGTCTTTTTGATTTTAATTGCCCTAAACTATAGTACCATAAGTGGAAGTGCCCTAGGCTCTGTTGCTTTGTTTTTTAGATGTTTCAGGAAACACCATACACTTCTCCCGAGTGGCTCTTGGCAATTGACATCCTGCCCATCAGCATAAGATGGCTCCCAGTTCTCCATGGCCTGTCCTGCCTTTATGGATTTTACACTTTTTTCAGATGGCCCTTTTGACCGGG